>NW_026125575.1:1487500-2165000 GCF_943737965.1 Phodopus roborovskii
GTCACTAGGAGAAACTCTAAGATTCAGTGTCTTAATGAACCCAGAAGCTGATGTCTCACTTGAGTAAGTCTAGAGGCAAGCAGGCCCACATGATGGGCTGGTAGGTGGATGACCAGCTAAGCATGACTTCCATGGTTGCTTCACTCAGCGGTAAGGGAGCCCAAAGCCAATGTCCTCAAGTAAGTGTCCTAGAAATGCCATTTCTACACCTGCCACATTGTTTGGAACTTGGACATTTGGCGGCTCCTGTTGGCAGGCAGAGAGGATATATAGATATAGGTGGCCGTGTTTGACCCAATCTTGAACTACAGAGAGCTCAGGTCCTGGTAGAAGAGTCTTTCTGTTCCTTTCAGGGTTGGGTGCTCTTCAGCCTGTAGCTGGTGGGAAGGCTGTAGCCCAGCTTCTGCTTGTTCCCGTTGGCTTGGTGCTCTGAACTCTTCAGGGCTTTCCCCTTTGTCTTCATGAAGCCCTGCAGTAACCCTCACTTTGTAGATAAGATGCTTCAGCATGCTGAGGGCAGAAGACTTCAGATTGATGTCTGATGATCCACAGAATGGATCTTAGTCTCTGGTCTCCCAGAATGCATCTTTCTGTCACCGTCACTGTCTGTACCAACACAAAAATGATGCAGAGGACCGAGTAAAGATCATCAACAACTTGAGGCCCTTGTCACTTGTTAGTATTTCTTTCCTTTGCGAATATTAAGTTGTCTCAGTACCTCTGACCCCTCCCTACCCGAATAAACATCATGATCTAATTGCCTGTGCAACACATTCCAGTTGGATTTCAGAAATACATTTGATATGGTCTTCCATTCGGTAAACATTTTTGCATATGTGTACATACACATGTGTATCTCAGCTCTTAGAGTGCTCGTTACATTGCAATTTAATGTGGTCATGCTTAATTCATCGACATCTAAGGACCGCCCCCCCCCCCCCGTCTGTAATCAGTTTGAGGCAATAGTATCTTCTTCACCTAGAAGTATCAGAAATGAAATTCAGTTACATTGAAGATAAAGGTATTTGTATTCAAATGCACAGCTCTTGGGAAATGAGACAGTGAACACACAAAACAGCACATTCTTTCTAGTTGTTTTAAGTGGGCAACCTAGAAAGCAGTCTTGTGATTGTCATGAATAAATTAGAAGTTCACTGATGGGTTTTGCTTCTATTGTGTCCTAGGCCTTGACTTTCTTTTTGCATTGTCTTTTTTTTTTTGAGATAAGGTTTCTCTGTAGCTTTTGGAGGCTGTCCTGGAACTCACAGAGGTCTGCCTGCCTCTGCCTCCCAAGTGCTGGGATTAAAAGCATGTGCCACCACTACCCGGTGGCCTTGACCTCTTAACCACTTTTTAAAAAAGGATTTATTTATCTATTTGTTATGTACATAGTATTCTATCTGCATGTATGCCTGCACAGCAGAAGAGGGCACCAGGTGTCACTGTAGAGAGTTGTGAAGCCACCATGTGGTTGCTGGGTTAACCTCTGAGGCATCTCTCCAGTCCCTTAACCACTTTTTAAAACATGTTATGGAAGCACAGGCTCAACCATAGCTTTTGTGTTTTGTTGTGTGAAGGTGTTACATCACTTTAACTCAGTCACTTCATCTGACCATGAGCGGAGCTCCAGCTGGCCCAGCTGGGACAGGGAAAACGGAAACCACCAAAGACCTTGGTCGTGCCCTGGGCATGATGGTCTATGTCTTCAACTGTTCCGAGCAAATGGACTACAGGGTAAGTTATTAGATACGTAAAATGTGTTCTAGCTGCATAACTCCTACTTGGAAAGATCCCTGTAGCTTGTCTGAAATGCTTGGAGCCTCGAAGTGCTTCTCATTTCTGAAATTTTGGGGTTTTGCTATATTTTCACCAGTCCAAGTCTAAACGTGTGATTTATTTGTATTACATGTACACCTACGGCAGACTTATGACTTCACTCAACAGTTTTAATAATTTTGTGCACGAAGCAAACATTTCACAGCGTGGCAATGTCTCCCCCTGTGATGTCGTGCTGGTACCCAAATGCTTTGGAATTCTGGAGCACTTTGGCTTTTTAGATCAGGACCTGCAAATGCTCCAAGCCCTCCATTCTACTCTGACTATGCCCCTCCCCTGTAGTCCATAGGGAACATCTACAAAGGCCTGGTGCAGACGGGAGCCTGGGGCTGCTTCGACGAGTTCAACCGCATCGCTGTGGAGGTTCTGTCCGTGGTGGCAGCGCAGGTGAAGATGATTCACGACGCCATCAGAAACAGGAAAGGGAGGTGAGGGCCTGTGCTTTGCTCTTTTTAATCCGTTCTCCCCACTCAATCGGAAGATAACCTTGATCTCCTTATTTTGTTACCTTTCTCTGTCGTATAAGGTGCACAAAATAATTTTGAATTGCAGTGTTGAGCAGCCCACCGCCTGCTTTTACTAATGGCTTTGTGTGGAGGTCAGTGAGGAGGCTTCTTAGTTCATCTTTCTTGGCCTTCTCTTTGCTTCACCCAAGGTATAGGACACCCTCCCCCCTTTCTTTACCTCCCACTGTGCATTTCCTGGTTTCCTCTCACCTGAAAATGCAGGACCCCCCCCCCCAGAGCCCTTTCCATCATGGTAATTGATGGGAAGGATTTGAACAAAGTTCTGGGACACATGTCAGTGTTAGCTATGCTGGCTATCCCAGGCTCGGTGGGGGCAGGCCTTTCTTACATCTTCATTTCCTCCCTTGGTGACTCTACCTAGCTCCCCAGCTCTCACCACCCTCATGGTCTCTCTCCCCTAGGCACCTGCACATCCTTTCCTTTCATCTTTCAGATGTCTGGAAACAGTTGCATATGGCAACTCAAGCGTCTGCTTGAGGTCTCCCTAAGTCTCTTTCATTTAGTACACTCACATCCAAGTCCCCCTCTTTCCATCACGCCATCCCTAGGAGCGGCGTGCAAAACTTTCCCAGATATTTCTAGAATGTAAACTCTTTGCCCAGTGGCACCACATTCCAGAAGCAAAACACAGCCAGCATTTGGAGTCTGATGACTGAAACTTGAAAATAAGCTCGATGCGCTCACTGCAAGAGTCTCCTTCTCTTGGTAGATTCCCTCCACAAATACATCTGTGCTTATCTAGCCCATTCTTTTCTGTCACTTGTGCATGGGAACACTTCCAGTCTCCTTACTAATAAAGGAGCTGTGCTATGTTCCTTTTCTCAGAGCTGTGCTATGTTCCAGGATTTTTCAGTTTTTCATAGAGGGGGTTGTATGTCTCCACCTTTTAGGGAATCTCTTGGTCGACACAACAGGGTCCTGTGTCAGCTTCTAACATGCAGATAACTTGTGCCTCACCCACCTCTAATGCTGTGTTAGAGAAGTCTAAGTCTTTTCTCTTTGATCCCCAGCCATATTTGGCTTTTACTCAGAATCCTATTATCTGATGGAACCAGAAGTCATCTGAGGCCGTCCTTTGTCATGCAGATCCGTGCAATGGAGTCACGGGCGTGATCTGAAAATTCCTGGGCACGCCTGGTGGCGCCTCTGCCTGCATGTCTACGCCCTCTCTCTTCTTCCTTAGGCTAGTTCATAAACTGACTGCAAGGCTCCTTCTTGAACCCATGAGTTGATTAAATCCCCCTTACCCTGCAGGATCTAAGTGTTAGAACCGCAAGTATGGCCAAAGAACTGGAGGCCATCACTGGCCACACTCACCTTCCCTCTGTGAGGTCCCAGCTGGGCATGCCTGCCTTCCCTTGCTTTGGAAAATCCTGATATCTCATTTTAACCTGGACCATTTTTTAAAAACCACCTGCTGTTGGCTGCCTAGTATGTAAGTCCCTGGAAGTCCTGGGCATCTGGGTGTCTGCTCTTTCTCTTCTGCTCCTCTGAGACACTACTTCAGCCTTCTCCTTTCTCCAAGAGACCACTTCTACTTTGTCTCCTTGGCCCCGTCTGAAACCTTTTTGCAGTCTTTGCTGGCTAGCATTCCATTGCCCTGGCCAGCCACAGTCTCATGGGCTCTCATGATTTCTTTCTGAAAATTGTTGTTTCTCCTCAGCTTCGGCATGATAATGATAGCAATAGTGATAGCTAATATCTGTGGAGTTCACTGGGTCCTGGGCATTGTGCTGTTAACTATTTATATTCATATTCTTTCAGATCCTCGCCTGTAGGTGAGATTATTCTCCCTGTTTATTAGATGAGGAAGTTGGAACAAATACAGGGTAACGGATAGGCCTTAATGTGTGGCATAGATGGCTCTGAGCTCTGAGTCCGGTGGAGCCCACTGTCCTGCTGTCCTGCCCCCCCCCCCCACTGTCCTGCTGTCCTACATTGCCGAGATGCTTAGCAGAGACTTATTGAATAAGGGTGAGGGCAGGCAAGCAAGCAAACAGATGAACTGGACAAGCAGTCTCTTTCTCTTCTTAGTATGGGCAGTCTATCTATAGCATCAATAGTGTTCCGTTTAAGGAACAGAAGGTAAATTCATTTTATTACGTGTTAAATAGTCAACTCCTCATTTTACCATGTTAGGCTATGCAAAAAAAAAAAAGCTTTCCACATTGTGATTCTGAAGGGAGGGTATTTTTAATAAATATGCTTCAAAACATTCAAATGTGTGTGCTTATGAATCTTAAAGAAAATAACCCAGGACAAACAGCTTTCTAATACACATTTGCATTTTGCAGTGGCTTGCATTTGTCAATGTGCATTCATGTTCAGTGAACACATTTAATTCCATCAACATTCTCTTTATGGTAGATTTGTATTTCTTGGAGAGACTATCCCGCTGAAGCCGTCGGTTGGAATATTTATTACTATGAACCCAGGGTATGCTGGTCGAACCGAATTACCAGAGAATCTCAAAGCCCTGTTCAGGCAAGTGCTTTCCTCCCAGCTCACGTCTGGCGCTCTTCCGCCACCTACCGTCGGTTTGCTCCGATAATGTGGCTAGTTTTCACTGGAGGACTTAATTTCCTATGGAAAACTTACCTTTATGAGATTCCTCCATACATAGATATAATATTCTCCATGGTATAATTCACCCGTGTGTATTGAAACCAGCACTCAAATCAGTATAAAATTTATGTGGTAATTCTAAGTATTTAACATTAGTTCTTTTCATGAAGATGTTTTATTGTAAGCAGAATTTTCACAAATTATAAAGTATTTGGCAAATACAGAAATGTATAAAGAGAAGTTATTTGTCAACTGAACATCAAGATTGTTATAATTTTTCTAGTCTCTTCTACAATTTATGTTTTATAGAGTTAAGAAATACTATAATAATTAACATTATTCTGTTTCTAGTTATTATCCCAGAATAGATTGTGTGTATACATACATGTGTATGTATGTGTGTATATATTCATGTATGAATGTGCATATATATGTATGTGTGTATATGCACGTGTATGTATATGTGTGTATATATGTGTATGTATGTGTGTGCATGTGTGTGTATGTGTGTGCATGTGTGTATATATTTGCGTGTGTATGTGTGTACATGAGTTTGTGCATGTGTGTGTATATTAGTATGTGTGTGTATGTGTGCGTGCATGTGTGTATATTCATGTGTGTGTGTATATGTGTGTATGTGTGAGTATGTGTGTGTGTATATGTGTGTATGTGTGGGCATGCATGTGTGTATATTCATGTGTGTGTGTATATGTGTGTATGTGTGAGTATGTGTGTGTGTATGTGTGTGTATGTGTGAGTATGTGTGTGTGTATGTGTGTATGTGTGGGCATGCATGTGTGTATATTATGTGTGTGTGTATATGTGTGTATGTGTGTGTATATTGTGTATGTGTGTGTATGTGTATATGTGTGTATGTGTGAGTATATATGTGTGTGTATATGTGTGTATGTGTGCACATGCATGT
Source organism: Phodopus roborovskii (assembly GCF_943737965.1). NCBI lineage: Eukaryota > Metazoa > Chordata > Mammalia > Rodentia > Cricetidae > Phodopus > Phodopus roborovskii. The sequence goes on from NW_026125575.1 coordinate 1,493,354, forward strand.
GTGTATATTCATGTGTGTGTGTGTGTATTGTGTGTGTATATGTGTGTGTGTATGTGCATTTGTGCATGCACGCATATGGAGGCCAAGTTTCTTTCTCAAATGCCCTCCAGCTTATTTTTTAAGGCAAGCTCTCTCTCTCACTGACACTGGAGCTCGCCAGTTCAGGAGCTCGCCAGTTCAGCTAGCAAGCCTCAGGGACCCTCCTGTCTCTACCTCCCCGGCATTAGGATTGCAAATGTGTGCTTCCAGGGCTAGCTTTTTCCTGGGTGGTGGAGATTGAACCCAGGTCCTTAAGTTTGTATGACAAACACTCTAGTGACTGTGGTGGTTTGACTGAAAATGGCCCCCACAGGCTCACAGGGAGTGCCACTTTTAGATGGTGTGGCCTTGCTGGAGGAAGTGTGTCTTATTCACTTCCTGATGCCTGTGGATCAAGGAGTAGATCTCTCAGCTGCCTCTCCAGCACCATGTCTGCCTGCCGTGATGATAATGAATGAAATCTCTGAATTGTAAGCCACTACAATTAAATGCTTTCCTTCTTAAGAGTTGCTATGGTCATGGTGTCAGTAAAACCCTAAGATAGTGACTAGGCTGTTCCCTGTAGTGGCATAATCTTTTTGTACACTGTGAAAATTTATCACTCAGATTGGTTTAATAAAAAGCTGAACAGCCAATAGCTAGGTAGGATTTTCAGGACAGAGAGGATGCCCGGAAGAAGGGCAGAGATGGGCAGAATCACCAGTCAGGTGGCGAGGAAACAGTATGGGCAATATAGAGTAAAGGTAATCAAGCCGCTAGACAAAAAGTGGATTGATAAAAATAGGTTAAGTTGTAAGAGCTACTTAGTAACAAGTCTAAGCTATCCGCTGAGATTTCATAATTAATAAGAAGTCTGTGTGGACAGAAAAATCCACCAACAGGCTCCCCAAAACCCAGAATAGATTCATAGATGTAAAATTACCAGTTGATGGTTAAAATACATTGTGGTCCTACTTTCTCCAAATACTCAGCCAACATACATGCTAACAGCAGCCTGTATAGGAGGACCTGCAGGTGTGTTTCTAGTACCCGCTATGGCCATGTTATCCTTTCCATTACTTCGTTCAGGGGTAGTTAGGTGCACTAACATGCCTCCACTTAAGTGAACTGCTGATGGAACAATGCAAATACTAAGACTGAGAGACAGTTCCTAAACTCCCGGGATTCCCCTTTACTACCTGGCAACTACTCCCTCCGTTCTATACAAGCCTCTCTGATTAAGCATTACATTTTACCTTTCTTGGAGTTCATGTCAGTCCCAACTTATTAAACTGTGGGCCATGACTCTTGAGGGGTTCAAGTAACTGAATGTATGTAGTGTCATGTAAAATTTGGCAACAGTAGAAAATCTGTGAATGTGCAAGGCCAAAAGTTAATTCGGAGTCCAATGGGTAAGGAATTGGAAATGTAGCTCTGTAAACCTCACTACAATCCTTGATTCTGAACATATAACATGTCCACCTCAATCCATACATGTAGTCACACTACACAACAATCACCAATGCTGCCCCAAATACCTTGGCTTAGATTCAAGACTATTCTGATATGCAAATTATAGTAGCTTAATATATGCACATGGTATACTGCACTTGTAGAGACATTGTTTAAATAACAGAAGAGGAAGACATTTTTCCTACCATTATTCCTCAGCATGTTCCAAATTAGTTTATCTTTGGAGTATTTGGATAGGGCTCTTCAGCTACCGAGCCTAGCCTACTAAGCTATGCCAGGACAGTGAGAGACCTTGTTTCAAACAGGGAGGTGGGTGTGAATGATGTCTCAGGAATGACATTTTCTTGGCCTCCACACACACTGACATATGTTCCATGTACATATGTACTCACATGTATGCAAACACCCACAGTCTTTTCATGCGTTTTAGTTCGAGATTAGAATAGAATTTCCAACAATTTCTGATGACTCTGAGCATGATTTTGTATTCCCATGATCTCAGAGCAGCGTCTCAGTGTTGATGGTTGTACAATCAACTATTGATCATTTCTGAAGGATGAAATAGCCAAAATGTAATTATTTTTGTAAAAAAAAGTATTTCACAATTATGTAAATTGGCTTTTATTTTTAATGTGTCTTAAAATTCTATGAATACCAAAGAATTGTTTTAGAATTGGTTTCCTAATTATTTATCATTAGTGTTTTATTTACTTAGTCTATAGACTAGGATGAAGTATAATTCTCTAAGGCAAAAGGGGAGTCTTGCTGAATGAGCCTACAGCACAGTTTCCTTACTGTTCTCTGGCATCATTATCTGAACACTTTGGTTCTAAGATTGGTCCAAGCTTCTGGGATGCTCAGGAGTTGCTTTTAATCACTGAGTAGTCTACTGTAGACATATTAGAAGCCAATTATCTATGCACCAGTTGATGGTTATTTTCACTGATTCCAGTCTGGAGCCTTTGTGAGTAGAGCTCTATGAATGTGTATGAAAGAAACCCTTTGCATTTCTTCTGGGTGTAAATCTAAGATTGGTCACGTGGCAAATGTATGCTTTACATAGCAAAAATATGCAATGTTGCAAAAGCCCTTGGAATCTTTTTACACTTTTACCACTAGGGAGTGAGAATCCGTTGTTTTATGTTCTTGTCAAGATCTGACATCTCTAGCAATGTGGACATTATATTGTTTGATGGCAAGTTTTAGCCAATATAACTGATCTATTATAGTGTATCATTATGAATTTACTTGGTATTTCTGTAAAAGCTCATGGTTTTAAGTATTTTTTCATGTGTTTACTGGTCCTTCTGTGTGTGTGTCTGTGTGTGTCTGTGTGTGTGTGTGTGTGTAGAATGTTGTATATACAGTTCCTTTATTAGATGACAGTACGAAGTTTTTCTTATTTTGTGGTTTGTCATTTTGCAGTTTTTGTGGTATCCCTCAAAGATAAATGTTTCAAATATCATGAAGTATAATATACCAACTCTCTCAATATATATATATATAAATATATATATATATATGTGTATATATATATACATATATATATATATATATATATATATATATATATATATACTAGTTAAGGAAATTTACTTAGCCAAAACTTGGAATTTTTTCAATTATATTTTCTTCAACAGGTTTTGTTGTTTTACAGCTAGCTCTCTAAATGTTTTCTATTATTCTGTTAATTTATTGAACTACATTAATTGGCTCTCTGATGATGAACAGCCCTTTAATCTTAGCATTCCTGGGATAGACCTCACCTACTCCAGGCATCAGTTTTATATGTTTATATGAACTTAATGTGCTGTAATTTTGTTAGAGATTTTTAAAATTCTGTTCTACGCAGGATATTGGTCTTCAGTGTTTGCTTTGTAATCTCTATCTTGATTTTGGCATCAGAGTAATGCTGATACAATGACATTGGTTGTTGAGCAGTCTGTTTTCTAAGACTTGTGGGATTGGTATTATTTATTGCTAAAGTATTTGATAGAATTAATCAGTGAAACCATCTGGACCAAGATTTTTCTTCATGGGAATCTTCTCAGTAATGAGTTTCTTTAATAGATATGAAGTTATTGAGATTTTATTTCTCTTTGGATTAGTTTTGATGGTCTGTATCTTTTATGGAGTTCTTCCTATTGTCTGGGTTAATGGGTGTTTTAGCATGTATTTATCTATTGTGTTATCTGCCAGGATGTCCTGAATTTCACACATGGAAGCAATAATTTGTGTTGTCTGACTTCCTCTTGGTCCATAAAGATAATCCAGTGGCTTAGCAGTTGACTTTTAGGAGTTCTTTAGGATTGACAGTGTGTCTTTTAACTACTGAGCATTCCTCCAAAAGAATTAAATGCCTTTTTACACAGATTATAAGAACATTTATAGTCTTTAAAGCTTAAAATATGCTTATCCGTCCATTTTATATTTAATCATAATTCATTTACATTTCATTCTAATTTTATTGTTACTTTAAGAGTGTAGTTCATATAATGAAAACTTGGGAAGGTAAAACAAAATGAGCATTTAATTCTGTTCCCTAATGTTCATCAAATATTCCAGCGTCTCATGTTGAATGTTTCCCCTTCTTCATAATAACAGCTTTCTCTAGCATAGTAGTAATTCTAGCCTCGTTTTTTTTCTCAGCTAGAGAGCACCTACCCTAGTAGTGAGTGAACGTAATGGCCACAGAACGCGTTTGTTCGAGAGTTGTGCATGCCCCAGTATTTCCACACGCCTGACACAATTTATCTCATGTACTTGTTTCATTTGGGTCTTAGAGTTTTAATTTTTGCCCCCGACATTTCCATAAATTGTTTGATAGGCTAAGTGTGGCATCATTTGTGTTTTGATGTTAGTAATCATAGGCGGAGGTTCTTGTCCCACCTGGTCCTGCAGCCAATTAGCCCCAAATAAACACACAAAGACTCATATTAATTTATAAACTGTTGGTCCATGGCTAGGGCATCTTACTGGCTAGTTCTCTCTTAATTACTAACCCATAACTACTAATCTATGTATTACTACATTATCTTACTAGAGAATGTCCGGCATGTCCTACCCTCCTGGTCTCCACATGGCTTCCCTCTCTCTCCTCCTTCCTCTCATAGCCCAGCCTATACTTTCTGCCTGGATATTGGCCAATCAGTGTTTTATTCATCACTCAATAAGAAAAACATATCTGTAGAAGGACATTCCCCCATCAAGTAAAAATTTCAGAAACGTTTTGAGGCTTTGCTCTAATTATCTCCAAATTTCCCCACTTACCAAGAACAATGTGCCCTGCAGTATATATTGAAACTCCTAGGGAAATCCACCAACCTGCACCTCTATCCAGGCAGATATGAAGGGTCCTCACCTCTTGGAGCTGCTAGACTTGAGAGAGGGCAGGGGGAGCCTTTAGCGCCCTATGTGGCATTAAATAAATACATGTTGCATACTAATACCTATGGGTTTCAGGATGTGGTTCAGGGTTTGTAGTGTGTCTTTTGGCATGCACTGGGCCCAGGGCTCAGTTCCCAGCACAGTGTTGCTCCCTAGAATGTTTCCTGGCAACATGCTCTTTGACTTTTACCAGAATGCTGCTGCTTGCTGCAGCTAAAGGCTAACCCCTTGTGCTCAACATCGCTGCCTCCCCTTGCTAGTGAGACCATGAGCACTGAAAGTAAAGAGCTGGTTGTGCAACTGTACAGCAGAGCACAGGGTCAGTGTGGCTGAAACCCTAAATTAAATCTTCAGCACCACCAAGCATACAAGACCAAACCCAACCAATCGGGAGGGAAGTTAATATACTGCATTTTCTTTAAACTTGCCCCTACCTCCAGGCTTCTACATATCTGCTGTCTGCTCATCTCTCTGTTGTTCAGCAGATGTGTTTGAGTTGAACTGCAGGATTTTTGTTGTTGTTGTTTAGCCATTATGGCCTTCTTAGGAGTGGTGTGAGTGTTGGTACAGGCTAACCGCTTGATTTAAGTGATATGCACATATGACCTTACCACGTTTTAAACTCAAGCCTGTGTTTAAACTGTAGACCCTGTGCCATGGTGGCCCCTGACATTGAGATGATCTGTGAAATCATGTTAGTGACAGAAGGCTTTGTGGATGCACGATCATTAGCCCGAAAGTTCATTTCGTTGTACACACTCTGTAAGGAGCTCCTGTCCAAGCAGGTGAGAACTCTTTGGTGGTTATTATTTGGTTTTATATCACTTTAAAATAGATTTTTAAAATTATGGATGATGAATAAATTAGTATTCACATGATACTTAGGCGTTTGGAATGATTTCAAATTTTCTGTGGGATTTTAAAAAATGCATGTTTTCCAAATTTTAAGTGTGTAACGTTTTACTTGTAGTCTACACTGCTTTTTATCAATGGGTTATGGGATTTTCTATAAGTATCATTGATGCTGCAGTTATAAAGGAAATGTCGTGTTGCCTTCATTTCTTGTAGTGGGGAAGGCAGGAGGGGTTATAAAAGTAAGGTGAAGTTGATTTTTGAGAATATTCTAGAAATGTTGGTTTTTCTCATGGGTCGCTAATCCCTTATTTGGAGATGCGTAGGGCTTTGTTTATCCTAATCTCTGGAGTGGGGTGAGCTTTCATTCTTTCTCCTCTTGTGAAGTTGTCCATGTAATACAAACAGGTGGGTTTCAGTCGCAGTCTTCTTAAATTTAGCTTTGTGTGTAGCTTTGGACCTGTGAATACACATGGGAACTGTCAGGAGGCGGGTGCTGGGGGTCAGGAGGCGGGTGCTGGGGGTCAGGAGGCGGGTGCTGAGGGTCAGGAGGCGGGTGCTGGGGGTCAGGAGGTGGGTGCTGGGGTCAGGAGGTGGGTGCTGGGGTCAGGAGGTGGGTGCTGGGGTCAGGAGGTGGGTGCTGGGGGTCAGGAGGCGGGTGCTGGGGTCAGGAGGTGGGTGCTGGGGGTCAGGAGGTGGGTGTGGGAGGCGTCAAACGCGGGTCCCATGGGTGAGGCTTTTAAAATCATTTGTTTTGCTCACGAAATTAAGTGGTGTAGGGGTGTGTGTGTGTGTGTGTGTGTGTGTGTGTGTGTGTGTGTCTGGACTTTTTTGGCTCCCACATTTTACTGCTGGAATGAAGAGCTCATGCGGCTCTCAAGAAAGAACGTGTCTATGCTTGCATTTTAGGGTCACTACGACTGGGGACTTCGTGCCATTAAGTCCGTCTTGGTAGTAGCTGGTTCCTTGAAACGAGGAGACAGAAACAGAGCTGAAGATCAGGTACTGCAGCTCTAAATGATTTGCAGAGTGAGTAGCTGAATGGTTTCAGACAGAAGGAATTGTACACCTGGCTGGCAAGGCACACATAGCTCCATACATATATGTATGTATGTATGTATGTATATGTATATATATTTATTTATTTATTTATTCTTAATGCACAATATTTTAAAGGTTGGCATTTCATGTAAGTGGTCACAAGTACTCCTGACTACAGAGATGCGAACCTGGGAAGGAAAATGCGGCTTTTATAAGTGCATTTGAAATATCAACTGCAAAATGTACTTTGACAGATATAATAAACTAGTTAGTAAATTGCTGTTTGACTTCCTTTGAGGAAATGATGAGAAACTCTGGTTTAAAAAAGTTGGGGTATTAATCCTGGAAAGGCAATGGGCACACAGCCTGGCAAGGCACAGCACACCTACTGTGTGGGGCGGGCTTGCAGACAAGAGGTTGGCACAGTGAGATGCACAGCAGTTGTGAAGCCACCAGGGAAGTGTCCTGCTCTCCTTCTGAGAGAGACATGTCAGTGTCACAGCGAGAATTATCCTTGTATAAGGAAGGCGCAAGATAAAAGCTAGACAGAACTATCCGTGCATGCGTGCAGTGTATCTCGAAATGTAGGAGAAAGCCAGATCCATCTAGAACATTCCTTTTTCATGATATTTTCATGATATTATTTGTCTTCAATTTGCTAATCTGTGTCTTCTTGGTCTCCACTCATATTTAGCTATAGCCAACATTTTCTTCACTCCTTTACTCTGCTCTGTGGTGTCTATGGAATGTGTAGCTCTTACATAACTTATTCTGATGTTTGAGTTACTGTCTTTAAATTCTACAGTGTAAGGCAAAAGCCCAGACTAAAGGGGTTCGCATTTATGACCTTGTGATTGCACATTGCTTTCAAGCAATGTGATCTGACAGGCCCGCTCAACTTAGAGTCTGAGCGTGGTGAAGGCAAGAGAGGGCTGCACAGGCATTCTGAAGATAGAACACCTACCAGGGAAGGGCAGGCCGGCTTGCTCATCTGATTCCTAGGCCCATCCACGGGCACCTTGCATGTTCCACTAACCCGGAAGCATTTGCCTCCCTGTGGATACAGAGCAGTGATGGGGGTTGTCCTTCTCGTCCTTCTATATATGTTCCTCTTATTGGTTGATGAATACACAGTTTGGCCAATAGCATAGGCAGGGCAGGACAGAAACCTCCATCTTCAGAGCAGAGCTCTCATCTCAGAGTTAGATATGAGGGTTGAAAATGTGTTGTTAGGAGCCCAGAGAGATGGATCATCAGCTAAGAGCGTGTGCCATTCTTCTAGAAGACCCGAGTTTGGTTTCCAGTACCCAGACTGTGCAGCTCACAAGTGACTAGCTCCAGTGTCTTCTGCCGTCTTTGGATATATTTCTCTCTCTCTCTCTCTCTCTCTCTCTCTCTCTTTCTCTCTCTCTCTCTCCCTTTCTCTCCCAATAAAAACAAATTATTTTAAAAGATGCATAGTTAGCTAAGTAAGTATTTGTTAGAGTTTGAATTTGCTTTGAAAAATTGTACTTAATTTTAAATGGCACACATACACAGCATAAAAATATACATCTCGGGGTAACACGTGATACCACGCAATGTTTAAATTGGGTTAAGCATCTGCCTCTCCAAACACCAATCATTCATTTGCCACCAAAAAGAAACTTTTAAAGTCCCCTCTTTGGCTGTTGAAGTGTGCTGTGTTGCCTTGAGAGCTAGTGTTCTTCTGTCTTCTGTCCCAGGTGCTCATGCGAGCTTTAAGAGACTTCAATATGCCTAAAATCGTGACTGATGATGTCCCGGTGTTTCTGGGCCTGGTTGCCGACCTGTTTCCAGCGCTGGACGTGCCTCGCCAGAAGAAACCACACTTTGAACAGATGGTCAGGCGGTCCACCCTGGAACTCCGCCTGCAGCCTGAAGAAAGCTTCACCCTCAAAGTAAAAGAACTGCTGACTGTTGATGGCAGGCCATGCGATCGGTAGTCCAAGTAACTGCTTAAGTGATATTTATCCAAAAGCGTTAGCTTTAACTTGATTCGATTAAATACTTTCAAGCATGTCATATCATAGTCAGTTAAAGACAGACCATTTAAAGTAAATGCTTCAATATCTACTCCCTTTCATCAAGGATTTAAAAGCATAAATATGGCTTCCATGATTCTAAATGTAACGATACTTTCTAATTACAAAACTCCTTAGTAACATGTGCCAAATTCTTACTGTGTCCTTTCTTCTTCCAGTTCATAGAATACTGAAAGTAAAATGATGAGTGTATTCTCATAGGGGGAGAGGTATGTGAGCTGGCTATCTGATGTACCCAAAGCTGTGCCCAGGCAGGGCTGCACTGTGGTCAGTGAATACATGGGCACCAGTGCATAGCAAGTCTGTGTTTCAGACAGTTTATGTGATGGGACTCACTACTCTCCTTGTGAGCCATGATTGCTATACATCATTTCTGCTGAAAACTCTGTGAAGGGTCTTTGATTTTATGAGCAGCTCTTCACGCTCTATACTGAACACTATGCACAGTTATGAGATAGGGGCTAGGGAGATGGCTCAATGAGGGAGAGGATTTGATGCATAAGCACAGGGACCTAAGGACCTGGGTTTGAATCCACCTACCCATGTGAGAGCCCAGAGTGGCTGTGTGTGCCTGTCACTCCAGTGTTGGGGGATGGAGATAGGTAGGTTCAGGTACCTCATTATTCTCTAGGACAGAGGTTTTTAACGTGTGAGTCTTGACCCCTTTAGGAGTCCCTGAATATCAGACATTTTCATTACATCCCACAACAATAGAAAATTACAGTTATGGAGGAGCAACAGAATGGTTTTTGTGGCTGGGGGTGGGGCTCACCACAATGTGAGGAACTGTGTTAAAATGTCAGTGTTAGGGAGGTTGAGAACCACTGCTCTGGGGAATAAGCTGAAGAACGATGGATCAGAATGGCCAGCATTAACCTCTGACTTCCACATGTATGCACGTGTCCACACCTCACAAGCAATGATGATAATTGGTGTCAATGGTGACTTAGTTTTATCTCCCTTCTGCTTTTTATGTAGGAAACCTACAAGAAGCTATACCGCAGACTTGGGGTCTATTTCCCCATATGTCACTGGGGGCTGACTAAGGGTTTCTGGAGAGCACTAAAATGGGTACCTTTGGGTCACTCAGTCACGGAAGGGCCTGAGTGACGGGCTGTCTCTGTGCAGGTTGTCCAGCTTGAGGAGCTGTTGGCTGTGCGACACTCCATCTTTGTGGTCGGAAATGCAGGCACAGGGAAGAGTAAGGTAGGATAACTCATGCCGTACCTTTCAGTCTTGGAAGAGTCTTCTCGGGATGGGCAGGAGGGGTCAAGGATTTTCAGTGTTACTTAGGGTTCCCCTCAATGAAGCCTGCATTGAGTTAGAATCTGAATTCTACTGTTTGCATTTTCTCAGAAGACACTGTTATCTTTTACACTGGGTGAAAGCAGGTGAAATGGAACATTTTGTGTACACACACACAGACACACACATGCACACATGCATGCACACATGCACACACACCACACACACGCACATGCACACACTCCCGGAATAATAAATAGGTTGAGCCAGAGACAGGGCTTTCCAACACAAGACAGGCAGGATTCTGCTGTATTCGGGCCTGCACCTGCAGGCTCACACCTGGCCTCTTTCGCCAAGGGTGAGGGTATTCAGGCCGAGTGAGCCACCTGGCTGGTGGGACTTGATGAACACTGCCCACCTTTATCAAAACAGCCTTCTGGCTTCTTCGGGGTCAGTCATCGCAAATTCTCCTTCCTGTATCATTAAGAAAACAAGTGCAAATATTTCCCCTCATTATTCCTTCAGAGGCAGAGCCTTCCCATGGGGCCAAAACAAAGCTTGGAAAGGAAGGAAGGTGGTGGCACCCACATTTTTGAGGTCCCTATTGTGCACTGACTGGGCTAAGTGCATTGTGTGTGATTTCCTCCACTGTGTTGAGGTGCCATGCCCACTTAATGTCACGAAGCCCCATTTTTAGTTTACTGCTTGGTTCTGTTTGGCCTTCTTGACAGCCCTGGCAGCACAGTTACTTATTATTTTCTTGGTTGGCAGACAGTATATGCAGAGCTGTGTACCTTCCCATTCAGGATGCTTGGGTATAAACAAACTCGGTGGCCAACAACTAAAAATAATCAGAATGGGCAGATGAGTTCTAGAGCAATGTCTACACGCAGCATTTGTCAGTCCTCAGAGCTGAACCCAAAGGGGAGCAATGGTTGAAGAAGGCTCTGTGTGGGGATTTTTCTAGTGAGGAAAAAAAAAAATGTAATCATTGCAATATTAAAGTAGACCACTGATAGACCTGTAATTACTTTGTTAGTGTAACTTTCAGATGTAGGCCATGGTTCACAGAAGGATAAAATTAAATTCTGTAATTTCTAGTAGATTAATGGCTTCTAAAAATACAAGCTGTGTATTCCTAAGGCCTTTTCTTTCTTCCCTCTACTCTTCACGTATTGTGTGCTATTCAACACGTACTTAGGCTGACAGAAGCAGGACCGTGTTATTTACCCACTTAGCATCCCAAAGTAGATGGCAGTATCTTACCAGACCTTCGGAGCCCCAGGATTGGCAAGGATGACACGTGTTTAAAACAGCAACCTTGGCTTTTCAAGGGCAGTAAAGGACAGCTAGGACAGATACTTGGGTCAGTTAAATAGATACCTACTTAGTGAGCCCCGACTCTGAGGTCTTATCCTTCAGGCTTCTTTTATTGATTAGCTAGTCTCTAAGAACCCATGACACTATATCCTAGGCGTTTGCTTTGACGTTGTCCAGGGCACTCACATCTGTGGAGCTGTGCCCCTGGCCTCTGCCTAGTAGATACCAGTAGCCCAGCTCTAGTTTTCCCAAGTCGAGACCACACTCGGTGAAGGTTCACTCACTGCTCTGTCATTGGGCCTTGAAGAGTGTCTGTGCTGATATTGTTGTCATCCCTGAGTTCTTGTTGGAAATGCACACTACAGGTCATCCATCCCTCAGTCTCCTAACTGTTAGGCTCTGGGAGGGCTTCAGCAATCTACGCTGACAGCAATTCTGATATGGACTAAATGATGCTAGCAGAGTGAACGGAAATGCGCATACACATTCATTCATGTATGGTTTAAAAACCTCAAACTCGCTCTGTATAAGGTCTCAGATTCACTCTATGTACAAAGCTAAAGATCTTAACGGATAAAGCAGCTTCCTCTCACCTAAATGCCTCTGAGAACTGATAACGTCACCCTAAGCGTCCATGGGATTGAATGGAGCATACCTATGGCCATCTTTCCCGCCTTCTGCACCATGCTACGTGCAGACTATCCAGTGGCGAGTGAGTTTGGAGAATGCGCTGTCAATCTTTCACAGTTGGTTTGGGCAACTTTTACATTAATGTTCTCGGCTCACTCGTCCCAGATTTTAAGGACACTGAACAGAACATATGTCAATATGAAGCAGAAGCCCATTTGGAGTGACTTAAATCCCAAAGCTGTGACGACAGATGAACTCTTCGGTTTCATACACCACGCTACCCGAGAATGGAAAGACGGCAAGTACTCCTTCCCTTTTGACTCACTAAAAAAAGTCTTTATCTCTATCTCCCTTTAGAAATCTTTCTTTCAGTATAAGCCATAGCCATACTCACAGATCTTGGTCATCGTAAGGATTCAGGCATCGTGCTGGCCTGCCCCTGTCATCCGGCAGAATGCACTCAGGCAGCGCCCTGGTCAGCCCAGGGGCAAAGGACCCCTGTAAAAGAAAGACCTCCGCCCACTTATGCTCTCTCTTCCCTCTGCCCCACCCCCCCCCTGGGCAGATAGGACTTTTCCTGTCTCATGCTTCTCTTCTGTCCTCGTCTGTCTGTCTGCTTGTCTGCCTGCCTGCCTGCCTGCCTGTCTGTCTGCCTGTCTGCCAGTCTGTCTGTCTGTCTGCCTGCCTGCCTGTCTGCCTGTCTGCCTGCCTGTCTGCCTGTCTGTCTCTTTACCTCTTTCCCCTCCCTCTTCTTTCTAATAAAGCTTCTCACTAAGCTCTGTCTGGCATGTTTGTCCCCCCCTTGCCATGGACTCCAACAATGTTAACCACACCAGTTTACCATACTGGTCATACTCACAGATGTCTGGTATAGTCACACAGATTAACTGTATTTTGATGCAGTCAGAAGCGCAGCTGATGGATCACATGCTCTGCGAACATACAAACTCAAGCAAGGTTTGAGGAAGTGCTTTTGGCAGTTGCATTTGGCAGGTCCTTGCTCAGGGCTGTGCATTTCACTCACTCCAGTGACGTCAGGGCTGCTTGTAAATCAGGGAGAGGTCAATGTGAATGTCCCATTTCTAAAGTTCCTAGGATGAGACACTGACTGTGGTCAGCGTCACAGTTGTGGGACACAGAAGGCAGTGTGCTATGCTTCCTGTCTGGAAACTGAAAGTGAAAACATGTTGAGCGTAAGTTAGGGTGTTCGGAATATTTCAGATGTGTGGTTTTTGGGTTAGTGACATCTGGCCAATGCAAATGTTCCAAAATTCCCATGAGTTTGAAATCGGAAACACTTCAAATTCAAAGTTTTTGGGGGTAAGGGACACTCAGCCTTATATCTGAGGATAAACATGTGGTTTTGTTAGAGACCTTTATAATTTCCCATCTCTAGCCAGTGTACCAGAGTCCCCTACTGACTACACAATGGATCAATAGATACTATACTTACCATCTTTAATATATAGAGATGTGTATATTGAGTATGTATCAAATATGTATATGTTGAATGTATGCATGTATATACATGTGTGTGTATGTGTGTGTGTGTGTGTGTGTGTGTGTGTGTGTGCTGCTTGTGGTAACTCATGCCTACAATCCCAGCGCTCAGACGGCTGAAAGTTTAGAATGACTTCAAGGCCAGCCTGTGTTATAAACTCTAGGGAAGCTTGGGCTACCTCAAGGCCAGCCTGTGTGATAAGTGAGTTCTAGGGAAGCTTGGGCTACAAACTGAGACTCTGTGAGTAAATGAAAGAAAGGTGTGGGGGAGTGGATGAGAACATGTCTGTACTCACCTCTAGCCTCTTTTCCTGCACTCAGACCTTCTGGCTACCTCTCCTCTTCCCAAGTCCTACCGTTCCAGGCCTCTTCTATCCGAGTCTTGGCACTGGGTGCCCCCTCCATCCAGGCTGTTGTTGTGAGGGTAACCGTGGCCTGCTCACTTGGGTAATGAAGTTGGCCAGGTACCACCTAGACGACTTGCTTTGCAGGCGTTCTCCATCCTCTTACCTTTTGGTCACTGCTCATCTGTTGGGGAGTTCTTGCAACCTTTACCTACCTGCATTCTGTTTTTCATGAAGGATCGAGGCAGGGATGAAGTCATTATCATTATACAGGGAAACCTGTGAAAGCTGCTTAAATTAGAAACCATCAGAAAAGCTGCTGGCTTCTACTCCAGTCATGGTGGCCAGTTTTACTGACTGCTGGGGTTTTTTTTTACATTTGTTTCTTTGGTTTTTGATTTTTGATTTGAGACGGGGTTTCCCTGTGTAACAGCCCTGGTTGTCCTGGAACTCACTTTGTAGACCAGACTGGCCTCAAACTGCCTCCCAAGCCCAGCTGTGGTTTGTTTTTCATACCAAAGGCTTCACAGAGGAGTTCTCCACATGACCAATGAAGCAGGTCTGTGAAGTTTGAAAAGTCAGCACCTAGAGAATGCTGCCTGAATACGCAATACACAGACATGTGGTAACAGCCAAAAGGAGTACTTTTCTACATCTCAAGTCATGACAGCCTAGCATATTTCTGGTTGGAGCTGTGAATTAAGATGGACAGTGCCTTGAAGCACGGGGTTTCAAAATAAGCACCTTGAATAATGTAATAGAAAAATGGAATAATATACAAAATATAATAATAAAAAAGATGAACCATGCTAGGTAGCCTGAGAGAGATACTGAACATAGGTGTGTAAAAAAGGATGCCTTCACTTGCTGTAAGTTTTCAGGTTATGCTCATCGCCACCCATAAATCTCAACAGCGAGTCTTCAGGTCAAGTATTTCCCTGTGTGTGGCAGGTGGGAAAGCTCGGTTATCAAAGGTAAGGGCCCTCCCCTGGAGGTGGAACTTGCCTGTTTGTAAGTCGCGGAACTAACTGGATATAGAGCCGACCCAGGAAGCTCAGAAAGAGCCCATTGTACGCCTTGCACTCAGGAGAAAGAGGTAGCAACTCTGTTTTATTCAGCTGATAAAGGGGCTTCCAGGAGAAGTAAATGTAGTTTAGAGGCAAACAGCCTCAGCTGTATCAGCGAGGTTTGCTCCTGCTTTGCAGGCCTCCTGTCATTCATTCTGCGGGAGCAAGCAAATCTCAGGCACGATGGCCCAACCTGGATCGTCCTGGATGGGGACATTGACCCCCTGTGGATCGAATCCCTGAACACAGTCATGGATGATAACAAGGTGAGTGACACCATAGTACCACTCCTTAGCCCAGCATCCAAGGGCACCGAGAACGCCATTCAACTGCTAATCCCCTGCACTCCTTAACGCGGTGTTTTTTATGTAATGAACGATGTTGTCCTCATAATTCGTAGCTGCAGAATTTGAGGGAATATGTTTCCCTTGTCTCTGAACTGAATCACCTTTCATGAAAGCTAGGTGCGTATATACGAATTCAGTTTATCTGCCCTATTGTTTCCTAAGAGCCAGGCATTAAATTCTTGTATCTAATGTGGTCTGATTAAATACCGAATACGTAGACAACAAAAGAGTGGTTTCGTGCCGTATGATAACTGATGAAACCTGGCCATGCAAATTAAGTTGTTCCTATGGCTACAGATTATGTTTAAATGCTTCCCCGAGACGGTTGTGTGGTTGTCCTGGGAACAGCAAAGACAAGAGGTCCCGCGTGATGCCGAAAGAGCAACATAAGGCCTGTTGTTGGGACAGCAATGACAAATTGGGAGCCAGCATTACTCCAAGGTGGCATCAGTGACCACCTTAGCAGCAGGCCCTGCTTTCTGAATGACAACACTGTTTATCAGGAAACAAAAGTCTGGGGCCTTCATACCTATACAGTTGACTATAGGACACTTGGTAATTGCAGCTACTGCTACTGGAGGGTTGTCCGTCATGAGTCCATTAAGGCTATTTTATTATTTACGGATTCAGCCAGACTGCCTCTGGGTAGGCTCTCATCTCAACTGAGACGAGCCTGCCTATGGCTGCCCTACTAGGGACATTACTAGCTGTGATGGTCTGTTGGCTGCCGTTTTGGCTCCTGGTGACAGCCCATCTCTGACAACCACTACAATGCTGCTCATTGCAGGTGCTGACCCTAGCCAGCAATGAGCGAGTAGCCCTCACACCTTCCATGAGGCTTCTGTTTGAGACTCATCACCTGGGGACAGCCACCCCAGCCACTGTTTCCAGAGCTGGCATTCTGTATGTGAACCCGCAAGATCTGGGCTGGAATCCGTGAGCATTTCTTTCTTTTCTTACATTTTTTTTTCTTTTGTGGTGGGGGGGCTCACAAAAATGTGTGTGACATAAACTCGACTGTATTAGCGTCAACAGGGGCCAAGTTGAGTGTCAGAGAGTGTATCGACGCTGTTGTACTGCCGCCATGGCCATCATCCATCCACAGAACTTTCTCCATCCTCCCAGATGGAGACTCCGCCAGGAAGGAACCCCATTGCTCCCTTGCCTGAGTCCCCTGCCTCTACCTTTCAGCTGTCGGGATGATGATGTTATAAACTCGGGCACACAGACACAAACTTGGTGATAATCTCAGGATTGCTAGATCAGATGCTAGTTCAGCTTGTAATCTTTCAGGAATTGGTATCACATTTAACCACAGTGGCTGTACCATGTTACCTCCCTACCAGTCCCATACAAGATGATGCTGAGGATGCTATGCAGCATTCTGTATCCTTGCCATCACTGTCTTCTTTTATTCTATGCTAGTTTTCCTCTCTGTGTATTCATAGGAACCTCACTGAGTGGTGTGAAGCAGTATATCACTATACTCCACACCCGAGTTTCTCCAGTGGCTAGTACTCTGTAGGGCATGTTTTCCTGTGTGTGTGTGTGCGTGTGTGTGCGTGCGTGCATGCTAAGTGTTTGTATGTCTACAAGAAAGGTCTATACAACTCCTTTGTCCATTCTCTAGTCAGCTGGTCTTAAGTTTTGTTTATTTGTTTTTAACCCAAGTTAAAAATGATTTGAAAGGTATATAACTAATTAAATGTAAGGCTGATCACATTAATTTAAAGGTAATTAGATTAGCACCCATGTGTCTTGAGTCTGTTGCACTGTTTTCTGATGGCTCCCAAGTCCCTTTGTCCTTCAGTCTCAATCACATCAAAAGCCACTTGGTGCTTACGATAGCTCAGAATGACTGTCTAATTAAAGAGCAGCTTTTACTCAAAATCCCAGGTAGCTTCAGGAGCCTCATCAGTTTGTGTTAAGAGCTAGACTACCTCTTCTCCCTGTTATGTCTCTGTGTATGGAGGTTTTCACTGTATCAGAGATGAATACGTTGGTTTTAATTTTCATGTGAGTGACCAAGGGTCCAGCCAAGACGTTTCCAGAATAAAGGAAGTCTTATCTGAGACCTTTTTTTTTTTTCCAACTTGCTGTGCCAGAGAGTTCCAGCAATCTCGGGTCTCAGGTACTTCCTTTCACTCTGCAATTAACAGATCATTCACTGCCTTACTTTAATGCCATAATGTGAGAGCGTTATGCATTTTGTTTATTCCATATTCATTTACGTTCAGAGATCAATGTATAACAGTATGTTTTAAAAAGTGTCAGGTTTTTTGCAGCTGCTGTGGCTTCCAAGTGTTCAGAACTGCAGGGAGATTGGGAGAATAGTACAGACTAAAGTCATGAAACCTTGTTCCTAATGTCTCCCCGTGCCGTGTTTCTACCTTAGCGTTGTCTCTGGATGACATACATACATACACATGTATGTTTCCTTCTTTGACTTTCTGCAGAAATACTTGAATGTAAAAGTGGAAGAGTTAGGATATTTCACCTGTAGGCACTTAAGCATTTACTTTCTAAGAGCTAGAGTACTCTCTTGCACAAACACACTATAATTTGTACACCTAAGACATCTGTCTTGAATAAGGCTAGCATTCTTTTAGTCTTGTGAGTTACCTTTAAAAAGAATCCGCCATCAGGACAAAGATTGTGTTTATTTAGCTCCATTGTCCCCATTTATCTAGAACATTCCCCCCAACTTGTTCTTTCATAACATGTACAATTTTGGGGAGAAAAGCTCAAGTTCCTCAGAAGGACTTGGAAGGGGCGATTTCCTCATCCAGTCATTCTTTTTGCACATTTTTCTGTCAAAAAACCCTTTCTTTCACATCTATTTCCCTCCCTACTTCTCCTCCTCTTATTCTACTCTATGTCCCTTGTCATTTTCTGTTCTTTTATTCATGGTTTCTTGCAGTCCAGTGGGTTATATATAACCACTTACCAAGATCTTTTCCTTTTTGGTTCTCAGATTGTCACAAATGTTGCTAGGAAGAGCCCCTCCCTTCAAGCTCATCTCTTCTATATCCTTTAGTTACCTTCCCAAGTCTTTATTGGGCACTTAGATGTTTTAGTTTGTTTCAGAATCTCCTTACTTGAAACCTAAATCAGCCATTTCTCCAAGCAGCTAAAAGGGGTGCTTCTAGTTTAAGCAGTTCTGTTTATAATTCAGGCTGTGTTCCCTGTATTAATTGCTTTTCAGAGCCCCTCATTTGTAATGACATGTCCTGAGGCAGTAGTCCATTCCAAAATGCCTATCCTGAAACCTTCAGCATCTTTTGTGGGACAGGAAGAATTTTGCAGACAGATGCACATCTAGGTCTTAGGTTTTGCCATAGCCACATATAATGGTCCAGATTTCCACATTTTCTGTACTAATGTCAGTTTTTCTTCCAAACTGTAACAATTTAGCAATAATCTCTACATGAAAATTTCAGTTGTCCACATTTGTTGATAGAAAACTTTTTACTCCTTTTGCCTTGTGATGACATTGAACTTATAATAAAGGTCATTATTGGTCATCTTTCTGGCAGACTCCCTCTTCTGACTACATGGCCTGTTTTGGTCAAGCTTGCTTCTCTCAGAGCATCTGCTATTTGCAGAGACAATAAGACAAGAGCAGCCACAGCATCCTTTGCCCATGGGTCTTTCTTGTATGTTTCCTAAAGGAGGTCCTGGCTGCTACCAATGAAGCTCAGCAAACAGCTCTTACCTGCCTCCTAAATGCAAAGCCCACTTTGGGGATCTTTTGGTGTCTGTCTGTTCCCCAAGTCATGCAGAAGACATTGTGTAGGAAGGTAAAGTGCAGGATGCTTATGCTCAGAAGACAATTCTTGTATTCAACTGAACAAATTGGGGGAGATGCACAGAGAGACAGAGGCAGGATTTGAACCCAGGCTTCTAATGCCACCAACTCTGTGACAGGTAGTGACTTGTTAAATGCTGACCTAGCTCTTCATGCTGTTACCATGGAAACTCCATAGCATCATCATCATATTGTTCAGGATCTTAGCCAAAGGCCAGGAAGAAATCATCTCCACTCACAGCTAGAAAACCAAGACAGATGGGTCACCTTCCCCAGGTGACCTGGTTAAAAGTAAGGAAACTGAGCACAGGTTCAGGGTAATCCAGGTTAAAAGTGGCATCTCCCTGAGCAATGCTCTCCCAACTCCTCCTACACTAAGTTCTAGATACAACTCCCTTCTGGGGCTGGCAAGATGGCTCCCAGGTAAAAGGGGCTTGCTTCCAAGCCTGACATACTGAGTTTGATCCCTTGCTCCCACATGGTAGTAGGAAAAGAACCAGTGTGTACAAATTATCCTCCAACCTCCACATTTGAGCCATAGCTTATAGGCAACCCCTAGCCCTCCCTGCACACTAAATACATAAATAAAAATACCAGGAATTCCACTCTGACTCTATTCCCTGATCAGCTGCAGAATCATTCACTGAGGATAGATAGGTGTGGTCTTGGTGCCTTTGTTCTCAGCTGCTGCTACTGTGAACACCTTGGAGGCCCTCTGCCACATTGTTCTCACGCAAGTGGGCCCCTACTGAAGATCTGATAGCTGTCATGCTGTAAACCAAAGCACAGGATGACAGCTGTGAATATTTTATATGACCCTTCCTCAAAGGCCGTGGAAAGCACAGGAAGTCTTTGATAAAACATGCATGTTAACCTTTATTTATACCATATTCAAGATGCAGACTCTGATTTGCCTTTACATCGGGGTCTGGCTGTAATCAGTCTGTGGCCGCGCTGTTCATGTACAGGCTGATAAATGTATTTATCGCCTCTGCTTCCTACTTAAGCACAACTTTCTGAGTGATTCTTTTTCATTTAGCACGTCTTAGTTGCACCCAAGAGGCCACTAAGGATGCCATCATGGCATTGGTAAGCAGTTTACTAATACGATGGCAATGTTTAATGTATCAAAATAGGCGTTTTATAAGCACGAGGCAGATATATCTATACATCATATAAATATCAATATATTAAAGCATGGCATACCATTTCTGAGCCCCTGGCTGTGAATGCATTATCCCTTTTAGGCTGTTGTTACAGAGTCCGGTAGAAAAGCAGGTCGAAGTAGCCCCTATGGACCGTTCACCTCTTTATTTATAACTGATTTCTCATTACTAAATAATTGATGCCAAGATTAATCAAGAAAAGCACCAAGCTGTTTTCATAAATAAAGCCTCCATTGTGAACAGAGCCGGTTCATTGGGGAAATGACAGTGCACTTGCCTGAAATGTAATGGCCTACTTAGGCACGATTATGTTTGCCTTCTAAGAGCTATTAGGAGTTTCTTTTACATTCTTTTCATTAAAGCAAAAATGGCCATTAAAACAAGTCTTTAAAAGGGCCATTTAAAAATATTTTCCATTTGAGAAATAGAGTGAACCACTCAGCGTGTCCATGAAGTGTTGCGCCAAGCTGTGTGGAAAGGGGGAGCTTCGGACTCAGTGGCATCCTGCTTCTCAAAGCCCTCATTCGGTAAAAGCTTTTCCGTGCTCCTTCTCAGGTATGTGGCCAGTTGGATAGACAGAAGACGGCATCAATCAGAAAAGGCCAATTTAACTATTCTTTTCGATAAATACGTCCCCGTGTGCCTGGAGAAGCTGAGGAGCAGTTTTAAAGCCGTCACTTCTGTTCCAGAGAGCAGCCTGGTGCAGGTTTGTGTCAGCCTCAACAGCCGGTTACCTATGCCCACTTAAGAAGATGGGGGAAAGCTGCTGGTAGGACTTCCCAGTGGGTAGAGGCTCCTGGTGTAAAAACCTAATGATTCAAGTTCCATCCCTGAGCCCCATCCACATGGTGGAAAGAACCAACTTCTACAAACTATGCTCTGACCTCCAATGAGTGCCAAGGCATCCTGCATCCATATGCTTACACACATGCACATGTCTCCCCCTCCCCCAATACTCATGAATAAATAAGTTCTTAAAAAATATTTTCAGAATTGTTAGGTTTCTTGCAACCTCCTGCTACAGCCCCTTCAGTCCTTGGAAGTTTGTGAAAGAAACTTCCCAAGAAGTGAAATCTACTCACCTTCCTTCCCCCACACCACAAGATTTACATACTTGTAGTACTCAGTAAGTACCACACACGTATGTGCTCATGGGATCATCATGTCATCCCAAGCATGCTAGAACAAAGTTGCTACAGCATCATTTATTTTTCTACCTGTCAGTGTGAACATAATGCCTGGCAGAAACAAGAATGGGAAAGCTTATTTTGTCTCAGTTGCCAGAGGGTTTCAGTCTTTGACATTGAGTTGTGCTCACAGTATGGTAGACCAGGAAGCAGAGAACACAGGATCCAGAGCTGGGTCTATCACAACCTTCAACAGACCACCCCTAGTGATCTACACACAGACAGACAGACAGACAGACAGACAGACAGACAGACAGACAGACAGAGAGAGAGACAGAGAGAGAGAGAGAGAGAGAGAGAGAGAGAGGAGTTCAGATCCAATCCATAACATTGCACAGAGAAATGTTCCATGAGTTTTTGAATCAGATAATCAGGCAAAACACAGATGATGGTCAGGAAAAAGAAAAGATTATTCCACACATGTTCCTGAAGGCATGTCACTGTGTGTGAAGAATCTGGGAGGATCCTAGGATCTTTTTTGTTTTTTGTTTTCCTGATCCTCTGGTGAGACAGCTACTGCCATTAAAAGATACAATGTGTTTGTTACAGCAGCAAATTGGGAGCTATTCTCCACAGCGCAACTAAGGTCATGGTGGCAATGTAGCAACTTCACTAAAGGTTTACAATGGGAAAGGTTTCCCCCTCCAGAAACAAAATTAGTTTCTCAGAACTTTGTTCCCATCAAGTTACTATGTTACCAAATTTGTTTGAAGCTGAATTAGAATAATAAGAAGGGAAAGTTCAGGTTTTTTGGATAATTCACACACCAATTAAGTAAACGATAGTATTCAACAGTAATTATCCGAGGTATAATTTATTTCTGAAAGCAGGTCTGAATTTATTCATAATGAATTAATTATGTGGTTAGCCTAATTAGACTTCCTCGGGTGTAAGGCTTGCAAAAAAGTGGGATTGCATTCTTTCTCAAGTTGACTTGTGTATTTATGTGATTCTCTGTGGTGTGAACTCTGCCATTCAGGAGTAGTGTGAAAATAGGTCTGTGGGAATTAACATGATTTCTGCTCTCTGCTCTTCATTTTGTAGTATTCAGAAATGGCATTTAATTCCTTGCTCTTTTTAAAGCTGTTGTTTTTGACCAGTGTTTCCCACAGTTTATTAGAAGTACAGGAATTTAAGGCAAAATGAGTAGACAAGGGAACAGCTTAAGACGACATTTGTACAAAATCAATGCTCTGTGTTTCTCAGCATGTGGAACTTTCTTAAGATGGATGAAATGTGTTAACTCTTGAAACTAAAGTGTAATTTTATTAGTTGCTTACATAGCACTCAGAAATGTTTTCAAGTACTGTCTGGGAGAATGGATCCCAATCCTAAGACTTACTGGTGTGTCTACTAATAGCAGCCCACAATGGGCCATTAGTCCTCTTTGCTTTGATTTTAGCCATTCCTTTAGAAATAATGGTTTCTCCTCACATGTAGCAAAGCAGCAGAGCTTCATACTCTTTTTCTTGGTAAGAAATTGATAGGTTTTATTAGAAAATTATCTCTAAGATATGGTACAATATAAAATGATAGCAATGGGGAGATTTTCAAAATGCAACAGGTGCTTTCCTGTTGAATAAAAACCATATCCCTCTCTTTCCTGATTGGAAGAGAAAGATGCTCAGAGGTACTGGGCCTGAGTCCGTGGGCCTGTGCAGGCCTTGGGTAAGAGCTTCTTAGTGTTAGAGCCTATGGTGTCAGTTACTACAGATATAATGTACTCTGTGGAGGTGACCCACAAGCAGGATTGCTACCCATGTGTGGCTGTGTGAGCATATATGAGTGTGTGTTGAGTGTGTGTGTATGTTTAAGTATGTTGTGAATATGTGTGTGAGTATGTGTGTGAGTGTATGAGTGTGTGAGTGAGTCTATGAGTGTAAATGTGTGTATGAGTATAAATATGTATGTGAGTGTATTTGTATATATGTGTGTTTGAGTGCATGTGTGTGATTATGTGAGTATGTGTGTGTGTGAGTATATGAGTATGTGAGCATATGTGTGAGTGTATGAGTGTGTTTGAGTGTGTGTGTGTGAGTACATGGGTCTAAATGTGTATGAATGTATGAGTATGTGTGTATGTAAGTGTGTGAGTGTATGAGTGTGTGAGTGAGTGAATATATGAGTGTAACTGTGTGTGAATGTATGAGTGTGTGTGTGTGAGTATGTGTGCTTCTGTCTCTAACCTTGAGTTTTGGAAAATTATATAATCTCTTAAGAAAGGGATAGAATTTGTAAGAAGCTTGTTTGACCCTTCTCCAGCTTTGAGAGGAAAAAATCATTGAGCTAAACTGGTGGCATTTTCTTTTCCTCAGACTATTTGTACTCTTTTGGAGTGTTTGCTGACTCCTGAGAATGTACCTTCTGACAGCCCCAAGGAAGCCTATGAACTGTATTTTGTCTTTGCTTGTGTCTGGGCATTTGGAGGCACTCTGCTACGAGATCAAGTATGTGAAAGAGTTTCCAGAGATGGAAAGTGTGGGGAAGTTGGGTTTAAAAAATGTGGTTTGCATCTTTTAGTTATGTTATCTCCTTTCCCCAGACCTGCCCTGTTCTGAGCTACGGAGACTGTCCCTCTGGGGCATCCCCAATGTCTTAGCTCAGGGACAAATCATTTCAGACAGCCTTGAGGTAGGTAGCCTAAACTACTGCAATATATTTCTCACAGTACTGGATGTGGCAGCTCAGGGTGACAGTGTGGCTGGATTCTCATGAAACTTCTTCCCATCTTACTCATGACACGTCCTATAATTTATACAGGCAACAGGCTCCAGTCACTGTTCTCTTCTTATGAGGGCATGCAGATCTTCCCAAGGACCCTGACATGATATCACTTAGCCCTAAACACCCCTTAAGGATGCTGTTTCCATATGCTATTGCCTTAGCTGTTAGGATTTCCCCCATGTGAATTGGTGGCATGGGGAGAGGATGGTGATGGAACAAGTTGGTGATAGCATCTAGTGTCTTTCAGATAGTTCTGCCTCCACTCAATCAGTCTGGAACTGTGTCCTAGGGTGGACATCTGTGAGACATAGTCAGTGCTGGTGTGCTGCTTCAGGCAAATCTGTCCCCTTGTACAACAGTTCTGGCATAGCTTTACAGGCTTCTGATGTCTTACAGGAAATGCTTAATACACATGTGTGCAAATACACACCCCATCCCACCCCATCCCATTACACAAGCCACGTAGACTTACCAAGCGCCAGAACATATGGGTCACCTCCACCATCTGCTTCCAAGTGTAGATCTGTCCTGTATCATCCTTGTCACGTTGCTTCAGTATATCCTCCACGTGAAGAAAAAGCCAAATTTTGTCCCTTGTGGAGACAGGCATCTTGTCCCAAGACCCCCTGGTGGCTGTGGAAGGGTTCTTACTCAAGCTTGCCAATCTTCAAAGACCGTATCTCCCCTGGCGCTTCAGCGTGTCTCTGGCCATGGTACGTCAGTACCACGACTCTTTCCGTTAAAATAGCATGCCGTTGCCTAGCAAATTAGCTGTGCCAGATCTCCCCAAGCGCAAGTAGGGAATTCCCCTCAGAAGGTATCACATCCAAAAGTGACCCACAGTCTGCCAACTCCTCACTACTAACGGAAACTCCGGGCTAGCTCTGTTTCTTGTCACTGACTTAGCAGAACACATGTCTATAAATAAGCCGAGCCTCACAAATCATTGTCCCCTCTGTCACCTGCCAGATGTCCTTCTGTGGTCTTCAAGCGCCTCCCATGGAACAGCAGCCAGTACTGCTTTGAGTGAGTGGCAAAGGCTAAGTCTGCCTCTGCTTCCTCTGGGGGGTGGGGGGATTTTCTCACAGACAGAGGGTGGATGTTCTGTCTGCTTCCCTCATGCTGCAGAGTGATCACTTTACTTTAACAAATCAAACAGTCAACAATATACCACAAAGTCATTTCCACAGTGGAATTGTTAGGCAAAGCAAAACTGAAGTGATGTAGAAGTCACAGGCATTTTGTACAGGAGGAGTGTACAGGAGTGTAAGTAATTGTTGGCGGATCATTTAAAACCACATTGGCTTGGAGTTAACAGGGAGATAAAATATCCCTTGCCTCTGCTATGAAAATAATTCCAATGAGGGCAAATGCCTGAGCACATGGATGCTGGCACCAGGAGCATGGTCTCCGCTGGTTTGGCGGTGGAGAGGGGAGGGATTCTCATTCAGGGTTCTCACCCCAGTCAGTATTAGCCACAGCCTCCACCTGCCTGGCTGCTCTTGAGTATGAACAGCCTAGCACTAAAAGGGATCACCATAGCCCAAGGACATCAAATAAAGAGCTGGGAAATGAGGCGGGTGAGATCCTAGATAAGGACAGCATTGCCAAGGCAATGGATACCCACAGACTTTACAGATTTTACTGAAATTCACCAGGTCATATCAATCCCAAAGGCACAGGAAGATTCTCTGCTCTAGACCTCTGAGAATGCATGAGCTGCTGCATTCCAAGGACACAAGAGTTGATACACTGGCCATCTGAGCGTATGAGGCTCATTTCATCAGGCCATTGAGTACACT
This sequence comes from Phodopus roborovskii, assembly GCF_943737965.1. NCBI lineage: Eukaryota > Metazoa > Chordata > Mammalia > Rodentia > Cricetidae > Phodopus > Phodopus roborovskii. The sequence continues at coordinate 1,519,328 of NW_026125575.1, forward strand.
TGAGTCCCTGAGCCAGACCGCTGAGGATGCATAGGGTGTTGTCCCTTTTCCCTGTGTCCTACACCCTAATAATCAAGCAAGCGAGAGCTTGTGTGTATTACTTTCTCAGACAACACCCATGTTATAGAGATGGTGCACTGCCCCATGACTTCCCTGGAGGACAGGAGCTCATCTTTATGGGGTTTTTGGCCAGACTCTCAGCTCTACCCTGCTGGAAACTGAGTCTACACTGACCTTTATGCCTTCTTCCCCGTACACTTCCAGGTCTACAAGTGCTGGGGCATTTTTTACGAATGCTTTTTGTTACTGACACAGCCTTGCCATTATGTTACTTTTTAAAGCTAAGACTTTTTTTTAAAGTACTGTATTTCATTATCCTCATTTTGAAAAAGAAATGATATCAAACAATAAAAGAGGCTGGGAACTCAATAAAAGAAACAGAAAGAAAGAGAAAGAAAAAAAAAAGAGGCAGGTCAGATCTTCTGTCCTTATAATCTCCCTTTCTCTCCTGTTCCCATCAGTTGGTGCTAACAGGGTGGAAGTCAATGGCAGTGTTAATCTCCATTGTCCAGTAGTACCTGACATGGTGATTTGTATGGTGATTCATTGTAAGGCTGAAGAATAGGGATGACGTGTACGGCTTTCCCGATATTAGCTTGCTTTTTAAGCCTGCGTTGTACACCTCATAACTGCCTGTCACTCACTACACCCTGGCTACAACTCAGCATTACTGGCTACAACTCAGATCCAGTGTTTGATATAACTCAGTGAGTTCCCATTTAAGAGTTTGGTTTGTCATTATGATGCAGTACCCAAGGGACCCTGCACACAGCAGAATCTGTAGGGGTTGTGTATGCTTCCTGGGTCTATGCTAAAGAGTTCTCCTGTTCTCCGTAGCTCTCTGACTATCAAGCAGACTTCAGCCGATGGTGGCATAAAGAAATGAAATCAGTGAAGTTTCCGTCCCAGGGAACCATCTTTGATTATTATCTAGACCACAAAACTAAGAAATTCTTGCCTTGGACTGACAAGGTGCCTCCGTTCACCATGGATGTCAATGCGCCCCTGAAGGTAGGTGTGTAGAAACAAGAGCCCAGCTCCAGGGTGTGTTTGAGCCATCAGAGGAAGGCAGCCTGTCCTTCTCACTTGCACAGGTCTTTGTGTTCCATGCTCTGTGGATGACATTCGTCTCTGGGAGAGAAGAGTAGACCATAGAGATTCTTAGGAAGAAGGATCATATTTCTGCAGACTCTTTATCCCTTAGTTCAACATAATCCTGTGGGAGCCACATTCTTACCATCTCCTGGAAACTGTCCAATCTTTGTAAAACCAAAGGCAGGGTTTAACTAATTCAATTATTCTTATCTCTGAGCTTACATAAACTTTTTAGACATCGCTTTTCACATAGAACTCGCTTCTTTTACTGCCCCGGCCATGAAATGATGTGTTTGACCTTTCAACACCAGTGTTCCACGTTCTCATGGCAGCTGACAGGACCACATGAATTGTTTCTCTCCCTGTGTGACCCATCCCCATTTCTCGTAGGTTGAATTATTCTGTGGCCAGCTTCTTACTCTGCCTTAATCTTTCTTTTTAGCGATGTTTCACATTTTGAATCATTTTAGAGCTTGCTGTTTGAAGCAGTGCTGGATGAATGGCTGAGCGGGGACTGTTGCTACCTCTGTGAGGAGGCAGCTGGTTCCACATGGCAGGAAGTCAAACCTTAGTTTCCTGGAGCTGTGCCACTAGAGTACACAGTGAGGGCCTTAGGTGATGGGGTGAGGCTAGACCTAAAAGTCCATGGCATAGGATAGGTGTGTTGACTCTGGTCTTGACTGACACTCAACACATGCATATATGTGTATATTTGCACTCATGTGTAGCATGAATAATAAAAACCCAGAGACAGATATTGGAGTTCAAGGTGAAGGTCAGAAAAGCAAAGTGGCCAAGCCACCAGAGAGCCTCACTTGCTCAGATTAAAGGGGTAATCCACTGAACCTGAGAATGCATCTCCAGAGTGAGACTGCACTGAGCTTCTTATGTTCTTTCCAGTGCTGGGATTAAAGGCGTGAGCTCCGGTTTTCTTTTACATGGATTCACTCTCATGTAACCCAGGGTGGCCTCAAACTCACAGAGTTCCATCTGCCTCTGTCTCCTGTGTTCTGGAATTAAAGGTGTGTGCCACCACCTCCCAGCTTCTATGGCTGTGGCTAGGTTTGCACTCTGATCTCCAGTCAAGCTTTATTAGATCATAAACAATATGTCACCACACTCGTGCACATGAGTGTATTTCTGTCTGTCTGCTTTCAAATGCTTCCTCCACTTATATTAGTTTACATGAATTTCCATAACAAAGGGAAGCACTCTAGGTAGCCCAAACAATAGAAATTTATATTCTCACAGCTCTACAGGCTCTGTGCCAAATAGACAGGGAGGGGATGCTGACCTGAACCTCTGGTCCCCCTGGGGTAGCAGCGTTGAACCCTTAGCCTGAAGTGACAGTCTACCTCTATAACCTCAAACAGCAGTTCTGTCCCTGAAATCTGGGTAGTAGCATCATGGCCAATGAAACTAGAGAAGGAGTCCCATCCTCTACAACTGAGGTTAGTGCCAGTGCCTTCGGATCCACGGTGAAGTGGCGGTGGCAGTATAGATCTCTACGCTGTATTTTAGAGTCCCAGAAGTCCCCAGACCTTTATTCATGCTATCCTGTGTCTATCCCGTTTAAGCCGAGAGAACAGAATGCTACAGTCCACTTCTAGAGCGTATTGTCCTTGGACTAATGGCCTCTACCAGGCTCTGCTTCTCAAATGTTCTATCATGGTTTTCCAACACTACCGCAGGGGACCGAGACTTTAACCCAAGAACATCTGGAGCTCACGCATTGCAATGGCAGCTTGAACACAGTAGAGTCCAGCAGGAAAGGAGAGCCAGGCAGAACAGCAGGTGTTAGGAGGCTACAGGCCATGTTTGCTGCATGTACCACAGTCTGTCATCTTGTTCAGCCTACCTCCATCGTGGCCGCGTGGCAGTATTTCTTAGCTGGTTGAAAAACTGAAGTCAAGAACTGTATCAACACTTGGCATACCTTATCACTCATATTCAAAAGAGAACAACAACAAACAACAACAAAAACAGGGCAATTTTAGTCAACAAACATTATCGATCTCAAAAACAAATTTTCTCCCTGGGAAGTTTTGCACTTTACATTTGATGGTAACAAATATGGTTGCTCTATTAGCAGCCTCTTCATACGATGGAGCAGGACCATGGGAATTTATAAATAATACCGCCTTTCCAGGCCCTTTCTAAGTAATTTAGATCTATGAACTAATTTATTCATTTTGCGTATATGTGTTCATGTGTTTGCCCATGTGTGTGTGGGGGGGATGTGCACCAGTGTGTCAAAAGTCAACCCTATAAGGAAAGGATTTTTGTGTGTACATTTGTTTGTGTTGTTTACCACTTTTAAGTTTGGTGACCAAACAATGCACCAAAATAGTAGCTATTTTTCTATTGTACAGAATTCAGTCTCTGTGTCTATCTTTTGTCTGAATATTTTATCTTTATCCTGCATTTCCTGAGCCTGTTATTTATTATTATTATTATTATTATTATTATTATTATTATTGTGTGTGTGCACACTTGCACTTGCACGAGTGTGCGCTTGCACACACATACCGCACACATGCACGCACGCACGCACGTGATGCCACCAGGAGAAGAAACACGCTATGGAGGTCAGAGGATAACCTGGGAGACCCAGTTCTCTCTTCTTGACTTTGGTGGCTTCTGAAGACTGAAGTCAGGTTGCCAGATCAGCACAGCAAGTGCCTTTCCTCGTTGAGCCATTTGGCCTGCAACTCTGAGCCTAATTTTCACTCATTTGGTTTTATTCTTGTAGGCCACTTCAAATTTCTGTGGAACATTATGGTAGTTGAATAAATAAATACTAATGAACTGTTAAATTTCAAAGTATAAGCATAAAAGTTTCACATACGCTTTGGATCTAGACACACTCCACCTGTCCCCCTAACTGGTGTCCCCTTTGCCCTGAGCCCTTTTGCATGGACCGTGCCATTTTTGCCAAGATACGGCTTCCCCTTTGTGTGTAGCTCACTTTCCACTGGTCTCATTAGTTTCTGAATAGACACTTGAGACCATGTCAGCTCTATTCTCCCCCATATCTATGACAGCCGGGGGAAGGAGGAGCTCTGGGAAAGGGACCTGGGGGTAACTCCTTTCTTTGGAATGATGTATCAGTGGCCTCTGCTCCAACAATTAATGGCACTGCCCAGCTACCCTTCTGGAAGCTGTAGCATCTGCACTACTGGACGTGAACTTGTACAAAGAGTTCTTTGGGTCTTAATTTGAAATTGAGTGTTGGGTCAGCCTTGAAGCTCAGTAATACCACTCACTGATGGGGAAGTATTCTGTACATATGTTTCTCTTATTGGTTAATGAATAAAGCAGTGTTTGGCCAGGCAGGAAGGACAGGTGGGGCTACCGGAGCAGGAGAATTCTGGGACGTGTAGGCGGGGAGGAGTCATCATGTGAGCCAGGGAAGAAAGGATTCGAGTGAGGCATCTCTCCAGTGAGAGAAGTCCATGTAGAAATACTTAGATTAATAGAAATGGGTTAATGTTTAAGACAGAACTGGCCAATAAGAAGACCAAGTCACCAGCCAACAGTTTCATAATTAATATAGTGTCTGTGTGTTTATTTGGGGCTAACGCGGCTGAGGGACCAGGCTGACTGGAAAGAGTACTCGTTACATGCCCCTGTCTTTCTCTGACCTTTCTCCCGCTTTTCTTTCCAGACAGTTCTGGTACATACACCAGAGACAACTCGTCTTAGGTATTTTGCCGAGTTGCTGCTTGAGAGAGGCAAACCACTAATGCTAGTTGGAAATGCAGGAGTGGGGAAAACAGTGTTTTTGAGCGATACCCTGGCAAGCCTCTCTAAGGACTACATAGTGTCCCGTGTGCCTTTCAACTACTACACAACATCAGCAGCACTACAGAGTAAGTGCCCCTCCTCTGGCTGCACAGGAAGGATGCTTTGATGTGGCCTACACAGCTGCTTTACTCCTCACCATCTCTGGTAAACAGACTTTAACTGTTGCTGTGAATTAGTTTGAGACAAAGTATCACCATCTATCCCAGGCTTTCCTGGGATTCAATGCTCCTGCCTCAGCCTCCTGTGTGCTGGGATGATAAGCATATGTCCCCATGCATGCATAATTTTGGCCTTTACCTTCCCTCTCAGCCTTGCTGGGGTTATTACTTTGTGAACCAGCAAAAAAAAAAAAAAAAAAAAAAAAAAATTACATTCATAGTGATAATTATGTCGCCTCTAAACCATCTAATTCCCTGTACTTAATTCATGGAATTGGGTAATACAAGGGTGTTAAAAGGTGGGGGTTTACTTCTGGTTACTCTTTCAAGTAAGGAATTAATTCCAGAGACACTCAAAGTATGTGACTTGGCATACCCAACTTTGAGTTATTGAATTTCCCCATTATAATTATTGAGTGTGGGTAGGTGGTGCTTATGTAGAAGACAGAGAATGACTTCTACCTCGTAGGACCCAGGGACTGAATTCAATTCATAAGGCTTGGCAGCAAGTGCCATTACCTTCTGGGCCATCTCAGTAGCCTTGTCAATTTAGAGGTGTGTGTGTGTGTGTGTGTGTGTGTGTGTGTGTGAAATGCTGAGCTATTGGACAAATGTATTTAACCAACACAGGCTTTACATCCTGAGAGTCACATGGGCAGCTGGTAACCAGTGACCATGTTGCTGTCCAGCACAAGGAGAGGGACAGCAGGCACTGAGGTCTCAGTTGCTGATTGAAACTGTTGGGTTGCTCTGAATGTGTATTCCTGGGATGAATATGTGCATTCCTGTGTGATTTCCATGTCTGCATTGATGGAGGCAAGTAATGATCTTCCTTTCCCTCCAACTTTAGCAGTCAACAGCGGATATTCTATGAGCTCTTCCTTCAGTCAGTTCGTCTTGTTTTTATGAATGAAATAATTAGAAGGCTGGTGGATTCTGCTTTGTTTCTTTAGCAAGTGTGTATGGTTTCTCTGCTTGTTCCTAGGCATTGTATGAGGAATGGCTTCTGTTCAGAAGTGCTAAGGAAAGGATTCCTTATGAGTTTAGCATGGGAGATTAGGCCATTGCCTATCAGTTAAACAAGAGATATAACAAGATAAGATATACCTACTTCCCAAGAGGGAGAAGCAGGGATAAGGCTGAGAGGTGTTTATCAAATGAGGATAGGGAAGAGCTACCGTTGTCAGTGAGCTCCAAAAGAGAGTTTCAAGCATATGACACAGGTGATGTCCAGGCAGAAAAGACTTAGGATGGAAGGACCAGCTTCAGCGGAGAACGATGGACAACTGGACAACACAGTGAGCTGAAAAAAGACGGGCATGGCAGTTAAGGAGAAGATGGGGAGGCTGGAGTCAGAGCTGTGCTGTAGACAGGGAGATCAGCTGTCCAATTCAGGGATGGATGAGTAGGTCTCCAGAGAGGGAGAGTTGGAGTGACCTCAGGAAACAGGCGAGGGAGATGGGCAGGGACTGGTTGCAGACAGCAGCAGCCAGAGACTCGTCCAGAAAACATGACATAAACAAATCGCCATGACAGGGGAAGAAGAATTTGGGGAGGGCAGAAATTTTTACGTTCCACTGGCTATTTGTGATGAAATTATGCATGTGCATATTTCTAGGAATTCTTGAAAAACCTCTAGAGAAAAAAGCTGGTCGTAACTATGGTCCAAGAGGAAATAAAAAGCTGGTTTATTTCATTGATGATCTGAACATGCCCGAAGTGGACAGCTACGGCACTGTCCAGCCTCATGCACTGCTTCGACAGCATATTGACTATGGGCACTGGTAAGCAAGCATCTGTATTCTGCTGTCCACCAAAAGCTCATTATTACAGGGGATGGCCATGCGAAGACAGAATTGTCTCAGATTGACTAATTTTCTGGGAGCATTTTCTTTATCTTCAGTTTGTAATCTTGTTTGTTTGTGTGTGTGTGTGTGTGTGTGTGTGTGTGTGTATGCATACATATTTGTACATATGTGTGTGCGTGAGGAGGCCAGAGATCTACACTAGATACCAGATCACTTTATATCTTACTTTTTGAGAGAGGGTACTTTACTGAACCTGGACCTCCCTGACACTAGACTGGCTGGATTCAGGATCCTCCTTTATCTCAACAGCTGGGAGTACAGGTACATGATGCCATGCCTGCTCTTATTTGTATACTGGTGATCTGAACTCAGGTCTCTGTGTGTGCGTGAGCGCACACGCGCGCGCGCGCGCGCGCGTGTGTGTGTGTGTGTGTGTGTGTGTGTTGGGGGCAAACACATTACTGACTGAGTCCATCTTCCCTGTTCCCCTCTTTCAATATCTTTCAATCATATTAAACAGAGCAATCTCCCTTCATATATTTGCAAGATTGGATTGAAAAGTGGTCAAGAAACATAGCGACTGTGTGGAAATTAAGTCACACTAAGTTATTGAAGGAAAGCTTCGCTTTACCCTATAAGGATGTGAACGTTTGATCATATCTGGACACTCTAGTTTGCTATCTGTGACAGGAAACACAGGGTGAGGGAGTCCCAGCCCAACCCACCAACCCTTGCTGGGAAGGACAGCGGTTTCTACCCATGTTAAGAGCCACGTGAAAAATCAATGAGCAGTAATAGTTTGTATTGATTCGGCTTCTGATCTTGGCTTTGGCCTCCAACAATGTCACCTTCCGTTTTTTGGGGGGCTAAGGTTTTGATGTCCCCCGGATGTGACTGAGAAGGTCAACTTTGCTGAACAACTGTAAAGTGTCTGCGATGAAACCCTTCACACGCTGGAGGCTTGCTGTTTTGCCATCTCGTTTCTATACTTGAGGTTCTGTTCTTCTGTCCCTTAGGTATGATCGACAGAAGGTGGTGCTCAAGGAAATCCGCAGCTGCCAGTACGTGGCCTGCATGAATCCCATGGTGGGCAGCTTCACGGTCAACCCGAGGCTGCAGGTGGGTTTCATACCACTCTCCTTAGTGGCCCTCAGATGTCATATTCAAAATGTAGACCATGCTGGGTATGTTTGCACACTCTTAAAATGCCAGCTCTGGGGAGGCTGAGGCGGCTGTGTTATGAGTTCAAGGCCAACCTAAGCTACATAGTGAATTACAAGGTAGGCTGAGCTCCTTAGTGAGGCTCTCTCTTAACAAAATACAACATCTTGTTTCTTAGTGCTCATAAAGCAAGACTCCCAGCTCCACGGTTAATTGAGCATATTTGTTTCTTTCCCAAGCCATACAATATTTTTAGTTTAAATTTCACATTTATAGCAAAATGAGTTGAAAGTGTCTGTCTAGTCCCTCACCCACTCACCACCTGCTTCATTTGAACTCTCTTTAACCTCTTGCATTAGTTACATTTGATGAGGCGATGTGGACACATAATTATTAAGTAGCGCTCAGTTTCCACTGGGGTTCCCTCTTTGTCTTACATGTTTTGTAGTGTTGACAAATGTATAATGACAGTTGTCCACCATCGAAGTATCACACAGAATAGTGACTCTGCCTGAAGACCCTTCTGCTATGTGGTCAGCCTCCCCTTGCCCCTGCATCCCCTGCAACCATTAATTTTTTGAAAATCTTTTTTTTTGTTGTTGTTGTTGTTTGAGTTTTGCTATTATGGCAAGATAAATGTTACATAAAATGTATCAGCTTAACCAAGCATTCTAAATACAGTTGGGTGTGCTAAAAGCTTCCTTCAGTTATGTCACCATCTGTTTCTGTGAGACTCTCACAGGAAACTGAAACTCTATCCATTAAGCCATGACACTGGGTGCTCTCTCCTCTGGACCCTGACAGTCACCACCAGAATTTCTGTCTCTCTGACCCTGACCCTGCCTACACTATTTGTCTAAGGACTGGTATACTTCACTTAGCATGTCATGCTCAAGATCATACGTGTAGCATATTGCAGATTTTTTTTGTTTTTGAAGCCTGGGGGATGGCGCTGTTTTGTCTTACATGCTGCATTTTGCTTATCTGTTCACTCACCCGTGAACACCGGGTCACTTTCATGTGTTTTTGGGTTTTTTTTTCCCTTTTCCTAGGGAGAATAAAGCCATTTTGAACATAGGCAAACAAATATTTCTCAGAAATACGGCTTTGCATGCAGAAGTGGAATTACAGGATCAGACAGTAATTTGGTTTATAGCTTTTTTGAGGACCTGTCATTCTGTTTGTACAATGGCCATGTCACCTTTTACCCCCACCAACTGTCCACAAAGGTTCTGGTTTCTCCAAGACTTTGTCTACTCAGGATTACTACTTTGTGTCTTCATAGCAGTCTTGCTAATAGGAGCAGGGCAGTGTCAGTATACCTCTGTGTTGTATTTCTCTGGTGATTAGAGATCTGAGTATCTTTTCATGTGTTTCTTATCCATTTGTATATTTCTTTGGGGGAGTTGTTATTACAATCTTTTTGGTCATTCTTTGATCAAATGTTTTTTGCTGTTAAATTTCAAGTATCCTCTCCATATTGTGTGGATATTTAATTCTTAAGTGCCGATCACTGTATTGTCTCAATAATTTGGTCTTTTCCAGAATGCTTTGTAGTGAGAATTGTTTTGTATGTAATCTTTTTAGATTGGCTTCTTCCAGTTACCTTAGCACTTAAGTCCCTCATCTCCTTTAATCATTTGGTAGTCTATTTCTGTTTCTTTCTGAGTGACCCTTGGTTGTATGAATGGACAGAATTCATTCATTCACTGGATAAGAGACAGCTTGGTTACTTTGCTTTTACATTTTGGCAATAAGGCATTACTGTGCTATAAACATAAACAGGCAATGTATTGTGGGTGCATATAAACTTGCTAATAGTGACATCAGCCACCACTGACACTTGTAAGAAGTACAGTTTTCCGCCGGTCTTGTCCCGCCACCGCGCCAGTCCCAAATAATGCACAGAGACTCTGTATTTGATACAATGCTATTGGCCAGGTGCTAGTTTCTTATCGGCTAGCTCTGTCTTAATTATTAATCCATTTCTATGTATTTCCACGTGGTCTTACCGAGAGCGAAGGAATGGCGGTTCTGTTCTCTCCAGGCTCTCCCTCCTGACTCCTCCTTACGCCTTCCTCTTTCCTCCTTGTCTCCTAGTCCCTCCTATCTTCCTTTCCTATTGGCCAACAGTGCTTTATTCATTAACCAGTATAAGAAACATTTACAGAATGGCATCTCCCATCAGACACTCGTACAATAAAAAACATAGAAGGTGCCTTCTCACTTATCTGAGTCAACTGCATGTAAGCTAGGTGTCTCTGCTGGTCTTGTCTAGGCTCACTTTGAATGTCTGGCTGTCACTTTGAATGTATGGGGTATGGCTGTCAACTAATCTAGTATGGCATGGGCTGCAGTGGTGGTACAATATGCCTCTGTCTTCTGTATCTTTCATCCCTTAGCAGACTTTAAAAGCTCATGGAAAGGCAAAGGCTTAAGAACAAATGTGGACATCAAGCCCTTGACAGTGACTAGCATTCTGTCATCTCCAGTTCACTATAAGGATTCAAGCAGGTCACATGGCCAACCAGAGCCTGGGAAGGTGGCAGTGATCCTAAATAAACAAGAGAGCAAAAATAAATCAAGTGTTTGGATTGTTTCATGTAGTTTTTCTTGTCCTGCTAGGTCTGGCTGCTTCAGCCCCAAATGAACACACAGAACCTATATTAGTTGTAAAACTGTTGGCCAATGACTTTGGCTTCTTATTGGCCAGCTCTGTCTTAATTATTAACCTATTTCTATTAATCTAAGCATTTTCATGTGGTCTTAACTTACCAGAGAAGGGTTCAGACCTCTTACTCCTTTGTGGTCTACATGTTGACTCCTTTTGCAGGGCTCCCTCTGCCTACCTTTCCCAGGATTCTCCTCATCTCCTAGCCCCACCTGTCCTTCCTGCCTGGCCAACTAGTGTTTTATTCATCAACCGACAAGAGAAACATATATACAGAAGAACATCACCCCTCAGTTTCACTTGCATTTTCTGGTTTGGTTGTTATTGCGTTTAAATAAGGATCAGGATAAACAAATAGGCCAAATAGATGTTTATTCAGGGAGAAATAACTTACAACCTAGACAGATGAACACCAGCAAGTTCCACTGGATGCTCTCCTGTCCGAGTCCCGCCAGCAAGAGAGCATTCCCCAGCTCTTCCCCAGACCTCCTTCCACAGGTCACTTCCGCCCATGGCTCCACCCCCAATGGGCGTGGTCAGAAGGAGACAAAGTGAATATCTCACTACAGGTTGTACCTCTATTTTGTACTAATTGTTTTTCAGAGACATTTCACAGTGTTTGCATTCAACTTTCCATCGCTGGACGCACTGACAACCATCTATGGTCAGATCTTCAGCTTCCATCTCCAGCAGCAAGCATTCTGCCCATCGGTTCTCAGGGCTGGCCCCTCTTTGATCCAGGCAACAATAGCATTCCATCAGATGATGGCAGAGAGCTTTGCGCCCACAGCTATCAAATTCCACTACATTTTTAATCTGAGAGACCTATCAAATATCTTCCAGGTACCTCAACTGGCAAGTTAGCTTCTTGCATATCAGTGTAATTTTTGCATTCATTTATAGAACTGTTTCAGTTTTACACTACACTTTATTTCATGTATGTTTCTCTTCCTTTACCCATATACATCTCCGTGAAGTAGAATGGCAAGCTTTATGCCCTTCTCATCAATGAGAGGGTGGTTCCCTTCAGGTTATGCAATATCTGTACCGATATAGTAAGGTACCTGAGACTTGGTAATTCATAAGCAATGAGAATTTATTGCTCCTGGCACTGAGAAGGCTACAGTTGAGGTGCCAGCAAATTTCAGTGTCTGTTAACAGCCTGGTCTCTGTTTTCAGGGCGGTGCTTTGAACGTGGCATCTATTCACAGCAGAAAGAATTAAAATGGCAAATACCTAGCACTGTTTATGTGAGGTCTCCTCTCCATTATTAATAGCTAACACAGGTCCTACCTCTCCATGCTGTCACATCAGCAATTAAGTACTTTTCCATCTGTGTGTGTGTGTTTGTACATGTGCGTGTATGTGTGTGTGTATGTGGGAAGGGGTATGTTCTGTGCATGCTTGTGGAGGTCAGATGAGAACTTTATGGAGTTGGTTCTTCCCTTCAGCTTTCACGTGAGTACTTCTGGGGTTGAATCTGGATCCTCAGGCAAACCCACCGACCTGTCTCATTGGCCCTACAATTAAGTTTCAATACATAAATTTGGGGGAGACGTACAGATTGTGGCCAATGGTGAATCAGCAATAGCAATAAAGGTAGAAATTTGAACTTTGTAAATTAGGAGCTTATTATTTTAAATACCAAATAAGAGCAATTGGTCATGTTTTTTTTTTTTATTTTGTAGAACATCAGTGTGTCATTTTAAACATATATTAAAATATGAAATTTTAAATTACAGATCATTTGGCTTGATGCTGAAAATTATCTTGATTGCATAGTGTATTAGGGACAGACACAGAGACCATTATCCCTTTCAGAGGCATTGCCCCTAATGATTTGAAGTGGGGTTAGGAGGCATGTGAGATTCAAACTGTAACAGGTAGTAAACGGGCAGTGTTCACTATTGATTATATTGAGGGAATTGAAAGGTCTTGAATTGCTGAGTAGGACATGGTATGGTCTACTACTAGGACAACCTAGGGAGTTGTCCAAGATTCACAGGACCATTCCACAGATGCCTCAGAACCCCACCACAGCATCAGACAATAGTGTGGTAACAACACGGGCCATTTGCTTTCATACCCGGATTTCTAGCACCTGCCAGAAGGACTCTGCTTTGTATAGTCCTGTTAAAAGCAAGTCTTCCTCTTAGCAGGAAAGGAAAACAGGGATGTGGTCCTGCCCGTTTAGACTCTCTCCAGGTCCAGGCTGCCTGCTTAGCCTTCAGTTCCCAGGGATGGTGGCCTTGCCTGCTTAGCCTTCAAGCCCATGCTGCCCGGCACATCCAATACCTGCAAACACTGTCAGCCTCTCACAGCTCAGTTCTCTACAGTGTCTTCTGTGCTGCCATGTATGGAGAGCAAGCTGGCTGTCCAAGAGGCTGGAATCACCTGTGCTCAGCACAGGAATTCACAGGGAATGAGTCTGTGCTAGTCCTGCATCTGCCTTCCACTGGAGGACTATCCACATTGATGAGGGAGCTGTAGAGCTGTCTCAGCAGTTAAGAGCATTTGTGGCTCCTGCAGAGGTCCCAGGTTCGGTTCCTGGCACTAACATGGCTCACAGTTATCTGTAACTCCAGTTCCAAAGATCTAGCTCCCTCTTCTTTTCCCCTGGGGTATTGCTCATATGCAGTACACATCCATGCATATAGAATAATAATAATTTCTCTAAGAAATGTGTATGATGAGGGAGAAAGAAGAGATAACTCCGCAGTCGCGAGCTGGGCCCTTCTAGAGGACACAGGTTCGATTCCCAGAACCCACACGGTGGCTCACAACCATCTATAACTCCAGTCCCAGGGAATCTGATGTCATCTTCTGGCCTCCAAGGGCACCAGGCACTCATGTAGTGCACAGACATACATGTAGTTAAAACATCCATACACACTTTTTAAAAATGGGCATGACACTTGAATTTCTATAGCACCTCTTACTGGAAAGTGAAATGAGTTTTATTTGCACATGTACCCACCACTCCTGTTTGTTTCTATCAAGTTTCTTGAAAGAAATTCAGAGTAGAATTAAAAGCTAAAAGTGTTTATTTTACATGGCACCGTCTTCTGAATTAAAGGTGTGTTCCCCATTCCTATCCTACAGGGGATTTTGTTTGCTTCTCCTGAGTGTTTAAAATGCCCAGAAGACTTAATACGCCTGTGGCTTCATGAATCATCCCGTGTTTACGGTGACAAACTGATAGACACAAATGATTGTGACTTGTTCCAGAGGAAAACGCTGGAAGCTGCCCACAAGTACTTTAAAGTAAGTGAGTGAAGGTGACCAAAGGTGATCATCACTTGTTCACTGGGCTCTGGCTGGTATGAGGCCAGGGTTAGGGATGGTTGCAGACAAGCACGCATACTTACTTCTCTTTCCCATGATATCTGAGATTCACAGATGCTCTGGGTCTGAAGTAAGGGACATTGTCCTCTCTGCTAGTACACAGACCTGGCACAAGTAGGTCTCTTGGATAGGTCTCTGCCCAGGTGACTCTGCCGTGGTTCTCATGCTACAGTTTGTCCTTCCTTCTCCTGCAGGGTGTGGACGATAGTGTGCTTCTGCAACAGCCCCTTATTTATTGCCACTTTGCCAGTGGTGAGGAAGACCCTTGTTACATGCCAGTGAAGGGCTGGGAAGGGCTGAAGGCAGTTCTTGGAGAAATGGTAGACAACTACAATGAGCTCCACTCTGCAATGCACCTGGTGCTGTTTGAAGATGCCATGCAACACGTGTAAGTTAATTGGTCACAGTGGCTATCCTTTCTCAATTGTTCTTATAGCACCAAAATACTTGTCACTGTTAATTATGTCACATCTTGACTGCATACATGGAGGCAAACTATTTACTAAAGGGCTACAGATCCATCCAAAAATGTTTAATTTCACTGCAGCCCCATCAAAGAAGGGCACTAAGAAAGAGGAACAGAAATGACTTGTGGGATTTGTGGGTAGGACTTAACCTGACCTTCATGGATTAAGTAGGCTATGCTGAGTACTTAATGCATTCTAGGAAACAACTTGGCCAGTTCCTTTGGTGTCTCATAGAAGTTAGTAAGAACAGAAAAGTGGGCATATCTTCTTAAAAGAAAATTAGAGGAAGTTGCTTGTCTTAGGGAAGACCTTGACCGTCAAGGCTCACATCCCACTCTGGGCACCTCCGCCCAACAGCTTGTCCAGTGAGTATGCAAATGCTCCAAGTGAACATCTACCAGGGCATGAACAAATGAGCAAGAAAAGTGTCCCAAGGATAACGTTACACCAAGAAGTACCAACAGGTGGATGGAGGAAGAAGATGCAGATTGAGAATGCAATACCTCATCCAGAAATGCCTGGGACCAGAAGGGTTTTGTGCATTTTTAGTATACCTGAGATTTGACTGTATAATCTATCTCCTGGACTCATAAAATGTTTTAGGTTTTAGAGCAGTTAAGATTTGGGGGTAAAGGATGTTCAACCTGTATTGAATTTCTAAAGAGGATCTAGGTGTCTGCAGCAGGAAGAGGTGTCATTTAAGCTGAGACATATATGGTTAGGGCAACTAATTACATAAAGATTTGGGAGAAGCACGTTGCAGAAAGTCATTTGTGTCCCTGAACCATGCAAGAATGCTCAAATAACAGAGTTAAAGATCAGGGTAACTGTAGCACAAGTAACATAGGCTAAAAACAGGACAAACAAAATATGAGGCTGGGAAGGCATAAATAGGTCTTATGTCCACAGAACATCTTCTTATAATGAAGACGAAGAGCCTTGAGGACAGGTAGTCGAGTGAGCTATAGAGCACAGGAATTAACTGCTCATCTTAACAGTTTCCCTTACCACCAAGTAGGAAGCCAATTGCACCTTTACAGCCAATGCAGCTCTCGCTGCCCAAGCCACCCTTATCCTCCCAGGCCTTTCTATTAAGTGACAATGGCTAAGGGTTAAAATTTAAAACATAAATAAATAAATAATAAAAATGAGAAATAAGTGAATCTGAATGGGGGAACAATAGGAAATTTTTAGAAGAGTTATTGTAAAATGTTTAGCTCTGGGGCTAAAGGAAAAAGGTAGGTGCCAGCCCACCATTGATACCTTCTCAGCGATCCCTTGATTACACACACCAGGGGAGCTTAGGTGGAAGCCAGGGAAGTATTGGGCACACGGTTCCCTGTGACATTAAACCATAACGTTAGCTGACAGCACATGGGACCAGGTAAACCAACCCCTCCAACCCTGAGGGAAAACCTTTTCCACATGGGAAGATTACGTTCAGTATGGGGTTCTCCGTGGCCCAAACCACAAGGTGTTGTAAGAGTAAAGCTAATTGACTCAGCATGAGGGATGACTTAAGGGAGGGTCCTTGACCTTTGAAGAAAGGGACATTGTCACATCGTCACGTAGTGAATCCTGTTAGATAAAAATCCTGGAAGCATGCCTTAAGATGCAACCAAAGTGAACTTTGAACTTGCACCTTTCCCAAGGTTATTTTGTTCGTGTGGTCAATCACATGATATAAAATCTAATGGAATCACCAGGCTTGTGACAGTAGCCTGTCCTCTCGGTTACTGGAGACTTGAAGTGATGTCACACACTGGCGCTGGTGTAAATGAATACAGTTCCATTTTCTAAAAACAAGAGTGATCTGGACCATCCAGGGCTGGGATTTGTTTCAGAAAAGCAAACACAATAACATCCAGCTTCTGCAGTTGAATGTCTACATGCTTTATATTTTGTGGGTAGTGTTTTAATCTATATAACTCATATATGAGTCATTTCCTTTTTTAATATTTTTTAAATTTCTATTTTTATTTTACATATCGATCCCAGTTCCCTCTCCCTGCATCTTTCCCTCTCTCCCCCCTCACATGTACCCAGACCACCCTCCCTTCCCACCCCACCCCCCCTCCACATGTAGAATGATGCCATCCAGGAGGGGTCATCTAAATCTGTCAAGTCATTTGCAGTAGGGACTAGGGCTTCTCTCCTGTCTCTAGGTTAAGGGAGTATTCCTCCATGGGAGATGTGTCCACAAGGTTCTTTTGTGCACCAGGGATACATCCTGGTTCCACTGTCTGAGGTGCCTTAGACTGCTCAATCCTTCTGGCTGAGACCCATATTCAGGGGGGCCTGAGTCAGTCCCATGCTGGATTCCCAGCTATCAGTCTGGGGGCCCGTTAGCTCCTCTTTGATCAGGTCAGCTGTCTCTATGTGTTTCTGCAACCTGGTCTTGTCCTCTCTCTGCATCTGGATTCCAGTACAGCTCAGTGTTTAGTTGTGGGTGTTTGCTTCTGTTTCCAACAGGCATTAGATGAGGGTTCCATGATGGTGGATAAGTTAGTTGTTAATCTCATTATCAGAGAAGGGAAGGGCATTTATGGTAGCCTTTCCACTGTTGTTCACATTGTTAGTTGGAGTCAGTCTTATAGGTCTCTAGACATTTCTTTAGGTTCAGTTTTCTCTTCAAACATAAAATGGCTCCCTCTTTTATGTTCTCTCTCTCTCTCTCTCTCTCATCATGTATTCCTTTTCTGACTCAATCTTCCTAGTCCCATGTGCTTTCCTCTCCTCCCCTCTCTTTCTCCTACTTCTCTCTCCATTCACTGCCCTCCCCACTTCCCCTGTGCTCTGGGGGACTTGACCCTTCCCCTTCTGTGAGGGACTTTATATGAATCTCTTAGAATACACCTTGTATCCTAGTTCCTATGGTGGTGTGAATTATAGGCTGGTGATCCTTTGCTCTTGGTCTAAAATCCATATATGAGCGAGTACATACCATGTTCCTCTTTTTGTAACTGGGTTACCTCATTCAGGATGGTTTCTTCAAGTGCCATCCACTTGCCTGTGAATTTCAAGATTCCATTATTTTTTTTTTAATCCATTCTTCAGTTGAGGGGCATCTAGGTTGCTTCCAGGTTCTCGCTATTACAAATAATGCTGCTATGAACATAGTTGAGCACATGTCTTTGTTGCATGGATGTGGATCATTTGGGTATATGCCTAAGAGGGGGATTGCCAGGTCCCATGGTAAACAAATTTCCATTTTCTTGAGGAACCACCAAAATACAGTCTCCAAAATGGCTGTATGAGTTTGCACTCCCACCAGCAGTGGAAGGGTGATAGTTACCCTTTCTCCACATCCTCTCCAACATAAGTCATCATTGGTGTTTCTAATTTTAGCCATTCTGGCAGGAGTAAGATGGTATCTCAGAGTTGTTTGATTTGCATTTCCCTGATAGGTAAGGATGTTGAGCACTTTAAGTGTCTTTCAGCCTTTTTTATTTCCTCTATTGAGAATTCTTTCCTCAATTCTGTACACCATTTTTAATAGGGTTATTTGGTGTTTTGTTGACTAGTTTCTTGAGTTCTTTGTATATTTTGGAGATCAACCCTCTGTCAGATGTAGGATTGGTGAAAATCTTTTCCCAGTCTGTGGGCTGCCATTTGGTCTTGTCAACTGTGTCCTTTGCCCTCTAAGTTTGAGGAGGTCCAATTTATTAATTGTCAAGCTCAGTGTCTGTGCTATTGGAGTTACATTCAGGAAGCAGTCTCCTATACCAATTTGTTCAAGGGTACCTCCTACTTTCTCTTCTAAGAGGTTCAGTGTGGCTGGATTTATGGTCAGGACTTTGATCCATTTGAGTTTTGTGCATGATGATAGACATGGGTCTATCTGCAGTCTTCTACACACCATCATCCAATTGTGCTAGCTCCATTTGTTGAAGATGCTTTCCTTCCCCCATTGTATACTTTTAGCTGTTTTGTCAAAAATCAGGTGTTCGTAAGTGTGTGGGTTAATATCAGGATTTTCAATTTGATTTCATTGTTCTACCTGTCTATTTTTGCGCCAATACGAAGCTGTTTCAGAACTATAGCTCTATAGTAGAGCTTAAAGTCAGTAATGGTGATGCCTCCTGAAGTTCCTTTATTGTATAGGGTTGTTTTGGCTATCCTGGGTCTTTTGTTTTTCCATATAAAGTTGATTATTATCCTTTCAAGGTCTGTAAAGAATTGTGGTGGGGTTTTGATGGGGATTGCATTGAATCTGTAGATTGCTTTTGGCAAGATTGCCATTTTTACTATGTTTATCCTACCTATCCAACAGCATGGGAGATCTTTCCATTTTCTAGTATCTTCTTTAATTTCTTTCTTTAAGCCACAAAGTTCTTATTATGTAGGCCTTTCACTTGTTTGGTAAGCATTACCTCAAGATACTTTATGTTGCTTGTGGCTATTGTAAAGGATGCTGTTTCTCTGATTTCTTTCTCTGTCTCTTTGTCATCTGAATAAAGTAGGGCTACTGATTTTTTTTGAGTTTATCTTGTATCCTGCTAGTTTGCTGAAGGTGTTTATCAGCTATAGGAGTTCCCTGGTAGAGTTTTTTGGGTATCTTATGTAAACTATCATATCATCTGCAAATACAGAATGTTTGACTTCTGCCTTTCCAATTAGGATCCCCTTGATCTCCTTTTGTTGTCTTATAGCCTTAGCTAGAACTTCCAGTACAATATTGAAGAGATATGGAGAGAGAGGGCAGCCTTGTCTTGTTCCTGATTTTAGAGTAATCACCTTAAGCTTCTCTCCATTCAGTTTGATGTTGGCTGTTGGTTTACTATATATTGCTCTTATTATATTTAGGTATGTCCATGTTATCCCTGATCTCTCCAAGACCTTTATCATGAAAGGGTTTTGAATTTTGTCAAAGGCTTTTTCAGCATCTAGGGAGATGATCACATGATTTTTCTTTTTCAGTTTGTTTATATGGTGTATCACATTGATAGATTTTTGTATGTTAAACCATCCCTGCAACCCAGGGATGAAGCCTACTTGGTCATGGTGGATGATTTCTCTGATGTATTCTTGGATTCGGTTTGCCAGTATTTTATTGAGTATTTTTGAATCAATATTCATCAAGGATATTGGTCTGTAGTTTTCTTTCTTAGTTTTGTCTTTGTGTGGCTTGGGTACCAAGGTGATTGTAGCCTCATAAAAAGAGTTTGGTGATGAAACTTCTGTTTCTCTTGTGTGGAACAATCGGAGGAGTATTGGTATTAGCTCTTCCTTGAATTTCTGGTAGAATTCTGCACTGAAGCCATCTGGCCCTGGGCTGTTTTTGGTTGGAAGTCTTTCAATGACTGCTTCTGTTTCATTGGGGGTTGTAGGTCTATTTAAGTTGTCTGAGTGATAGTTATCCAGAAATTTGTCCATTTCCTTTGAATTTTCATATTTTGTGGAGTACAGGTTTTCAAAGTATGACCTGAAAATTGTCTGAATTTCCTCTGTGTCTATTGTTATGTCCCCCTTTTTGTCTCTGATTTTGTTAATTTGCATGTTCTCTCTCTCTCTCTCTCTCTCTCTCTCTCTCTCTCTCTCTCTCTCTCTCTCTCTCTCTCTCTCTCTGCTTTTTCATTAGTTTGGATAAAGGTTTGTCTATCTTGTTGATTTCCTCGAAAAGCCAACTCTTTGTTGCATTAATTTTTTTTGTATTGTTTTCCTGGTTTCTATTTTATTGATTTCAGCCCTCAAATTGATTGTTTCCTGGTGTCTACTCCTCTAGGGTGAGTTTGCTTCTTTTTGTTCTAAGGCTTTCAGTTGTACTATTAATTCTCTAATGTGACTATCCTCATATGGGCACTTAGTGCAATGAACTTCCCTCATAACACTGCTTTCAAGGTGTCCCATAAGTTCACGTATGTTGTGGCCTCATCTCATTGAATTTTAAGAAATCCTTAATTTCTTTCTTTATTTCTTCTGTGACCCAGGTATGGTGCAATTGCGCATTGTTCAATTTCCATGAGTTTGTAGGGTTTCTGCAATTTATGTTGTTGTTGAATTCCAATTTTAAAGCATGGTTGTCTGGTAAGATACAGGGGACTATTCCAATTTTTTTTCTTTTTTCTTTTGTATTTTTTGAGATTTGTTATGCTGCCTAGTGTGTGGTCGATTTTAGAGAAGGTTCCATGTGGAGCGGAGAAGAAGGTATATTCTTTTGTGTTTGGATGGAATGTTCTATAGATATCTGTTAAACCCAATTGAGACATAACTTCTGTTAGTTCTTTTGTTTCTTTAAGTTTCTGACTGGTGGTCCTGTCTAATGGCGAGAGTGGTGTGTTGAAGTCTCCCACTATAAGTGTGTGAGGTTTTATGTGATGTTTGAGTTGTAGTAGCATTTCTTTTACGAATGTGGGTGCCTTTGTATTTGGGGCATAGATGTTCAGAATTGAGACTTTATGTTGATGAATTTCTCCTGGGATGAATACAAAATGACCGTCTTCATCTCTTTTGATTAATTTTGGTTTGAAGTTGAATGAGTTATATATTAGGATAGCCACACCTGCTTGCTTCTTGGGCCAATTTGATTGGAAGATCTTTTCCCAGTCCTTTACCCTGAGGTAATGTCTATCTTTGAAGCTTTGATGTGTTTCTTGTATGCAACAGAAGGATGAATTCTGTTTCATATCCATTGTTAGCCTATGTCTTTATATCCATTGTTAGCCTATGTCTTTTTATAGGTGAGTTAAGACGATTAATGTTGAGGGAGAGTAAGGACCATTGATTGTTAATGCTTATTTGTTTTAGATTTGTTGTTGGCAGTGGTATTGTGAATATATTTGTCCTGCTTTACCCTTGGGTTCTGGTGAAGTGGGAATATCTGTTGCCTATGTCTTTGTGAGCATAGTTAACTTCCTTGGGTTGGAGTTTTCCTTCCAGAATTTTCTGTAGGGCTGGATTTGTAGATACGTATTGTGAAAATCTGGCTTTGTCATTAAATATCTTGTTTTCTCCATCTGTAGTAATTGAGAATTTTGCTGGGTATAGTAGCCTGGGCTGGCATCTGTGGACTCTTAGTACTTGTAGAACATTTATCCAGGACCTTCTGGCCTTGACAGTTTCCATGGAGAAGTCAGGTGTAATTTTGATAGGTCTGCCTTTACATGTTACCTGTCCTTTTTCCTTCACTGCTCTTAATATTCTTTCTTTATTCTGTATATTAGGTGTTTTGATTTTGTGTCAAGGGATCTTTTTTCTTTGGTCCAGTCTATTTGGTATTCAGTATGCTTCTGGCACTTTCATGGGCATGTCCTTCTTCAGATTTGGAAAGGTTTCCTCAATGATTTTGTTGAATATGTTTTCTGCGTCTTTGAGCTGGGCTTCTTCGCCTTCCTCTATGCCTATTATTCTTAGGTTTGGCCTTTTCATGGTGCCCCACATTTCCTGGATGTTTTGTGTTAAGGCTTTGTTGGATTTAAGATTTTTTTTGGTTGATGAATCTATTTCCTCTAGTTTCCTCTAGTTTATCTTCCGCACCTGAGATTCTCTCTTCCATCTCTTGTATTCTGCTGGTTATGCTTGTGTCTGTAGTTCCTGATCGTTGGCCCAGTTTTTCTATTTCCAGCATTCCTTCAGTTTGTGTTTTCTTTATTGTCTCTAATTTCAGTTTTCAAGTCTTGAACCATTTCCTTCACCTGTTTAATTGTTTTTTCTTGGATTTCTATACTTTCTTTAAGAAAGTTGTCCATTTCTTCCAATTTTTTGTTTGTTTGTTTTTCCATTTCTTTAAGGGAGTTTTTCACATCATCTTTGAGGGCCTCTATCATTTTTATGATGCTAATTTTTAAGTCATTCTGTTCTGCTTCATCTGCTTTGGGGTGTTCAGGTCTAGTTGGTGTAGATTCCCTAGATTCTGGTGGTGCCATGCTTGTCTTTCTATCGTTTGGTATTTCCTTGTATTGCCATCTTCCCATCGCTTCTTCCAGTAGGTGTAGGTGGGCTCTCTCTCTCTCTCTCTCTCTCTCTCTCTCTCTCTCTCTCTCTCTCTCTGGTACTCCCCAGGTGGGCTTAGGTGGGTCAGAGGTCCAATGTCTGTAGCTCTGGGTGGTCCAAGCTCTCTAGGAGGTCTCTCCTCAGGCAGGTACCCGGCGATGGGGGTCAACGATCAGGCTCCAGCAGAAGATTGGTGATGGGGATCAAAGATTCCAAAGGCTGGAAATCGGGATGTTCCTTGTGCCTATAGGCAGATCTAGCCTGGGCCTGGCACTCTCCAGCTGAGGCCTCTTTGGCAGAGGCCTGGGGATGGGGTCAAAGATCCAGCCCACAGTAACTCAG
Source organism: Phodopus roborovskii (assembly GCF_943737965.1). NCBI lineage: Eukaryota > Metazoa > Chordata > Mammalia > Rodentia > Cricetidae > Phodopus > Phodopus roborovskii. The sequence goes on from NW_026125575.1 coordinate 1,542,174, forward strand.
AGTGGCCTAGCAGGGACAAGCAGATCTCTGGGAGGGGCCCAGGACTCCAGTAGAGGACCAGAGATGGGGGCCAGAGAACAGGCAGGTGGGGATTACGGGTGGTCCCATGTGGATATGCAGGTCTCGTGTGCTCAGAGCAGCTCCAGGAAGTTCTCCCATGAGTCATTTCTTTAACTAAACTAATATTACACTAATGTTATAACCAACATATTTGTACCTGGAAAATGGAGCAGTGATACTATTCGTATAAACATTCAGATTCTCTGGACTAAATAGGATGAGGGGCTGGCTGGTTTTGTAAGTAACTTTCAGATAACAATGGCTAATGTTGTTTCATACACGTGAGGCCACCTTTAAGAGGAAGGGAGCAAGAGTCATATCAAGAAACAAATGATAGGGAGACAGCTTAGTGCTTAAAAATAATTTCTGCTTGTGCAAAGGACGCAGGTTCAATCCCCAGTGATGACATAATGGTTCACAACCATTTGTAATTCTCATGCCGGGGGATCCATTGTTTCTTCTCAACCTCCTTAGACCCCAGGGTCATACTTGGCATACGTACATAGCACTCACGTAAAATAAAAATAAACATGTTTTAGACAAACGTGTCTTTGGTCTCCTTGAGTGAAGCACGTGGAGATTGTCTGTTGATGGAAGCCAGTCCAGTTTTGTTTTTTTTTTTTGATTTTTTTTTTTCTTTTTCCAAGTGGTTTTACAGCAACGCTTTCATGCAAATGGGGCATCTTCCCCCAGAGGTCTTTGTCCTGGGGGGGGGGGCTGACAGAGAATTAGGATTTTTCTTGTTAACCAGAAAAATAAAAACTGAAGCTTACACGTAGGCCGTGTATATATATTTCAGGCAGTGTAATGTAGTATAACTCCAAGCGTGATACCTGGGGGCAAATATTACAAACCAGAGCTGTCTTTGAAGCTTGCTGACAAGAACAAAGGTCATTTCAATAAGACTGGCATTTTATCCCTACACATTTCTACACCCCAGGACGTTTTGATTTCATGACTCAATGATTCTTTCTCCAGGTGTCGAATCAGCCGAATTCTGCGGACCCCTCAAGGCCATGCCCTCTTGGTTGGAGTTGGGGGCAGTGGCAAGCAGAGCCTGTCTCGGCTGGCAGCTTACATCTGCGGCTTGGAGATCTTTCAGATCACTCTGACTGAAGGCTATGGGACCCAAGAGCTCCAGGTGAGGAAAGCTGACCAGCAGAGAGGTCATCCATTGCTACCCATAGGGGATTAGGGCCGGGACCCAGTGAAATTTAAGGTGTGGATGGTCACATTCCGTATATAGCCTGAACGTGGTCCCGTGTGTTTTAAGTCATCTCTGGGTCACTTACAACACCTGATCCAATATAAATGTTGTTATTGCTGTTGTTGTTGCTCTGCAGTGAGTAGAGGTAACCATGAGAAAGTCTGCAGGTGATGAGCACACACACAGTATGCCCTTGGCTTTTTGTTTTGTTTGTTTGTTTGTTGGCTGATGGGCTAAACCTGTGACTGCGGAGGGCTGATTGTATTTCTGGCCCCTTTGCCTGGCAGACAGAGCATAAGCTGATAGTGAATCCGTGTCAGCTCTGAGATGTGGACAGGGCCTCCCAACTGTACAGGAAGAGGGGCTCTCTCCAGAGGTACCTCTGATACTTTTGTCTTCATGGCCAAATACATTAACACATTCCTATAATTTGTATAGGCTCAATAACACAAGCCTGGCTGTAAACAGACAGACAGACAGACAAAAACATTGTCTTAAACTTACAAGCATGTTTTTATTTCTGCCTTAAATGAACTCAGTGTTCAGTGCTATTCGTGTTCTTGTATGACAAATGGATGGGGGAGAGGCACTTCCTTCGTAGTCCAAGTAGGTTTCCTTGCCCTGTGCATTAGAGCATGACAGCCAACTACAATGGAAACAGCATGCTTAGAAAAACCATCCCCTGTGTTTAGATTTTTGCTTTTTTCGATCCCTTAGTAGTACTTACAAAGTAATGCCTAGAATTCGTGGCAAGGGCCACTTTAACCTTTTTTTAAAAACCATGCTTTTAATATTGCTGACCAAATAATGAAGCAAAGCTACTTTCAGTGAGCAGAGGACTGTCACTGGGCTGCTAGTCAGAGGCGTCACTGCGTTCCCATCATTTATCCGGTGGTGGCGGCAGCGGCGTGGCTCAGCAGCCACATGGTGCTCACCAGTAAACACCAGAATTGGAGGTCACTGTGGGGAGAGCCACACACTCCCAACATGCAGTCCGCATATTAACAAAACATGAGCGATGGCTTCCCTTCCTTACAGGTAGATCTGGCCAATCTGTACATCAGAACTGGAGCCAAGAACATGCCCACCGTGTTCCTGCTGACAGATGCCCACGTTCTAGATGAGAGCTTCCTGGTGCTGATTAATGACTTGCTGGCATCCGGTGATTAAATGGACACACTTCTTGAAAGATCTTTCCCAATGACAAATTATCTGTAGTCTCAATGAACTTTAAAGAGAGATAATTTATCTTTGGGGTGTTTGCCAGGGCAGTCTTTGGGGAGAAAGCTATAAACCTAACTAATTTGAACTATATCGCTTTCTCAGTCAGCTTATAGATGAGAGGTGCATCCAGCAGGCTCCAGCTGAAGTAAATGTTATTCCTCCTTATGAAGGTCTAGTGGATGTGATGGGTTAGTGGGTGTGAGGCTCCAGTAGGGCATGGGTCTAGTGGACATAGGGGATCTAGAGGGCGTGCATGTCCCATGGGATGCATGTCTAGGGGCTATGTGGGTTAGTAGGTGTGAGGATCCAATGGAGTGTGGGTCTAGAGAATGTGCACACCCAGTGGGGTACAGGTCTAAGAGGTGTAGGTCCAGTAAGTGTGAAGGTCAGTGGGGTATGGGTCAAGAGAACATGTGTATTTAGTGAGTATGCAACTAACTACCAGCTCTCAGTGAGTTCTGTATGTTACCAGAGAGAAAGGCAAGAGAAGATGTTTCTAATTTCAAACTTAGTCTTTACATGGAGGTTCACCTTAGTATTTCAAACATTAGAAAACCCACAGTAAAATGTAAATTGTACCATCATTGTATAATTCTGCCCATTCTTTGGGAGCAGGTGACATCCCAGATCTGTTCAATGATGAAGATATGGACAAGATCGTTTCTGGGATTCGTAATGAAGTTCGTGGTCTTGGCATGGTGGACTCCAGGGAAAACTGTTGGGCCTTCTTTTTGGCTAGAGTCCGACTACAGCTCAAAGTAAGAAACATTCACTTGACCTGTATATTGTTTTAAAAACCACTGCTGGCACTCCAGTACGCATCCCATCCAGGATTCATATCATGGGTTTGAATTTCAGTGACCACATTTGGAGGAACAGGTGCATTTTTCTAGGCTGTGTCTACAGTGTGTGTCCCTGAAGCCAGCTGTAGTGCTGAGCTCCTGGGAAGCTCTGGGCTGAGCCATATGTGCAGTGTGCTGTTATAGCCACATTCCTCTGTCCTAGAGGAGCTGTTGTAGGAGGTAAGGAATGTCACCAAGAACTGATCTATGGGACAAGTGTAAATAGCCCCATGGGACAGCAGGCGGGGACAGCCTCCTCCATAATGGGAATAGGTGTTGTTGTGAAGGAATGGTATTCCATTTGTCTTGCCTGGGTCATAATTCAAAGCAGGAAGTCGGGCACATCAGTGGTGCATGCCTTTAATAACAGCACTTAGGAGGCAAAGGCAGAGTTCGAGACCAGTCTGGTCTACAGAGCAAGTTCCAGGAGAGGCTCCAAAGCAAGGCAGAGAAACCCTGTCTCAAAAAACAAAACACAAACAAACAAAAAAACCCAAACAAACAAAAACAACAAAAAAGAGATTCTAAAGCAGGAGCATTTAGGGAAGAAAAAGTATGTTGTTTTTAATTTAGAGTTATTCTATTTCATGTGTCATGTGTACCAGTGTTTTGCCTCTCTGTCTCTCTCTCTCTTTCTCTCTCTCTCTCTCTCTGTGTGTATGCATGTGTGTATGTATATGTATCACATGTGTGCCTGGTGCCCATGGAGGTAAGAAGAGGGTGTCATATTCCCTGAAACTAGAGTTATAAATGAGCTACCATGTTTGTGCTAGAAACTGAACCTACATCCTCTGTAAGAGCAGCAAGCGCTCTTAACTGCTGAGCCCTTTCTCCGGCCCTGTAAGGTGGCCTGTGAAAAAGCTGGAGCCATAGCTCAATAGTTGCACTGTCCTCGCAGAGGACCGGTTCCTAGCATCCGTAGTGGGTAGCGCATAACTGCCTGTAACTCGAGCTGCAGGGTACCTGATGCCTCTGGCCTTCTTGGGTCACCTGCATTCATGTGCTCGTAGTCACACAGAAATACACATGAAATTAAAATAAATCTCTGACAAAAATCCGAGAAGCACTGTCACACTTAACTCTGGAAGAAAAGCCTTTTATGTCACTCATGCTCGAGTTTGCTTGCTCACCAGGAATTGCTCGGTGCAGCATTTACAGCTCGTGGCATGTATATGCTCTGGCCTTGAATCTGAATGTGCTTGTGATGGCTTCATAAAAATGGGTCTGGAGTAACTCTGTTTCTGTATCGAACTGTGGCCTTTCTTTAAAAGCGTTTTACACTTGCATCAAACCTCATACTTTCCTCTTCTTTGCCTTTTAAATGCGTATATGGCAATGCTTCTTGAAAGATTTCTAACTTTTTCCCCCCCGTTCTTTCTTTTGGGGGGTTGTTTGTTTGTTTGTTTGTGACAGGGTTCTCTGCGTAACAGTCCTGGCTACCCTGGAACTCACTTTGTAGAACAGGCTGATTGTATTTTTCTTACTTGACCTTTTTGTTGGGTGTGTATATATACGTGTGTATGTGCCCATGCACAGATGGGAGCTAGAAATTGCCATCAAGGTTTTCCTCTCTCATTTTCCATGTTTCTGTTGGTGTTTTAGACAGGGCTGGTCAATGAACCCAAACACTGACTGTTCGGCAGGATCCCGCATCTGCCTGTCTGTCTCAGCCTCCCCTCAGCTCTGCCGATACTCACACCTGGCTTTTATGTAGATGCTGGGAATCCAAACCCAGGTTCTTCTACTTGTGCAGCAAGCACTGACTGCTGAGCCACCTCCCTGGTCTCACCTGAGAATCCCTTAGAGGTTATGTTAGTCAGCTTTGCACCGCTCTCATGGAATGCCGGGAAACACCAACTCATAAGGAAGACAAGCCGGGCATCTGTGTCCGTATGTAACTTCAGGAGAAACCTCATCTCATGGCAGCTGAGAGGCAAGGAGACATGACGGGCCAGGGTCCCGATATCTCCTTCACGACACACCCCAGTGACCTGGCTTCCCCTCTCCTAACAGTTTCTCTACTCACTCCTGGAGCAATAGCTAGTGACAGCCTTGGGGGTTTCTTGTAGATTTAGAAAAATCTTTTCTCCTTCAAGATTACTGCCTGGAACTAAAACAGAAGTCCAGGTTGAGCTGGAACCAGTAATCCTTCTGCTTCTGACTCCCTAGTGCTAGGATCATGTCTCTACCCTGCCTGGTCTGGCAGAGTTATCGTGCTTACAAGAGCAGTTCTCAGCCCCTTTGGGGGTGGGGTCAAGTGACACTTTCCTCGGGAGTTGCATATCAGATATTTATAGTAAGATTCATAATAGTAACAACATTACAGTTATGAAGTAGCAATGAAAATCATTCAATGGTTAAGGGTTACTACACCACGAGGGACTGTGTTAAAGGGTCACAGCGAGCGCAAGGAAGGTTGAGAACCACTGCCTTAGAGTCTGGCTGCAATGGAGAAAAGCCAGCTGAGAGCTCCTCTCACCTGTCAGCACAGCCTGGCTCACTAACCCTTGGAGGCCCAAATCTCTTTAGCTTTTTCCTTCTCCCAGCATTCATCTGGATGGTTCCTTCCTCTTCCTCCTCCTCCTCACAGAACCATACAGCACGTTGACATTTCAATCAGGGAGAAGGCGGAAGGAAGTGACCTGGTTCAGGAAACTAGAACTCACCCTTCCCAAATACCCTCAGCTGTTTTCCGATCGGCCACAAGTGTAGTGGGTTCAAGGGAGTGTTTGACCTTCACACGTCTCCTCTACAACATAACCTTGGAAATGAATTTGGGGATCCGGATATGCCCCAGCTTACCACAGGGTGATGTTCCTGTAAACCCACCAAAGCTCAAAAGTGTTGTGAGTTGCAAACGCATTCCATGTCCCAGCAGGATGCCATACATAGCCCAGCCTCACGGTGTACTGGGCACATAAGATGGAGGTCAAGTACCACTGATTATCATCAGAGAACAGCAGACCGCATGCCACCAGCCTAATAGGGGTCAGAATCCAAGGTTCTCGGTATGATTTCCACAAAGTGTGAGTTGTTTTTTGTGTCGCCACAGGGTTGCCATGTTAACCATCTCAAGTTAGGCACTATTTGGTTTTTAAGGTGTGCAGGAATATATCGCTTACTCCGTGTGCTGAAGAATAGTATGCTAAGAGACATCAGGTTATTTCTCCCCCAAAGACGTCTTTATCTTAACACCGTTTGTTTCTTAACTGTTTCATACATCGGCTACATCACATCGGAGAACAACGGTTATTGGGTCCCCTTCAGATCCTCTGTTCTCGTTCCTTGCTAAGCTTTTTCCTTTGGGTCTACCGATGCCCTCTGCAAATTAGCAACACTTTCTTACATATTCTAATATCTAATTACTGCCTCTGATCCAGCTTTCCTTTATTTCCCTGCGTTCTTCATACGTGTGAACAAGCATTAGACCCATATTGTCTCTCTCTGACACCATCTTAATCCTGACTAAATCATGCTAAATTAGTCATTTTCTGTAAGGGTGTGTTCACTTTTTATGATGCCATGTGGTCTGTTGTTCTCATAACCTGTACTTGAGCACAGGGAAACTGCTACCCCTTGATTTTGTGACTGGCGGTCTTAGCTCCCACCTTACAGATTGTTGGCTTTCATGTATATGTGTGAGTGTGTTCATTTGGTAGCATGTATGTATGGCTGCACGTGTGTACACACAGGTTTACACTGATATATGCGTGTAGGTTAAGGGTCAGAGAGCAATCCCAGTGTCTTCCACCTTTTATTTCAGACAAGGTCTCTCAGTGTCCTAGATCTTCACGAGGTAGGCTAGGCTGGCTGAGCAGGGCTTCTAGGGATTTGCCCTAGATGCACCCATCTAGCCTTAATTTTGTTAACTGAGACCTGGTTATGTGGCCTGTGCTAGCCTCAGACTCACAACCCTTTGGCTTCTGCCTTCCAAGTGTTGGGGTTGCGGGTCTGCAGCGCCTGCCTAGATCCTCTCCAAGCAGGTGTGTGTGTGTGTGTGTGTGTGTGTGTGTGTGTGTGTGTACATGCATACATACATACAGACATACATATATATATGTTTAAATTAGAAACAATCTTATTTTACATATCAATCCCAGTTCTCTCTCCCTCCCATCCTCCCATGCCCCCCACGACCTCTCCCATCCACTCTCCAGGGAGGGTGAGGCCTTCCATGGGGGATCAACAAAGTCTGTCATATTATTTGGGGCAGGGTCTAGGTCCTCCCCAGTGTATCTAGGCTGAGAGAGCATCCCCCCATAAGGAATGGGCTCCCAAAGTCCTTTGGGCACTAGGGATAAATACTGGTTCCACTGCCAGAGGCCCCATAGACTGTCCAGGCCTCCCAACTGGCACCCACATTCAGGGGGCCTGGTTCAGTCCTATGCTGGTTCTGGGATCCTGCAAGCAGTTTCTGGGAGTTGGTAGATATCATCTAGCCTGCAGGTAAAGATTTTGTTTTTTGGCTGTGAAATTGTTCCCGTTGTTCTTGTAAAGACTGACTCCCGACTTGAGCAGGGAGTCTCTGATGCTTCCAGGAACATATCCTACTCACTCTTGATTTCACATGTCTGTTTTGTCAAGGAGGTGTCTACTGAGTTCCTTTTCGGTGTCTGTTGAGATAATCACATAGTTTTTTCCTTGGGCTTGTTAATATTCCCGGGGTTAAGATAGACACCAGTGTTCTGCATTTTCATATCTTCACAACCGTCAGTCTGTCTCCCTTATGTATTTCTTTCATTCTACATGCACGCAAAGCTTGCCGAGACGGAGATCTGCTTCTGCCTTACTCGATCTGCTGGCCTCTTCACCCGAGGGAGAACCAAGCTTTGCAATGAAAGGGCAGCTTCGTTCTTCACACTCTGGGTGTGTGGTCCTCACCTTTGGAATCTTAAAAAGCCTTCCATATTCCTCTGCTGTTTTCACGTACCATGCAGTTTATGAGGTCAGGCTACAGACTGGATTCCTAATAGGTTAATATCTCCATTGCCTGTGCTGCTGACTAGACAAGGTAGGTGGGCATCTAGCGGTGTCACGGGGGTTGCTGGTACCACCCATCACTCATGCTCCCCCTCCAAGCATTGGTTTGTTGGACATGCAAGACTGAGAGAGTCTGTTGGCATCTGGATGTTGACCTCTGAGTCCCACACAGCAGGCTTCTCCCCATTGCTGGTGATCAAAGGTGTGTCTTCGGATTGCTACAAAGGATCCAGTGAACCAATGCCAACAGACTTGGGTTAACTCAGAAAAGTTTATTGTTTCCATCTCAATTACAAATGGACTTACCGATCAGGTTAGAGTCTTCACAACATGGTCTCTTCCCATCGGCTCCTGCTCTGAGTACTTCTACCCTGGGACCCAGCCTTCAACACATACATCACTAAGGGTCATTTTAGGTCCAAACCACAACAGCCCACACTGGTAGAAACACAATGCTGCTTTGCACTCTGTGACTTTATGGTATGTCCTAAAATCTGCAGAGCCAGAGCCCCTGTCTCTCACTGATTTTCCTGTCCTACTATAATTCCCAGATGAAATATAAAAATCAGTTTAATGATTCAAGAAATACTGGTGAGAATGTATAAATTAATTTGAGAACCATGAATACACTTAAATACTGAATATTTCCTATCATTTCCCCACTGAGTTTTATTTATCACAACTCAAGATGTATTCACCAAACGCATATGAATCTACTTTCAGTGTTTTGTTTTCAAATAGTCTTTTGATGCTCTTACCCCACTTTTATTGCATATGAGCCCTAAAAAAAAGTAAAAAATAAATAAAGAAAATCGCCCCACAAATTCTTTTGGTCCTGATAGAAATTATTAAAGGTGCCTAAAATTTATTAATGAATGTGGGGACAAAAATATCATCTTCCAGGTATTAATCACCGCAGGGAACCCTGTGTGTGTCTGCATTTAGTCAAAGTGCCTTTAGCCGGCCATTTCACACCTTTTTACATCGAGTTCTTATCTCGATATTTTGCAGTGTCTTTCACTCCTGCCAAGCTCCTGCCAGACACAGTGGATACCTAAGAAAGACAGGGGAGGGAGGTGAGGAGGCGCGGGTGGGTACTTGTTTAACCTCCTGCCTCTTTGCATGTTCATTAATCCCCTTAGGCTCTGCTGTTTGTTCTGGGGGTTGTTAGGAACAAAGGTATGTCGTTTGATTTTTGTCTTCTCCCTCTCTCTCTCTCTCTCTCTCTCTCTCTCTCTCTCTCTCACGTGTGTGTATGTGTGTGCATGCACGCGTGCATGTGTGTGGTGTAGGCAAGTGTGTACCTGTGTATGTGAGAGGTGTGTAGGTCATTATGCATGCACATATGAAAGCAGGAGATTGATTGACGTTGGGTGTTTCCATCTGACACTCTGCCTTATTTTTTGAGGTAGTCTTTCACTGAACTTGGGAGTTTCCCTTTCAGCTGGACTGGCTGGCCAGCAGGACCCTGAGACTGTCCTGTGTCCTGCCCCAAACACTGGGTTCACAGACATGCGTGGCCATGGCTGAGTTTTATGTAGGGTCCTGAGAACCCAAACCCTGACCTTCATCTTTGCACAGCAAGCACTTTGCCCACTGAGCTGTGTCTCCAGCCCTGTCTTTCTAATATTCTCCTCTTTTTCTATATATACTTCCTCAGGAGTTGAAACTCTCGGGTGCAGTTGTGACCAGTCTTCTAGTCTTTAAGGGAATGTGATCAGTGTTCTGTCAGCAGGTTGACTTGAGATACTATGAAGAGTTATAGTTGATTTTATCTCCTCTTTTATGCTTTCATCCTGCTCTGTTCCTTGTAGACTTCCATCCTTTTCATCGCTCTAGCCTCGTCAGGTACCAAGAAGGTTCTTAGCCATTTCTTCAAATTCTTACATTCGTTCCAGTTTGGAACGGCTCTTCCTTTTCAGCTCAAGGTTTCTCTTGGCTTTATATCGTGTATGTTTTGGGCTGTGGTCCCCTCTCTACTTCATAACTGGGGCTCAGAATCAGGAACAGAGAGGGATTTGCTCTTCAGTTGTATTTTATTGTGTCGTAGGAAGCCAACAGTCACAATGGAAGTGCTGAGTGGCTCTCACATCCAATCAGCCACGGTGCTATAGTTTCCAAGTGTTGTGCTTGTTTGTTTTACGCTGAAGGCCCGCACACCTGTCTGGTAGGAAATCAGACACTGCACCGCTTACTAGGCATCATTGTGCAGTCGGGCCTCTCAGGTCTGCATTTGCTTGAGGGTCGGAGCCTTCAGTTCCTCCTCAGGAGACCATCGAGTATGGATTCATCCATGGGAGGGCTGTCTGCACCTTTCCTGCATGCAACAAGAAGCCAAGGGCTGGCCAGCAGGGGCTCTGACTGCCCCCTCTTCTAGAGTCTTCCTTGTTGGGATCACATACCCCTCAGCACGGTGCCTTCCGTGTTTTCTATGATTATTGGTGAGTTGCAAAGAAATTGAGAAGACAAAAGGATGCTATCTGTGTTAGTTAATTTACTGTTGCTGTGATAAAACACCAAGTCCAGCAATACTTTAGAGGAGAGAAGGGTTTATTTGGGTTTATGCCCACAGAGGTGTGTAGTCCTTTCTGACAGAGAAAGCATGGGAACAGCCAGAGCAGGAAGCTGGATGGTCACATTTTTATCCATACAAAGGAAGGAAGGAGAGAGAGAGAGAGAGAGAGAAAGAGAGAGAGAGAGAGAGAGGCAAAGAGAGAGAGAGGAAGGGGGAGGGGGAGGGGGACAAAGTTATAAACCCTGAAAGCTTGACCCCAGCGACATACTTCCTTCTGTTATAAAGGTATCTGAATACTGGGGACCAAATATTCAAATACAAGAGTGATTTCTCACCAGAGCTACCACACTTCACTATTTTATGTTGTATGTATAAGCCTCAAAAGCTTTGCTATTTAATAAGCCAGCACAACCTCAAAAATTTATGACACAGGTATTAGTAATTTTATGCCCAAATGCAGCTTTTCAAACTGCCACCTGTTTACACATTCATTTGGCCATTTGTCACCCAGCAATTATTTATTGGGGGCCTGTGATGGGTTTGGGGGAGATGACAAGGGTATGGACAACTCTAGCCCCAGCCCATGGAGCCTGCCTCACTGTGGCAAGGAAAAACATTAGTGTAATAGCTACATTGACTAGTATGAAACTACAGCTTAGTATGTGAGGAGCCCACTGATTAAAGTCTTCATACATGAACCTGTGCATGTGGGTACATAGCACATGTATAGGATGTGAATACCAGAGGGCAATCTTGGGTATCATTCTTTGGGTCCTGTTTTTGAGACAGGGTCTTGTTGGCCTGGAGCTGTCTAGGCTAGAGAGAGCTCTCCAAATAGCCAGTGAGCTCCAGGAACCCCGGCCCCTCCATCTCTGCCTCCCCAGTACTGGGAATGTAAGCCTGCACCATCATACGTGGTGTTTTGATTTTATTTTTTTGTGTTTTTTGTTTTTTGTTTTTATGTGGGTGGTTTCTGGGATTGAACTAAAGTTTCTCTTGCTTGCAAAGCAAACATTTGAATCACTGAGCTGCCCCCAACAAACACTTTCAGGAAATTTTAACACCAACAATGGAAGGCCAAGTCTCAGAATAAAGGTTGTCACTTTATACAGAATGTACTCTGCACCTAGAAAAGCAGTCTGTGTTCATGGTATTGTGCTGGTGTTTATGTCTGGGGTTTCCCAGCAGGGTGTGAGGCCTGTCCTTGCACCTGTGGAGGAAGCTGGCATAGTAATGCCAGCTGCTCTCAGAGGAGCCCCCAGAAACTGCATGACAGATCTCAAATACTGACCTATCTTAAAAAACAACAACAACAAAAAAAAAAAATGAACGTTAAGCAGTTAAGGAGCTGCAGGTTGGCCTGCAAAGCAATACATGACCGCCACAAGCCCAAGAGACAAGCAGAGCCCTGGCAATGTGCACCTCCTCCTCTTCCTCCTACCTCTGTACCTCAAGATCAGTTGTGGAGAATGCATGTGGGCTCTTTGTAAGTAGAACAACTTCCTTGTTTGTTTGTTTGTTTGTTTGTTTTAATGGGAATAGGGGCTAAGGAGATAGCCAGGTAGATAAAGCACTCTCCATATATATGTGAGGATCACATATGTTCCAATCCCCAAGACCCACATAAAGCTGAGTGCGGATCCCAGGCCTGGAATCCCAGAGAGAACAGAGGTAGAGTCAGGAGAATCCTAGAAGCTCCTGGGCCAGATACCCTGGCTTACTTATGCAGTAGCAAACAACCAACAGACCCTGTGACTCCTCTACAAGATAGAAGTTAGGGACAGACGTGTGCACTATGCTACAGGCTTACCTGCTCTCTCTCTCTATCTCTCCCACACTCACACACACACACTCACACACACACACACTCACACACACACACACACACACACACACACACGAGAATCAAAGAATGAACTGAAATTCTCTGATACACTCAGTGTTATGAAGTCAGAAGTTCAGGGATGACATCACCACGTGCGTCACAAAGCAGGTGCCCGTACCAGAGTGTCTTGTGTGTTCACGCTGTGCTGTTGGATCTTTTAAAAAGAATTGAAATTAAGAGCTGATTAGATGGGGGAACGATACAGGAAGACATGAGGAGGATGATAAAGTGAGAGTTTTCAAACAGAAAATGTGTTCTATAATAAAACTCCATTCCGTAGGGGCTGCCTCAGCAAGACTCGGGGCTTATTATTCTTGAAATATATTGGGGCTTTGGATGATAAATGCAAACATAACTTATGGATAGATGCTTTGGAAGTAAATATGTGGGAGGATTCCTTCTACCTGAGAATAAACTACATCAGCTGGAAAAAAAAAAATACAGTGACTGTAGCAATTCAAATTTCCATTAGGAGATGAAATGGCTTGAGTCCTGTTAGTGATACACAAATAAATGTGTACTCGAGAGGGGATTGTATCTACAGGAAATTGAAACACGATACAGAGCATGGGAAAATGTGGGTTAACGCATGCAAATGAGTTATAACACCTGTGTGGGGAAAGAGGGGAGAGAGTAGAAAATTCTAGGTATGGATTCCCAAAAGTTCCTGACACCCCAATGTTAGAACTGCAGGGGATGCATCAACAGTGATTTGGGGGTTTGCTTCTTGCACTGGGGAGAATCTGAATTTAGGAAGAGCATAGCTGCTTGTGGTACTTGTTTTCCATCTAGCTAACTAACCTCTTCCTTTTCCCACTGATGGTTCACTTGCCATTTCCAGGAACATTTTTTGGAGGGCAAAGTGACTATTTCAGTGAATCTAGGCACTTACTTAAAGGGAGGTGACAAGTTCAGGTAAGGGGTAGAGTTATCTTTTCTAACACACACTAACCAGTTTAGCTTCAAGGCAAGGAAGTGTAATTCTGAACCCTTATTCTTATTGACTAACAAGCCTTACAGCCTGGCCTGTGGGTTCCCTGCCATCCAATTCTTGTCTTTTGGAGACCTGACTAGTGCTTGTACAGCAGGGTGTTTCCAGGCATGTGTAGTAGAGCTACTGTGGAGAGGTGTATTTGACCTTCTGTGGGGGAATCCTGTTCACATGAAGCCTCTAGCAAGGGGTAGAGGCATTGGGACACTTCAGTATCTGATCCTATTTATGTGAAGTCTCTAGCTAGGAGTAGGATCATTGGGATACTTCAGGATCTAGGCTTTCCTCTCTTAGCCATATCTGAGTGGAGATGCTGCTACAGTGTTTCTGTTTTGACTCAACTATCTTACTTCATGAATAATAATAAAAATTCATCTAGATGGTAAAGTGCTTACCATGCAAGCTTGCCAACCTGAGTTCAATCCCTGTAACCAATGTAAAAGTCAAAGGAGAAAACTAACCGCACAAAGCATCCTCTGACTTTCACATACATGCTATCATATACCACACACACACACACACACACACACACACACACACACACACACACACTAATAAGATTTAAAAGTCATGTCTAACATCAAAAATGATGCCTAGCAAAGGGTTTGTGATAGTGAGATAAGGTATCTAAGAGTTCCTAGTAGCTGAGCTGCTTGCCACCTAGCTCCTGTGGGAGTCTGCAAATGCCAGTGCGTCCCCCGTCACCACTACAGCATGCATGTCCAGTTGGATGCCTCAGCTGTCAATCAAAGCCCTTTTTGAAGGGAGCACTCTTGTGCTCACCAGCATAGCCTGGAACACTGAGAGTGAATTATGGGCAAGGCAACAGTATGCTCCACCTTACTGCTTGTTTGTTTATGGTTTGGTTTTTGGTTTTTCGAGACAGCGTTTCTCTGTGTAGCTTTGGAGGCTGTCCTGGAACTAGCCCCGTAGACCAGGCTGGTCTCAAACTCACAGAGGTCCGCCTGCCTCTGCCTCCTGAGCGCTGGGATCAAAGGTGAGCGCCACCACTTTCCCAGTTTGTTTCTTAGAAAATAACCCAGGTATCTGGCCAGTGTCACTGGTGCTGCGTCTTCTCTCATTGTCTGAGATCACGCTCATCCCTCTTGGCTTTCTGACCTGTCCCCGCTCATGGCTCACACCCTTGTCTCCACAGATGGTGTTTTGTTTCTCACCAGTTGGTCACACACTACGAGTGAGAGCCCGGAAGTTCCCAGCCATAGTTAACTGCACAGCTATTGACTGGTTTCATGCATGGCCACAGGAGGCTCTAGTCTCTGTTAGCAGGAGGTTCGTTGAAGAAATAGAGGGCATTGAGGTATGTTGTGTCAGCCTGAGGTAAGTAGACACCCGGGCACACATGAGTCTCAGGACACTATTAATAGGCAGGAAAAAAGTCAGCCATTTTCATTTTCAGAAATATATACATGCTTGCTTCTTTTATGTTGTTTTACATTGTTTTCTGCCTTTTTGTGCATCGTCGGGGATGGAACTCTGGCCTTACAGAGCTATGGGTTATGTTTGTCCCTTCTTGATAAGGTTGGTACCTCCAAGGAGCAACAACAAAATACCCTTCCACCACTCAGGTATACAGAGTAAATAAAGTAACCCGGATGGGAGGCTGGGCTCTAGTGCCTTTCTGGTTAGAGAGACTGTGTTGGAGTGTGTCACCAGAGAGCTTTGTCCTTACCTCTCTTTGAGCAATCAGATGGGCGTACCCACTGCCTCCCTTACTCCAGACACCATGACCACCCCCTTCCAAAGTAGCAGTGCCATGCTTTGTTAAATACTGTATCCTTGGGGTGGGGGTGGAGGCAGATGGTTAGGATACGGGCATATTTATTAAGTGGACAAGTCAGTATGCAACTAGCTTAATTGGGTGGTATATCATTTCCCTTTTGCTTCTGCTTAAAAAAAATGGAAAACTACATAGGTGCGTACATCACAGGCAAAGTGACAAGCATTTGCTTCTGCATACAGCATTTTGTAGAGGAAAATCCACTTCTGTAGGTTCACACACACACACACACACACACACACACACACACATCTAAAAACGTCTATGATTCTGATCATCGCTGGACTGCCAGGGGAAGTACCAATCAACAGGGAGGACACACCTGGGCTGTGAGCCCTGGCCTGCCTCCTTTCTCCTTTACTTTTCCACGTTCACATGAGCAGGACATGCATAAGGAGACGGAATAGAAACTAGGTCTTCTGAAATGTGGGGTGGGGGCAGGTAGACCTTCACATCTAGAAAGCCGTTAGTTATGACAGAAGAAGAACCTTAAGCCCATTAATCGCAATAAAAGTAGCCATCGCATTCCTTGAGCGATCATGTGGCTTCTCGTATTGCTGCCGTACTGGGGCATCATTTTGTCTCCCACCGGTGAGAAGAGGGGCTGGAAATTCTGAATCCCAGGGGGTCAGTGTGTGTACGGCGTTCTAGAAGCAGATCCCTAGCTGGCTTCAGCCATTTCATCAGGGCTGAACATGGAAGGGGTGAACTGGCTTCTGAGCATTGCTCTGATTTCGCTCCATTGGTAGGAGATCCGAGGTAGCAGCTCTGACGGGACCACGTGCATGCATAGCCTGGAAGGCTGCCCATCTCCACTGCTCTGTGTCTGCATCTGCTTTCTCCAGCGGAGCAGCAGCTCTGCTGGGCCAGGAACCATTGACACCTGCTGGACGAGGCGGGCTTTGCAGTCCTGAGGGCTGGCAGGTGCTGAGCTCTGTCTGACGGTGTCATGCTGCCTCCTATAGGATCGCGGGTGCCAAATGGGAATGTTTTTCCGAGCACCTCAGCATTTCCATTAAGCCTGTAAATGAATTAGCCAGATGATTTCTTTTCAGCGTAAGGTGCTTATTTAACTCCCCCCACCCTCCTAATTTGTCACAGAGGAGCACTGATTACATACGGGTTCGGAGTGCAGTGCGTCTGCATCCTCCCAAAAACTTGTGGTCTCTTTTCCTGTAGAGGTCAGAAGCAGGTTTTAAAATTTTGAGCAAGTGCTGACTTGATCACTTTCTTGGTTTTAGTTCCCATCATTAAGACTGAAAGTTACCTGCACAATTTGGGCACTTATTAATTATTGCCCTCTCTGGGCAAGCGGAAGGTACTTACACAAGGCGCCTCCCCCCCCCCCCCTGGCCACAGAGAGAAGATTCTTTAACGGTACGTCTTTTCACATATTTTATGTTGGTTTGTGATTTCCCATCAGTAGGTACTGAGCACCTAGGGCAGCAGGCTGACTGTGTTTAATTAAGTAAACGGGTCTGCTATTTTATTTTCCGTTACCAGATACCGAACCTAACGGCAGGTGACAAGTAAATGACCAAAAGAGTTTCACCCTTAAGTGTCACAATGCTATTCACCAGACACTTGTGCCAACACATACTGCCTCTCCCTGGAAAGTGGGAAACAGTGATGAGGGGTAATCCAAGGCAGGCGGCAGGGACAGTCTGCATACTGCTGGGAGTGGGGTTGCCAATGCAGAGGAAAGCCAGCAGGGAACGCCATGGCGGGAAGGCAAAAAGCAGATGGTATCAGGACCTTGAGAGGAAAAGCGCTGCTTTTGCTTTTTAAGGCAAAATGAGCCGTAGCGAGAGTTGAAAGCAAGGCCATACGAAAGGACAAATTCTAAGTGTAAATTTAAAATACGAGCTCTCTGGTGAGGGTGAGTCCTGAGTTGCAAGGATGGAAGCGGCTCGTTCGTTTCAGGCACGGTGGCTGAATGTCGGAGGAAGGTCTGTCTTTCTGGGGCAGTGCTTGAGTGTGGCCTCACAGTTCAATACCATGTCGCATTGCCGTTAAATTCAGTGTGACTGTAGCATGGAGAGGCAGGAGTGACCCACTCAAATAGAAAAGTTACCTCTCGGCCATATTTAGACTTGTTACTTCTCCAGCGGTCTAAAGATTCTTAAAAAAAAAAAAAAATGCACTACACTAAAAACAAAGTATTGTAGGTGTGTGCCTATACATGTGCAAATGTGCAAATATACACACATACACACACACACACACACACACTCACACATGTGCCAGCCAAACAGGAGGGCATTACATTATCCCTTCGATGACAGCTGTGCTATACTGATGATTTGGGCCACAATTCCTTCTTTGCAGTGTCAGCCCCAAGGATTATTGTTAACTTAAAATGTACAAAGTTGACCATGCCATGTACTAATCCTACTTGGGTAAAATGCCAATGGAATGGTACAGATATTAGCATAATTTTCAAAGTAAAACTCTGGCCCTGGTGGGCTAGGTCTGGCCCCACAAACTCAATTCAATGATTGAAGAAACTCAGAATGTGATACAGAAAACAGTTTGTTTAATGTGGTCATGTTGGAGAGAACAAGAGGAGCCCAGCGACACCCCAAGTCTGTCTTTAAGGTACTAGCATAACCTTAGGCTTAAACAGAGGGCATGAGGTTGCCTAATTAGGGAGTCTTGGCCAGGGTGTGACCCCTTCAGTGTCTCGGCTCTGGTCTGTCCTGCAGGTGGTCTGATAAGTTGCCGGAGCAGTGTGAAATCTGGATCTCCTCTAGCTGTCATCAGGACTTCAGCCTTTACCTTTCCCTATCATTGGATTCCTACAGAAGCTGAAATTCTTTGGGGTCTGTTGTTTCCACAGGCTAATAGCTGGAGAGAGGGTCACACAGATCCTTTTAGGATATCTAGTCTCCTACAGGGTTATTACCCTAAAGCCATTTTGAAGTATCAAAACAAAACCAAATGACAATCTCTGGGATCTACCTAAACTTCACCCTAGCTCCAGCCTTTGTCTTCCAATGGGTAGGAAAGACCCACCAGGGTTTATACCCTTACCTGTTTTTCTTTTCCTCCGAATGTATGCATGCCACTGCATACCTGTTTCTCTACACCTACTCATCAGATTTAGGATAGAGTTTTTTTTTAAGGTTTTCGCAGCTTTCTGAAGCTTAGGAGTTCCTCCTCCTTGCATGAAAGCACGGTCCAGGTTTTATGGTGGCCCCAGGATCTGGGTGCGTTATCCAGGTAGAACCAGCTTCTACACGGAAGCTCATAGTCTTGAGGCTTTTCAGAATGTGCTAGCCACACCAGCCACACCATCTTGCCCTATCCTCCCATAGCAAGTGTGGGGTGGGGCTGGGGAGATGGTTCAGTGGTTACCAAGCACTTGGCAGCACTATAGAGTCAGAGATGGGCATTCCCCAGAGCACGCCAGCTGGCTACCTAAACTAGCTGAATCAGTGAGCTCTGGGTTCAACCGAAAGACCCCGTCTCGATATATAAGGTAGAGAATGATCAAGGAAGACTTCCAACATCAACTACTAGCAGACACACACACACAGGTGCAAACACATGCATGAATGAATGAATGAATGAATGAATGAATGAATGAATGAATGAATTGGAGGAGGGCAGTTGGGCTTTCCTGGGTCTCCTCTGGACCCCTCAGCACATCAACCCTCTGTCACTGTCACTTCAGTGTCCCTTGCTGTGAAGAGACTCATGCAGCCACCTCTTCTGATAGTGGACACTCACCCGTACTTGACCTTGCCTTTGACCAATCACTGCACTATAGACAGGAAGTGAAATCCAGGAGCACAGAAAGCTGCCTTGGGTCACCACTCAGCAAGTGAAGAAATGCTGCGCAGGACTCTAGCGCCTGCACCATTCACCTCTCTGATCCCGGCCTCACGAGAAGGGCCTATCCTCACCTAGGGCCAGATGGTGGCTGGTGTGATAGTGCAGCATGGTAGCTCGGTGATAAGAGGCCCTGCCTGCGGTTGGAGCCCAGAGCCCAAGCTTTACTTTTACTGCATTTGTGCAGTTATTTTGAAATCATGGGAAAGGAACATGGAGAAGGAACCCGCTTTGTGGGCAGTAGCAAACATGGGGGCTTACTTCGTTTTTTTCAGTCCTGGAAATGTAAGCTAAGCCATAGGATTCAAGCCCTGCTGGGACTCGGAAGTCTTTGCATCGGGGAATGAATACATGCTGTGAGGAGCTCTGACACACTGCTGCTCCTCTTATATAGTAGTGAGTTCTCTTTAACAAGCCACTTTGCCCTGAGTACTTCATGTAGTCTTTTTACCAACTCCCAAAAGAGTGAGTTATAAGTAATAGATCATATAACTTGGTGGTTTCACACTTTAAAAACTTCACACAGACAATTTCTGAGAAAACATTTTAAGACTCGATACCTACAAGGGTAGGTGTGACAAAATTCTCCTGGGCCTAACTAAAGCAAACAAACAACAGAAAAACCTTTCTATGCCTTCTGCTTCTCATTTGGCTTTCTTACGAATCCTAGTTTAATTTTATAAACTGGTATAGTCTGCTTTGCTGGTCTTGGGAAAAATAAAATACTTAAACATACAGACACACACGCACACACCCACACACACGCGCACACACACACACACATACACACACACAGACACACAGACACACACGCACACACCCACACACACACACACACACATCTTCATCCACATTTTGCTGACATACCCATTAAGGGGCACTGTGCACTGGGTTGAAGAGCGAGGCCTCCTGACTACTTGATAAGGCAGTGACAGCCAGTGCCAGAGACATCCCACCAGGCACCATAGAATTTGTGTTTCTGTGTTTACAGCTAGCTAACTGAGAGACTGGAAAATAAACATTTCTTTCCTCGTGTGAAGAAGAAGAAGAAAAAACAAAAAAAACAAAAAACAGTCTTATCTCTGCATTGAATTTTGCACCGGAGACAGCATGGCTTCCAAAGCAGTCTTAGTGGGAAAAGCCACAGATTTAGAGCCATTTCCAAATGGTGCTGTCCTTATTTTCAATTTCCCCTTCACCGTGATTGGCTGCGAAATGGACTGGTGCCCCTGAAGGGGCAAATCTGGCTAAAGTGACGATCTTCCCTGAGTCTCTGGAAGCGTAAACCGCCACACTGCGCTGCTGCGGCCCTGTCCGCTCCCACCCCTCGGAAGAAAACTGGAGATAAATGAATGGCAGAATAAATAATTTATGCTAATGAAATTACTGCAATTAGTAGTTCTACAATGACCCTTTTAAAAGCCACAGCTGTTAGTGTCAGGAAGCGCTGTCACTACTGACCTTATCATAAGAGAAAGTGACAAATTAAGAATGCAGGAAAGACCAGTCACCAGTCATCAGAGGGGTCTGTCCTGGAACGATTCGAGTTTTCTGAAAAACAGTGTGAATTACAACCAGCTGCTCCCTGGCTCTGTGAGTTTCCCATGCTGCGCCATTTTGTTAAGCCCCCGATAACAATAGTTATTTTGCCCCATTGAGACAAGTTGTGCCGGGCCACTTCCAGCCCTCCTGGAAGCCACTCTTTCCGTCGGAGGTTTACAAATGAAACTGTTGTTAAAAGGAGCTTTTTCAGGGCTGCTGAGAAGCCTCCTCATAAAGATCATGGTTGGGCAGAAGCCAGGGTAATTTTTTTCCCCCTCTGTAAGGAGGTTACACTTGGCTGAGGAGGTATTTGTCTGTATCATAGGATGGTATGTGTGCAAGTTCCAGTCAAAGCAAGATGGGACAAGAGCAGATTTGTGCTCGGTTATATTGGAGCCAAGCTGTTTGGAAAATAAAGTTCTCTAGGAGGTATGATGCATATGACATTTATAGAGGTGCTCGTAAATTTTATTTCCTGAGTCCACTAATTGCTAATAGATATGCATCTTGAATCCCCTTGAATTCAGTACAAGTCAAGATTTACATCCCTCAGTCTTGGCGTTGAGCATACATTTTTTTCTGTTGCTAGTGAGACAGGTTTTTCCACCAACCCGATGGTATGCTCACAAGAAAATTTCACAGTCCATCTCGGGTTCATGGTGATGTTAGGAGTCTATGTGTTTAAGGACGCTGCAGAGGAGCAGGCAGTTTGCTTTTAGCTTTGTAGTGCTGTACTCAGCTCTGGTTGCAATATTGATAGTTCAGGTTTGAAACGTTTAACCGCATCATCGGCCACTCGTGTGCAATTTTCTTGAAGCTGCCTGAGTGCTATTGACAACACTTTGGTAAATTATGTGTGACTTTGCGAAGAGTTGGTGTAGCTCATTTAATTCATATTAATTGATTTTTTAGGCTTCCCTTGATTAATTGAACCTGGTTCATCTTGTACAGAGTGCAATAAATAATCATTAGAATGAGGGAGATGTGGCTGTACAAATTAAAAAGTTAACTATTCCAGAAGTCACAGAGGACACAAAAAGGGACGGGCAGGGATTCTCTGCAGGGGGAGGAGTTTCAGCTTTGTGTTCAATTGTTGATGTTTACTTCTCCATATAAGGATAGAAATAGCCATCATGGTTTTCCCCTCAGAATGAGTGGATTGGATAGCTTATCCGTCCATTTTGTTTGACGTGGATTCCCATAAAACACTACTTCTCTGGTGCAACTTTATTGAGCCCCTGGCTTCACATTGACTCCTTTTGTCTAAAGTTCAGCTTGAGAGTAACAGTCTCCCCAAAAAAGTATCCCTTGGAGTATTGTCTTGGCTTTTTCTTTTCGTTTTTTCCCCCATATACCTGGTAGATAAAGATTAAGTGGTGAAGTGGGCTTTGTCTGTTCTATTGCCTTCTGGGTTTGAAGCACATAAAAACACCCTTTGTGCTCCCTGGCAAGTGCTGAGTACTCTACAGTTATCCCTCCAACCCTGTGGGTTTCTCATGAAGATTAAGTAAATTTCGCTAGCTGCTTCTAGGTAATTTGTCCTGGCTTTTAGAAAGAAAATACTCTATAATTTTTGGTGTTTTTTTTTTCCCCTTCTATTTCCTAAATTGTATTTTCAACTTGAAATGTAATATGTATGTTTCAGCCACAGCACAAAGATTCCATTAGCCTTTTCATGGCTCACGTTCACACCAGCGTAAGGGAAATGAGCGCCTGGTATTACCAGAACGAGAGAAGATACAACTACACGACCCCGAAGAGTTTCCTAGAGCAGATATCACTGTTTAAGAGCCTGCTGAAGAAGAAGCAAGAAGAGCTACACCAGAGGAAGGAACACCTAGGGAATGGCATCCAGAAACTACAAACCACAGCTTCACAGGTGTGACAGAGGGACAGGGCGGCGGTGGCGGCGCCTCCTATCTCTGAGGGAAGTCTACTCCCTCACAGAAAGCAAGGTTTCCTCTCTTTTTTTCTTTCTTGGCTTTTTTTTTTTCCTTTGAGATTATCATATAATTACATTTCCCCCTTTCCCTTCTCCAAAACCTTCCCTACTCTCCCTCAAATCCATGGCCTCCTTTTTCACTAATTATTACTGCATGCATATATCTATATTCATATATATTTCTCACTACAACCTGCTCAGTCCATATAATTATATATATATATATATGAATATGTGTGCATACATACATACATACACATACGTACATATATACATACGTACATGTTTTCAGGGCTGAGTGTTTGATACTGGACAATCAGTTGGTGAGCTCTTCCCTGGGGAAGAGCACCTCTCTTCCACATTTCTCTGGTTGCTTGTAGTTCTTCATGTAGGATGGAGGGTTTCCCTCTTCCACTTTGGCATGTCCATCAATACTGTTCTTCAGCTTGTATCTGTGCAGTTGTGAGTACAGCTATGAGGAGACACAGTCTCACAGCAAACTCCGGATCCTCTGGCTTTTACAATCTTTCTGCTCTCTCTTGCACAATGTTCCGTGAGCCTTAGGTGTGGAAGCATTTTGTAGATGTAGATATATTTAGAACTGGGCTCCAAGCCCTGCCTTTGATGGGCTGTGGTTTCCTTAGAGGCCTCTGTCTGTAGCAAAGAGAAATTTCCCTATGAGGAGTGGAGACTACACTTACCTGTGAGAATAAGGACATATGTTTATAGCTTATTGTCCTCCCTAGAGATGGAAGGTAAGTCCCTGTTGCTGAAGACATTTCACACTTGAGACACAGGACCCAGAGAGCCCTGAGCAGGAACCGACCTGAAAGCCCCCTCCCTGAGGGCACCATGCAAACTTCCAAAGGCTCTAAGGAACCACCAGTCCTTCCTGGCTATAATGCCTATGAACCACACCAGCAACCAGCATGGCACAATAACCCCAAGGGTACAGTAATGGCACACATGCCTTGGCCGTAACCAACAACTCTCTAATATGACTTAAGAACCACAATAGTGAAACCATGCCTGGCACTGGAAACCCACCTTACCACTCAGTGCTAGCAGAGTCAGTGGTTATGAAAGGAGAATCTGTAATCACTACTTACTTACTAAACCAGCACAGCCACTAAGTTTCCTCTTTGAAGCAGCGTTAACCCAGTTATCTCGGATGCCTAGTTCGGCTTTGCATAGTTGGGAGATGGGGGACACACTTGCTTTTCTGAGTTAAGGGGAGGATTGACGGGTTACTTTTTACCTGGCTGGTTTGAGGAAGTCTTCTCATCCTGAAGCTGGGTAAGACAGTGTGGATTTAAAGGGAAGCAGTTTCCCATTGCCTCTCTGCTCCCTGACTTTCTTGGGCTCTGCTTCAGGGATTTGGCCATTTTGCCAGGATGGACCTAGGATTCCTTGTTGTGTTAGACACTCAACCGCAGTGAGGCCATCCTGACCTACCTGGCTGTGGGATGACTGTGGAGTGACCCTACTTTCTGCACATCTCTCTGGCCTCGATGGAGGTCTAAATGCCTATTTTAGCCACCAGCTCTCTCAGACATCCATCATCAGGCTCTTTCTACATCAGAGTATGGTATTCCAACCAGAAGGGTAAATCAAGAATTAGTGCAGGGTGGTACTCTCATTTCATTGTTAAAGTCAAAACCAAATGAGACATAGGAGTCACTTCTGCAATCTTAAGGAGGAGACTCAAAGGATGTAAGATAGGCTGGGACTCGAAGTCTGTCTATGTCATGCTAATGCTGTATGGTGTCACACAGCCTCAATGGGCCAGGTGACAGGGATTAGGTTAAGAGACAGGGACATTGGCAAGCAGCCTGGCCTTCCTCTGTGCTAACTGGGCCTAAACTATGGTAAATTTTCATTGCTGGTCATCCCAAAGCTGAATATTGCTGGCCACTGTCAAAGGATCCATCGTCAGGCCCTGTTTCCTGAAAGACTGTTTTGCACGGACAGTTTTCCCTAAGTGGGCTTGGTGACCTATATGTGCTAAGGACAGGAATTAGACAAGGCCACATTGAGAACATACACCGGAGCCTGTTTACCCTGAGGGGCTGTGATCTCCTCCTACTTTTTAGGTAGAAGTTCTACTCAGTCTCTGCCATCTTTCTCATTGTTTCACATGTGAAGACTTGCGTTTGATGAAGCATGGGAGTCAGTGAGTAGTTGGCTGTGGTTGAGAGGTTTTCAGAAAGGTCCCTTAAGTGTGTCTCTACTTGTGTACCTGCTCCTTTTCCTATCGAAGAATGCCTTTACTGTCCTGTGTATATATATATATCATCTTATGCTCCTTCATCTTATCCTTCTCCCTTTCCTTGTTCCTTCCCTGCCTGCTTCTCTTGGTCTCTCTCCCTTAAATCAAGACCCCTTGTTATAGTAAAGCTTTCCCAAGAGTCCTGTTAAGCCAGGAAGAGGGCAAAGAAGCTGTGTGTTATAGCACATAGGTCCCATTGAATGATGTCCCACACTGAACCTGTTGACTTTGCCCCAGGAAATAATAGTGTTGTCACCCAAATTGAGCTTTCAGTTTCCTTGCCTTTGGCAAAGAAAAATAATGTCTCTATCACACTTATACTTGTCTTCCCAAGTACCAGGGTTAAAGGCAAATAACATAGCATCTTGGGATTTCCTAGAGGTGGTGATGTCTCAGACACTGAAGCCCAGGAGAGAGCCTATGGCTTCTTAACTACTCCATCTAGGTATTGAATTGAGGATGGGGAAGAAGAGGGAGGAGGAGGAACCAGTCCACTGTCTCTGCACAAATAGGACTGCCTGGGGTCAGCTAAAAACTATAGGAAGGAGATTTGTGAAGATACATGAAGTCTTGGGTTAAGGAATGTAGCCGGATCCTTTTTCATTAGGTGTTTCTACATGGGATGCTTCTAATGTCAGAAGAGTGGTTGAAATATTTAACAAATTTTTGGCAGTTGTATGAAAATAAATTTATTATGTAAAGGAGGCATGCCTTCCCCATGCGGAGACTTGAGGAATCTTAGAGTACAAGACCACATTGTATTTGTGCAAAGCACCCTTTTCTCTGGATTTGCCTACCCGAGGCACGATTTGTGGTTTCAAAGTCAGCTGCTTCCTTAGAAACTGGAGTAGGGCTTGAAATCGTATTACTCCCCTGCCCCATCCCATCCCCTTATGTGATGCTTTGGATGGTATCCCAACACAGGACTAGTTTCGATGGCTAAAAGAACAGAGAAGCAAACATGGACACACAGAAAGGCCAAAATAATCGGTCCTAGTGCAATGGTGTACACCATGGTGGTGCTGCTTGGTAGAGTGTAGATAGAAGACTGCATTTGGATGGGGATCACAAGCTTAACCTGGATACAATGCAGTGGGATGTACTCCATAGGCAAAGCCACCAACGTGTCCTTAACTGACTCAAGATAAATGGTTGTGACTGTTTCTCCTGCCAGTCTGGTCCCAGAGCTGCACCAGCCCCAAATAACACACAGAGATTCTGTATTAGATAAAATCCTGTTGGCCAGTTACTAGTTTTTCTTATTGGCTAGCTCTGTCTTAAATATTAACCCATTTCTATTAATCTAAGTATTTTCTCGTGGTCTCATCTTACTGGAGAGAGGGCCCGGACCTCTGCTCTCTGTAGTCTCTACATCTTGACTCCTCCCTACTACCTCCTCTCTCCTCCTAGTCTCCTAGTCCCACCTATCTTGCTTTCCTATTGGCCAACAGTGCTTTATTCATTAACCAATAAGAGAAACATATTTACAGGATGACATCTCCCATCAGACTGCTTCTGCCGTATAAGCTTAAGAGGTAGTGAAGATGCCTATTTTCTGGAAATAGAAAGAATAATTATCACAGCTTCATATGCCTCTGAAGCTGGGATCAGAGCCATTTAAAGTCATTCTCTGCTTTGTTTTAAACGATCCTCCAACTTAGGAACCAGATGACACACGCTGAACCCAGGAGAATCTCAGCTGGAAAACAAGCAGAACCACTCACTCTAGCTGACATGTTTGTTGAGGTCACAGAAACATTGATCCTCAGGAGCTAAGTGGGACTGTTCGGTGGTGAGCCAAAGGAGAAAGTGCATATATGTGGTACTCACTGGGTTTCTGTAGCCCATGCCATGCTGGTACCCAAAGAGCACACTACACAGTCTCCACCCTTCTCCTTAGTACTAAGCTCTGTATTGGATGGTCTGTGTGGCTCTACACAGAAGGAGAGTGAAATGAAAGCTATTCTGTGTTTGATGGGGAGAGCTAAGACCAGCCACACTGCAGTAGGCAGCCAGATACTCTGCAATCAAAATCAGCTCATATCTTTTAAGTTATTCAGACTCCCAGCAGCTTCCCTTTGAGAATACAGCAGGCCATCCCAGGAGTCACTAAGCTCACTGGCCCATGGCCTTTGTGATCTTGAGCCCGGAGTCCTGAGTCTGCAAATGCTCCGATAGACACCTCTGTTAGTACTTCCCTGAGCACACAGGTTGAGTTGCCAGGATAAACTCCTGCTGACACACAGCAGCCCCGTGTCCTGAAAAGCAGTCTTCTGTCTTGCTCATGGGGAAAAATAAAGGGAGCTACGTTTCAGCAAGTCAAAGTAGAGGTCAAGTCAGGCTGGAAACAGGTGCATGCCCTGAGCTGCTAGGACCCCAAACCCATCCCAAAGACAGCGTATCCTCATTAGGAGTAGCTCTAAAGTGATGACTTTTCCTTCAGGTGGGGAATCTGAAAGCCAGGCTGGCCTCTCAAGAAGCGGAGCTCCAGCTCAGAAATCACGACACCGAAGCTCTGATCACAAAGATCGGGCTTCAGACGGAGAAAGTGAGCCGGGAAAAGGCCATCGCCGACGCAGAGGAGCGAAAGGTCAGACTCATTCCACCATTTAGAGTGCTGAGCTATATTTAGTACAAAATAAACCTTTGTAGGTGAACAATTTTGAACAACTTCCTCTCCAGGGAGCGTAAAGTCTAAGGAATTATTATACTTACACATGTAACAGCGTTTCACACCATGATTACCACTTGACCTTTCTTTACATTATGCATTTTTCCCAACCTTTTAGCTCTTTAATGACATGAAAGAACAATAAATACTGAGCTCATTCAAGCATATAATGGATGTGGATCTTGTACATCAGGCCTATTTGTAATACAGTAAAGGTCAGGGAGTCACCTCGGAGGTTTCTAAAGGTTCCCAGCTTTTAGGCAAATTGAACAACTCAATTGTTAACAAAGCCTATTCTGCCAGTTTGCGAGATGGTTTTCAAGTTTCGCATTTTAATAATACAACTGGTGTTCATGATGAAGTCCTAGGCTAAATGCGGTCTTTCCGACTGGACTCAGGCCCTAGCGCTCTGTGCGATGGTCTGCTCTTGAAAACAATAGTCCTTTGGGCTGCATGGGGGCTGATTTCTTTGAATTTTGAGTTCCTAGAAAATCCCCCAAGTAAATAAGAAGACTCTTCATTCAGCACGAGTGGAACGTATTTCCTCTGTATCTTGTTTCCCAAAAGATACAGGACAGGAAGCTAATAAATACTCAGTCACTGAAATTAATAAATGTTTTATTATTTGGGGCAAACAATTATAGTTAGGGCTATTTAATTAAAAGCTGGAAATTGCTTGTACTCTCATAACCATGAGCCAGTGGCCATTCATTACCCCAGCAAACCTGAGATTTTTTTTTTTTTTTTTGATGGTGACAATCTTGGACAATCAAATAGTTTCCCTCTCTTTTCTGATGAGCAACTGATGTCTTGAACAACCGAAGATTTGAAAAGTACATTGGAAACATTCTAAACAATTAACAACCACAATGGAACATTCTTGAAGCAAAGGATAGAGTTGTTTGACTCAGTTAACAGGCATATAATTCCTTATTTTGAAAACAGATGTTGCCATCTAGTTTTAGGTAAGTCCAGAATGCCTTTCAAAGTAAATTATGGAGTTAAGCAACCAGGCTTTGTAGGTGGTAGGATTATCAGAAGCTAATCCCACCCAGGGGATCTGTTTCAGGTATTACACAGTTGTATGATGTTCTAACAATTAAAATTACTAGTAGTTATTAACCCATCGCCATAGATATCTCTTGGAAATCTTGAAACATTTTTTGCATGTAAATTTCTAAGATAAAATTACCATCATAAAGGAAGAAAAAATATTTTAGCCAATTAGAACATATCTATCTGATAGGATACTCCATGAGTTTTATTAGGCATAAAAAAAGAAATATGCCATTTTTATATCCAATACATATCAAGAAATATAAAAAATGCTTACATTTTTAGTTTGTCAGTAGTTTTGTTTGTTTAGGTTTTTATTTGGTGTGTGTGTGTGTGTGTGTGTGTGTGTTTCATTGTTTTGGTTTGGGGGGCTAGGCACTGACCTAAGATCTTGGGAATATTTGATAACCAAGGAGTCTTACACTGCAATGGGAAAGTAGTATGTTGGATTGCCGGGGCCAGACTGAGAGGCTTAAGCCTTTTTTTCCAAGTTCTGGTCGCTGGCTTGGCTCTCCTGAGGACTCTCTGTGGCTTTTCAATGGCTCCTCACCAGGCCACTCCTGTGTGAATTCTAATGCCTGGTGTGTAGAAAGGCCTTCCTTTTCTAGGGATACCAGAAAGGCTGGATTGTAGCCTACCTTAAAGGACTATCTTTGACTCTACCTCTGTGCCAGTCTCCAGATGTAACCACTTGCTGGGATACGGGGATGGAGGTGTCCACAAAAGAATTAGGAAGGGTTTGATTCAAATCCACCCACTCCCCCCACCCCTTTGGACAGAGTCTCAGGCTGGTCTTGAACTCACTACATAGCTGAGGATGATCTTGAACTTCTGATCCTCTTGGTTACACTTATAAGGCATCATGCTTGGTTTACGCATTGCTGAGGCCAATTCTAGACTTTCCAGAAGGCCTCGCAAGCGCTCTGCCAACTAAGCTATATTCCCCAGGCTCAGCTTTTAGCGTGAAGTTCTGGAAACTGTAATCAACACAAAACTTTATGAAAAACATTCAAGGAGTGGTAGACTAACAAATGGAGGAAGGTTTCTGCTGTACCTGAGGATGGGACTATCTCCATTCTGCTGCCTTAGCGTCGTCATGGTAGAGGGAAAACACATACGCCAGGTAACCCATGCAGCTTGCCATTGCATTGCCGTTCTCCAGGCTGAGCCTTGCAGCCATTCAACAGAGGAAGTTGCCTACTGTGGTTGACTGAGTCACTGAGATTAATAAGCCTTTCAGTACTGTGATGCCATTGCATTTTAGGGTGAAAAGTATTGGGAATAGAAAAGAGACCTCACCGACCTAGAGTGTTTTCCTCAGTTATGAGATTGCCTTATCTGTGAGAACTAACCAAAGGCATAGTACTCTGTGAACAGTCTAGGACTCCAAGGCACAGGAAAAGAGACTATGAAAGGCCAAAGAAAAAAATTATTTTTAAATGATACCATTATAAATGTTATAAGGGACATCGGTAAACTCTCTGTATCTTTATGTGAGACAAATATGCCCCAGACACTCCCTCACACACCGAGTCTTCTGTGACAGTGCTCTCAAACACACTGTCAGTTGTGTGCTTAGAATCTTCATGGTCCACTTTTTGTGCCTATTCAGGGGGTGTGGGTTTTAGAGGAGTTCTTTGTAAGCATGCAGAGTTTCCTTATTTACGCTAGCTAGCAGCGACTGTGTGTGTGTGTGTGTGTGTGTGTGTGTGTGTGTGTGTGTGTGTGTGTGTGCTAGCAGGAGATCACATATGTACCCCGAGCCAATTATGTTCATAAAAGGTACAGTACACAGCAAAATAATGGTTAATCAGGAGAAAGCTAATTACCACTAATAAAGCTGCAGCAGACAGCATAATTTGTTGTGAGCCGTATTTAATTTGATGGTGTGGTTGAACCTGTTCATTCCAAACACATCTGAAGAAATGCACTTTTGTTCCAACTTCATATCTCACAATCACCCTCACCCACCGAGACTTGATCCTGGTGCCCAGTGCCTCAGGTCCAAACTCAAACCTGCTGGGGATAAAAATTCACTCTTACTTGGCATTAAAATTCTGCAGCATTCTGCAAGGGGGAAATAGAACTCCAGCCTCACATAATGGGTTAGTTCAAATTACCTGCTCAGCTTCCCTTAGGGAGGCTGAAGCAGAGCTCTGTCAAAATGACAGATAACAAGAGAGTGGGTGTCCGGGGTATTCTGTTACCTGTGAAGCACTTGGGTGTGTCAGTGGCGTCTTACATGGAAAGCCACTAGTTAATGTTTTTTTTTTTTTTTTAAATAAAATTTCTGTGTGGTGAAGCATGTAACCCATGACCACAGAGCAAGATATTTTCTGTTCTGAACAAAAGAGCTGTGTGTGTGTGTGTGTGTGTGTGTGTGCGCGCGCGCACGCGCGCGCGTGCGTGTATGCGTGTGCATGTATTTATATGTGTACAGGTGAATGAATGTATGCTGGTGTGAACATGAACACGTATTAGAGGCCAGAGGTCACTCTTGTGTGTCATCTCTTAGAAGTCATTATCTTGGCTTTTTAACAGGGTCTTTCACTTGCTCAAGCTCACCGGTCCCCTGGCCTGTGAATCACAGGGATCATGTTTCCACCTCCCCAGTGATGGGACTGCCAGCACATGCCATCCTCTTTGGCTCTTCTATGTGGGTTGTGGGGATCAAACTCAGGGTCGTACGCTTTTTAGCAAGCACTGTACTAACTGATCCATCTAACTGGCCTATACTCTAAAGGGAATGGTCAGCGGGGCCGCTAAACAAACACTGGTGATAAGTAGATGGAGAATTATAAATGCTCTGTGAATCAGCTTCCTGGTCTAGCCTGGATTACATTTTAATGGGAAGAGCACTAAGGTTAGGAGGGAAAAGAAAAGTAGAAAACAGAAAGAGGGTTGCTTACTCTTGGTTTTTTTGTTTTGTTTTGTTTTTTGCTTATGTTTTGTTTAACCATTAATGGCATCTTATAATCAAATGGCTGGAAGCCCTTTTGGAGCACTTTGGTGTTAAATCTGTTTGGTTTTGAGTTCATCTTCGTATGTTTGCTTCGCAAAGCTATATAACATACTGTGGATATACTGTGGTGATGGTAAATTACTCTCCTGTTTGAAAATATAGACGAATGTGTTGCCCAATAATGCATCCAGTCTGTGCTTTTGTGCTGGAGATCTCTGAGATAACAACGGGCGTTTGTGGTCAGAGGCTTACCTCTCTAATTATCCTCTCTAACTAGGTGGCTGCCATTCAAACCGAAGTATCCCAGAAGCAGAGAGAGTGTGAGGCTGACTTACTCAAGGCTGAGCCCGCACTGGTGGCTGCTAAGGATGCACTCAACACACTCAACAGGGTAAGCTGGCTTCTCCACTGGTGGGATCTTTTTTTTTTTTTTTTTTTTTTTTTTTTAAGTCAAAGGTTATAAGAGTTTGAATAATGGAACAGAGTTGAAGCCTCATGTAGCCAGAGCCTTGCGTAAGGACAAAGCATATCACGTTTAACAAACCTTCGAGGTCATCTTTACAGTTCGACTTCTTACCCCGCCCAAGTCATCCTCTAGGTCATTGTGTCTTAATTCTGTTTTTCTGCTCTAAACGCTTAAGTGCAAGACATTTCCTCTTTAATCCACAGTGAATCTCCACTGGGAAGGGTCCATGGATGCTGTAAAGTCTTTCCTGCTGCTTAATTCCCTCGGTGTAGAACGCTGGCTTATTGGCAATGTAATTGGTGGTTACATTATAATAAGAGCATGAATTAGTAACTGTTTGGAAGACATATTACTACCTGTTATCCTGCTGCACCCCACAGTAATATCCTCCTAAATATTGCTAACACTGGGGAGTCAGCCCTCCAGGGGGCAGCCTTTCATATTTATTATGTGCTACTTTGAACACTAGCTGAGGGATTCTTTATTTCCTCTCAAATATCTTTTTTAAATTGTTAAGACCCCCTCATAGTGTCAGTGGTGGGAGCAAAGATCCCAAGATTCCCACCATTTCCCCAGCTTTGCCCTAGAGTAAGACCTCATGGAGGACCCTGATTCGTAGGAGGGAAGTGATCTGTGCTCATCACAAGGTATTGCGAGGGAGCTTGTGGGCAATGTTATTTTTAAAGCCTGCAGACAATCTTGTTCTGATGTGTTCCAAGCCACCAGAGAGAAACCCAGGAAACTGCTAGGCCCAAGTTTCTTAAGATTCAACTCTAAAGGTAGAAGGATCTAAATTTCACTGCTTTTCTAAGAAAATCCTCAGTTCCTTTCTGGGTATGTTTTATTTGTTTTTTTTTTTTTTTTTTAAAGTAATTTTGGTCAAGAACAAGAGCCTTGTAAGAGTTTTATAGCATCAACATAAAACTGAAAAATTGTTAAAGAGTGTAATTGTGCTATGAGAAATTAATGCATGCTTATTCTAATGCCTTAAAATGATATTGTTGAATATTAGTGAACAAAATAGAAAATGTCCACAGTGAGCAAAACACACTGAGACAGCCCATGACCCATTTGTTTGAACAGTCATAAGCATTGATAGAAATTATAAAATAATCAAAGTAAAAATGGTAGAAAAGTAACTAATTACATCTGGCTGATGGAATCTTTGTTTCTTTCCATTTAGAATTTTTTCTCTAAATATGTTTACTCTTTGTATGTGAGAGGGTGCATTAAAGAAACTGTCAGCATTACTGTGCTGTGATATGGTTAAGGCTTTTGTTGTAAATATGAAGAGGAAGGGAGGGAGGGAGGAAATATAGCCAGAGGCATCTAGAAGAGTCTAGAACAGAGAGAGAGGTAGACTGAATGTGCCTGGCAGAGTGGACATGACCAGGGCTCTCTGTGAGAGAGGAGAGAATAACCATAGATGGAGAATAGGAAAAGCATATAGTAAGATATGAGGAGTGGGAGGGGGCGGGGGGAGCCCAGCCTTTATAAAGAGAACAAGGCAGTTATCTGGGAGGTAAGAAGCTAGCAGGCTCTTGGGAGACGTTGAGATGTACCGCCAGTACTTGTGATACTGAGGGAGCCCCGAGGCTGGCATGGGCTTTGACACACAACCACGGGTAGCCATGTGTCCTTTCTGCCAGAGGTAAAGGAAATAACTCCTTTTGACGGATGGGAACCATTTTCATAAGTTCTGAAGAATGCTGGGTTTTATCAAATTGCCATCTATCTTCCAATAGTTCAGGTTGTGCTCATTTCTAGATATTTGGATGCCCTGAGACCCAACACTCTGTAATCAAACAAAACAAACCAGTATCGCCCGCACTGTAAAATGGTTTGTGTCCGAGTGATGGGGAACCCCAGTTAAGCAGATCTCAACACTCATTAGCACTCTGTTCTGGTTTTAATGCCCATTCTATTCCTTGCATAAATAGATAGCTTTGGGCAAAAGAGCAGAATCACATTTGGTTTGGCTTTTATATCATACATTATGGAACCACATTTGCTTCTAATAAGTACTACTTCCTGCCCCAGAGTATCTTCTCTCTCATTACAATTTAACCACCAAATCCATTGTAAATGAGTCTGCACTGAGGAAATTAAGCGGTAGGAAAGACATTCCAGCATCCACAGGACCCCTCCCAGTTGAGATTCACTGTGGTTTAAGGAAGAGATGTCTGCACTTAGGCATTTAAAGCAGAAAAATAGAACTAAGACACACTGACCTAGAGAATGATATTTACAGGGAGGGCCTGGTTAAAATACAAGTGTATTACATAGCGGGATAGAATCCATGCATAACCTACACATGCACAAAATCTCCTGGCTTCTGTACCCTGGGCCGGGGGGTTGTGCAAAACTGTTTTGTATGTGTTTTGTTTTCCCTTGGAAGCAACAAATGTGCAGGGATGTTTCCAGAATCTCAGAAAAGTTGCCCAGGCAGAACTCAGACCCCTATAATCCCCAGTTGGAGAGCCCAGCCTACAAGAAACTGTTGGAGGGGGGAGCTGAACATCATCCTGAAAACTGAATGCTGCCCCCCCAAACCGCCAGAGCCCTCATCTTGAGTGTCTGTATGACTGCTTTATTTCAGGTGAACCTCACAGAGCTGAAAACCTTCCCCAACCCCCCAAATGCTGTTACCAATGTAACTGCTGCTGTGATGGTCCTTCTGGCGCCCCGCGGCAGAGTGCCAAAAGACCGAAGTTGGAAAGCAGCTAAAATCTTCATGGGAAAGGTAAAAAGTTTTTGTACCCCATAAGCTGCTGATGCGGCAACCCAAATCAGACCAAATCAAACCAAATTTTAAAAGCCCATGTTAAATGGATACAATGCTCCCGGATGGCCTTCCAGCCCCTCAGAGAGAGAAGATAGAGAAAAGAGACCAGAAAACCACACACTTATTTTTTGGGAGGCAGTTTAAATATTTTGTGGGAGTGGACTTGAGCATTCTTGGGGAGGGGGGCATCATTTGGCAGGCTTTCTGAGATGCAGAAGGCTTTGGAGGGAGATAGGGGTCAGGGGCCAGGGGCTTAGATGGAACCTCCACCAGAACATGCCAGACTCTTTGGGTATATGGATGCCAGGGACTGAGGTGAAGCTTCCATGATAACAAAAGGTGTCATCAGCCAAAGTGTCAGGGAAAAAAAAATCTCAACAACTTCCATATCATTCTTATTACTTACTATGGGTGTACTTGACAGCAAAAAAAAAAAAAAAAAAAATTGTTTAAGTCTATTTTAAGTCAAAAGACACCATAGCTGGCCAGTGTTGGCAGCCACTGTCCCTTAGACTGCAAAGGCAACCTAGCTTCTGCTGGCCAAGTTCCAAGTTGGAGGTTAGCATGGGGTCATGGCATACTTAAGTCAATGCCAGCAGCAGGTAGAAGGTTGCTAATTATTTGCAAAATTATGAAAGTGGCTAAGTGTAGGAGGGAGAAAATTACATGGATTTTCTTAGGCTGGAAAAAAAATGTTACTAATGTACAAGAAGGTGAAGCAGAGGGGCATTGGGGTATGTGTTTTTTGCTTTTCCCTTCCTGCCTTTCTTTTCTTCAAACCGTGAGCACCTCCTGCGCTGGCACGGAATATTTTACCCTGGGATAGAAGAGGTTTTAAAAGTGTCCATTGCTAATTCTAACTTGGTACTGTAAAGACTGAAAAAGCCAAACAGCAGGATAAATGTAGCTTGCCAATTGTGCCTTTGTACTGCGAGTCCTAAAAGCTGATTTTAACTTTTGATCTTGGAATTTTCTCTGTAGCCAGAGCAGGCTCATTGCAGTAAGTCCTTTTGCTTTGCAGGTTGATGACTTCCTACAAGCGCTAATTAACTATGATAAAGAGCACATTCCAGAGAACTGTCTGAAAGTAGTGAATGAACAGTATTTGAAAGACCCGGAATTTAATCCGAACCTAATTCGGACCAAATCCTTTGCAGCAGCTGGTCTCTGTGCCTGGGTCATCAACATCATTAAGTTTTATGAGGTAACCGTCTTGTTTATCCGATAGTATCAGGTGCTGACCACCAAGGGCTATGAAGATGAATCACTAAAATTGTTTTACCTCTTTTGACAATTGCATCTATATGTACAATGTAATGTGATTGTATTCGACCCCCATTTAACTTCTCTTATCTCCTCCACACTCCTCTTGCTCTCCTTACATTCCAAGCTAGTCAGAAAAAAAAAAAAATGGAGTCCCTGAGTTAAATTGGGGATTGTTTGTATGAACAAAAATTCGGGGGGGGGGGACCATTTACTAAAGGGTGGGCAATTTAACCAGTTGTTACATTACTTAAGAAGGTGACACCCTTACCTGGCAACCATTACCTCCTTCCTATAGCTTGTCTAGGAGGGGTAGAGCCTCGTGACCCATTCCTCCATCTATGAGAGAATCTCTTCATATAATTCTTCTCATCCTCTAGCTTTGGCTTTCCTTCTACAGTATTCCCTAGGACTTGGAGGGGATAAAGTGGATACTTTGTTTATACACAGTCAGAAGGGGTAAACTGGATACTTTGTTTATACATAGTCAAGAGGGGTAAAGTGGATACTTTGTTTATACAGTCAGGATGGGTAAAGTAGATACTTTGCTTACACACAGACTCATATTCTCAGAGATTTGACCAATTATGCATCTCTGCCATCATCCTTTCACCATAAGCAGAAGTTTCTCTGGCCTAGGCTGAACAGTACTAGCAAATGGGCATAAACAAGACTATTTAGAAGACAGTTTAGTTATCTGTCTATAGCAAAACAACAGTAGTAGTAGTAGTAGTAGTAGTAGTAGTAGTAGTAGTAGTAGTAGTAGTAATAGTAGTATAGTTTCTTTCCTGCTAGGATTTTACCCAGATTTAGGATCCCAGCACATATTCTCTTCTGTAGAGTGGGCCTTGAGTCTAGTCAGAATAATGGCTTCCTCCTGAATCCACTAACTGCACCAGTGGGTATCTCCTGCATGG
This sequence comes from Phodopus roborovskii, assembly GCF_943737965.1. Taxonomy (NCBI): domain Eukaryota; kingdom Metazoa; phylum Chordata; class Mammalia; order Rodentia; family Cricetidae; genus Phodopus; species Phodopus roborovskii. The sequence continues at coordinate 1,579,383 of NW_026125575.1, forward strand.
CAGGCCAGTATTGTAGAATGCAGAGTCCATAACAGGATGAAACCACCTGTACTATCAGGTTAATTTTTATGTCAGCAAAAAAAAAAAAAAAAAAAAAAAAAAATGTAAAGTCACTTACTGCTTAGTTTTTGGAAGAAGGGCATACAATCCTAAGAATGAAAGGTAGTCCCTCTTCCAGAGACAGATGGAAGCAGATGCAGAAATCCACAACTAACCAATGGGCCAAGCTCCTGGAGTACAGTCAAAATGAGGATGGAGCAATAATATGAACAAAGGAGTCAAGGCCATAGTGGGGAAATCCACAGAATCAGCTGACCCAAGCTAGTGAGAGAACACTGACTCAGGTCTGACAAATAGGGAACCTGAATAAGTCTGAACGGACTCCCTTAATATAGGTGACAATGGTGTGATTGGGACATTATATGAGGCCACTGGCAGTGGGTCCAAGATCTAACACTAATGCACAAACTGACTTAGTGGAGCCCATTCCATATGGAAAGATACCTTGTTCAGCCTAGACACAGGGGTGTGGGGGGGGGGGGTGGAGAGGTGCCTTGGTGCTGCCTCAACTAGATGATGGGGTAGACTTAGTAGACTTCCTAGGGGAGGCCTTACCCTCTCTATGGAGCATATGGGAGGAGGGGGAAGCAGAGTGGGTAGGAGGTAAGGAGGGAGGCAGAACTGGGATTGGAATATAAAAAATAAATGGATAAAAAAATTCAGAAATGAGAGATAGTGTGTCAGAGTTAAAATAATTCTAAACAGGAAGCTAGTATGTTGGAGAGCATTACTTTCATAGGGGAGGGTAGTTTGCTAGTTTCAATACTTTATTTTTTTTTAAACTGACATCTGGTTTACATATATAAAATATGTTAATACTGAAAAAATCATTTTATATTGACCTAAAAAATCTGCAAGTCTGAATTCATGTTGAGTTAAATGAAGCCCCACTGTTGGAGCAAACACTTTATTAACATCTTTATTATAGACACAGTGAGATGAAAAAATAACTGGTTTTGGTGTTTAAATGACATTAATTTTGCATTTTGTACTTTGGTAAAATGTAAAAATAGATGATCATTTCATTTAGCCATTTATTTACCCAACATTTATCACCTGCCAATGGTGTCTCCAACCCTTCTCACAATACGAGACACAGACCTGGGCTCTGAAAAACTGATTCATTTTGATGTGGAGAGTTGTATGTCATAATCAGATTCCAAGTTACAGAGTAAAAGCCAGTCATACTGTCATTTCCCAAATTGCCATCATACAGTCTGGCTATCCCTTTTACGGTGCAGGGCCTGTGGAAGTGGGTCTCCATTGCTCCTTTCTCCCCTCATGGAAATTTTCATGATCATAGTAGATGTATGGCCTCTCTCTACAGTCCAGTGCCTGAGTGCTGGGTTCAGTGCTTTCCCAGGGTGGGGAGATGAATGAAAACCTACACTGTGCTATTTCTCTGTAGATTAGGAAATAGCATTTGATCCACCCTGATTCTCCGAGCACCCACTCAGGCACCTATGTGATGTAGTCAGACGCTCCTAACAGAAAGTGAAGTCTGGGGTTAGTAAGGTGTGGGATATCTCTTCTTGCCTTTTCATTCAGAGAATATCTCCACCCTCAACTCTCACGTTAGACCTCGCCTCTGCCTGTCAGGGGGTGTTATCATATTAGGATCACCTGACTTTAGTATATTGGTGGTATTTGGATTATATAACATCTTATGCAAGTACTTATCACTCTCAAGTCCAGAATAAAGGAGTAATGGGAAAGCAGAGATCATGCAGAAGGCTGTGTCTGCCAAGGAAGCAAATGCAAAGAAACAAAGAGCACATTGCTCTCCGTTCTGGGGATTCACTGCGGAGTGTGGGATTGGAGGGTTACTGTTCCCTTCCATCTGCATTGCCTTCTGAGTGAGCCCCGTGTGGATTTTTCAGGTTTACTGCGATGTGGAGCCCAAACGCCAGGCATTGGCTCAAACAAACTTAGACCTGGCTGCAGCTACTGAAAAGCTAGAGGCTATCAGGAGGAAGCTTGTGGTAAGTGTCACCTAGGAAGCTGTCATGTGGAGGTTCCTGCAGCGAGCGGCCTTAGGATCCTACCTGTACACGTTGCCACACCTGCACTTTAGCAAACAGGAAGGAACTTGGTCTTTGATGAGTGCATTCACCAATATACTGACTTTGCGAATATTTCTATTCTCTGTGTCCTGGACCCACACTAGCATGGTTTGTTCCTGTCATTTTAGTAGGTTTCCCAGTCCAGTAGAAGGAACAAAGAACCTGAAATCAAGCCCCACTGCCCACCCCCAGCCTGATTTACTGCGTTGGGTCCATTGTTTATATTTCCACCTATACAAGTTGGTTAACCTCTGTTGACAGAGGTTTTCTCATCTGTGACTGGGTACAAACTGAGAGCCCCTACTCACAATCCAGACACCTCAATGTCCAAAGCTATTCTGGTGCTACCACAATGTAGGGCATTTGGGATATCCAATGTTTTAAGATCAGAATGTTCAACCTGTAAAATCTGTGTAAGTATTCAAATACCTAAGATGTCCCCAAGTCTTACAGTGACTCACACCTTGTCAAGCAGATCGCAATGCTTAAATGCATAGTTTATACTAATTTATATTAACGGTTTAACATGGGGTCAAGTTTACATACTCAGTGCTTGGGGAATATCTATAGCTACGATCATCATCAGTATTACTAGTTTTATATGCGTACGGTAAGTCTTGTGGTATGGCACTCTAAGCATATCCAAATGCAACTAGGGTACCAAGTACTATGAGCCAGGGATACTGGGGGGGGGGGGTTGATTAGTGGAGGTGTTCTTGACATGCCCTTTGAAAGCTGCTTAGGAGTCCCAGTGAAAGGGCAGGAAAGGCATTCCTGCGAGATGAAGGACGAGGGATGGAGGCAGTGGGACTCTGGATGAATCACAGTAGGCAAGGGTACCAAGAGGGATGCTGCTGGGAATGCTAACGGCAGGAAAGGTTGAAGGCAGGGAAGGACAAAAGGCATCTGCAATGATGAGCAAAGGCCTTCTTAGCCATTTATGCTAACAGAAGTTCAGTTTTATCTGTTAAAGAGCTAGATCTGCCTGGAAAAAAATTATAATAGGTTAGTGACACCATCAACAACTGAGAGGATGCGGAAGGAAAGATGTCTAAAGGCAGAAAGACAAGTTCAAAGGCAACCAGAGAGGGCTTTGTGGGCGCCTCCGCTAGAGCAGGAATGGTGTGCCACAAGGCCAAGAATGATGGCTCGCTGACAGATGCGGAGAACAAGAGGAGAAAGAAATGCGGACTTGGGTAGAGAGGGTAGGGTGGGTAGCAGGGAAGCGCCACCAGACTGACAGAAGCCCTCCAGCCTAAGTTTCTCATCTGTCACTCTTGATGAAAACATGGGCTTCTCAACCAGAATGTAAATGAGTGTTGATATGACCTGGTACTCAGTCTGCCTTCTGTGAGGACAGCCAAACTCTTTTATCTATAAGGAACTCTCCCTCCTCATGAGATGCTAGTTTAGCCAGAATGACTTTCTATGCAAGGCCTAGATAGATTGTCTGTCTGTCTGTCTGTCTGTCTGTCTATCTACTTACCTATCCTATCCATCATCTATCTATTACCGTGTATAAATAAGAATCTGGGAAAACGAATAGGCTGATGTTTGTTTGGGGAGAAATCACTCACACCAGAAACAGATGACCCCCAGCAGGTTTCCGTCCCAAGGATACCTCTGAGTGTTCTCTGTCTCCGATCAGGAAGCAAGAGAGAGCATTGGGGTCCAGGGCCCCAGAACTAGTCCCCCCAGGTCACAACCGCACCTCTACCCACGCTCCAATGGGCATGGTCAGTGCAACGGGTGTGGGTGGAATGGGTATCTCACTATAATCTATCATCTATCTACCTATCCTATCTATCATCTATCTACCTATCATGTATTTATCTATCACCTATCTATTTAACATATCTATCATCTATCTACCTACCTGTCTATCATCTATCGATCTATCATCTACCTATCATCATTATTTATCTATCATCTATTTATCACCTATTTAACATATCTATTTATCATCTATTTATCATCTATCTATCTACCTGTCTATCATCTATCGATCTATCATCTATCTACCTGTCTGTCTGTCTGTCTATCTACATCTATCTGTCTTTGGAGATGCCCATGCACAGGCACAGACAGACAGACACATACACACACACACACACTCGCCTTAGGGCACATATGTATGGAAGTCAGAGGATAATGCAGGTGTCCGTCCTCACCTTCTACCTTGCTTACTGTTACACATATGGTCTATAGAGGCCTCCAGAGCGTCTCTATTCACTGCCTCTCATTTTGATGAGATTACAAATGCATACTGTCACACTGGGCTTTTCCTGGATTCTGAGGCTCTGAACTCGGGTCCTTACACTTACACAGCAAGCACTGTAGCTACCGAGTCTCTCTATCATGTATCTTAAACAAGGCTTGAGGATGACCATAAAGGAAACTTCAATCCTGGCTCTGTAAGGTAGGGTCTCTCAGTGTGTTCCCAGGCTAGTAGTAGCATGTGTCACCAGGAACTGGTTTAGAAGTACAGATTCTCTGGCCCATGTTCAGATGGAGTCAGAAATCTGGTAGTCAAACCCCAGTGATCATTAAGTTCCACCCCAGCAGTCAGTAAACTTAACAGGAAGTGGCGTGCATCTATAAATCCTCAAATCCATATGTCTGATGCTACAGCTTACATAGGCTTTGGCATTTTATAAAGCTAAACTTTTTGTTGATGTTTGTTTTTGAGACTGGGTCTCACTATGTAGTAGCTTATATTTGTCTTATTTTATGACTTACATTGATGCTGCAACACAAAATGTACATGAATAAATAAGGTCAAACTTATAAGAATTTTAGACAGCCATGATTTACTGAAAAATAACATGGAAATAAACATAATAGACCTATTTCAGCTTGTTATGATAAAAAAATTAGCTTCCAACACTTGGAAAGCAGAAGCAGACAGATCTTTGGGAGTTCAAGGCCAGCTTGGTCTTCAGAGTGAGTTCCAGGACAGCCAAAGCTACATAGTGAGACCTTATCCCAAAGAATAAATAATCAAGGGTCTGGAAAGATCACTCAGCAAGTAAGATCTGTTCTTGAAGAATTGTTCTTCCAAAGGACCTGAGTTCAGTTCCTAGGCAGCTCACAACCATCTATTAGTCCAGCTCCAGGGGATCTGACATCTCTTCTTAGCTTATCAAGAGATCTCAGAACCTTGCATGTACTTAGAAAAGCAGTGTTATAAATCTTAGGTCCCTTAGAACTTACAAGTAGCAAGATGGCTAAAGTGAGGTACCTCATAACTATCTGACATCTTCGTTGGCACCTTTTGGCTTAAGACATTTATTTAAAAGAGTTTATGTATAGCCAAAAGTTGGACCTCAAGAGTCTCAACAAATGGGAAAACTCCCAGAATGGTTCATCCTGCTTCTCTGTATATGAGCCTTTGACCCTGTTGCTCTCGCATCCAGGGTTGAAGAGAGTCTCCCTCTAAATGAAACCCTTATCTAAATGGACACATCCAAGTTTTTTATTTTTGTTTTGTTTTTGTTTTGTAAGACAACAGATGATGTCTGAGTCTCATCACCCAGTTCTCGAAGAGAAAATGCAAGTTGAATCGGATTGATGAAGTATGAAGGGGTTCAGTAGCTGACATCTTCCTTCATTGCCTCAGTTCTGGGTGAAATGAATGAAGAGTCAGTAGGTGGAAAAACATAAATAAGCCTCCACAATTGGTGCATCTGTCAATGAACCAGCATGGGGCATATACCTATAATCCCAGCACCTTAGAGGCAGAGGGAAGGCTGTTGAAAGGTCAAGTTCATCTGGACTACAAAGTGAGATAGTCTCTGCTCTCAACTAATAGAGAATATAGTTACTACTGGAGGATTTGGGACTTATGCACCAAAACAGAAAAGAGTTGGCACTCACGGTGTGTTTGAGTCTTTGGGAGTGTCGCTCAACTCAATACCTCTGTGTACTCCATCTAGGAGAGAGGAAGCAGGGAAGCCATAGAGAAAGCTATTGGACAGCGTGGGGTATCTCTGACACACTGGTCATCATCACAGCCTCCTTTCTTCCCTAAAATAAATGTGACAAAATTCATGCCAACAGGTGCCTTTTGGCGGCTGTGGTGTTTGTCTTAACTAAAATCATCTCGGAAGCTAATTTTGACTCCTCCTTTAGGATCTGGATCAGAATCTGAGCAAGCTTACAGCTTCGTTTGAAAAGGCGACAGCTGAGAAGGTCCGGTGTCAGGAAGAGGTGAATCAAACCAATAAGACGATTGACCTGGCCAACAGACTTGTGAGCGAGCTTGAGGCAAGTTATCTTCTCTTGAAATATTCTCACGGAAATATCCGGGCTGGCAGCCTTGGATTTCAGGGTCACCCATTGTCAATAACTAACTAAACATAGAATTTTAGTGTTGGAGAATACTTAGTCATTACTCAGACTAAAAGATCCACGTTACCCGAAGATGTCAATGACCATAAACCCAGGCATAGAGGTGTATTTCTATAATCTCAGCATTTGGGATATGGAGGTAAAGGACCAGGAGTTCAAGGTTACCTTCAGCCACAAAGCAAGTTCAAAGTCAGGGTGGCTAAGACAAGACTCTGCCTCAGAATAAAGCAAACAGTGACCAATCTGTTCATTTATTTATTTTTTTATGAATTGGTGTTTTGTCTGTATTTATGGCAGTGTAAGGATGTCAGATCCCTGGAACTGGTGTTACAGACAGTTGTGAATGCTATGTCGGGGCTGGGAATTGAACCCAGGTCCTCTGGGAGAGCAGCCAGCGCTCTTAAATGCTGAGCTGGTAAACTCAGTGTGGCATCTGCATAGTCTCCAGTTAAAAGAGACAGACAGTGATACTTATTTATACTTTCACTATTTACTAAGTCCATATGCTTGTTGACCACTAAAAAGAAAGGAAGCTCTATGACAGAATTAGAACCGAACAGCAATTAGTTTCATGTCTTCTTTCATGACTCGTGTCCATTACCTGTAAAGATGCAATGTGATGCCCCACAGCTTCAGAATGGCTACTCTAACTCTAGAGTTCAATGGGATGTGTAGATTTTGTTTCTGGCTAATAACCAATACATGCTTTTTATTTGCAAGTTCTTTAAAATGAAGTTTTAATTTAAAAAATAAATACCAATATTGTCAGGATTTAGCTGTTTTGTACCATTTTGGGATCATAAAGTATGCTGATTAGTATAGGTTATCTACTAATTTTTTTTGTCATCCTTTTTTCTCTCCTTGGGTGTTTTCCCTAAGAAAGAACATAGAACTCAAGACAGCTGGTAGGCAGTTTGCCATTGACTTCCACTAGCAGACTATACTTTCAAAACAAACTTAACTGGTTATGTTTGTGGTGTTCACTCCTTTTATGGGTGGCTCACACACTAACATGAATGGCTTTCTATTAGATAAAAGACTTGGAGTAATTCTCATTGATCCTTCCTTGTACGAATGTGACCTCAGATGTGAGTACATTGCTGATACCAAATCTTACCTGTTCTGTCATTAAAGGATTTCAGGAAAGTCTTTGAAGATCTTCAGCTTTGTTTTCTTGTCTCTTAACGGGAATTTGCATAATATATGAAGTGCATTTACAATGTTCCAAATTAGAAAGAACTCAAATTTCCATCAGTGGATGCACAAAAATGTAATATATCCATGCAATGCTATAACATGGGTAAACTTTGAGAATACCTTGCTAACAAGCAAACAAAGACCCAATTATAAAAGGAGACAGACTTATGAAGACAGAAAGTGGTTGTTAAGGGCAGGACATATTGCTCGAGCTTAGAGAATTATTTCTGATGGACATGGTGGGGGGGTAAGAAAACGTAAAATTACACAACGGGGAAGATCATGCAAGTGTACAAATACACTAAAACCTCGATTATATACTTTAAAAAGTAAACTTCGTGGTATAAAAATTATATCTCAATGATGCTGTTTAAGCATAAGGATAGTAGTGTATGAATGCTTAAAATTATGCAGACTGAAAACACATAACCAAGAAGCATATGTCTGTGTCACTAGAAATGTAGCAGTAGCATTGGAAGGCACTTAGGATGTGGTTAGACGGTCTAAAACATATGTTTTTTGTTTTAATTACCAAGGGTAGACACTGCTAAGTACTCACTAAGGTTAGGTACCCTTCTCTCTTACCATACTTCTTCATACCTGGCACATGGGCAATGACCTTCATGCTTTTTTGCCTCCTGCCCCAAGATGGCCACTACAGTCTGTAGCCTTTTGCCCCAAACATTTCCCTTTTTGTCCAAGATATGCACTACAATTTCAGATGGGGATAGAAATGGGCAACTGGGATTTTCTCTTTTCTTTTATAAAACACCTGGCTTTCCTAGAAGGCTTTCCTAAGCCTCCCCCTCAAATGGCTTTATGTATGTAGCCACTCCTACCTGGAAAATTGGCTGGAAAACTGAGAAATGGAATTATTATTGGCTCATCCAACCATAGTGTATGTGGTAAGGGGTTGGACACTTGGTCATCTTATTCAAATCCAGCTTCTCTTAGCTAGCATGCAAAGGGAGACGTGAGGGAGGTGTTACATAGTGACCTGATTTCTTATGACAGTCAGGTTGGCTACCCTACTACCATCTGCCCACACCTCTCCACACTCCCTTTTGAGTGTAACTGAGACTGGCTTCTCCTGCCTCAGCTTCCTAAGTACTGACGTTACAAGATGAGCCACCAACACCAGGTTTATACTGTTTTCTAAGATCCAATTTCAACTTATTGCAACTCTAGCCCGGGGGGGGGGGCTCTGAAGCTCATGTCACAGTGTGTGGGAACAGCTCTTCATCCATCTCCACTCCCTGTCCCAGCCAGAAGTCTCCTCTCGTGCTTCTGGCCAAAAGCCTTAAGCTTGTGGATTGGCCTTGGCCCTTTGTAGCATCTCACAAACAGCCAATTCATTGCACAGTCCGCAGTTCTGCTTTGAAAGTCCGTTCCCCAATCTCGGTGCATCTCACCTTCCTTGCGGGTCCGCATCGCCAGAGTCATGTGTTCACTGAGGTCTGTTTCTCTCCTTGGCGGGTGGGTGGCGGTTCAAAGGCTCAGTCAGCCCGTGTTACCGCATTGCCAGAGCTTTCCAATAGCTAACCACCTTGCCCAAAGCACCACCCAGAAGTCTCAAGTGACTTGCCCCCACCCCACCCCGGATGCTTCCACATCCCTTGCTGCCATTTCCGTGGCCTTCTTGGGCCTCTTCACAGTGCCTTCCCGTGACTTTCGGCTTTTCCCGCCACAGGGCCCATGTGGCTCCATGTAAAAAAGGTGGTTGACACAGGCCCTCGATTCTTGGCCAGATGCTCTCTCCAGCACGTAGTGCTCAAACCTTGGTGTAACAGTGTACTCAGCTTGCCCTACTCAAGCTCACGCACAGACACTTTCACAGCTCTACGGTGCTTTCTGCCTTCTCTACATTACACTTTCTCATAGTATCCTATGGTACAGGTGTCCACACATGCCTAGGTACATTTTTTATTATTATTATTGTTTCGGCAACTTCATATATGGATGCAGTGTATTCCGCTCATATGAACTCCATCCCAGGCCCTTCCCACAGCCTCCCAACTTCCTGTCTGCTTCCTCCTTTTCTGTTTGTTTTGTTACCCACGTGTCCAGTTGGCAACACCCATATGAGGAGCCTCCTACAGGCCATACTAGTGAGGAAAGCTGATCCCCTTCTCCCTCAGTAGTTCTCATTGGCCACAAAGTCCTCAGATGGGGCAGGACCTAGTGAGTCCCTCCTCCATCCATCTAGAGCTCCGAATGGCTGGATCTTGTGCAGGTCTTGCACTGGAAACCACAGTTTCTGTGAGTGCGTGGGTACAAGGATTCGGCCATGTACATGACACATGTTGTCCCTGGATCCTCCCTAAATTCAGGCTCTTACAATCTTTCTGCCCCATCTTCCACAATGTTCCAGAGTCTTGTGAGGGAGGGGAAAGCATAATTTTTGTGTGTTTCTTTTACCCCAGACATGTTATAAACTTGTCAATGGCAGGAGCCTCGTGCACTTTGAACCATTTGGTCCAAGGCAGAGAGACTAACTAGTACAAGGGGTCAAGGTTATTAATAGATATTTGTTGAGTGAATAAGTTATCAGAGTCTCTTTTGCTTAATATATATATATATACATACATATGCATATATATATATATATATTGTTCTTTGAAGACTTAGCCTTTTCAGGTCAGTTAAGAAATTTTGCTATTACTACTTCCACTTAATGAGGTAAGATTTAAGTAGTTGAAAAGTTTCTCATTTGTGAGGTACATGAGGAGAAAAAGAATGTCATGTGATTAGACTGCTTCTGAGGTACTTAAAGATTCTACCACATTAGAAGCGGACTTCCCCGGTATCTCTGCTGCACAGGGATAGTCCCAAAGCCTGGATTCGTGACAACCTAAACAATAAAAGCGGGGGAAGCTTGTGTGTTGTTAAGTAGGAAAAATATATTTTTGAAGGATTAATTGAACACATCAGACCTTTTCCTTTGCAGATAATTCCTTTCTGACTAGAACAGGAGACAGTTAACTTCTGAAAAGCACGGAGACTGATGACTTTGTCTATATAACATTGACCTGGAAGCTCAGCCATTCAGACTAATAAATCAGGCAATTTATATTTAATCATTAACTAACTCCTGAGCTGAACAGCTGTTCAAAATTAGAAATGGGTCACCCCAGCCAGGATGACATTACAGGCAATCTATAATGCATTAGAATAAAATTATAGTGATTTTTAACTGTCCAGAAATTTATTACAGGACATGTTCCAACTCTTAAACCCCTGTTAGCCAGTGTCGGTGATGATTTATGCTGCAGGGGTGGTGAGATGAAATTATTGACGATCTCAACAGCCAATAAGTCTGTGTTTAGTAAATCTTCAAGTCCAAAGGTGTTTTGGAGAATGGGGTGGGTGCACTTTATTATCTGCAAAGCAAACACAACAGAGATGGAGGCAGGTGAGTGGGGGGAGGCCTCCCGAGGGTGCCGATATGTTGTCTGTGGCTGGGGAAGGAAAGTAATTCTGTAAAAAGAGGACTAGACAGCTGGACTTCCTGTCTTTGACAGTGCAGCTAGAATGGTGATATAGACACCTTAGAACAGCCCTGAGAACTAGACACACATGTCCTGGATGCTATGACGGTTTGCAGGAAGCTGACGTTCTAAGTTTTGTGCCGTAGGTTCGTCATGTTTCCTGTGACCTTCCCCCCACCCCCACCAGAAGAAAGAGGAGATCCTTAGGAGTCTCTTTCCTTATCGTATGAAATTGTTGATTCTCTTGGCTCCTGTGGCTGTTCATGTCCTTAGAATGCTGTATTAATTTTCCACAAGCCTCAAAATGAAGTGAATTAGTGGACCGTCCTGCAGTTCAGGCAATCCATACGGATTTAATATTCCAATATTAAGGGCTCTACATAGTTAACCTGTAAATCAGATTTTAAATGACCAGCCCACTAGATAGAAGGACTTCAGCACGGTTTCTGAGTGTATTGTCGTTGAGGCTGGCTGGATCCTGATTCCCATCATTTGACATGGCTCAGAGCCCCCTCCACTCATTTCATGATCAGAAAACTGGCCCAAATTTTGGTTACCACTGAAATCATCCTTTAATTAACAGAATTCAATGTAAGCTTTATGTTTTAATTAACATGAATGATGTTTGGTGATTTTCCTGATCTGATCAACCCATAGCCAGTATATTAAGGAAAAAAAATAATAATAACGGTTGAAACAGTATGGTGCTATTGCCAAAAAAAAGGGCGTGGGGGAGGATGGAGACTAGCCAGACTGACATCAGGTTTTCAGCAGTCAGGCACGGTGTTACAGCTAGCACTGGAGAAACTGAGGTAGAAGCATAGCAAATTGTAGACCAGCCAGGGTTATCTAGCGACATCCTACTTAAAAATTAAAATCCTAGCATCGCTTATTTGTAGCAGCAAGTCTTAGCTCTGTTCTCCCAGAGGGACGGGCAGGCAATTGATCGACCTCTCCAGAAGGGCCCCACTCGAGACTAAAGAGTTAGCGCAACAAGTGAAAAGGACGTGTGAACGGGCTCGAGAGCCATGCGATACTTACTGAGCTTGGCTGGAGAGCATGGGAGAGCTGCCTGCGTGTTGATGATGGGTTTCAGGCGTGCAGAAGATTACAGCAGTCACCTCACCCATTTCTTCTCCATGCTCCTAGAGCTGGTGCAGGAGGCCGTAGCCTTGAACTGTGCTGTCAGGTGACCGCGCGGAGCGTTTGCCGAGGCGATGCTCACCCTGTAATCACATATGGGTAATTTCCATCCCTCAGTCAGAGAAGATTCGGTGGGGTCAGTCCATTAAGTCCTTCGAAACTCAAGAGAAGACGCTGTGTGGAGATGTCCTGCTTACAGCAGCGTTTGTGTCTTACGCCGGGCCCTTCACGAGACGGTATCGCCGGGAGCTGGTGGACTGCAAGTGGGCTCCTTTCCTTCAGCAGAAGGTGAGGCCCATCCCTCACTGCCAACGTCGGGAAAGAGGTGCACACACATGCCATCAGTGGCCTGGGTGTATGCCAGCTACCTTCCTAACGACGTCTGTAATGTCTTGCTTATTTATCTCATTTTTAATGATGATCTGTACCTGGAGGTGTAGGTGTATAGACTCCGTGGTTAGAGGGTACATTTTTGCAAGACAATAGGAAACAAAACCAGATTTGTTAGGTTATTGAGTGGCATGAAGTGTTTTGTTTTCTTACTAATATTGATATTTATTAATGATTTTTTCCCCGAGATTTATTTCAAATTGAAGTGCGGCATTTTGTAAAAATGACATTTAAAAAAAAAAAAAAAAAAAAAAAAAAAAAGCTCATCATAAATTTGAATGCTGAAACCCATAGGTGACATAAAATCAAAGAGCTGAAATATTTGAAATCCTGTGGCTTAAGATCTCCTGGTGTGTGGTTGAGAAAACAGAGAAGCCCAGAATTTTAAATGACTCCCACAATGGAGCAGGGAGTCAGCACACCTGATGTATGTCCAGACTACAGTCTTCTTATAACACTGCCATTGCGAATGGCAAGACAGCCCCTGCCCTCTGTGCATTAATGTTCCCCACAAGGCAATTATGCCTCAGCTTTCACAGTAGTTGTTTTCACAACTTAAGTACATGCCAGCGGAGAGTCTGTCTGCAGTTTAAATGAAATCAATGTTTTAGGGAAAGCTCATCACTAAAAACGCATAATTCATCATTTTCATGGAAAAAAAATCCCATTGGAACTAAATTTCATCACTCGCCTATAACCTCAAACCTTGCTTTTATTCTGAAGACTTCTTAATGGGATTATGTGTGTTACTGTTTAAATGTCTGGGTTGCTCTTTAAATGTTATCAAGGACCTGGTTAAATTCACCTGCTAATTTTGTTCAGTTCTTAGAGCACTGTGGGTTTCTATAGTGGCCCTTGTCTGTTTGTCTGCTTCTTCTCTTTATATTTTCTTTGTCTTGCCTGCTCCGCGCTTGACTCTTCTTGTGCAATGTCCAAGCCGTCTTGCGACTACTGCAGACTGACAGTGCTGCTCTCTGCACTCATAGTTATTAGTAAAGAATATTCTTTGTTTGCTTGTTTTCCAGGTAGGATTTCTCTGTGTAGCCTTGGCTGTCCTGGAATTCACAGACTCTGTAGAATAGGCTGGCCTTGAACTCACAGAGATCCACCTGCCTCTGCCTCCTTGCTGTGTGCTTATTGGCAGCTCCCTGCTATCGCCTCCATGTTCCCCTTCTTCCAACATTTATCCTGAGTCTGTCAACTTGTGCAGATCGCGTCCGCTGCACCCGGGATCTGAAGACCTGAGAGAACGGAGCGAGTCACAATCTAAAGCTGTAGGCAGCCTTACTTCCACTTCGGTGTACTTTTATGCAGGGGTGAAATAAAGAAAGCAATGATCCATGGAAGGTTGTTTGAGTTAGTAGAATATGTAAATAAATGTCAGTAAGCACATTAATAACTAAATATTAATGGAGCAAAGCTCTTTCCCAGAACTTTCCTCAGGATAGACCAGCTTAAACACAGTGCCTGGCGTAGATTATATCTGGGAAAGCACAAACGCAAGGCAGAAGACCACAGCTACATTGAAAGTACACTGACCAGTTCTATAGCTGTATTTTTGACATCCAATGATTATAAATGTGTCTTATAAGCCGAATATAAATATTTGTCCCAGGAGGCATGAAATCACATCCAAGAACAATCCAGCGAACAAAGTGCACCTGAGGTAAAAGGCTCTCCGCCTTTTTTCCTGAAATCTGTCTCACAGTTCCCCAAGGCATTGTTCACCATGTGTCATTCTTTTGACAATGTTCCAACATCTCCCCCTTTCTTATTTTTTAAACTTTAGGATAGTCAGTTCTTGTTTGGAGTCATTGATATCCCAAGAAAAGCATGAAAAGAAAAAAAAACATCATAAGTACAGCTGTAGATTCAAGAACACTATGCTGCCAGGAACGAAGATCCATGCCCCCTGCAAGGCATCAGAAATCCTTTCTGCTGTTCCTTGTCTGGAGATTCAGGCAACTACTTAGAAAAATGTCTGAAAAAAAATCTTATCCTGGTACCCAGTAGTCTAGGTTTTTATACCATATGGGACAGGACAATGGCCACATGTAGGGGCGAGCATCCTGAAAATGCCAGTAAGCTCAAATAATAGGTTCCCATTGGGGAAATTTAAAAAAAAATAAAGTTAATAAGGTAATAGTAAGAGTACCTCAGGAAGTAGTTACCTGCTTTTGGGGTGGGGGTAGAATGTGTGTTCTACAAATGTTGTGACCCTGTGGGCTGTGAAATTCCAGTGATACGTTGAATCTGTCACTCTTCCCAGCATTTCTTAAAGTTCCTACCAGTAAAAGCTGGGCCATATTTCTGTTTTTAACTGTGTGGGAATACCCACAACAGTGAATATCTGGAAAAGGTGGAAATAAGAGCTTTGGGCAAAGGGTAACGTACCTAACTTTGAGTGCTGAGCAGTTAATATCTCGTCATGTGAGCCTTGACCATCAGTGTTTAAATTCTCATGTGACCATCCTTGGAGCAGTGGATGCACACAAGATCTCAGAGTTATCGACACAAACAGGAATGTTATTCTCTCCCCAATTAACAAAGTGAAGCTCGCGAGGATCAGGAACGTAAGACCCATGTGTGTCTCAGCCGTAGCAGATGCATTGCGCAGAGACAAGATAGCAAACAGTCAGATCTTTCCCTCCGAGGTACTCTTTTCCTTCAGACATTGATGACTTTGTCTGAGTCGTTTCTGGTAGGGAAGCTCTCTCCGTTCTTTCGCTTTCAATGGTCTGATGGCCATGCTGTTCCATTTTCCTCTCTTCGGACGTAGCCTCTGTAGCTACTTTGGAACCTCTTTGCCCATCCTCCATGGGTTAAGTCAGTATTTCAGGCGTGATGCCAGAAAGAGAGCGCCTTTCCTCGCCCCCTCCGACCTCCTTCCACAGGTCACTTCCGCCCATGGCTCCACCCCTCAATGGGTGTGGTCAGTGCCACAGAAGGACTATCTCACTACACCTCAGCTTCCCCTAGGACAAAACACAAGCGCAGGCTCGTCTCCACTGAGTTACTGGAGCTGGGCCGTTCGGTTGGCTAGACATGATGTCTCTCCAAAGAACTGTGACCGACCCTGAATTTCTTCAGAGGGTCCCCGACCGTGCTCTGCACCAGCAATGCCATCCTTGCCCACATTTTATATAAAACGTTGTGAGGAGTATTCATACCACCTTACGCACACACCCTTACTTTTTAAAATATATTAAAGTTGTTCACTAGCTCTTTCCACAAAAGATTGACTGTAAGGGCTACATGAAATGCCTTTGGTGATGGTTACATCAAACTTTTGACAAAGTTCTTGAAAAGGCTTGGCCATGTATGCAGGAGCATGGTCAGTTTTTAACTATTTTTCAGGGGTATAAAATAACAAAAGCCATTCCTAAGTCATCTAAAGTAGTAAATGAAAAATTTAATAATTTTAGAATGAGGAATACAAATTTGAAGTTAATGCAGTTCTTATTATGGAAACAAATCCTTTAGCTCACTATTTTTATTTTGTAGAAAGCAGAATTATCTTCCATATAATGTATAATAAAAGCAAGAGTACACAGCTCTTTAGCTCTTTTTAAAGCATTAACAGCAAACTTTTGATACAGAGTTGGGCTATTTATCATTACTCATTCCTTTTTCCTTGTTGAATGACAGTAGTTGAGGCATTGTCTGCAGTAGCCTGAGTTAAGCCTTGAGTACACAAAGGGCCAATATCAGCATAGAGGTAGTTGTAATCCTTAATATCACCTTTTGTTTAAGGGACAGGTGGCAGTCTGGCATGCAGTGTTAGTGTTCTCATATGCCAATTGCTTCACAAGAAGTCTTTTTGCTTTCCCATCAACCATAAGACAACTGATTTCCATAAAAGTTGAGAAATGGGAAATCTTGATTTGGCTCATCAGGCCTCTGTCTACGTTTAGAGAGTTCCTGGGTCTTTTTCCCAGAATCTAGAAACCTGTGCCATGTGTCTTCAGTCCTAGAAAACAAAGGTGCTCTTTTTGAGAACAGCAGCACATCATCGTTTCCCTTGACACACTCATTCCGATCATCATCGTGGTCCCCCGGCAGAGGAGGACATAATTTCAGGTTGGCGAACAGACAGCCAAAGACGCTCATTCAGAATATACTGAGAATCTGAGTGCTGCCATCTCGGCCCAAGCCATCACATTCTCTCGGATTGCAATACGTGCCCCCAAACACCTTTTCCCAAGTCTACATATGTTGTTTGTCCCTTAAATTGCCTCTGAACATACCCAGGCTGAGCTCTCAAAAATGAAAGCTGGTTTTCTTCTTAAACCCCATGAGTCCTCCTCTACTGCGTGCAGAACAAAATCCACAATATTCCACAAAAGCTTCAAACCCTTACGGCTGTCATCTGTTCTTTCACTTGATCTCACTTTGATTTCCTTCCTCTTCTGTCTCTGTCACTCCAGCCACCTCCTCAATGTTCCGGGTGTTTCAGCCTCAGGCCTTTGCACCACCTTCCTCCTCTGCCTAGGAGCATCTTCTCTGAGGACATCCCATCAACTCTTGGTTCTCTTAAGGTTATCTAAGATGCTAGATGTGATAAAACCCCATCTCCCAGCATGCCTCTGTCCTTTAGCATGGTCCTTGTTTATTTGTTTTGTGGTACCAGGAAGCAATCCCAATTAGTATCCCAGGTAGTTTGAGGATTTAATTGTTTAGGTGTTAAAGGGAAACATAGATGTAGATGAATTGATTCATCATTCTGATATGGAGGTGTGATGAGTCTCCCACCCAACCTCCCGGTAATTCTGTTATATAGATGACATTAAACATCATAGTGGACATGAATGGTACAAAACTTACAAGGACACATGTTTTAACACCAACCCCCACTATTTTCCATCATGAACAATGGTTTGAATTTTATCCTGGCGTAGGAAGTCTCCAAGGGAACATATGTCTATATTTATCATGACTATAGTCACCATAATGAAGCTTGCATCAGCAATGCTCAAAGTCTAGGTGTGACATGAGAAGACAGGAGATACTAGATCCAGCCAGACACAAAGTTTTCAGGCAGATAGCCAGAAGTGAAGGAGGCAGGAAATCCATAGGAATGGCAGAAGGAAATTAAAACAGGAGAGGTATATTGTAGGCTGAGTTTAGCTGAAAGTAGATAATATATAGTAATATACCTCAAAAATTTAATATAATTATAGTTATGACTTTATAGCCATACCCATGAATATATACCCTCAAGGAACAAAAGCAAAGACTCCTGCAGATGTTTGTATGCTCGGTTATCTAGAAGCATTGCTGATGTTAGCCAAGGAGAGGAAGCACCCCAGTGTCCAGGGACAGGTAGGTGGGTTTTCTTTTCATGTGGCATAGGCATAGAATTGAATACAATTTAATAGAAAGCCGAAAATCTGATTCAGCATGGATAAGCCTGGGAGACATGGTTCTGACAGAAAAGTGTCAGGCGTGAGAAGAAATGATGTATGAATCCACTTGTGTGAGATAGAAAAGTCAGACTCGTAATGGCAGACAAGTAGCAGATGCTACTTGGGGGATTTTCTGAATAGATAGGAGATTCAGTTTGGGAGGATGAGAAGGCTCTGCAGATGGAGGAGGGTGATGGCTCCACAATACTGTGAGTACTTATTGCTACTGAACTATACGTATTTAAGATGGCAGTGTTTATGTTGCGCATCATTTACCATAATGAAAAAGAAAACCCTGGTAGGGTAATGGCTGGATGTCCTAAGGATGCTGAAGTATACGGAAGAGGGTTAGCTTTGAAATTCAGGGACTAAGGTCTAGAGCAGTAACTGCAGTCCTACACTAAAGGTATGGTGTTACCATGCATGGAGGGGTATATGTAGAGAAAGCCAGAGAGGAGGATACGCATCAGCTTTCTGTCCCTATATGCCTTTCCCAGGATGCTAGCATGAACAGAGAGTTGATTCCTTCAAGGCATGCGCTTGAGAGTTAATAGCAAAACGTAGGTGAAAAGGGCCAGAGGGAAGTCATCATTTAAGGTGAAGAGATGGAGGACTGCACAGAGCTAATGTTTCAGCTAAGGGTGGAAGGGTAGTGGTTGAGGTGACCTACAGAGAAGAAAAATGGCCACCCTTTCCTTCCCACACTCCTCTTGCAGTGATGGGAGTACTCAGAAAGTGGTGTCTCCACTTCAGAAAACCCTTAAAGTTAGCGCCTGGCCTACACTCATGGTGGATGAAGCTACACAGCAGAAAATGGTTTAAAATGTATTAATAGCAGTTGAAGCCAAATCACTGGGGCTAAAGAAGGTAGCCTGTTGAGGAATTTGTTTGAAGTTCCTGTTTTACTGTAGCAGACATCCTGGGTTTGAGAGCTGATGGGTTTTGGCTAAAACGAGTAGATGGGCGTACAAGACTAAGATCCTAAGGGAAACCTGGGAAGGGCTGTCAGGAAAGTGTCAGAATGGATTCAGAGGCTGAAACGGGACATGCAGGGCTTTATCCCTGAAAGGCTACCATCTCGCTCATTTGGGTGAAGGATGGCAGGGCGTCAACCAACCGCACAGACTCCATTAACAGAAGCTACATGGATGCAGTTAATAAACCAGGTCCTGAGTCCACAGCTCGCAGGATTCTGAAAAGGTCTGTGTCCCACTATTTCACAACGCGAGTTGCATTTGGCTTTGAGGGGTCTGCAGAAAATCCATGTGTGTTCCCCTGACTTCATTTTCCTCTTGGCTTTGGGCTCATTTTCTTGTCTACCACAATCAGACTTTCTCCTCTGCCACTCTGCTAGCTGATCTCATTCAACTTTGATTTCAAAGGTTTCCATCCCGATTAGAGAAGGCCTGGACTCGATTGCCATGCTGACAGATGACGCCACAATTGCCACCTGGAATAACGAAGGGCTACCCAATGACAGGATGTCAACTGAAAATGCCACCATCCTAACACACTGCGAGCGCTGGCCCTTGATGATAGATCCTCAGCAACAGGGAATTAAGTGGATCAAGAATAAGTATGGGCCTGACCTGAAAGTCACACAATTGGGCCAGAAAGGGTATGTGGTCCTGATGCAGGCAGTTGTCTTTGTTGCTAACCTGCTCTGAAGTGGATCTGATCTTGACAAAGCCTTGACTTTCTACCTCTTAGCATTACAGTTTGGTTCCACTTGTCAATTTTCTAACTCATATTTCTTACAAAGAATCTCCGTTGAAAGAGACTCATGTTAGGTAGTATCCAATTATTTTAAGGGTTTGGAAAAAAAGTCCACATTGTATCTGAGATTGAAAAAGCATTAATTTCCTAAGGCTAAGATCTTCTCCGGAGTGTTGGGTATATGGCGAAAGAAGGATTGTGCTTGTAGGCCAACGCTGTCTACAATCACAGACCTAAGTGTGTTCTTTGCCTAGGGAGGATGCTAACATGGCTACAGGTTCCCATATTGGGTACCCAATCTCCTAGACGAGTTACACTGTTCGATTTTGAAAGTTGAGTCTGCTTAGGCGCCATGTCACTGTGTCGTGCAGCACTGGGGTCTAAACAGTAGAAAGCTGTGAGCTCACAGCTGGCCTTCATTCAGTATTGAATGGGTCTTTTTTTTTTTTTTTTTTTTTTTTTTTAACCTACTGCTTCAGGCCCTCCCCTGCCCTTGTACACATGGTAAAGTGAGGGGTTTCTGCAGCCATGAGACATAGACCCTGCTAATCTGAAAGATCACTTTGGATAGGGAGAGATTCTTTTTGAGGAGCAGACTTGAAATCACAGAACAGTTTCTCATCTTATAGGACTTGAAGGTCTAAAGACCAAGGGTTGAGGAGATGGCTCAGTCAGTCGAGTGTTTGCTCTGCAAACTTGAGGACGTGAGCTCAGTCTCCAGTACCCAGTAAATGCTAGGTGTGGTTTGCAATCCCAGCACTGGGGAGAAGAAGGCGTGCCCGTCCTTTGGACTTGCTGGCCAGCATGTTTCAAGTCAATGAGAGCTTGTCGCAAACAAGGTAGATAGCTCCTGAGATACAGTCCCAAAAGTTGACCTCTGGCCTCCACACGTGTTCTGACACGTGAATGCAGGAGCAAGCAAGCATGCACACACACACACACACACACACACACACACACACAAACACACACAGAGGTCTAAAAGTTTGATAAAAACCAGTCATTTAGTTTTGTTTATTCTAAATGGGCAAATGCAGTAAACGTGAATTTATGATATTTAGGTCATTTATAGTTATTTCAAACACTGATTATTATCAGAAGCAATTAATTTCTATTTGACGGCAAATTTTCTCTCAAAGTGTGACCCCTAATATCTGGTGTGATGCTGTGTTATTGAAGTTTCCTCTAAGTTCATCTAAAACAGATACATAAAATATAATTTAATCGTGTGGTTTTGGACATTTTCCTGTGCTGCTTTGCATCTTACCGTCTCTATTCTGGCTGCGCTTGAAGGTTTTTAAATGCCATCGAGACAGCCCTGGCCTTTGGTGATGTCCTCCTAATTGAAAACCTCAAGGAAACTGTGGATCCAATCCTCGGTCCTCTGCTCGGCAGGAACACCATTAAGAAAGGGAAGTAAGTGTTGTGGGTTTGTTTGTTTGTTTTAACTATGCCTTGCACCAAATGACTCGGCTGTTGTCTCTGGTTCTTGGCCTCATACACAGACAGCATCCGCTGGCATCTACTTGTTGATATTTCTGAACCCCATTCCATCACAACTGTACCCTAAAGCCAAACCGGCCTCAGATAAGTCAGACTCACTCCTCATTCCATTTGGCAGATTTCCCCTTGTGTATCTACTTCCTCAATCCTAGACCAAGAATATACTGTACGTTACTGTACGTTTGAGGTTAGTCCCCTGTGCTCAATTTACAGGGCTTACTCTCTGACTTCAAAACACTCTAAGTCTGCCTTTTTTTTTTTCATATCTCTTGTGTTTACTTAGTATATTCTCAAAATAGACTTTAAGTGTGACTGGCATCTGGTAATAACATCTAAAAAAAAGTAGATTTGCTAAGCTATCTCTTTTCTAGTATATTTAATATATGCATACACATGTACACACATGCATGCACACATACACTAACACATACACATATGAATACTTACATATACACACAAACATACACTTGCACGCACATTCAAAAGAGAGTCTATCTCAAGATCCCCACACCACCTTGTTGGTAGATTACTATCAAAGGGGACTGTTCTCTGTCTCCTTCCTAGTCATACTTGTAACTGTCCAAATGGCTCCATTCCTCTTGGGATATTACATGTTCCAGAACATTCACCCAGGGGCATCAAAACCACTTCCAGCGAATCTTCTTGTTACTCTTCTACACTAGTCAGAAACAGGAGTTACGTCTTTAATCAAGCCTGGATGGGGCCAGGGGACTGGGCTTCTTTAGTGGAAAGTTGTCCTTGAGGATGGGGACTTGGCAATGTAAGCATGGGGATCCACATTTATCACCCACATATAATGGGATGTGGTGTCACCTGTCTATAACGCCAGACCTTCCACTGTGAGGTGGGAGGCTGGAGAATTCACAGGCGCTCCAAGGCCAGCCAGCCTGGTATATGCAGTAAAGAATAACAACAATATGCCTGTCTTGAACCCGGTGGAAGGTCACCTGCCCCTGACCTCCACACATGCACTGAGACAGAGTTATAGACAGTTCCACACATGCGTGTGCACAGATAAACACATAAACCACTACTAAACTTACTTCTTTGAGTAAACTTTTTATTTCCATTTTCACTCGTTTCCCTCACTGGGGTATAATTTTAAAACTTCTCCAAAATTCTTTTTGCCTCCCACTCTGTCTCTTAGGTGTTTGTTTCCTTTTCCATCACTGGCTTTCTCCTGAAAGTGGAAGTGGGCCGACTTAAGTAAGGGTGACTGACTCTTAGTCTCTAGTCAGTTCCTATGGTATTTATTATACAGCTCCACAAGTACATCAAGTTAGAGTGACTGACAGCTCATAATTGTTTAATAAACCAAAATTTACCCAGACATACATTCAGGAAAAAAAAATCTAATAAGCCACCTGACAAACTGTAACTCCCAACACAAATATAATTGTAGCTTTGTCTGATGTGTTAAAAGTACAGTACAGAATCTCAGATGTCGCTGAAGTGAAATCCTTGTTATTAAAGGCGCTGGCTCTATTATGAAGACCTAAAATTTTTGTCAGTGAAATGTGTATTCTCTGAGTTTTAACATTAACTCGAAGCAGAACAATTTATGTATGAAAAACCTGATGGGTCTCTGTCACATAAGTGTTTGGAAAATCTGAGTCTTGGAGGCTTGTGCACAAGCTTGTTGTTGGAAGCTAGCACTGGAGTAGAAGTACTAGATGAAACATGCTTCAAAACTTTGTCTATTCTAGTCTGATCGGGAGTGAAAGGGAAAGTATCAGGGCAGGACCCCCAAGGCCAAGGTCTCAACACAAAGGACAGTATTTGTCTCAGAGGGAGGGAGAGAGGCAGGGGTATTTGTCCTTGAGGACAAGGACTGTCTCTGGACAGAAAGGAAACAGACATGACCCATAGGCAAACAGCGGCTTATAAAAGGTAAAATGTGAACTCCATTAGGTGGACCAAATAGGGCTTTTGATTGCTGGATTTCAATGTATAACCAGCCTCAGGAGGCAGAATCAGCTAAGTAAGGGAATAAACCCTGGGCTAGCTTCAAGAATGTAATCTAACAGTTTCTAACAAGGCAGAGGGGATTGGGAGGAAGGGCCATGCCTGCCGGAGCCACATGCTTGAGATGGCTATGTCCCTTCACTCATGCCTATTTGTTTTATTATTTGGGTTGCAGAGTGTTGGGTAAGTGGGCATCATTCTCTCTGGCTGCTCCCTGCTAACATTGGGGCATTGTTGCTTAGAGGGCCCAGGAAGCTGGGCGCTGGTCAAGGTTGGACAGAGCAGGCTGTGTCTGTCAGTCATCGTCCAGGTTCTGCAGGACCATCTGTGGCTAGGGCAGTGTAGTCTGTGAGGCTGAACCACGATGTAGATTCTGAAGACAGCTGGGGCTGGCTCTGGACTTTCTGGAGCAGTCTGTAGTTGATGTGAAATCTTCTGGAACAGACAGACTAGGGGCAGAGGTGAAGTTAAGGAGTTTGGGGAAAAAATAAAAATTCTCTTGGATGTACATCTGAAAGTGTTAAGCTCATAGTCCTGGCAGTAGGGAAGGAAGTCCTGGGACCAGGCAGAGGGGGAGCACATCTCACCAGAAGGAATGGACAACAGGCAGGAAAACAGACTGTTGGTTGACAGGAACATACACTCGTCTAGAGTCTGTTTGTAGGTTCTAAATTCTGTTTTTCGAGACAGGGTTTCTCGGTAATTACAGAACCTGTACTAAAACTTGCTCTGTTGATCAGGCTGGCCTTGAACTCACGAGATCTGCCTGCCTCTGCCTCCCTAGTCCTAGGACTGATTAAGGGTATGTGTCACCACTGCCTGGCTGAGTTCTTAAGAGGAGCCAG
This sequence comes from Phodopus roborovskii, assembly GCF_943737965.1. Lineage (NCBI taxonomy): Eukaryota > Metazoa > Chordata > Mammalia > Rodentia > Cricetidae > Phodopus > Phodopus roborovskii. The sequence goes on from NW_026125575.1 coordinate 1,603,529, forward strand.
GACAATTTAAATCGGCTCTGTAAGGTTGATGGGGAGCAAATGTTGTCTGAAAACAAGATATGGTTGTTTTGGGAAGAGGACAAATTGAGAGACTCTTGTTACATCAGAATAGTTTTTTTTTTTCTGGGATATTCAGGTAGGCTCTGAAATTGAAACATTTTGGGGAACATAGATGATAGGGGAGGTTTTTGTTAAATGGTGAGAGGGATGGTCTGTGGCACATTTTTGAGATTTGGGTGAAGAAGTTGAGAGCATCCGCCTTTGGCTCCCAGAGGGAGCTCAAATGGCTGGGGAATAGCAGTCACTTGAGGGGGGGGTTCAGCCTTGGTTACTGGAGCATCACTGAGAGAGTTTTAGAGTGACCTTGACCCAAGTGAGGGCTTGGTCATGAGAGTATGCATGAGTGTTGGAGAGGAGATGGCTTGGGCTTAGCTAGGTCTTGTATGTGGGAGTGTAGGATTTGTTCAGGGTCTTTGGACAGTTAATGAGTTTGGGGGAGTCAGGTGGCAGTGGATGTTTGGCAGTTATTCGGGCAGAGGAAAAGTAGGAGTGAGAAAAGAAATGAGATTTTGGAGAGCCAGTGGCCAAGAGAAGACAGCAGCCAGAGGGTGAGGATGAATATTGATATTGGAGAGGTCAGTCTGACATGGCTGTCCCACAGGAAGGAGCAGCCATCTGTATAAAAAGTTCAGGCAGAGGGCCCTCTCGTGTATGAGAGGAATGGGGGAGGAGGCCTCTGTGAGTTTGGGACTGGAGGACAAAGGATCTGAGGAACACTGAAGGGAAGAAATAAGCGTGGAGAGATTGGGGAGGCAGGGAAGGGATGTGATGAGCTTTTCATAGAAGTTTGTTTGCAGAGAAAATCTGAACGCGGAAGGGAATGAGGAGTCCTTTGTAAGCTGGGAGTTGAGGGAGTGAGCGGCCGGGGGAGGAGATGGTGATTGTGAGTCTCAGGTTGTTGCAGGAAGTTTTTACTGAACATTTTAAATGCCATATTCGTCAGGTCTCTGAGGAGTTTGAGAGCCATTATCTATCAATGTGTACCTGGACTAGACAAACTCCGTTTATAGTTACTTGTTTCAAAGGCTTTACTTTGAAAACATAATATGCGTGTGTGTGTGTGTGTGTGTGTGTGTGTGTGTATATATATATATATATATATATATATATAATATAGATGAGGTTTATTTCTGTAATTAGTCATGACTGTAAGTATAGTTACGGACATGTTAGAGAGTATGTTTATTATGGTATTAACTTGTACGGTTGTAACTGTTTATAATAAGCTGATAATTAACTTACATGTTTTAATTGTCATTAACAGTGTATAATAAGTTAAAACAGGTTGTATAAGATTAGGACTTGTAGCTTTATCCCTGTTAAATTTGATTCTTAAAGTCTGAGCTGTTTAGCCTGCTTTACACTGTTTAAGCTTTTGGTTTTGTTTGTCTTGTTTTTGTTCTTGTTTTTGTTTTGTTTTTCAAGACAGAGTTTCTCCATGTAGCCATGGCTGTCTTGGAACTCGCTCTGTAGATCAGGCTGACCTCAAACTCTCAGAGATCCACCTGCCTCTGTCTCCCAAGTGCTGGGATTAAAGATGTGCGCCACTGCCGCCACCCATTTTTTTTTTTTTTTTTTTTTTGGTGACTTTTTTTTTTCAATAGGGTGAGAAAAGAAAAGAAACAAATCAAAGAATGAAGTACATTGTCATGAGTGCATTACATCAGAAACGTAGATGACTGTGTTTGTCTTTCCATGATGTCAGAATGTATTGAAAACTGATAAATTTACAAGATTTTAGCAGCTTCCCTGGCATCAACTTGTTATATAATCAGCCTCCCTTGATAGCTTGGCTGAAATGAATGCAAGTTCTTTTGTTCCAATCTTATTTACTAATACTACTTCTCATATCACACAGCACACAGTAACTGTATCTGCAGTCATGCACATGGGTTGCTGAACAAACACAAGTTTGAAGGACTGAAGAGTCCAGGAGCTTTCAGAAGTGGGCTGAGACTAGAGTCCCCAAATAAACACACAGAGACATATATTAAGTATAAAACTGTTGGCCTGTGGCTAGGGCTCCTCATTGGCTAGCTCTGTCTTAATTATTAACCCACTTCTATCAATCTATGTATTGCCACGAGGCTGTGGCTTACCGGGTAATACCACAGCATGGCAAGTTGTTACTCCTTGTGTGGCAGGCTCGCTCTGCTTACCTTTCCCAGAATTCTCTTCATCTCCTACTTCCTGCCTCATTGGCTGAACAGTGTTTTTGTTGTTGTTGTTGTTTGTTTTTTTCATTAACCAATAAGAGAAGCATATATACAGATGAACATCCCCATCAAAGGCCGCTGTGGGGAGGAGCTGCTCCTAGACCCATTGGAGGAAAGGTTGAGGGTTCAGCTGTAGAGTTCAGATGCTTGGTAAGAGGCCCAACAGGGCCCAGAGCAGGAAATGGGTTAGAAACAAAGCAAGAGTTCATGGCCAGGCCAAGAAGGGCAAATGGGCAAACAGATAATGGCTGGCAGGCAGCTGAGTAAGTTGTGCCAACAGTGGGGAACGTAGCTGAGCCCTTAGCTCCCGGGACAGTCAGGGAGTACTCACTATATGACCTCAGTACCAGGTACCAGATAGCAGGCTGCCGTGGGGTCCTGCCCTCACAGTATTAGGTGTACTTCCCTTTACAGGGTTTCAGGTGAGGGGGTTACACCCTCGTCTTAGTCATTATTGAACTTGGCTTCTCCAATGTGATTTTGATATGCCCATGTGCCTCTACATTTGCAATACACCCCAATAAATGCAATCTTTTCCCAGTCGGTACTGGATGAGTATTACCTGGCCAGAGAGTCCCAGCTTCTGAGGATACCCAGGGTCTTTGGTCATCCTTCTCACTCAAAGCCTAGACAAAAGCTACTTGTATAATGGAGTCTCCTAAGGCAAGGCACGGCTGTTTTGTTCAATAATGTATAGTCTTCCCTTGGCTACTTAACAGACAATGGTAAGAATGATGTGTGGCTGGTTGTGAGCATGAACCGATTATGAGCCAGAACTCCTGAGCCAGGACATTGTCTTTTGAAGTGTAAACGAAGAAACAGAGAGAACTGTGAGGCAGATTAGCAAAGGGTTGGGGGTAAGGGAGGTATCTTAATGATCCACGGCACTTTAATCACTTCCCAGAGGGAGTGGAAGGTTTTGTTTTTATTTTAGTACTTAATGCTGACACTATAAAATCTGGAGTACATGAGCTGGAGAGATGGCTCAGTGGTTAAGTGCACTGGCTGCTCTTCCAGAGGACCTGATTCAATTCCCAGCATCCACATGGCAGCTCACAACCATCTGTAACTCCATCTCTAGGGCATCTGACTCCCTCTTTTAGTTTCCACCATGGGCAACAGAATGGCATAGATGTGGGCAAAACCTTGTACATATAAAAGAAAAAAAATTAAATACATACAAAAATTTGTAGCATACAGAATCTAAAAAGGATAATAGCCAGTATGCGCTTGCCATCTGAATAACTGCTGACCCTCAAACCACTTGGGGCCCCTTCTGTCCCATCTTGCCTCCTCTTTCGAGGGCAGTCAAGAATTTTGCATTTCAATAATCATCTCATCACTTTACTTACAGTGATTTTGCCATGTACGTGTGTGATCTTATATGATATACTTCTTAGCTTCCCTTGATTTTGGACTTTGTAAAAAGTTCATTATACCACGTGTAGTTTAAATGGGACTTGATTTTTTTTATTTGATATTGAGTTCTAAGATTTACTTATATTGTTGCTTTTAGTTCCAGTTTATTCCGTTTCTTTTCCTTTATCTCCCTTTTTTAGTGCTGACCCGCGACCTTGTGCATGTTAAACAAATTTCCTCCCACTGAGCTATGCCCTCCGCTCCCTTTTTCATTACTGACATCTCCAATGTTGTGGTTCCCCCCCCCCATATTAGTTTGAAGTTCTTATTGCAGGGCATTTATGTTAGCCTATTTTTTTTTATATTCGAAGCCACACAACTTCAAATAGTATAGATCATTCCCATACACATGTACAGATTTCACAGCGAAAGGTTCTTCTGAGTTTGTACCTGGGAATGGAAAGGTGTGTTGTAAAGTATGTGTCCTGTCAGCTTTAAAAGCCCATGTGTCTGGGGGAGATGGCTCAGTCAGTCAGGTGCTTGCTGGGCAAATGTAAGGTCCTAATTCAGTTTTCAAAGCCCATGAAAGCCAGGTATAGTGGCACGTGAGCAGGAGGCCATGGAATTGTTGGCTAGACTGTCAATGAACTGCAAGTTCAGTGAGAGAGATTGTCTCAAAAAGTAACAGCTATTGAGGAAAAAAAGTTGATTTCTGTGGTTTACATGAACACAGATACACATGTGTATGAGAACATACACGCATGCTCACACTCATGCGCGCGCGTGCGCGCACACACACACACACACACACACACACACACACACACACACACACACCACCCAAAGATATAACTTGTTTTTCCAAGTATTTAGAGCTTATTTGCTCTGTGATCCTAAATAGTAATGGTGTCTTTCAGAAAGTAGGATCAGGATCCTCCACTCCAGCTGTTTTTATAATCTAAAAGATTTCTATATCTGGTATTCTTAGTTCCCACCTCCTACATCTTCTTTCCTCTTACAGGGCAATGAAAAGTCTATGGGCGCCATGTTCTGAGAACAGTTTTTCCCAATGAAGGATTAAGCAGCTCTTAGAACAAATTTTAATAGTTCAGCAATCATGTTGTCTCTACCTGATGAGATATTTAAAACAGAATAAATTCTCGTTCCTTTGTTTAGCTCACGTATTTTTAAATGTGGAACTTAAAAAAAAAATCCACAGATTTGAAGCTTGAAGGGAGTACAGAAAGAGTAAACCAGATAGGAGTAAAAATTATTTTTACTTGCTTAATTCAGTAAATAAAAGCTGAGAGGAAAAATAACGTGAGAAAATGATAATAATGATAATGGCAGAACAGCCGATGTGGTTTGGGTAAGGGAGACCCGGAGTTTGTAACTCCACAGGACCAGGAAGTTGTGGGTGGGCGTCACCTTGGCCTCTCACAAGTTTGTAAATTTGCCAGTGGATCTTGCTCTCTGACCCTTCTTATTTATGTGTCAGCCTCTGTTTCTCTTTGTATTTCAAAGACTAGACCATGTTAAAAGTTTAAAAATGGGGGTGGGTTGAGGTGGGGTAAGACAGCAATCCTGTACTCACCAGGTTCTCAACTATTAATAGCGTTTGCATTTATTTTACTTGTTTATTTGGGGAAGGCCTTAAGGAAAAAAAAAAACCACTGTTAGCTTATTTTTGTTAATAATAGATGTATGTGCAATGTTTGTGATATATAGCATAGTCCAAAAGTTGAAGTTCATTAAAAATTGGAATGTTGTGGGGTATGAAGTAATGAATACTAATTACTCCTTTCATGTCTGACAGCTCCCTGTGGACCAATACATCAGCCCAGACTTTAATTTGGTTCGAGTAATGGTTTCATCAATAGTGCATTAAATCTGTGTTTGAGAAGATATACAGTTGAACCTGACCCACACTGTAGATGCCTGCCATAAAAGGGCCATAGGCTGTCAACAGCTGGATAATTACAAATAATTAAATCTACCTAACTCCAGACAATCCTAATTTTATATAAAATATATCTTAACATATCAATCGACAGAAAACATATCTGGGAAGATTTATCAACATGTATTTTTTTTCCAAAGCAAATTTACTGGCTTACATATTAGAGAAGTTGCTGGGCTGTGAAGCATCTTTATAAAATTATATCACTTTAATTAATATTTCAAATCCCCACAAGTATTATGGAAGTCAGTTCTGAACTTTAATCTTGCCTGGGGTAACCTCACTGCAAGATGAATGTTCATTTGTTTCTCAGAAAATAAATATTTTTTAAAGATAACTTTCATTTCTTTCTGCATTTATTCCATATATATATGTATGCATGTGTGTATATACATATATATATACACATACATACATATTAGTCTGTCTTAGAAAGAGACCCAGAATCAGTTAACAGATACAGTAGCTATTTGAAATAAATTTTCATTTTACAAAAACAATACAGAAAAAAAAAGGAGACAACCTTTTTGTTGACACTTGTCTTATAATGACCAGCTTTCCTTACAAAGAATTGCCTTGTTGGACTTTCTGGTTATTAAATATTATGTTGTTAGTGGTGTGATATAATTAAGTCATAGCTAATTGTAGACCTGTCTGAAGAGGTCTCGAGTAAGATCCTCCGTGTGACTTCATTCTTGTTCTCCAAAAAAAGTCTCCCCTACTTTGTAAATTCAAAATAAAGTTTTCAGGTTTTTGGGGGGCGGGGGGTTGTTTTCAAGACAAGTTTTCTCTGTGCAATTGCCCTAGCTGTCCTGGAACTTGCTCTGTAGACCAAGCTGGCCTGGAACTCACAAGCGATCCACCGGCCTCTGCCTCCTGAGTGCTGGGATTAAAAGTATGCCCCACCACTGCCTGGCCAAGATAAAGTTTCTATTGTCAGGAAAAACACCACAACTTTTCCATTCCTAACCTTAGTCCAGGTCGTAAAAGGAAATATAGAATGTCGTGATAAAGGTCTGATAAGCAAGCCTGACTATAGAGGGATCTGGTTCTTAGATTTTATCTGAAAATGATTACCAAACCCTACCACAGATTTAAAAAGAAAGAAAGAAAGGAAGGAAGGAAGGAAGGAAGGAAGGAAGGAAGAAAGGAAAGAAAGAAAGAGAAAGAAAGAAAGAAAGAAAGAAAGAAAGAAAGAAAGAAAGAAAGAAAGACACCCAAAGAATTTTGGATTATTTTCCTCTAAAAATCCAAAATTAATAGACTCAAAATCTCTCATTTTTTACACCATGATATATTTCAATATGGCAGGAGAGAGAGAGGGGAGAGAGAGAGAGAGAGAGAGAGAGAGAGAGAGAGAGAGAGAGAGAACACGCATGCATGTGCATTTATTCCAAGGGAGGAAATGTTTCTTTTAGCTTGCTTTTTTGCCTCTTGTACTTCTGTACCGTGTTATCTGGAGTTCCGAAACATCTTTTTTGTTTCGTTTTGAAATTCCCATTGAAGTCAGCATTTACAGAGAGGGACTTGCTGGCCATCTACCTGAACTCACTTGTGAGAAGAGCCAGCAGATTAACTCGTTTCTGCTCCTCCAGGGGGCTGACTTCCTCACCTTGAGGGCTCGCCAGCTGTGAGGCTTTCAGCCAAAGCCTTTGGGGAGAAACCGGGTTTGGCCAAGGAGCACCGCCCTTCCTGCTGGGGTTGCTAAGTTACGGCTCTGCGTTCAGCTCAGCGCACCTGAGCTTTTTTGGCTATACTCTCAGCAGTAAGGCAGGAGCTCATTTTAAACAGCAGGGTGGACGGAAGGCTTTTAGATGTCCATTGAAAAGTTGATTTCTTCTCTGGAGTGTGCTTTTATGCCAAGTAGTGGGTCTCTATTATTTATTTACCGTAAAACCTACCTTCTATCTTTACCTGAATTGTCCAAATTAGAAAAGGAACATTCTAAAGAATACTACACAGTATCTTTGGGCAGTTTCTCTCCAAACCTCAAATCCTACAAATCCTTTTGCAGGAGTCCACCTGTGGCATTCTTAGTGAGGACAGCCTACCTGCTATAGAAGGCAGGTAATCTTTATTCTAAACGGATTGTGCTGTTTTCTGTGTATGTTTTGGGGTGACTCTTAAGAATAGTGATGGCATTTGCTTTGTCACCAAGAATATCTGCTCACATCAGAAATATGTTTCTGTCATTCAAAACAGCATCTCAGCTGTAAGGTGCTGATTGGAGAATGGCTCCAGTAAATGTGGGTATTTTTAACGTCAGCACTTGGGAGGCAGAGGCAGGCAAAGCTCTGTTAATTCCAGGCTAGCCTGGTCTACACAGTGGGCTTTAGACCACTCAGGGATACACTAGGAGATTCTGTTTCCAAAACAAGAAAAAGAAAAGGGAATGGAGGGACGGAGGGAGGGAAGGAGGGGAAGGAAGGAAGGAAGGAAGATAGAAACAAAAATAACCCTAAATGTTTTTTGTTCATTTGTTTGTTTTAAAATTGTTTTGGAGAAGGAGAATAATTTATATTCAAAACTTGGGATGGCATTGATTTGAAGATAAGGACAAGGCTTGGGGATGAAGGGAGACTGAATTCAGAAGACACAGTAGCTCTAGAGAGCATGGTCTAGAATACTCTGTAATATTCATCTTGTTTCTCTTTTATACTTTTATAAAACTTATTCTTTAAAGACAATCTGTAAATAGAGCTGGGCGTTGGTGGCGCACTCCTTTAGTCCCAGCACTCGGGAGGCAGAGTCAGGCAGATCTCTATGAGTTCAAAGGCAGCCTGGTCTACAGAGCGAGTTCCAAGATAGGCTCCAAAGCAATAGAGAGAAACCCTGTCTCAGAAAAAAAAAATGTGTAAATAAATTAAAAACATCACACACCAAAATTGATCAGGCACAAAATCCATTCAACTTAGATCTGGCACTGAAATGGGAAGCCTCACATTAGAGTTTACATTTTCAGTAGCAATATGTTGTTATGCACTTGTCCACCACCCAAACCAAGAGTCCTCTTTCAAAACTTGTATCATTTCCACTTCCCTGTCATCCTTCCAGCCCCTCCCCGGTCTCCCCAAACCCAGGTCCTCTCAAATTCATGGTCTCAGTTTCTTTGTTATTCTCTCTCTCTATCTATCTATCTATCTATCTATCTATCTCTCTCTCTCTCCACACACACATGCACACACACACACCACACATATTTTGCCTCATACAGAAATAGAACCCGGTGAGTCCATAACTGACCACTTGGTACCTGGGGGAAATTATTTCCCCCACCCTTAGCATTCCCAGCTTCCTGTGGCTCTCTGACTATGTATGGGAGGTCTCTGTAGTTCCCACCTCTAGGTTAGCATGCCTATTGGAGCTTGACTTCTTCAGGTTTTGGGTTGGGCAACCATGTTGTTGAGCTATGGTGAATGAAAAAACGTTCTGTCATTTCTAGGAGATATAATCTCACCGCAGATTTCCTGGTTCTTTGGCCCTTAAAAAAAAAAATCTTTCTGCCCCGTCTTCTGTGATGTCTCCTGAACTTTAGCAGTAGGAGTTGAGTTTTAGAGAGCTCCAGTACGAGTGTGCACTCCATGACCAATTGTGGTTTTTTGTTTTGTTTTGCCTTTTGGCCAATGATAGCTTTCTGTAATGGTGTTCATCTGTTAAAAAGAGAAGCTGCTCCAATGAGTGATAGAAGCTACACTTATCTGGTGATAAAGATAAGTAAATGAAGAAAAGAAATAAACAAATAAAGGATATGAAGGTTTATTGCCAATAAAAGGGAGACGCAGGGACATCTGGCAGAAGTCAGAGTGGACATGACCAGTTTAAGCCAGGGCAGGGAGGGGAGGGGAGATGGGATAACCAGACCAAGAGGCCAGGAAGGTAAAGGGTAGTTGAAAAGGCAAGAAGTTTAGGGTAGGAAGCAAAATGTGTCATTCAGGAGGGCCCTGTAACAGAGACGGAGGGATGCTCGGAAAAACACAACAGCCAGGGCGTACTCTGATAGGTTAGATCAACACCTCAGCCTTCTCTCTGGGCTCTGATACCTGACATCAAGGATTCAGAGTAAGTATGTAGATTTCAGCTAGGAATTACGTTTGTTTAGTAGAGTGATGGCAGTAGTAGGTAGATAGGTTCTCCCTTACTAGTCCCAGGTAGTTGGCTAGGTTTTTTTGTACCAAGCATCATTTCCCTCCTTTCTAGCATGCCTTAATGAATTAGATAGCTGCTGGTTATTGTCAAGAGGTGAGTGCCACTATTATACCCTTAGGGATATCTTGTCACGCTGGTCCTTGCTATGAAAACTGTACATTTTTAACCTCTACTTTCAGGATCTCACCTTGGTGACATGGGTGCTGTCTCTTGAAGACCACAGACTCTAGCTTTTAGGGATGTCTGGTAGCAGCCACTGTGAGTTCAGGGCTGTAACAGAAGTGCTATGAAAATCAGCCAGTAAACACTGGCCATGATTCTCGATATGTGCATCCCAACACCACAGCAGTGACTCTCCATAGCTTGGAGTAATGAGTTGTCTTTTCATTCCAGAACACTTTTGGGCTGGATTTTGAATGAACTTTGAAAGAATTCTAGTATTCCTAGTATACCTGGTCTTCATTCAAACCTGACCCATGACAGCTGAATTTGGGTAATATATATTTGCTATAATCATCATTGTCAGAATCATTAATTCCACTAAATACCCTTTGCTTTTCCTGGGAGCCAGAGGTCTGTAACTTCCATGTAAATTCCGTGACTTATTTTTAAAAGGTATAAATTAATTCATACAATAAATAACTTACTAAAAATCACAGATCCCAGAATAGGTATGGGCACTTGAGTAATTACAGCCATTTTCTTTCATAAAGAACAGAATTTCTAACTGAAGATCAGCAAGCCATGTGATCTGAGCCGTGTCTGTTTTTCCCATAGCTGCCTCAGGTTGGTCCCAAGTCAGCTGTACCCTCCATGTCCTCTTAAGATCAATGGCTAAACAGGTTGACAGAGACACTGCAGGCAGCCTCTGTGAACACAAATTAGCCTGCAATGTGATACAGTAAAACAGATTTTATACTGTGTGTCTAGAGGCCAGGATCCTCGTAGACCTAGCTTTGCCAGGCAAGAGTGACCTTAGGCAAGTCATAGACTCTTTGGGTCCATAAAAAGAATCTAGAGGGACTAAGCTTGCTCTAAAATTACCACTCCACTAGGTAAGCCAGAATGTCTTTGACTCATATGTCCTAGCCCATTAGATCACAGTGTTTGCCCTGGGAAAAATCATTTCATTTCCGTTATGAGCTGTACTAATAAATCTCTTACCTCTAAACCATCCAATCTCAGCCAGCAAGAAGGAGAGGGGTGGCTAACTCCTTGAAAGGGTGTTAAAAAAAAAATGCCGTCCATGAGCAACTGTAACACAGATTAAGAGGTCCTTCTGCATATGAGTTTCATTGTAACACTGTGTTTGGGGGTGGGCAGGGGAGAGGCACTGCACAACAGAGGATTCTGTTTTTGCTGGCATCAGGGCAGGACTATGCTTTAAACAAAAACATGCACTTCCTAATTCTGAGTCACATCCCACAGCTCCAAGGAGCCATGGTGGCCTCGGGTACTGGGAAGTCAACCTTGGGAAGCTGTAACATGCATCTGTTTGTTTTCCCATCCCTCTGGTTAATGCTGTCCTTTTTTTAGAGTCTTCAAATCAGAAGAGAGTGTTAACGGTCTGTTTAATTTTCTCAGACAGGAGATTAGCCAAAAATTAACCTAGCAGCAATGATAAAAACTCAACTGTGTCATTATGCAATTTTTGCCTTTCATAGATCATAAACACCCCAATTGAGGATAATTTACTGTCCCTGGGAAACCTAAAGCTATCAAATGATGCTTTTGAGCAAGGTGTAAAAACCTAGTTTATGGGCAGTTTTCTTCCACAGCAGAGCCCCCACCTTATTATTTATTTAGTGTGTGGTGTTTATTATTTAGTATTTAAGTTATCATTATTTAGTGTATGTGCCCTTGATGTGGAAGCCAGAATTTGATACTAAGTATTCTCTCCTATTGCTTATCACCTTAATTTTTTGAGATTGAACAAGAGCTTACCACAGTTCATCTAGCTGGCTTGCCAGCAAGCCCCAGAGTTCCTTCAGTTTCTGTCTCCTTGGTGTTAGCAGTACAGGCATGCACCACCACAGCCATCTTCATGTGTCTGCTGAGGAACAAACTTGGGTCCTTCTGTTTGCAAGGTGAGCACCTTGCTACCTGAACCATCTCCAGCCCTGTCACTGTTCATACCAAGCACAGCAGAAATACACCCTGGCTCTTAGACTGAGGTTTGAAAATGCCTCACAGTACCCATAGGCACACAGGTGAGATCCGGAGCCAACCATGAGTGTGTTGCAGAAAAATTGTGATAAAGCAGATATTTGACTAAATGTTTAACAAGCAGAAAACTTCATTGTACCCATGTTTAATGTTGACTTTCCTCCTGAGTTGTCCCCAAAAGCCTAGAGAGGGGTTGTTGGTGATATCCTCTAGTGATCAGAACCATTGGTGAGTGTTAGGCTTTTAGCAGAAGTCATACTACTGTGCTAACTGTTGGGATTTTCTAGAGAGGAAATAGGTGTCAAGGTGTAACCCGTGAGCAAAGAATGACTTTAAAGGCTTCTAACAACGAGAACATGGTAAGACGGAGAAATCCAGAGCTGATACCTCATAACCTTTTTCAGCAATCATTGACTACTTTCTGCTCTAGAGCAATTTCTTACTGAGGCCAAAAACACTATGTGTGCAGGTACAGTTTCTGCATTTGCAATACTAAAACCAGAAGTATTTCAGTTTGGGATTTTTTTAAATTGGGGTTCTTGTTGGCCAGCCTGTGGTGGCACACTCCTTTAATCCCAGCAATTTGGGGGGTAGAGACAGGCAGATCTCGATGAGTTTGAGGCTGACCTGGTCTACAAAGCAAATTTCAGGACAGCCAGGGCTGTTACACACAGAAACCCTGTCTCAAAAAACCAAAACAAACAAGTAAATAAATAAATGGGGTTATTGCATGGATATAATGAGATATATTTGGGATGTGACCCCAATAATCATGAGATCTACATAATGTGGCACACACATCTGACACACCTAGACTAATGGTGATCTTGTACATGTTTTATTGTACCTGTACTTGGACCACAGCCCATTGCAGAGGTCAGGTGTGCCATGTGAGATCCTGTTGTTTCTCAGAAAGATGTGGATTTGAGGTTTGTAGCTTGATTCCAGAAGTAAATAAGCTATGATGGTGGTGGTTTGTTTGGAGTCTCATGGATCTGTGAGAACACACACAAATATGCACACATGTCAAAGTTAATTTGGCTTTTACTACAGTTTTTCATGTGTTCCTGGTGAGCTCTCCCAAGTCCTCAAATAGTTCAGCCTTCCTCTTTCACAGGACAGCATCATTTGTGAGCTTACTGGCAATTTATTTGTATATTCCCTTCGATCATCTTGTAGCAGTGTGGATCTTTGATCTCTTTGTGCCTGTCATGTGGCTGGGATTTGGTGGTGACTGGTAACCTACCTGGACATTGTGTATCAGCAGAATCCCGTGCTGCACCGTCCTTTGTAACTTCCTCTCATTTGTCTTCATGGTGACATTTGCATCTCATCTTTGAGGAACAATCTCTTTCTGTACTTTGCCTGTCTTCTGAATGAGCAGATGTTTGTCCTTTACATATGCCTGTCACATTGTGGGTATTCGATGCATAGAATGACGACTGACCGTATAGTTAAAATACTGTACTCAAAATACCTATTAATAGAAAGTAGTGTTTGTGAGAGCAGAGATCTAAATTGTCTTGGAAATAACTAGATGCCCTGTGCTTGGAAGGCTCTCTGACAACCTGGCATAGTAGAGGTGTTCAGTTGCTATTTAAAAGAGAATAGTGGGCTGGAGAGATGGCTCAGAGCACTAATGGCTCTTCCAGAGGTCCTGAGTTCAATTCCCAGCAACCACATGGTGACCCTTAACTATCTATAATGAGATCTGGTGCCCCCTTCTGGCATCTAGACAGAACACTGTATACATGATAAATAAATAAAATCTTTTAAAAAATAAATAAAAGAATATCACGTGCACACACACACACACACACACACACACAAACACAAACACACACACACACACACAAAAGCAAAGGAATAGTCGGTCAAAAAATTTAATGAGCATGATACCACCTGGAAACTGTGTGAACCCTTGACCTATAAACAAGATCTCAGGCCACCATGATCTTTAGCTAGCCCAGTGTCCTTGCCTGATACGCATGCAGCATTTGACCTGTGGTCCATCCACTTGTAAAGGTTCTCAGTATTCTAACAGAGATACCAATACTTGTCATTCAAAATCAGTCTTTGTTTTAAATGGGGAAAGGCACACAACACAGGTAGGTATACCCTGGCTCAGTAAGGAGTAGGCTGCTGGAAAAATGACTCTTTTTCCTCCCGGAAAAGAACTGACAAAGTAAAAACAAACTGAAACCAACACAGTGAATGACATCACCTTCCTTCACAAAGGCTGCCTCTAAAGTGGTCTGCTGCCAACCCTGTCTCCCCTTTTGAGACTTTCTACTCTAAATGCAAGATCACTTTTCAGTGCTCTCGGATTCTTAATTCATACCCAGACAATGAAAGCTTGGATGGTATAAGAAAATTATCATTTTTAATCATCTTTACACATTAAAGCAAATTGTCTCTAAACTTCCTCCAAACAGTGCTGAATGGATGAGAGGCACTCTAACTGCCATCTGCACATGATAGCGGCTCTGCAAGGCACAGTTATAAAAGGGTCAGGGCCAACAGCCCAAATATTGCCACATTATAGCATTTTGAGTAGCTCCGATTATTTTTTTTTTTAATTGTTGGAAACAGGTGCTGGATGTTGCACAGTCATTTCTTTGACTGTGCTCAGTTTCCAAAGGTAATAAAGTGAGCAAAAAAACGCCTTTCACCTTCAAGTTAATGAGATAGGCAGTAACTTGTTTTCTGTCAGGTTATATAGTGTTCTGTCTTTAGATTAATAGCAACACAGGCTCTGCATGCCATTGATAATAATAACATTTTGGCAACCAAAATGTTTATCAGTCAGTGGGTCAATAGCCCCAGCTACATGGGAGGCTGAGGCAGGAAAGTCACAAGTCCAAAGGCAAGTTTGGGCAACTTAGTGAGACTTGTTACAAAGGACAAAGTAAAAAGTAGGTTGGAGACATGATTCAGTGGTAGAATGCCTGTCTAGTGTGCATGGAGATATAGGTCCAAACCCAAGTACCTCAAAAAATAAGTTTTACAGACTTAATAGTAAAGAATCCAGAATTTTCATTAATATCCCAGAGTAAATGAAAGAGAGAAGTTGTTCCTTGCTTTAGCCGCATTCCAGACTCTTAAGTGAATTTTCACTCCACATAGCTCAGGCCACCTAAGCAGAATGCTGAGAAGTTGCTGTATCTGTGGATTTAATTCCTGATTGCCTGACTGTCCGTCTGTCTGACTGACTGTCGTGTGAACTGAAGAACTCTGCATCAGGTTGATCCTCATAGTGGGTTCCTAGGAGAAAAGAGAATGTGAGCCAGGCAAAAACTGTAGAAAACAATCAAGCTAAATATGCATTTCAGTAGCTTAGTTTTAGAAACATAAGTATCTATTAATATAATAAATTGTTACTATAGTTAATATGGTAATATTTTACCATAACAATAAAGTAACTAATGTATTATTTAATAGTATAGCATGCATAAGTGTGTGTTTTAATATTTTGGTAAATAAAATATTCCACTCGTTGCATAGTAATATAGTTCAGCATAGGCCACAGAGTTAATATGTGTGTATGTAATATATATATATATGTATGTACATATATATATATATCAACACATGCATGTTTTATTCTCTCCTTTCAAGAACAGTGTTTTCCTATGATTTCACATGGAAATGCTTTGAAAATAATAACTCTATAGGAAAAATAATAGCAATGTCTGGTATAAATTCAATCCCAGAAAGTACAGTGAAAGCTACCATTTGCTGATTGTCAGAGCAACACTATAAGGTTGGATGGTCACACTGTAAGCAATTCATACAAGAAGAGACAAGGGCCTTGTGGTGATATGTTGTTTATGATTTATTAAAGCCTCGGGAGATCAAAATAGCAAAACAGGCACACTAGTTAGCTATAAGAGTTAGGTGGGGGTGGTACACACCTTTAACCCCAGGATTTAGGATTAAGAGGTAGCAGGATCTCTGTTAGTTCAAGGCCACACTGACTACAGGTAATTGATCCAGTCCTAAAAAACAGCTCACACACAGGTGATCTCAGCACCTGGGATCCCATGCCTGTAATCACAGCACGAGGGAGGCGGAGACAGGCGTGATGTGGCTGGGTGGAGAAAAGAATATAAGGAGGAGGAGACAGGAATTAAGAGCCTTTTGCTTCTGAGGATTGGAGGAGACAGGCTTGCCATTTCAGCTGGGGGTAGAGGTAATATCTACTGGCTTGGCTGCTTTGCTTCTCTGATCTTCAGCTTGAAGCTTGGACACCAATATCTGTCTATGGGTTGTGCTACAAGGTGTAGTGGTATCTTGTGTTCATCCCGAGTCTTAGGAAAACTGGGAATAACTGGGAATCCCTCTATCCGGCCTACCGACTCTGCAGTGCTACCACAATCAAGGAATGGAATGGCACCTTCCCACTGTCCTGGTTCCCAGGGTTCTCCTGAGGGTCTGTGTTGTGGCTCCTGTAGGTACATCAGGATTGGTGACAAAGAATGCGAATTTAACAAGAACTTCCGTCTCATCCTACACACCAAACTGGCAAACCCCCACTACAAGCCAGAGCTACAAGCCCAGACGACCCTCCTCGATTTCACAGTCACAGAAGATGGCCTCGAAGCCCAGCTCCTGGCAGAGGTGGTCAGTGTGGAAAGGCCAGATTTGGAGAGGCTAAAGGTAAACAGTCCTGCGTCGTCCCCCAGAACTTACGAATCACTCCCTCCGCACAGATCGCAATGCCAGGCGCTTTCACTCGAAGAGGGATTCTGTAACTAAGGAAAGTATAGACACATGTGAAAAGTTAATGTGAAATTCCTAATGCCAAGCGGCTTCAGCTGTCTTCTTTATGCAACCCTTGTGGCATTTTCTTGATTGGAAATGGATCCTAATGGAAGAGGATTCAGCCCACAAAAACTCTATTGGAAAAAACCTGGTGTTTTTCCTTTGCCAGTGGGTATCCATTAAAGACAGCACCTTGGTTAGGTGCTATACCCACTTTCCTCTCCCAGTCCTGGGATCCTGGCTGGCTGTTCAGGCCTTATGCATGCCACCATGCTCTCTGAGTTCATATGTGTGTCTGCCTGCATGCTGCCACCATGCTCTCTGAGTTCATATGTGTGTGTCTGCCTGCATGCTGCCACCATGCTCTCTGAGTTCATATGTGTGTGTCTGCCTGCATGCTGCCATGCTCTCTGAGTTCGTATGTGTGTCAGTCCTGCTGTGTCTGGAGGAGACTGTTTCCCTAGAGTCCTCCATCATCTCTAGCTATTATGATTACTGCTTCCTCTTCCACATAGCTCCTTGAACGTCCTGATGAAGATCCTCCATTTGAGACAGAATGCTCCAAAGGTTCTCACTCTCTGCACGTTGTCCATTTGGGGGTCACGTCTGCGTTAGTTTCTGTCTACTTTAAGAAGCAGCCTCTCTAGCGATGGCTGAACAAGAAGACACTGATCCCTGAGGGTTTTGTATTTTTTGTTTTGTTTTCTATTTGTCACCCTAAAGTTTTCAATTCCAGTTTTATTTCCGTTCAGATTTTGTGTATGGATTCTATTTCTCTGTTAAATTCTACTTCTGTGCCTTGTATTGCTTCCATTATTTCATCCAACCGTTTGTGTTTTCACAGACTTCACCCTGTAAGGTCCTTGACCGTATTCATAACCCCTGTTTTGAAGTCCTTGTCTTGTACTCGAGCTATTACTGACTTTCTCGGGGCCTTACTGTAATGAAGTTACTGGGTTCTGGTGCAAGCGTATTTGTCTTGGTTATTTGTGTTTGTGGTTTTATGCTGGGATCCAGGCATCTGGAGTGATGATACTTGAGGTGTTTCTTGGCGTTGATGTCTGGCCTTGCTTCTGTTGGGTGTGTGTTCCCTTCTTTGGTTGATGCTGTTCTCTCTGGGTCCTAGGTAAGTGTTGTGGCTGTGGGGGTCCCCTGGTCGAGCGTGCTTCTGAGTCCCAGCCTACTATGGCCACTGGTGTCCCTCGAAGGAAGTGTTTGGGTCTACTGGCAGCAGACACAAAGCCACACATAACTGAGTCCTCAGCCTTTTCAAACTGTTTCTGTGTGAGACTGGAAATCCTAAAGCCCTCGGGTTTTTCTCATTGCCCTTCTGGGTTAACATAGCTCTGGTAAGGTTTTAACGAGAAGGCTCTGGGCATAGGCCCTATCTAAAATGATTACAGTTCCCTTGAGTTTGCTCCTGCCCAAGGCAATTGTGGCTTACTCTTTAGTCTTTCTTGTGAGCATGTGGCCTAATGCCCAGAGGAGGGAAAGCATCAATTCGGAAGGCACCCTAGGTGCCCATGAAGTTTTTGACTCTCCTGCAGTGGCCAGTTATGGTTTAAGCATTCTGATAGTGATTCTCTGTAATCACCTGTATTTTTTTTTTTTTCCTGGTGACAGTTGTCCCAGGACCTCTGTTTGTGGTGAAAGACGGTTGGACAGCCTTTTCATAACTATAAGCTCTTTCTCACAATAGGTCTCCAAGCTGTTTAAACAGCAGAGCATGAGCTGGAAATTGATATTATTTTCCTGAACAGGCTCTTCCTAGAGGTTCTTGATGCTAAATAAGCATCCACCCTCTAAACCTTGGATTCTAACCGAATGTTACCTGAATTTCATAAAAGAATTTTTCACAGCTGTGATCAGTGTAGTTTTACCATTGCTCTTCAGTCATACTCGTACTGACCCCTGTGACTCCTGTGATTATGGGAACTGTCTAGAGCAAAGCAGACATTAACCACTGTTCCAAACATTTCCCATTAGCTGGAACTGACAAAGCACCAAAACGACTTTAAGATAGAGCTGACACAGCTTGAGAACGACCTTCTCCTGCGCCTGTCTGCTGCAGAGGGGAGCTTCCTGGATGACACGGAGCTGGTAGAGAGCCTGGAGACCACCAAGGCCACCGCAGCAGAGATAGAGCGCAAGGTAAGGGCAGCAGGTTCAGTGCTCTGCTGGAATGGAACTGGTCACAGCTGTCACCACAAAAACATAGCTCCCAAAGGCAGTAAGAGGCAGTTTATTCTGGAGCCAAATAGGAGGGACCATTGCCTGGGAATACAGGTTCAGGTTATGCCAAATACAATAACCTAGTGTGGTAACAGGCTCATGATGTTGTTTTTATAGTAACACAGAAAAAGAAAATTATAAATTGAGTCACTTACAATATACTGGTAGAAGCATTAGGCAGATGGGTTATCACAAAACAGGAATAATTCTACTATAGGCCTCAGAGGCTATCTAGTGACATTTTGACTTCTGGAGTTGGTAGAAGCTAGTGGCTTGCTAAGAATCATTTTAAAAGTTTTTTGATAGCCACAAGAATATTGGGTCAGACAAGGGTGTGTGGGCCATGAATTGCTTTCAAGGGTCTAAAAATAACAAGATAAGTTGGCTTTCGTCTGCAATGTTTTAACTCTCTCTAGCCAGGAAGTCCTATCATTGGGCCTTGTAGAATCTTATACATGAGTGTGAATCCGGTCACCACCGGCCTCTGGGAATTTCAGTCAATACAACTGAATTAGGTTTGGGAATTCCTCTGAGATGACATGAGTAGGTTTTTCTTGCCGGTCTGGTCCCAGCCCCAAATAACACACAGAGACGCTGTATTAGATACAAAGCTGTTGGCCTGTTACTAGTGTTTCTTATTGGCTATCTGTCTTAAATATTAACCCATTTCTATTAATCTAAGTGTTTCCACGTGGTCTTGGCTTGCTGGAGAGAGGGTTCAGCCCTCTGCTCTCTCAATCCTACATGTTGAATCTCCTCCTACCTCTCCCGGACTCCTCCTTGTCTCCTAGTCCCGCCTATCTTGCTTTCCTATTGGTCAACAGTGCTTTATTCATTAACCAATAAGAAACATATTTACAGAATGACCTCTCCCATCAAAGACAGATTTGCTTGTGTTGTTGTTGGGTGGTTTTGCGTGTCAACTTGTCACAAGCTGAGAGTCATCAGAGAGGAAAGAGCCTTATCTGAGGGAATGCCTCCTTGAGATCCAGCTGTAAGGCATTTTCTCAGTGAGGGCCCAGCCCATGGTGGGTGGTGCCATCTCTGGGCTGTTGGTCCTGGGATCTATAAGAAGGTGGAGTAAACAAGCCATGGGAAAAGCAAGCCAGTGAGCAGCTTCCCTCCATGACCTCTGTAACAGTTTCTGTTTCCCCGATCCTCCTGTTTGAGTTCCTGTCCTGACTTCCTTCAGCGATGAACAGCAGTGCTGAAGTGTAAGCCTAACAAACCCTTTCCTCCCCAACTTGTTTTTTTGGTCATGGTATTTTGTCACAGCAGTAGAAACCCTAACTAAGACATTATATAACCTAGAGCATTTAACAAACAGCCCTCAACACTTAGACCACCTGTATAGGATTAGGAATGGGAATAGCTTCGATTTGTACTTCAAGTTCCACACAGATGTAATCATCCAAACTGTTTTTCCTGTGTGGCCAGTATTGGAGCCTTCTGGCTTTTGTAGTATAAGCTAGAGAGAGGAAGTACAAAGCTCGGCTTCAGCAAATAGTTAGTCATCACAGGGTGTTGTGTTTTCTTAGAGAAATCTTGGGGGCTGAATCTGTGTTTACAGGCATGAGGTGGCAGGAAGCCGAGGAGGGAATGGTCTCCTGTGGGTCTCGGCGCATCATTTACCCTGGGAAAATGACATTTTTCAAAAGATGACAAACCGCTTCTCTTGAACAGCCTCCTGGTAATAGAGCAGCCTCCTGGTAATAGAGCAGCTTGGATCACAATGGGCCGTGTGTGTTGTGTGCCCTTTGGACTTCCTCAAGTAGCCACTGACTGTTAACATGGTGTAATTTGGAAAGATGTAGACTGTTGTTTGCTTTGTGGAATATCCTCATTCCTAAGTAATCCACTAATTACCCAGCCGGGGCTGTGTTGCCATACATCCAATGTATGTGCCTTAAATTGAGCAAAAGAAATTGAATCCCAAATTACTCCATCCTTTAAAGTAAGTGGTTTCTAGGTGGCTCCTAAGATAGTAAAGATTAGGGCAATTAAGTAAATTAAGTCTGAGCTTCTAGGTTAACTTCTAATTGTCTTTTAAAATGTTGCTTCCTGTCTTAATACATCACCGTGAAGCCTCTCTGCTCTCTGTACTTCATGTCCTTTCCATTCTCAGACTTTATGAATCAAGACCATAGACGTGTTTAGGGGGAAACATTCTATCACTTAACACTGCAGGGCCAGCATGTGTTCTTAGAGAAAAAAGAAATAGGTTCTTGTTTGTTTTTGGAAATGGGCATTTTTTGACCCTTCAATAAAAAATGAATACATTAGTTGATATGTGAGATATACATATTGTGTGTGTGTGTGTGTGTGTGTATCTTTGAAACTAAAGTTCTCTGTGGGTCTCAATGCATCATTTACCCTGTGAAAATGACTCATAAAAAGTGCCCAGAGGGGCTAACAAGTAAGAAAAGTAAGAATAAATGGGAATGATTGAGTATGTGGAGATCTGGTGCTGTTGGAATTTAACGGCTGAGAGAGCCCTCCTGTAGAGACTGTTCAGGAAGTGTGGCTATGGCATGTGCTATTGACCTTGGCTGACCTTGGCTGCGTTCGCAGACCTTTCACCTAATAAAATCATTGGCTCTGGATTGATCCAGCAAACTTTTAAGGGCCATCCCTGAGAGGTGGTACAGCTAAGATTTTAAGGCCTGAACGAGAGACAGGAGACAGAAAGGTGACATTACTCAGCAGCAGAGTCTGTAGACATGAAACAATGAAGGTTATTTCGATCTATAGGAACAACTAGAGCAATATCCCTTCTCACCAGAATGCAGTTCATGAGGAAAGGCTATCAAAAACTAGGAATTTAAGAATGGCTTTGTTATTTATTTTTTGGGTGTGCGTACGTGTGCGTGCACATGCGTGCTTGACATACACTCATAAATTGGGCTCCCATGTAACACACTGCATGGAGGACAGAGAACAACCCTCCCACATGGGATCCCAGCTCTGACACAGGCCCAGGACTCATGTGGTGAGCACATTTCATTCATCAAACCTCAAGTCCATAGATGCCTGGCATGTTGTAGATTTCACTGGTAATTCTTCCTTTGCTTGCTTTGTTTTTCTGAGTAGGGTTCTCTGTGGTGATATCTTTCTTGCACAAAGAAAGCCAATCTGGGGGTCGGAGAATGGAGCTCGCCACTAGCTAACCATAGGGGCCTAGCACATCTGACAGACATTTCTGTGAACCAGGATAACCTGAAGGACTGGACTGCCTTGTCTTGTCAAGGTTTGCAGTCACTCCTTTTGGTGTCCTGTTTGTCCAGTTTGGACAGCACACTGCCAGCAGTCGAGGCAAGGGGACTTCCTTGCCCAGTGTCTTAACCTTTATCACAAAGAACTCAAACTCCATGTGGCATTTCTTCAATGCCCATCATCTTCTCTGACGTAGATTGGTGCTACCAGGAGCAGACATGTCTCATTGTCATAAAAAAGAACCTATGTTATTAAAGCATGTTAGATGCCATATTCTGTAGGTCTCTGAAGTGTTTGATGATGACCCGTCCTTCTAAAATATATGTTTGACCTTGTAAGCATACCCGATGTGACTACAAGTTCGGTTGTTATAGCTGACTAATTACTAAACTATATTTCCTTATCATTCTATATGGTTAATAATAACTTTGAAGGTCTAGAAATTTGTACTACGCCATTAAATGAGCTATACAGACACAATACCTTGAGTATTAGAAACGTACAACAGTTTTCACTCACCACCGCAGGCTGTTCTTGAACACTCCATAGTATTGCAGACCAGACTCAAATTTAACAGCCACTCTCCTGGCTCAGCTTCCCAAATCCTGGGATTACAAACATGATCACAACATCATCAGGGCCAACTAGTGATAGCCGTTCATTTCAGATATTCCTAAGCATCCCTCTTTGCTGGAATTTGTTCAGAAGACTCTTAGGATAAGTGACTGCTGTCATTTGATCCCACCGCAGGTGATAGAAACCAGGGAAAACGAAGGAACAATCAACAAGACCAGGGAGTGCTACAGGCCAGTAGCAGCAAGAGCCTCTCTTCTGTACTTCGTTATTAACGACCTCAGGAAGATCAACCCCATCTATCAGTTCTCTTTGAAGGTAATGGCTGAAGAGGTGAAGGAAAATCCACGATCTGGGGAAGGCTTACCTTTTTTTTCTCCCTGGAAATTAGGGATTTATCCCTAAGCAGTCCTGGTCCATAGGGAGAAAGAACCAGGCAGGCCTTTTCAAGCCACCATTGCACATATCTGGAATCCTAAAACACCCCAAGAAAATACGTACGTTTTCTCCTCATCAAAATAGGTAACGTTTTCAGATAGCCCAGAAGTTCACGTTTTGTGACTATAAGAGCGAGAATTTCAGCTTGTGCCTGTTTGACCCCAAAAGCCGGGTTCTGTCTGCCCTGCCACTCTGCCCTTGGGAAGGTTCCTGTAACTCTTGCTCTCAGTTTTGAAACGAATACTTAATAAGATCCATTTTCTTGCAAGAGGCTTGTCATTGAGTGCACAGGCTGTTTGTGTTGTGTTTGTAGTAAAAACATTAGAGGTAGGCAAAGGGCGCATGGGACATTGAAAAAGTAAAGAACCCAATGGGGAGGTTACCAGGGGAGCTGGACATGAGGAAGAAGAGGAGAAAGAGAATCCACTAAAATACACTTTGTCCAAAATGGCATAAGGCAATACCACCACATCTGCTCGTCATAAAGTTGTTTAAATAAGAAAAGCCACCATACAGCCATGTGCAAGCATCAGTTAGCTTTACTTGAGTGGATTTTATGTAAAAAAATAAAATTCTGATTTGCATTTTTATTTCTCTATAACATTTGAAATTACATGTCAGTAATTACAGTGGTCCATACTTTAGACACTAGGTTAATTTCAAACTTTCAAGTAACTGACAACCTGAGTTGGATCCCATGACCCACTCAGAAGAAGGGCAGAAAGAACTCCACCAGTAGTCCTCCTCTGACTGGGGGTGGACATATACATGTCTTTAAGGAACACACAGGCCAATAAAAAGATGCCTATAGTGATAAATAGGAGAGATTTAACTTTTTTCAGGGGCACAGGCAAAGCCATCCGGAGGAAGGGGTGTTTTAGCCTGTGCTTCAAGGAAAGGGAGAATTTGACTACCTAAAAGAATTGGGTAAATAGAGCTATGTGAATCGTGAAAGGGCTGGGGATCCTAGGTAGGAGGAAGTATCGAGGAGGGCTCCTTGGACTTGATCCTGTAGAGCTTTGCAGGCTATTAAGGAATCTAGATTATATTCTCTGTACAAGAATCCATTGGAAGGCCTCAAGCAGATGGCTGGAATGATGGTGAAAGACTCAGAAGTGAACAGATACTGGGTATGATTTGAATCTGTACCCCAGGCTCTTGGAGATGGGCTGTCAATGAATTGAGTATGACTAGCATGCCTCCTACTAATGTGTAACTGGCATGCAGAAGCCTTGACACGCATAGTGTGCCCAGATTTTACAACAGCAGCTCTGTGTGAGGAGAATGAAGAAACTAACCCAGCAATCCTAGATTAACAAATGCCCAGCTAGACAAAGGTATTACAAGGAAAATACAGAGTGGTCCTTGTGAACATTGACACCCACAAAAATAGAATCCAGTCTTATCACAATATTTAAGGTTTACAGTCTTTAAGAGAGACTATTCGGAAAATGAAGGGATACACTATGGGCTGGGAAAAATCAAAATTCATAATACATGTGTCTAACAAAGAATTTGCCGCTGTGTATGAAGAACGTAGTCAGGCTGGATAGACACAGGGAGAGAAAGACATACACCTGTGTTATGAGAAAAAATGTTCAGCCGTGATCACAGGAATGCCGAATCAAAGCAGACTGAGATCTTAACGCATTCCCTATAGGAACTGCTAAGATCTCTGCAATGATAAGGCATCTCAATGTCCTCACATTGCCGGGGAAATGAATGTCCGTAAGTCATTTTGGAGGACAGTTTGGTGACTCCCCTATTAAGTACAGGGTACAGTTTTAAGATGGCACCACATTTTTTTCCAGGTATGGGCCTAAGAGAAACATAAACACGAATATTCACACAAAAGTTGATCACAACGTTCATAGACCTTTGTTAAAATTTGTAAACAATCCAAAGAGATTGCTCAGAGTGTAAAGGAATAAACTACAGGTGTGTGTGTTCGTGTATCATCAAAATGTTGTGTCAGAAGAGAGACGCTGAAGAGTGCATGCCATGTAAACCGTGTTTGTGTGAGACTAGAGAAAAGGCTAGATTAATCTACAGTGACAGAGGTGGGTCTGGAACTCGCAACCGGATGGTGGGTGGGAGTGGAATCTTAAGGAAGCACTTAGGACTGTTCTTGTGATGGTGAAAGTACAAGGGTTCTAGGGCTGGGGAAACAGCGTAGTCAGTAAAATGCTGAGGGCCTGAGTTCAATCCCCAGCACCCATGTCAGGCATCGGGCATGGTGGGAGGAAGCGGAGGTAGAAACAGGTTCATGCACGCACGCGCACACACACACACACACACACACACACACACACACACACACACGCACGCACGCACGCACGCACGCACGCACGCACGCACGGGCTGGCTAATTTAATAACACCTGAGCTTGACCTTTTGGTTCCAAACACGTGAGTGAACACACGTGCACACACACTGAAATTAGTAATAACAAGGCTGAGGACGCACACGTGCACACCGAAGTTAGTACTAATAACAGAGGGCTGAGGATATAGCTCAGTAGTAGAGCAGAGCACTTGCTGAGCATATGCGAGGCTGGTGTTTGTCTTGTGCGCCTGACATCATCTTTTACTTCCTTTCATATATGCTACAAACTAAACCATCCTGTGCTCTCCTGCTTAAAGTACACCCGTGTAGAGAGACAGATGTGTACAAACTCCTCCATCCTCGTGGTGAATAGACATGAAATAAAATAGTAAATACTAAGAGCAATTTCAAAACAAGCAGCAATCATATAAGACATCCCAAAAAGCAATGGGTGGAATTGCAGAGTAGGTAATATGATAAAAAATAAATGTGCTAAGGACTTAGATATTTCACTAACAGAGAAAGAGATGAAATGACCAACAGCCATATGCAGAGTGTTCGACATCACTGGTTAGGAAGATGCCAGTCAGACAAGAGCAAGACTCCTCTTCATAGCAGGAATAGTGAGTTAGGTCAGCCGTAGAGACCATCCGAATGCCTGTCAGTGAACGAAGGGGTTACCAGCATGGCCTGGGCATGCAGTGGAACACCAGTCAGCCTTCAGAAGAAATGAAATCCTGAAGTGTGCTATGACCTGGTAGAACCTGGAAGCCATTAGTTATCCGGAGGGAAATAAACAGTCAGGAGGTTGACCAGTGTGACTCCACTCAACGTGAGATACTGGAGTAGTCAAAGCAAATGAAAAGCAAAGTAGAGTGGTGGTTGTCAAGGGCAGGGAGGTGGAAGAATGAATGTTTGGTAAATAGACTCCGTTTTGCAGGGTAAAAATGTTTTGAAGTTGGTGACAAACCTTAATACTACTATACATTTAAAATAGTTACCGTGGTAATTATTCTATAGGTATTTTTAAACCACAATTTGAAAGTAAATAAAACTGAAGAAAGTGTATGAGAAGAGAGAGGATGGTCTTGTTCTGTTGCTAGGAAGAATGTGCAAATGGATTTTGCAGAATCATTTTAGTAACAGTTGTGAACTATGCAAACTGACATACATGTACAATTCTAGCGCTTGAGAGGCAACAGGACTCACATGAGTTCCAGGCTGCTCTTGTTTATGAAGTGAGCTCCAGGCTAGCCGAGGTAAATAACAGAAGATCCTGTCCTGTCAAATGGGCATACGTGCATGAGCACGCACATGCACACACAAGCATCGTGACAGCGAACCTTGAATGACCAATGGCTTTATGGCACAAACTCAGTCTGTCTTAGCTGCTCATGTAAGCCTCATAGAAGTCCTACCTTGTCCCCCATCCCCGTAGATAAAGAGTAAGCTGCGGGGGCTGGAGAGATGGCTCAGAGGTTAAGAGCACCTGCTGCTCTTCCAGAGGCCCTGAGTTCAATTCCCAGCAACCACATGGTGGCTCACAACCATCTATAATGAGATCTGGTGCCCTCTTCTGGTGTGTGAGCATACATGCAGATAGAACACTGTATACATAATAAATAATCTTAAAAAGAAAAAAAGAGTAAACTGTGCCTTGTGTGTCTGAGGCCAGCTAGACATGCACGCATTACGTTACCCTCTCTAATTAACCCTTCAGGCCTTCAACACGCTGTTCCATAGAGCCATTGAGCAGGCTGACAAGGTGGAGGATACTCAGCGCCGCATCTGCACCCTGATAGAGAGCATTACCTATACTACCTTCCTCTACACCAGCCAAGCGCTGTTTGAGAAGGACAAGCTCACATTCCTGTCCCAGATGACTTTCCAGGTGAGGACATGAGTCACCTGACGTTCCCTGGGACCACAGGACCACGCCTTGGTTTGTTCTGCATTTTCCTCCTGACAAAGGGAACCAGAAATCACTTTTCAGAAACTTCTGCTGACAAGGAACTTGAGCATATCATGGCTTTTTGACTAGGATGTTTTGGTTTAGGTGACTGACAACCATTGCATTTTCTCTGGTTCTATACACAAACTCTCTGAGCGCCTACCAAAACAAAACAAAACAAAACAAAACAAAAAAACCAAATACGTTCTTTGAGGTCTAGCTTATGAATCCAGATCTGAGCTTCTCACAGCCCTCATGAGCTCTCATCCATGTTGTTGCTAATGACGAGTTCTACTTTAAGCTTTGTATAAGGTTAATGTCTTTCTAAACAAGTAAATTTCAAAAAATTACTAATACATGGCATCCCACAATGTAACCACGTATCAACACATCATGTTTTATTCCATTTTATTTCATATATATATACATATATACACACATCTATACATATACATACACATACATATATGTATATATACTTCATCAATTAAAAATACAATTTAAATTTTTTTCTCAATGAATAATTAATTAAAAGCTCCAGCCCAGCCTCATGCTCCTGTTTTTAGTGAGTCCAGCCTGTCATTTCTTCCCCTTTCATATAAATACCTTCAGAAGTCTCTGCTTAAGTAAAGGGGTCGATGATAAGTATGGAAATCTACAAGGATGCTATTAGGAGCTAGTCCAGTGGGGTAGGTGTGGAAGCTTATCTCTTACACATTGTTTATTGCTGTAAATGCTGGAACTGGAAAACTTGAACCCTCACACAAGTCTTTCCTAATCATTGCTGGTTTGTGTTTTGAGATCATATGCATAATCCAAGAGTATCTATTTCAAATCTAGAATGGACTCTGCTAGGATTGTCTGCACGCATGTCTGTTTGTTGGCGGCAGCTTCTTGTGTTGTGATTTTGATGAAAGCCAATTCATCTTTTGCACATGTGTATTCCGTCTAGATTTTGTTGAGAAGGAACGAGATCGATCCCCTGGAGTTGGACTTCCTGCTTCGGTTTGCAGTAGAACGCTCTTATGCAAGTCCTGTTGATTTTCTAACCCCTCAGTCATGGAGTGCTGTCAAGGTATGGGAGGAATTTGTTGTATTTTTTCCCCCAAAACAATATTTTTTAATATAGAAGAAAACAGTTCATAAAAAGATAATATGGAGGGGTCTGGAGAGATGGCTCAGTGGTTAAGAGCACTGGCTGCACTTCCAGAGGACCCAGGTTCAATTCCCAGCAACCATGTGGTAGTTCACGATTGTGTATAACTCCATTTCCAGGGTATCTGACACCTTCACACCAACGCACATAAAATAAAGTGAAATTATTTTAAAAAGATGATGTAGATATCACTTAAATTTTAGAAACATACTACACATCTTGTATCATTCAATTGACTATTTTCTTATCCAAAGATAAAGGAGCTTTTGGCCTATGTATGGGAGGAAAAGATATTTAGCAATTAATGTACAGTCTGTCATGACCTTTGATAAAAATCAAAGGATATAAAAAATCATTCTTTGATTTAGCTTAATCTAGTTTCTTTGTTCTGCTTCCCTTTTATTATAGTTTTCTGCCTTTTCTCAACAGACTTTGAAACCACAGTAGTGTAGTTTATACTTCTGTAAGGTGATTACGCTAGGGTTGGAGAGATGGTTCAGTTGATAAACCGCTCTCACATGATGCAGATGTGGTGGAGGCAGAGACAGGAGGGTCCCTGGAGCTTGCTGGTCAGCAGATACAGTAGAATTGGTAAGCTCCAGACTCAAGGAGAGACCCAGTCTCAAAAGAGGAGGTTGACTAGCAGGGTGGTAGTGGCACATGCCTTTATAATCCTAGCACCAAGGAGGCAGAGGCAGGTAGATAGCTCTGAGTTCAAGGCCAGCCTGATCTACAGAGTGACAGACCGGGCTATACAAAGAAACAATGTCTCGAATCCCTCCCCTAAGAATAATTATAGCACCAGTAATATCAGGAAGACTGCCAACATCTACCTCTGGTTTCTACATGAGCGTATAGATATGCATGCACATACATGCCTGTGCATATACTACATATATGTATATGTATATACCACCACACCACATTTATGTATATGCATATGCACAAATAATGAGCAAAAGTGAATTGATGTGATTACTTGTATTTCAACCCCCAGTCATCCTTTACTGTTTTTGTTTTGTTTTGTTTTGAGACTGGGTTTCTCTGTGTAACAGTCCTAGATGTCCTGGCACTTGGCTTTGTAGACCAGGCTGGCCTCGAACACAGAGATCTGTCTGGCCTGCCACCCAAGTGCTGGGATTCAAGTTGTGTACCACCATGACGCCCTTACTCTATTTTTCTGCCAGGAGATCTTAATGATGAGAGTTTATCATCTCCAAGGCCCTGAATAATGACCAGCACACACTTAAGTCTGTTCTAGCTTTTGTTCTAACAAGCAAATGTTTCCATACACTGAAAATAACATGTACTTCATTTTTATAGTGTATTTAGAGCCTTTTAGATTTTTTTGAAAATACTATGTATGTGTGTGTCTATGTATGGGCATCAATTCAGGTGTCCCGTGAGCCTAGAAAGGATAGCCGATCCCCTGGACCTTGGTTTACAGATGATTGTGGGGCCCCAGTGTGGATGCTGGGTATTGAACTCGGATATCCTGCTAAAGCAGTATGCTCTTAACCACTGAGCCGTCTGTCCAACCCTTGCACAATAGTTTTAGAAATTTGTATTTTCAATTCAATTATCACTTTAGAATTATGGATTCATGGGCTAAAGAGATGGCTCAGCTGTTATAAGCACATACTGCTCCTCCTGAGGACCTGAGTTCGATTCCCAGCACCCACTTCATGTGGCTTACAACTGCCTGTAACCCCAGCTCCAGGGGAATCTCAAACCTCTAGCTTTGTGTTCACTTGTGATGTGTACACTCCCCCATACACATAATTAAAGTAAATCTTAAAAAAATTATGGATTTGTAACATGTCATACCTCAGTGATTCAACGTAAAACAGACAGCACAAAGGGGTGGGTTATGAACACAATAAGTCAACCGGGAATAGGAAAGAAAAAAAAACAAACAAAAAAATTTTTCTAGCTGAAAAGGGAGGCAAATGGAAGGAGCCAACCAGCCAGAGCATTTAGCAAAGGACTGTGGTTACAGACAAACATACCCAATTAAGAAAGAGGTGGAGAGAAGTTGTGCTGCATCTGCCCTTGCCGTGGACACGGTCACACGGCCCATACCTGCCGACGCTTCCCACTGACCAGACTCAGAAGGCCAGAGGCCTGAAGGTGTCCCTGAGCCTCAGCTCTTAGTAGGACAGGAAGGCTTGTAGAAAATCTTCAGGGTACTGTGAGGGCTCGCCCGTAAATCTGTCTCGAGCTATGGCCCCTGCTCTCGGCATTCCTGCTTGTCCCTATGCTGCCTTGCTGCAGGCAGTTGCCCTCATGGAAGAATTCCGAGGCCTAGACCGAGATGTGGAAGGATCTGCCAAGCAGTGGAGGAAATGGGTAGAATCGGAGTGTCCAGAAAAAGAAAAGTTACCACAAGAATGGAAGAAGAAAAGTTTAATACAGAAGCTGATTGTTCTGAGAGCCATGAGACCCGACAGGATGACGTACGCCCTGAGGTGAGCAACGAATGGCCTTTTCGGCGACATGGAGGGAGGAGGAATTCTGCTAAGATTTCAGTTCTATAATCACCGTTACCGTTAAACATGGCTCAGCAACTGAACTGTGACTACCCTGTAAGCAGTCTCTGTACATCCTTCCAAACAGCTCGATTCAGGAGTGGGTTTGAGGTGTGAGGAAATGGCAATAATATTCATGGGGTATCCACAGGGTCAAGAGGTTGGGAGCTTGCAATGCCTATTTCCATCACTTTTATTAGCTGCGCGTTGGCTCTGGAGCTTTTGCGTGTCAAACAAAAGGTAAACCCTCTTCATGGAGCCAGCCACTCGTGGCCCTTTGACTCTACGGTCAGAACACTTTAAAGGCGGGAACCACAACCCACAGGGCAGTGCCAGAGGCATTTTTCTCTGCCCTCCTGAGAAATTACTTTACTTCTAAAGTAATACCCTGCTTAGTTCACACCATTCTTCTTTTAATTTGGATTCAGCAACCAAAGGGTTCTCAAGTTCATCCCCAGTGTGTGCTGGTTTTTCTTCCACAGTATCCATGTGTCTCACTCAGGGGTCCTTGCTTTGCTTTGTTTAGTTTGGACAATTTTCCCTTTGCAGAAGTCTCTGTGGAACCCTGCTTTCCAAGTTCAATCTGTTTAGCAGTACTTGCTTTCTGCTAGGTCTGATGCTGCTGGAAAATAATCCCTGCTTAATTGCACTTCCCTGTTAGAAACACCCTTAAAAAAAAAAAAAAAAAAAAACAAGAAGCATTTGTATATTCATGAGAAGCCCAGCAGGCTGGAAAATTGCACTGTGGCAAATCTAATGAACTGTTAATAAGTGATGGGGGAGGGGTCTGGTAGGAGGTTTGGGGGCTACAGAGCCATATGTGGACAGCTGATGGTACTCAGAAGGGGACCCAAAATGCGAAGCAGGCTTCCGATTTTCAGTGTTTCGGAGTCACAGGCAATTTCAGGGGTACGCTGCCTGCATAAATCTACTTGGATTCCTGTGGCTTTCCTAAAGACACCTCTTACAGGAGCCGCCTAGCTCACCCAAGCAGTGACACGAAATTTTCAAGTTGGAAATCAGTCATCCAAAATTTTGTTTTGTTTTCCAGGGAGGGGGTTGCTGTGTCTCCTTCTTTTGTGTTTGCATGTTCTTCTCTTAAACAGAAATTTTGTAGAGGAGAAGCTAGGTGCAAAGTATGTGGAGAGGACGAGGTTGGATCTGGGTAAAGCATGTGAAGAAAGCAGCCCCACCACCCCAATGTTCTTCATCCTGTCTCCAGGTGTTGACGCCCTGAAAGACCTAGAGATGCTCGGTGAGTAGCCAGGAGGCGCCGGCCTCCCCTCCCCTCCCTTCTCCTCCCCTCCCTCCCCCTTGTCTGCAGCCCCCTGCCCACCCTTTCTGTTCAGTTATCTTTTTTTTCTCTCTCTCTCATTTGTTGGAGATTGGGTGTGTGGAAAATGCACAACTAATAACACTGTAGTCTGGAGAAATACTCCAACAGAACATTCATCTGGTTGGCATAATGCAAGGTTCTTTTGTGCTGTTTTCCACCTTTCCACGATATGAGGGCCAGAGGGCAATTTTCTCCATGCTCATGTAATCTTGGTACCCCCTGTGACTAAATAATGGTCATTAGGGGCAACTCTATTCGATTGTGCGAGAGATTGTCGCTTTGTGCTCCAGATTACTGTTCCCCACAGCCTGCTGCAGGAATACCAGGTTAATGTAGCTGTGACCTGCCTGGGCTCCATTTAAATGCAGCCTCACAAGGTGAGAGCTGGTACATTTACCCAATGAGCCAATCCCTTCAAAACGGATGCGATATCTACCACATGTTGCTCCTTTTTCTGGGGGAGTTTAGAAAGCTCGATAACAATGCTCCCATCTATCAAAATGTCAAAAGCTTCATTATCATAAAAACCCAAGGAAACGACGACTTCCACGGGCTTTTCAAAGTGCCTGCAGGGAGGCAGCTGGAGAGAGAGCTCAAAATAATGCCAAGGGAAACAATAGGGAGGTCATTGGGATTCCACAGGAAGGTGACCTATATCAGGTGGCAGCTGTGACCACAGATGTAGACTGTAGAATTCTAGACTCTCCTCTCAAGTTAACATTTGTCTCTCCCCCCCCCCCCCCGCCATGTTATATTCTCCACAGGCAAAAGACTTGGATTTACAAGTGACTCTGGGAAATTCCACAATGTGTCACTAGGGCAAGGTCAGGAGCTGGTGGCAGAGATGGCACTGGAGAAGGCTGCCACTGGAGGACACTGGGTCATCCTTCAAGTGAGTAGGAAGCTTTCCAGGAAAACCCTGGTGTGAACCCAAACCATGGGCCATGCTCTGCTACCCTTCCCAGCAGGGAGGGCCCTTATTCTAGCGCAAGGTGACGTGCAGACCCTCTCACACTCACAGTAAGTGAGAAAGGGACAGGAATGAGCAAGCTAATGGAGATGGCTATACTAATGCCATAGTATGGAAAGGCATGTGTGACTTCAAAGTCAACCTGCCACTACAGAGTTGACAGAACATTGTATACATGCACATACATTTATGTAATGTATAAATTATGTGTATTCTTCTACAACTCTACTTGGCCCCTAGATAGTTATGTAGCCTGTTTGCAAATTAAGAAATTAGACAATTCCTATAGTCCCGTCTAGAGCAGATACAGACACGTCTAAGATTCTATAACCCAGTGTACTCCAGGGCAACCTTCTTGGTCTATGATTCTGATAAGAGGCCCCAGAGACCTTGAACACAGGCCAACTCTGGGGAACTGTAGAGCTGGACTTGTTCCTACAACCAGCCCTGTTATAGCCATCAGAATGAGTGGCAATGGATGTTTGGTACATGAAACCATCAAAACTCATGGAATGTCCTTCTCCAGTCACTATGGCAAAGCTCGAGGCTCAGTGGTGTTCTCCATGTAGAGGTGAAGAAAGGGAGTCTTGGATTAGCTCACAGATGGTGGTGTGGCACAGTTACTGCTTAGTACCAACCTTCTTTAAACAACCCACATACCCATTCTCTTCCAAAGTCCAGCATTGGCTTTCTCTGGTGTCTCTAGTACTGAGGTTTGATGCATGTTGCATTTCTTCTTGGCATATCAAACCTTCTTTAGGGCCAGACAGAAGGCTCAGTGACAATCTGACTTCAATACCTACAAGCCACTTCGGAAGGAAGAGACAATAGTGGACTTTCAATCATCTCTGACCTACAAACACATCCCACACACATACACACACATAGTCTCACACACACACCACATGCACACACTCTTACACATACACACACTACACACATCCCACACATATACACACACCACACATGCATACACATACACCACACATACACAATCACATACCACACATGCATGTACATGCACACACAGTACACACATGCACACACACCATCCATACACATGCACATACACACATGCACACAGTGCACATAAACCACTCACATACATCACACACATGCACACACAATCACACACACACCATACATGCATACTACAAACACACACACACACATTCTAAGAAATAACATCAATAGATCAAAATTACAATTCATGAGACTGAAAGCAGAGAGAGAGAGAGAGAGAGAGAGAGAGAGAGAGAGAGAGAGAGAATGTGTGTGTAAAGGGAAAACTTACTATGCTGTGATTTAAGAAGTAGAGTATGTTAGGATACACAGAGCATCTTACAAAATGAGTGATAGCTCTTTTTAGCTAGCCACCTTCTCTTACATCTTTTGAGTCTATATGCTAATGAGGAGTTTGAATAGAGGAGGTTTCCAAATGAAATAAGGGATCAGGTACATTTATGCCTGGTAGAGCTTCTACTTTCTCATACTTTTATTAAGCTAACCCAAGTTATGTCTTAGCAATTGCATTTGAACTGTAACAAAGCAGAGTTGTAGGCAACTTCATCTCACAGGTGATTGGTGGGTCACTGTTTGAAATAGGTCACATGGAGCGGTGGGTGTGACTTATAAGGACAACCTAGAGTGGTTTTATGGGATTTAATAGGTCCAGGGCCCCATTTCACCTGGGCCTCTTTGCTTTTTCTTTTTCTGTATAAAAACAAAGGATCAGGGCACCATAGCACATACTGTGAACTCTTCAAGGCCAGAAACATGTCACGGCTCTCTGAGCTGTCAAGATACTTGTATATAGGGACAAGTTCTAATACTGTAGTTCAAGTTGTACCCTGAAATGGCACAGCAGTCACAAGCCCTGCTGTCTTGCAGAATATCCATCTGGTGGTCAAGTGGCTGGGAACCTTGGAGAAACTCCTTGAAAAATTCAGCCAAGGGAGCCACAGAGATTACAGGGTGTTCATGAGTGCCGAGGCTGCGCCTTCCCCACAGGAGCACATCATCCCCCAAGGCCTCCTGGAAAATTCCATTAAGATCACTAATGAGCCCCCCACAGGAATGCTGGCCAGCTTGCATGCTGCTCTGTGCAACTTTGACCAGGTAAGGAGGCAGATGCAGCTGGGCTAACAACTAGCTGGTGTCTTCTCAAGACAGTGCGGGGCCGACGTCAACTTGGACATATCATTTAGACTGGAGAAGTGAAATCTTTGTGTGTGTGTGTGTGTATGCGCATGTGTATGTGTGCACGTGTGTGTGTGTGTGTGTGTGTGTGTGTGTGTGTGTCCACATGTGTTCATGGATGGTACTTTTTCCTCCCGTTCTTTTTAAATTGGTACGTGTTGATTGTAAAGTAATGGGTTTCATTGTGACATGTAAACTAATGAGTTTCATTGCATTAGCAAGTATGTAGTGTACATTTATCATGTCCATTCCCTCTTTATTCTTCATTGCGTCCCCTCTTACTAGTACCCTTCCTCTTCCCAAATAGTCCCCTGTTCTATTTTCATGTGTATTACTCTTTGGAAGAAAGAGCTATTTTAATGACTAGGAATACATTTATGTTTTCATCTAAAGCTAAGAAAATATAGCTGGTCCTCGGTAACTTTGTAAACCTGCTTCTGAAATGTATAGGTGTATCTCGTGAAGTAGTGTCTTGGCCCAGAAAAAGGAGCTATTGGTGATAATAGTGATGGCATTGGTACAGCATCAATGTGGTGCTGTAGACCTGGCTTTGATATTTCTAAGTTGAAAACCGCTGTTCTTGGTTAATATCTATGGTAAATTCTACGGTAGATACTTGTCACTGTGACCAAATGCCTGACAAGAAGCAATTGAGTTGGTAAGGATTTATCTTGGCTTGCAGTTTAAGGTGATACCATCCACGTTGGAGTAGAAGGCATGGTGACTGGGGCTCTACCTGTTACTGTAGGAGCTGGCTGCTGGGACTCCTTGTAGCATGGCAGTGTCAGAAAGGAGGAGGGAGAAAGGGAGGGGAGAGAGAGGGAGGAAGGAAAAAGAGGGAAGGAGGGAGGAAGGAGAGGGAGAGAGAGGGAGGGAGGGGGAAGAGGGAGAGGGGAAGGGAGGGAGAGAGGAGAGAGAGGGAAGGAGGGAGGGAGGGGAGAGGGAGGAAGGAAAAGGAGGGAAGGAGGGAGGAAAGAGAGGGAGAGAGAAGGAGGGAGAGGGAGAGAGAGGGAGGGAGGGAGAAGGGAGAGGGAGGGGAAGAGGGAGAGGGGAAGGGAGGGAGAGAGGGAGGGAGGGAAAGGAAGGAAGGAGGGAGAGAGAGATGGAGGGGAGAGGGAGAGAGAGGGAGGAAGTAAAAGGAGGGAAGGGGGAGGAAGAGAAGGGGAAGGATGGAGGGAGGAGGGGAAGGGAAAGGAGGGAGGGAGGAGGAAGGGAAGGGAGAGAGGGAGGGAGAGGGAGGACGGAAAAGGAGGGAGGAAGGGAAGAGAAGAGAGGAAGGAAAGAAGGGAAGGGAGGGAGGGAGGAAAGAGGAGGGGAGGGAGGGTAGGCTGGGGAGCCAGGGCTGGGCTATAATACTCAGTGCCTGCCCCTAGAAGCCCACTTACCCTATCTGTGCTCAACCTTCCAAATGGTCCACAACCTCCCAAAATAATGTCACCACCAAGCAAACAGGTACTAAGACAAAGGAGCCTGTGCAGCACATTTCACGTTGGACCTACCACACTCTCGTTTATAATTTTGTTTTCTTCCCCCAAAAAATAATATCCGAGAATCAATATTGATTTAATTCCCTGGTTAAGACCACCTGCTCTAACTTATTCAAGAAAGTACGGGCTTGTAAGGAGTACGGTTTTTTCCACCTGCCGCCTCCCGGTCTTGTCCAGCAGCCGCGCCAGCCCCAAATAATACACAGAGACTCTGTATTTGATACAATGCTGTTGGCCCTGTTACTTGTTTCTTATCGGCTAGCTCTGCCTTAATTATTAACCCATTTCTGCTGATCTATGTATTTCTCTTACCGGGGAGCCGGCGGCATACTGCTTTCTTCAGACTCTCCATCTTGACTCCTCCTGCCAACAACATTGTATCAAATACAGAGTCTCTGTGTATTATTTGGGGCTGGCGCAGCAGCAGGACAAGACCAGCAGTGGCGGGCGGAAAAACCATACCCCTTACACGGGCTCTACCAACTGCTGTCTGCACCACTACATATATTAATTGAAAGGCGTATTTTTGAAAAGACTTTTAACGTCTCTAAAGTAGAAAAGTCTTTGTAACAGAGAAGGATCTCTTGGAAACTGAGAGTAAATTTGACCCTCAGAGGCAAAAGGAAATTAATCCTCTACTCACCAAATGTCCCCTCAAGCCTATTTCAGCAACCCATACAGAGAAAAACGCTACAGAAATCCAGAGTGGAAAGACATTGGTTTGCCGCTATGTCTAGACCCAAACGCCCTT
Source organism: Phodopus roborovskii (assembly GCF_943737965.1). Lineage (NCBI taxonomy): Eukaryota > Metazoa > Chordata > Mammalia > Rodentia > Cricetidae > Phodopus > Phodopus roborovskii. Next base: position 1,641,359 of record NW_026125575.1, read on the forward strand.
TCTGCTGCTGCTGTTGTTGTTCAGAGTGTGTTCTAGATACTTCTCCCACTGCTGTGATAAACTACCCCGCACAGAAGCCATGTGGTGTAAGGAGTAAGGTATTGCGGTAAATAAGGATCAGGATAAACAAATAGGCCGAATAGATGTTTATTCAGGGAGAAATAACTTACAACCTAGACAGATGAACACCAGGAAATTCAACCCGATCCTCTCCTGTCCGAGTCACGCCAGAAAGAGAGCGCCTTCCTGGCCTCCTCCGACCTCCTTCCTCAGTAAGGTTTATCCGTCCGCCGTTGGTCTTGTCCCACCGCCGCCCCAGCCCCAATTAACACACTGAGACTCTGTATTTGATATAATGCTGTTGGCCAGGTACTAGTTTCTTATTGGCTAGCTCTGTCTTAAGTATTAACCCATTTCTGTTAATCTACGTATTTCCACGCACTTTCATCTTACCGGAGAGCCGGCTGGAGTCCTGCTCTCTCCAGACTCTCCATCTTGACTCCTCCTTACTACTTCCTCGAATCCTCCTTGTCTCCTAGTCCCGCCTGTCTTGCTTTCCTATTGGCCAACAGCGCTTCATTCATTAACCAGTATGAGAAACATATTTACAGAATGACATCTCCCATCAATATGGCTTGCAGCTCCAGGCATGCACTCCACCATGGCAGGGAAGAAGACATGTCAGCAGGAACAGGAGGTCCCACGTCACACTGAGTCCACAGTCAACAAGCAGGAAGCCATGAATGCTATTCTGTTTGCTTTCTCCTTTTTTGTTCAGTCTGGGACCCCAGCCCATCCCAGACCCACATTTAGGGTGGGTCTCCCCACCTCAGTCAACGCAATCTAAATAAGCCCTCATAGCATTTCCAGAGGCCTAGGTGATCCCAGATCAACTTAAACAGTCAGTGTTAACTGTCACGTGCCATCTTGTTGAGAGGTTGTCACCTGTGACCTGGCTGGCTGCAGATGGGGCACCTGGGGCCCTTTGATCAGAAGCAGAGTGCACTCTCTCTGAAAGATGTTCTTAACAAGACAACACTGACTTAGCACGATGGAAAAATCTTCCCGCTACACGCGAGTTCTGGAGGCAGGTCACTGAGACAGTGTAAATGAGAAATGAAGCCGAAGGCCCCACGCTTGCTCCCTACTTGATCTTGCTGGGTTATGGGGAGGTTGCACATTGCTGAAGAGCTCCGTCGAGGAGACCTGGCTTTGTGAGCTCATAACCTGGCCCCACTTTCTGGTTTGGTCACTCTGCTTCCTGTTCATCTCTTAGCTCCCTGCTCATACCTCCAAGCCTGCTGTCATAACTCTCCACCAGGATAGACCGTGAGCTAAAAATGCATGCTTCCTTCTGTAAGATGGCTTGGCCATCGTGTTTCTTCACAGGCCCGCACGAATCTTTATCACTGCACCATGTTTGTCGTGTTCCCAGGAGATGAAAGCTGTAGCCCCAATAGAGGATTGAAAGGAGGAGCAAGGAGTAAAAGGGAACATGTTTTCTTGCAAAGACACATCCCACAAATTAACGATGAGTCACACCTCTTCCTTGTAGCTTATGTGCCAAGATGACAACAGAAACCGGGAACCAAGGGTAATACCAAATCCTTCATAAATGGTGGGGTTTTTTTTTTTTAATGCATGCATGCATAGATACATACATACATATATACGCACATGGGATAAAATTTAACTTGCAAATTTACAACAGCAAGAGGTTAACGATGGTAAAATGCAACAGTCATAACCCTGTGAAGCAATCAGGTTAAAATGTAAGGACTAGAATATATCCACTTGATACTGGTTAGGGTATAGTTGACTGCCGCCGACTACAGAAAATGAAAACGACAGAATTTGCAAAATGGATAGCAGGGGATTGGGTATAATAGAACTCCTTTTACTTCATAATCACACTGCCTTTATTCTGTAGGGCTTTTTTGGGGGGTGGGTAGGCGTTGTGAGTGTGTGTGTGCTACATGGTTATATGCACGGGGAATGTGTACACACGTGTGTGCAGGAACACACGCCTCTGCTGAAGGCAAGAGGACCATGCCACACATTTCATGTTTTCCCCTCTTTCCCTCTCTACCAGGTTTTCTTTTTTTAGACCAGGTCGCGCGCCGAACCCGAAGGTAGCCATTTTGGCTCTGCTGACTTCCCGGGAAGCCCCTGTGGTTCACCTATTTGCACCCTACGGGGCTGGGGCTACAGGTCCACACTACCATGTCTAACTTTTACCTGGCTGTGGAGATTTGAACTCACATCTTCTTGCTGTCACAGCACGAGTCCTTCCCCATCAAAACTGTCTCCCTACCCCTAAATCTATCTTTGTAATCTTTCACAGCAGCACTTTGCTTCTGCTAGCATTCCAGAATGTTTCTGCAAATCTGACCATTAAGAAGAGCAAGACATCAAGAGAGCGGTTTCTTTCAGGGTGCCGCCAACCCACACCTCTCTCAGCCCAAGGGTATCTTCTGCCTTTGAACATTTTATAATTGGCATTTGGGGTTCTTTTCATACAAAGTAACCATTTATTATTATTATTATTATTACTATTATATTATTATTATTAGCATGAGAGTTTAGATTTCTATTTTTTTTCCTGAGAAATATGCATGTAAATTCACAGTTAAATGCCAGTCGAACCACTGTAAATACAGTGCCTGTCCTCTGTCGACACTCCCAACTGTGTAGTTTTCTTTCCTTCCTCCTCCTCCCCCCCCCCCCTCTAATTTTTACTTTGTGTCTTCTTGACATGGTTCTGCTAGGCTTGCCTTAACTTTAAAGTGTAGCTGAGACCTTCTCTTCCTCTTCCTGCCTCTGCCACTCACATGCTGGGATGACAAGCTACCTACCCCACCCCACCGTGCCCCGTTTATGCTGTGCTGGGGATCAAACCCAGGACTTTGTGCAGGGTCGGCGAGCACTCTTCCGAGTGCTTGTCTGTTTCCTGATACTCATTTGCTCATCAGTCAGTGTGTGAATGCACAGTACAACGTGGGGTGCGTAGAACCACACTGTCAGAAATGCCTGGTTCACATTTTCTTCCCATAACGTCTGTGCCAACAGGACAACCAATTGGCTCATTGCTTTAACACTGAGGAGAAAACCAAGTTACATATGATAATGGATTGAATTGCTGTATTTGATATAGCTATTTGAGTTTTATGTGATTAATGCAAGTGGCTACTTGGTGTCTTGTTAGATTATAGTTCTGATATGAAATTTGAAACACAGTTCCTTTCTTAGAAATACCGCACTCTTAAAGGTAGAAGCATTTTTACAGCCTTGAAAATTATATCGTTTTTCTTCTTTTAGCATCTTGCTTATTTGATGTGTGGTTGTGGAAAAGTTTATTTTTGGTCATCGTACAGCACTTATCCCCATGAATCACCTAAAAATGGCCCTAATACAGTGCAACTTAGAGATTCTTTTGGCTCTGAACTACATGTAGCCAGGCAATTCTAAAATTATATTTAGCAAAGCTAATTTTGCTACAAGTATTATCAGCACAAATGGAACACTTCCCTGGTGATGGCCCATTGCAGCAAACGCAATCCAAAAGTCCCCTGAGAGGCCAGACATGGACTTCTCCCAGGGTTCCTAAATAGCCTTGGTATGTGGCCAACGTGTGGTTAAAAATGAACTGGCTGTGGCTGAGCTTCTAAAAGGCAGTAGGCAGAAAGGTGCAGCCTGGGCTTGGCTGGCTCCTCATACCCATGTAAGGAGTATCCTTGACTTCTCTTTCCTGCTTGCTGCAGAGCACTGCTGGGTTGGAGAATGGCTAAATGCTTTTCAGCAGTTGATCTGATGTTTCCTACTTCTGCATTTGGCTGCTGCTGAGGGGGTGGGGATAGGGGGATTATCCACAGCAACGTCACTTACTGGGACCCAACCCCTTCCCCGTGATGTGCAGAAATCCTGCAGATCTAGTCCACACCCCAAGCTCCTATGCCATTCAGTTATCTCAGCCATGATTCTTCCTCAGTTCACTGGAAGGCCATGTGTCCTGGATTATTTAAGGCACAGACTACATGGCTGTTATAATAAGAAGCTGGGCTGGTGATGGAGCCCAGTGCTACTGTTCTAGCACGGATGGGTGAGGTACTAGGTTCAAACCCCAGTAGCACATGACAAACACACACACACACACACACACACACACACACACACACACACACACAGAGAGAGAGAGAGAGAGAGAGAGAGAGAGAGAGAGAGAGAGAGAGAATCATATTACAGTGGCTACAAGATGGCAGGGTGCCCTCTCACACTGGGCTGGTCTGACACATCATCCATGCACTCCACTGCTGAGAACACCTCCACCATACCTGCCTGGAGGGTGCCAGGGTTGTCTGGTCATCATTGGTTCTAGCCCACAGGAAAAAGTGGTAACCAAACAACACGGACAAGAAATTATGCCAATCGCTTCTGCTCAAAATCTGTCAGCAAAGCCTTGGTTGTGAGGCACCCATGGCTTCAGAAGTGGCTTGGGAACAGTCTCTCAGTGGGTGACCATGTGTGCACCACTGGGAGGAATGGGGATCTGTGACCAACTAGCAATCTGCTAATGATGACTCTGCTGGGCTGCAGAGGAAAGGGTACCAGTCAGTACTAGCATGGTGAAGATGAGTGGGCTTGTAGAGAATTTAGAGACAATTAAGTGAGCTATCCTATGGGTGCTGGGAATTGAACCTGGGTCCTCTGAAAGACCTGCCATTGCTCTTAACCACTGAGCCATCTCCCCAGCCGCTCTCCCCAGCTGCTCTCTCCAGCCGAGACATTAAGTAGAAAATAAACTGGGATCAGCGTTTAGTTGGGGGAGCTCACAAAGGCCTAAGTTGATCCCCATAACCTCACAAACAAGGTTTTGTTGTACAGGGCTGTAATCCCATCGTTTGGGAGGCAGAGGCAGGAGAATTCAAAGTTTAAGTCTACCCATGCCTACATGGTGAGAGGTCCTGGCTAGCCTGGATACAGGAGAGCCTGTCTGAAAAGAACAAGCCTTCCTCTAACTTCCAGCACACTGGCAGAAGCCAAATTGTCTCCACGCATCCTGGACAAACAGCTGTGATTAAAGCTCTAGTAAACTGTTCCGAAGCCATCCACTGGGGCATTGAGAATTCAGTGCCCTTACACACTGTGCACACGGTTAATCAGCCATGTCTCATCTTTCCTCCCAGGATATGCTTGAGATGTGCTCAAAGGACCAGGAGTTTAAAAGCATCCTCTTTTCCCTGTGCTATTTCCATGCCTGTGTGTCGGGGAGACTGAGGTTTGGCCCCCAGGGCTGGAGCCGAAGCTACCCTTTTAATCCGGGGGACCTGACCATCTGTGCCAACATCCTCTACAACTACTTGGAGGCCCGCCCTAATGTAAGTGCTATGACCAGATAACCCCCTTCCTAGGAGTGAACTGAGTCTGTCCATCTTCGGGTGCTATCGGAACGGACCGTAATTTATTTTTTGAAGCTATTGTTGATAATAGCCAATACTACATAAGCATTTTCTGCCAAGTGTGGAAGTAAGCAAGATTAAAGGTTTTCATAAGATAGGTCAGACTGGTTCTACACCAGTAACTTATGCAAAAAAAAAAAAAAAAAAAAAAAAAAAAAAATAAGAAAGAAAAGAAAAGAAAAAAGAAAAGAAAAAGAAGGAAAAAAATGATGTCCTTCATTATGTTAACAAAAACAGTGGTTTACATGTGCATATAAGCTAGATTCATTAGGCAGGTAATGAAGCATCTGCACAAATGTAATTACATACAGCAGTCCTGACAGTTCATAACACTGCATTAATAATCACCACAATTAGTTCTGATGATGGGAGCAATTTACGGTGCGTCACGTGTGTAAATAATGGTGCACTTCCCGCATATGTCATTATTGTGTATAAGGGTGCCACCTTGTTGTGACTTCCTCAGTAACGTCCACCTTGGTTTGAAGTTAAAGGTAGGTGGATGGCTGTATCTGCGGATCAAACCCGCAGATGGGAACGGAAATGCCTCATCAAGAACAGTTGTGTGAACTCTCATAAACCAAGTGATTGGATTGTAGACGAGAGGAACCGCTAGCTGCTAAGGAGGGTCGGGTGAGCTTTGTCCCCACCAGGGGAAGAGCTTCTCCCATTAAGTGGCATCTGTCTGTAGATGTATGTGTTTGTCAAAACCGTCAGAGGTGAAGCTGTTGTGAGCCTTTCCACCTACGAAAGAAGGGTCTTTACAGACTTCCCATCCACATGTCTGAGGACACGGTGGTAGGCTGTTCTTTTAGTCACCATTGTTGGCGTGTTCTCCATGGTGTTTTCTCAGGTTTTGGTGACAGCTTGACTGCCATGACGCTGTGCACACTCAACACGTATCAGGGGTGCTTTCTCTCAAGGAACATATGGTGGTTGTGCTATTCCGGAGTAAATGGTTTGTGATCAGTAGGCCTTATCTTTTTTTTTTTTTTCTTTTCCCTTGTCCCATTGTTTACCCTGCTTGTCCTTTAGTTTTTGGTTGTTTTCTCTTCTCTTTTCAGCACTAGAGATTGAATTCCAGGCTCTGTCACCGAGTGCTCTGTCACCGAGACACATTTCCCCAGTCCTCCTATAAAAGAGTTTGTTTTGCTTTGCGTTTGCATTTTATTATTTTATTTTGAAATAGGGTTTCACTACGTTGTCCAGGCTTGCTTTGAACTCTCCCTCTAGCCCATGCTAGCATGAACTGGATATTCTCCTGCCTCGAGCTCCTGGGTAGCTAGGATTATAGGCCCACGTCACCTTAGCATGATGTTGTATGCAAACTGTTACACATAAGATGGAGCAGGGAATCTCGGGGAGAGGTGGGGACGTTGTAGTTGGAATATTGTTATGACAGAAGAAAAAGAGGGGCTGGAGAGACGGCTCAGAGGTTAAGAGCGCTGCCTGCTCTTCCAGAGGTCCTGAGTTCAATTCCCAGATGCCACATGGCATCTCACACTTGTGTTATTCCCATTCTAGGCCACCCTGTGCTCTCATGCAGACATAACATGTTAGCATGACATCAAATAAAAATAAGTCATAAAAGAAAGTGTGTGCCACCACATAGCCGGGTGGTGGTGGTGGCGTACGTTGTTAATCCTAGCACTCAGGAGGCAGAAGCAGCTAGACTTCTGTGAGTTTGAGGCTCGCTCGGTCTACAAAGCTATACAGAGAAACCCTGTCTCTAAATATCAAAAAAAAGGGGGGAGGAAGGAAGGAAAGGGGAGGGAGGGGGAAGATGTGTGTGTGAGAGAGAGGGGGGGGGAGAGGGAAAGAGAGAGAAACATTATTCCAACACTTCTGCAGGAAGAAATAGACCAGTCAATACTTCACCAATGTCCTTTGTAACTGCCCACGAGTCTGGGTCTAGCAATGTAGTCCTGTGTCAGTTGAGCTCTGTACATAATAGAGGTAGAGTCAGAGAGGAGAAAGAGAAAGCTTTAGATCAGCATCACGGTTGCTCAGGAAAACTGTGATCTGCTGTTCTTTCTGTGGGCACCAAGGTCAACACAGCTTTAGTTTTTTAAGTCGGCCATGTGAACCAAGTTACCAAGATTTGGGAACGAGGTGAGAGTGTTCACATTACTTGGTTGTACACAAAATGTTCTTTTCTGTCACTGAAACGATACTCTGTGAGCAAGATAATGTATAGAAAAAAAGAGTTTATTTTGGCTCATGGTTCTAGAGGGTTAGAGTCCATGATGCCAGAGCATGGCAGAAAGTGGCAGCTGTTGCCACAGGAGCAGGAAGCCTAGAGATCGCATCTCACCATGAGCATGAATGAAGCAGAAAGTGAAAACTGAGAACAGGGCCAAAGGCCATCCCAGTGAACTAGTGATGCGCTTCCTCCAACAAGTGATGCGCTTCCTCCAACGAGTGAGGTATTTCCTCCAATGATGCTGCAACACCAACTGGAGATCAAGTGCTCAAATGTTGGAGACAATGAGGGACATTTCCCATCCAAAGCACCACCGCCCTTTACAAGAAGGTAATAGAAGATAGCAGTTAAGGGTTTAGGAGACAAATCAATGACTAAAGTACTGGCTGCATGAAGGACCCAAGTTCAGCTCCCCAGCATAAGCATAAAAGGCTACCCATGCCCCAGCATAAGCGTAAAAGGCTACCCATGGAAAGACTCTGAAATCAAAGTGTTGGACATGTCTGTAATCAGAGTGTTGGAGAGGCATGGCAGGTTGATATGTGGAACTCCTTCAGGTAGCCAATCACTGAGTGAGCTACAAGTTAAGCAAGAGCTCCTGGCTTTAAAAACAAAAACAATAATAATAATAATAATCCTGATAAGCAATTAAAGATGCCTGATGTATAAGCCTCATGGGTACACATACATGTGCATGCAAATCCCACACACCTATGTGCAACACGCTCCCCACACAAGGGTTTAAAAAAACAAAAGGATTAGGCTTAGGAGAAAGAATTGGTGATTAGTTAGGTGCAGACCTAACTAATCAAAATTATGAAGGAAATGCACATTGACTACTGACATGTAGGGCATTAATTGAATTAGAATGGGGAATACGGGAAGTCGTTTCTGTGCAGTTCTGCTCTGTAGAAGGTGTCTGTGGGGTGGTGGAGATAGCACTCATTCATATCAAGCCACCTTAAGAGAAGGACACATTTTAGATACATTTCTTCAAATTCTCATAAACTTGCAGGAGTACATTGCAATGGCCTCGGCAGTCTGACTTGTTATGTTCTGTCACATCACGCCACTAGGAAGGCTGTAATTACGGTTTTATTTGAACTGTTGGGAGGCAGTAGGCTGCCATGGAGAGTATAAAAGTTCCCGTCTAGAAAGGCTACATCTCAAACTGGCATGTTTTGCAAACCCAGAGGAAGTGAAAGGGCAGCAGAGAGAGGTTTGAACCCTGTGAAGCCAGCAAAGGAGATCCAGTGATTTCTTGAATAAAACATGGTGCGGTAGCTACTGCCCTTAGAACAGCCTTGCCCAGTCAGGCCGCAGCCGAGCCTGAGTCAGTCTGGAAAGCGGATTTGTCTGTCAGCCTTGGGGAGAGTGGTGACAGCCAAGTACACTCCAGATACAAATCGTCTAGCTGGTGCTTTCATTTCCCAGGACACATAATGAAGATTTTAGGCGAGGCGTGATGATGAGTCTTGGGGTTGTCAACTGGATAAACCTGAGAGCAGCTGCCTCCTTCAGATTGGCTTGTCAGGTGGAACTGTGGGTGTGCCTGGGAGGCCTCAACTTAATTGCCAATTGGTGGGAGCAGGGGTGCAGCCTCCTGTGGGTGGAGCCACTCCTGGGCAGGTAGACCTGAACTACATACAAGAGCTAACTGAGCAAGCCTTCCTGCCTCCCCCCCCACCCCACCCCCCAGTTCCTGCCCTGGCTTCCATGATGGACTAGAACCTGTAAGCTTAATAAACACCTTTCCTCCCTACAAGCTGGTTTTGGTCAGTGTTCTATCACAGCAATAGGAAGTAAAGTACTGAAAGACCCGCGGAGGGCTCGAACCCTCATGCCCCCGACTCAGGAAAGGCAGCCCCCCAAAATCACTCACGAGAAGCGGTCTTGATGCAAAAGTATGAGGTCTTTTACATTCTAGTGCACTGGGGTACGCAGCCATACTCCACGTGGGGTAGAGGACTGGGAACCCTGGGTACAGGGTTCAGACAATTTTATATGGTTACAACAAAGCCTTCACATCACAAACCAATCATAGCATCCAGTGTGGACCAATCAATTTGAACTATCCAAGCCCGCCTTAGCCCAGGAAGTCTGCTTTCACTAGGGCTTCTGGGTAGTGTGGCACAGCTCATTTCCTGTTCATATTCACTCACAGGTGATGTTAGTAACCCACCCTGTCGTAAACAGTCAAGAATGACCTTTTGTCTACTCACTGCTAGGGGGCAGAGTCTAGGGAAAATTAGGCTAAATTTTTCCATGCTTACAGTGCAGCAGCAGGTAGCAAGAACAGGTAAGACCGGAAGGCACTGGGAAGCAACATCTCAGGAGTTCTGGGTGAAATGCAAACACTCAACTGTCCTATGTAACCTGTTCCTGAGATACAGTAATGTGTGGCATTGTTAAAATTTTGTCGAATTTATTAGAATGCACTGAAAATAATATCCTAAGAAGCTCTGTACAAAAACTTAAGATGCTTTTGGCACTGGCTGACAGGGTCATCATAGGGCTATTGGGGTAGAGGGGCATGTAGTCCATGCCAGTGAAGCTTGGGCAGATATTCTAGGCATGGAAGTGAACATTTGTGTGGTGTGATGGTGAGTCTTGTCAGTTTGAGACAATCTAGAGTCACCTAGGAAGGGGTCTCAGTGAGGGACTGTTTGGTTAAGTTGGCCTGTGGGCATGTCTGTGGGGAATTATCTCAGTTGGGCTAATTGAGCTGGGAAGACCCTCCCTGCATGTGGGCAATACCACTCCATCATGGCCACATTAAATTATTCCCCTCTGATCTCAACTATGGATATGATGTGGTCAGGTGCTCACATTCCTGCCGTTTGACTTTGTTAAAATGATGGACTGACTTGAAATTGTGAGCCAAAGCAACCCCTCCTCATCCTGTAGCTCTGTCTAGGTAGTTTTTCCTGGCAACAGGAAAGGAAACTAAGATGTGTACTGTTTCTCCCCAGGTCCCATGGGAAGACCTTCGTTACCTGTTTGGGGAGATTATGTATGGGGGCCACATCACAGACGCCTGGGATCGTAAGCTGTGCCGGGTGTATCTCGAAGAATTCATGAATCCATCTCTGGTAAGACATTTTAAAACTTGTTACACCGAGAAAGAAAACTCTGGCAAGAATTTTAAAGATTATTTTTACTTTGTATGTAGTTCTTAGATATTCCTAAGGAAGGATGCTGGCCTGTCATAAACGTATCCTGCTGTTCCTTTTGGGGGTTTGGGGAGTTGTTAAATGTAGATTCATTGGCTATCCTTATGATCTGGGCTGAGATGACACTGTTTCTCAATTATATAGACCAAAGTACTGAGGCACAGTGCCTGGTCTCGGATCTCTCAATGAGTGTAGGGATGAGCTTCGACAGAGTAAAAATCCTGTGATTTCAAACCAGGGTTCATTTTATTACCTTTTTTGTTGTTGCTTTGCCTCCAGCACAAATCACAAAATATTCTACATTTTCATCAGTAAAATTATTAAATTACTAGATACGTACTCAGAGGAACTTGGTACTTAAGTCTATGATGTGACAGACTCATTGGCTTGACTGAATCATCCCATCATGTAAACCTGGAGTAGGACATCTCTTTGGGGCGCTTAGATGGCTTAATGTTAAAGGTACCTGCTGATAAACCAGACCAACTGAGAGCAATTCCTGGATCCCACAGGGTAGAAGGAAAGGACAGCTTCTAACATGCTGTCTGGACTTCTTTGAGCACAGTCCTGCAAGTATGAGCATGAAGGCACATGCACCACACACACTCACAGACACATACATACACATACATACATACACACATATATACACACATATACATACACACATATATGCATACATACACACAATAATACACACATACACATATATACACATACACACATATACATACACACACATATGCATACATACACACATACATGCATACATACACACATGCATACACACACATACACACACATACACACACACAAGCACACACACACACACATACCCAAACAGTAAAGTAATAACATCTCATGGCATTTCATAACTACATAGTTACAATTTTTCAATTTAAAATAAAATGGTAAGTCTATTAAGACAGTCAAACAATGAGAATGTCAACTGTGTGTGCGTGGTGATGAGCTTACTTGGGAGTTTGCATCAAACAAGCTGTTAAAAGAAATGGCAAAAGGACTGGAGTGATGGTCCAGATGCTAAGAGCATGAACTACTCTTGCCAAAGACCTGACTTCAGTTTCTAGCACCAAGTCAGGTGGGACAGGACAGCTCTGAGCTCCAGGGGATATGACGTTCTCCTGGCCTCCCAGACATCCATGCCCACCTGGACCTTCCTCAGAAACATATACATAGTAAAAATGAAATATTTTAAAATGGGATTATTGTTACTTTGGGACCATGGAGTTCCTATTGTTGTTGTTGTTGTTTTGTTTTGTTTTGTTTTTGTGAGATAACAGAACAATATAGCTAGGTTTTAAGAATAAATAAAAAACATGACAATCCTTATTGCTTCTGCTAGGAAGGGCAAGTTACCACTGACGAAATATTTAAGACCAAACATCTCTTTGTTTCTCATTGTATTAGCCCCTAGTCCCCATCAAATGGTTCTAGACCAGGCTGTGGTTTCTGGTTAAAGTATTCAGTTCTTAGTTCTTGTATTGTGGGAGCTGAGGCAGTGCCTTCACTTTCCTGATGCTCTCTTGGTCTTGAATGGTGTTCAAGTTTAGGGCTCTCTTACTTGTCTACTGCTGTGACAAAACATCATGACCAAGATAACATATAAACAAGGAAGCATTTAATTGTGTTGAGTTTCACAGGGTTAGAGTTCATGATGGTAGAGCAAAGGCATGTATGACCAGGGGAATAGCCTATGGCTAACATGTTGATCCTTAAATAAGAGGCAGAGAGAACTAAATAAAATTGGTGCTAATCTCATGAAACTTCAAAGCCTGACCCAGTAGCATAGCCTCCAGCAAGGATACTTACACCTTCTAATCCTCTCCAAACAATCATTCAAAAATATGAGTCTATAGAAGCCATCCTCAACTAAACTGCAAGAACCATTTTCTAGTTATTTCTTGAAAACTTGAAGATACTTGTGGTAATCAGCTTCACTGGTAATCACTGTGACCACATACACAACTTAAAAGGAGAGATGGTTTATTTTGGCCTATGCTTAAAGAAGTTGTAATCCATGGCTGAGTGGGTAGTAGCTTAGTACATGAATTTACACATGGTTTAGGAGGTACGTTTACTCCATGGCAGGCAAGAATAAAAAAAAAAAAAAAAAAAAAAAAAAAAAAAGAGTTAGAGGTTCCAATATCCCCTTTAAGGACATGCCTCTAATGATCTTATTTCGTTCCACTGAACTCCAACCTCCTAAGGTTCTGCCACCTCCTAAGAGTGTCAGACTAGCAACCAAGCCTTCATTCACAGGGGTGTTGGGCAATACTTCCAAGCCAGAGCAGCACCCAACACTATCCAAATTCATCTGAACATTGCCAACGTTACTAACTTGATTCAGAGCAGTACTAAAAGAGTGTTTGCTGTGTTTGGTTTTGGCATTTTGAGCAAGCTTCTATTCATAGCTTTTCTGAAAGCTTTTCAGAGAAGCCTTGTGTAGATCAGTCACCTTCCTCTAGTCCGTTTTGAGAGATTACGTAACCATGTACCGAGAACACAGTGTGTTAGAGCACAGTCAAACACTCTTTATACGGTATTGGCCAATATGAGGACCACAAAAAAAAAAAAAAAAAAAAAAAAAAAAGAACTAGAGCTCTCTGCTCTGTGAGCATTCTTTATATCTTCCTTTGACCTGGAGTTTCCCTGTCTTTCTCTCTCCTAATGAGCAGGATTTCACACATCAGAAAGACACTTGCAATTCAGTGCAATCAGAAGTTGCTCTTTGGCAGGTCTGGGAGCAAGTTACCATGGAGACGTGGACGATAAACAGTGCTCCAGAGCCACCTTTACAGAGGCTTATTTCTCCAAAGGATGGTGGAGGTCAAAGGGCAGAGCAGGAAGCTTGGGGGTAGCCCCTCCTGTGGCTCTGGCCTGTGGCTAAGGGTAGAATTACTGGTCACCCCCCCAAAAAAAAATAGTTCATTAACCTTTGTAAGGTTGAACTCCATTGAAATGATTTTAATATAAATGTAGGTGATGAAACCTGAGGGGCATTACCGGTACATGTAAGCCCTTTAGAAGCATAGGCACCCAGCCTTCCCTAGAGATCTAGTGAGATTCTCAGGGTGGGGATGCCTCATTTGCAAGCTGGCATCCTCATAGGGCAGTGCTACCAATATCCCACCAGGGGAAATGAATGTATTCGCTGACGCTGACTTCATGTTATAAGCCGTTCTCATGCAAATGTTTCCCACTCAAGCCACTAACGTGAGCTAACCCTTCAGCATCTGCAGGACATCTGTATGTCCCTTCTCACATCAGTTAATATGTTTAGAAGCTAACATTGTTGCTACATTGTTGCTACATGTCCATGTTGCTACATGGACAGACCAGGCTGGAAATCCTACTGCTTGCAGGAGATACGGATTCCTTTCAATGATGTCTTACCTTTAGAAGGATGAACTTATTGTTGAGTAAATGAGCTGCCTAATAGGAAGGCACCTTAAAGAGCCTTTGGGTAACTAAGAAAAAAAAAAAGCCATTTTCTCATTATAGCACAACCCTTTAGCAGTGCTAAATAACAGATACGGTATACTAATTTTGGGAATGGAGGCATAAAGCCACCTTAAAGTTATCATAGAGTGCTAACTAGTTGGATGACACAGGCGATAATTAGGAATCCAGGTTTAGAGCAGAAAAGCAAGCCCCCCCCCACCTTGCCCCACCCCCACCCCCCACCCCCGGTCAAATTAAAACTCCTACATTTGTTGTAGAGTCTGACTTATTATGGAACGCCTCTGAGCAGTAGTTTTATTAACTATGAAAGAAGAATGACCAACTTAAGTTTGTTGTCAGGTTAAACACTGACAGTACTAGAGCAATGTGCTTGTAAGTGGGAACCCTTTTTATTGTGAAGCATATGTTTTTTGCAATACGTATTTCTGTCTTGCTTGTGCCCTAGTCTGTAAAAGTATGGTTTTTTTTTAAAATGAATGGGTATCTTGGATGCATTTATGTCTGTGTACCACATGCATGCAGGGCCTGTGGAGGCCAGAAGAGGGTGTTGGGCCCCCAAAGACTGGAGTTACAGACAGGTGTAATCTGCTATGTGGGTGCTGGAAAGCAAACCCAGGTCCTCTGGAAGAGCACCCAGTGTTCTTTACCACAGAGCCATCTCTCTAGCTCGTGTGCATGAGTTTCTGATGCAAGGGACAGACAGTGTGTTAAGTACCTGTGCCATGGGGGAGGGTGTGCCAGTCAGTACCACACAGGGGGTGTGTTATGTCTTCCCACTACAGTTCAGAAGAACAAACATGTAATGACCACCTCGCGTATGCAAAAAAGAACTGGCTCAGTGATGAAGGGAGGGGAAGGGAGGGCAGGAGAAAGGAAGGGGGAAGGATGGAAATGGAGGGAGGGAAGGGAAGGAAGAAGGAAGCTGGCAGTAGTGGATCCTGGATTTAAAGTCAGTCCTGCTCTGCCACACACTGCGCTGGCTGGAGCACTGGCCCATTTGCAGTTGGTGCAGAGGTCACCTTAGCAATGAGGTGTGTCTGCACATGTACTCCTGAGTGGGGGACGATCCAGGAGACCACAGTGACCGCTCTGCTGCTCACTTGCAATCCAGCCTTATGCAGGACACCCCTGTGCATCTAGCTATTTGTAAAGTACATTATCGAGAATATTCCGAGTGGGCTTTTCAGCTCTAAAGAGAACGTTGCAGTCTGGCAATTGGTTTCACATCTGAGTGATTTCTAGAACTTCCAACAGTATCCCGAGTCACTGTATTTTGGATCCAAATGGCCAAGTGCAATGTTGTTTGTTTAGACTTGCACTGGACTCAGGACTCCTTGCAATTAATAAGACCAGGCAGGCAGGCAGTTGGGTTTGTTTGTTTGTTTGTTTAGAATTCCAGGAAACCCTGTATGAAAAGAAGGAACAATAGCTCCATTGAGTCAGCTCCATTGGCAGTTACTGGATTTCCTAGTTCCTAATACCTGCACATGTTAATGTCCTGTCTGACTCCTGCAAATCCTTGGTGACAGTTTCATGATTTGTGGAGGTCTGATTTGTCTGCACCTGATTCCATTAATGCTCAAATTTTTAGTGAGATATGATTTGCCAGCTTCTGGTTTAGGCTTTTATACCGTTTCTATGCAACTCTGTATACAGATTTTATGTGGCCTTGTTTTTAGCTCTATGGGGAAGGCTAGGTGTAGAATTGTTGAGTCAGCTGTTGATTATGACTATTGCTTGGAGAAAGCACAAAACTGTTTCCACCAAAAAGGTTCTGTTTTCTCTACATCCTTACTAACACCACTACTATCCACATTCTTTATTATGATCATTTTGATGGGATGAGACTGTGCCCTGTCTCTTTGTTTTGCATGTTCCCAAAGACACTGAACATGTTCTCATATTCTTAGGGGAAATGTCTGTTGAACATGAATTAAATCCTTGACAATTTAGAACATGTTCTTAAATAGCCCTCCCCTTGAAGAAAAAGGAAGTCCTCACTGTAGAGAACTACGGTGTGACACCCATCATCAGGAAACTGTTTTTAACAGCCCTTCTGTGAAAAGGCAGAATGACTTCAGGATTAAGGATGTTTGCTTTGCATCATGAGTACTGGAGTTCAGATCCCTGAACCTAATGAAGAAATGCCTGCAATCCCAGAATTTCTGAGGAGTGGAGAGGAGACAGGGCTGTTGATTTCTGACTTCCCATGTGGCAGAGGTAGGAGCCCAGTTTCAGGGAAAGACACTACCTTAAAGGGATAGAGTGACGGGAGGATACACAATGCCCTCTTCAGGCCTAGGAACATAGCTGCACACCTGTGTGCATGTGCATTCTCTCTCTCTCTCTCTCTCTCTCACACACACACACACACACACACACACACACACGTAAAATCTTAGCAGAAACTGGAGTTGCACTGGGCATTGGTGGTGCACACCTTTAATCCCAGCAGCACTCAGGAGGCAGAGGCAGGTAGATCTCTGTGAAATCAAGGCCATCCTGGTCTACAGAGATAGTTCCAGGACAGACTCCAAAGCAATACAGAGAAACCCTGTCTTGAAAAACCAAACAAAAAGAAAAAGAAAGAAAGAAAGAAAGAAAGAAAGAAAGAAAGAAAGAAAGAAAAAGAAAGAAAGGAAGGAAGAAAGAAAGGAAGAACGAAAGAAAGGAAGAAATGAATTGTTTGGGGTCTCTTTAAAGTCAAGTAGGCACAGATGTTACAAACTGAACCTTGCTCCTCAAACTTCAGCATTTTACTATTAAAGTAAGAATGAGGCTTAGTTCATATACTTTGTGGGTTGTTTTGCAATCAGGAAAATCAAGGTGTGCATGAAGTATACTCTTCTCCTAGAGCAGAGAGATCCACACATCTGGAAAGCCTATTCTGTAGGAAGGTCTTACAGTGACCATGAGATCCATTTTTATTTATTTGGTGGGTTTTTTTTTTTTTTTTAAAGAAAACAATTTAGGTAAGATCTTGCCGAGCTGCCTCAGACTCTTGTTCCTCTCTCTGCCTCCCAAGTGCTGGGATTACAAGCATGCACTGCTATGGCTGACTAGTCTAATTTCTTAAAGCCACCAAGCCATTAAGGATGGCAAGCCAAGCCATTTTCTTTGGTTTGCTGCAGTACTTTCCTTTGCAATTCAACCGACATGAAAATCTTACCCCCTAGTCTGTAAACAGACCACTTAGTCACCATCTGGCAGAGCACAGACAGTTTTCCATCCTCCTGGGGCTACCCAGTTGCACTCAAACATCCAAACCCCTGCTGATTTGGTTCTTTGCACTCAGAAGTCTTTGAAGGGTAAATTGAACTGTAAGTCCTTTCATCTTCCTGTCAGCACTAATGGAAAAGAGTGAGCCGTTGTTGTTAGAGAACAAAGTTCCCTTTGGATGTGTTTATTCTAACTTTGGCTTTTCAGTTTTGTTTTGTTTCTGTTTGTTTTTTGGTTAACTTAACCTGTCACAGGCTAATGGCGGTGGGTTTAACTTTTCCATGTGCACTTGGGTTTGGAAGATTATGACTCTAATCACATTTAAATTCCTACCCTTCTTTGTAAGTAAACAGGAAATGATGGGTATGTATAGAGCAAATGGATGATGACAGCGGTAACTCTGTTTGCTCCTCCCCTGGTTACTGGGTTCACATTTGTGTCTGGCACTATGAAAGGTTAGATCCTCAGAGACACACAACATAATAGTGTGGGAAATCACAACCACTTCATTGCCTTGAATCCCTAGGAAGATTTTCCACTTCCAAGGAGTTTTGTATGGAGCGGTCATCAAAGATTATGAATGAATGAAACTCTCTCCACGCAACGGTAAAGAGATGTGGTTCAAGAGTCACGGTAGTAGATGGACAGATTTTTCAGAAAATGATTCACCAGCTCTAGGCAAAATATACATACATACATACATACATACATTCCCTTGTACATTTAAGTGCATGTGTAGATGGAGCTCAAGGTACAAGGGACTGGGAAAATTGAGAGGTGAGAACTGAGAGACTGTGTGACAGGAATATGAGGTGAAGGGATAGAATCTTGTAAGCACTTGACTGTGGTTGAACAGACGACTTGGGTCCATAAATTCTTTGGTTACACTTTGAAGATTACTTTGTTGTGTGCGGATTTGCCATTTCTGCTCTCCTTAGTTTTGTGGGAAACATCTGTGTGTAGAGGGCCTGCCCTTCCTCAACCCCACCCCCCAGTGAAGTGCATGGGCTAATAAAGGTTACATTGTATGACCTTTCATTTACCAGATGACTGTACCCTAAGTTCAGTCCAAGGATCTGAAGTAACAACACCAACTTTGCCGTAAGTTCCCCAAGGTCCTAGGGAGGAAGGGATAACTTGACTCCTAGTATAATGTGCCCTATAAAATGGAAGTCATCCCAACCTTGAAAAGTTCCTACGTATCACATGATACATCCTGTGGCGTATGTTACACCAGGTATGTTACCTTTTCATTACCCTGACAAAATAGGATGAGCAAGAAAGTCAGGCTCAGTTTACAATTTAGGATGTTTCAGTCCATGGAGAACTGATTCCACTGAATGGAAGGGCATGGCAGAGGAAAGTGGTTTCCAGAAAGGAGAGGAGCCAGGGGCACACTCTTAAAAAAAAAAAAAAAAACACTTGCAATGGTCTACTACTTATGATTAAGGCACACACGCCAGAGTTTCCAGAACTGTCTAAAATGGTACCACCAGCTGAGGACCAAGCCTTTAATGCATGAGCATGGGGGAGCGTTTCATGGGGAAGTATGAGTTCTGAATTAAGTTTATACTCAAAACACCTTTTCTCCTCTGTTAAGTGCGGATGTTTGAGAATCAGTAAGTTGAAGCAGGGTAACATTGACTGATAGGCAGTGATGGTGCAGCCATGATATAAGCCATGTTTTCTTTGTGTCTATCACAGTGCCCTGTGCACGTTGCAAATTACCTTTCCTCAGGATATGCTTTGCATTTCTTGGAACTGACCCCTGTTATGTGGAGTCTGCTGCCACCCAGCATCACAGTGGGACTCCTTGCTAGCGTCCTGTGTTCAGGAAGTGAAGCTGACGCCTTCCGAACTTTGGAGTAACTGTTGTTTTCTTTATGGTTGAAGATTGAAGATGAACTCATGCTGGCACCAGGATTTGCAGCCCCACCCTACCTAGATTATTCCGGTTACCACCAATACATAGAGGACAAGCTGCCTCCAGAAAGCCCGGCGCTGTACGGCCTTCACCCCAATGCTGAAATAGAGTTCCTGACGGTGACATCCAACATACTCTTCAGAACACTGCTGGAGATGCAACCCAGGAATGCAGTCAGCAGTGAGGAACAGGGCCAGTCTACAGAAGACAAGGTGAGGAGGTCTCTCTTGCTCTAGTTCTTAAAGTGGAGTGTTCTAATCTTAGGCATTGGTCTCTGTTCATCTTTACTTATGCAGCAGTCAAACAGCTGCCACTGAGACCAAGATTAGATAGATACCCAAGGTGTAGAACATTTTCAGCTGCCCAGGATACTCACACTCCTTCCTCCTCCCTGTACCCCTAATAATCCTGACCTCCATCTTTGCATATTGACTGATTTTGATCTTCATATATGTGGTCCTTATGATACTTGTTGCTAGGATCCTTTGACTTTACAGTAAATCTGGGAGACCCACTCACCTGTTCTGTTCAGATGCCAATGGGTTGTTCTTGTTGTGTTCTATCATAGGAATATATTTGTAAGGAGTAGGGTTTTTCTGCCCGCCACCGGTCTGGTCCCGCCACCGCGCCAGCCCCAATTATCACACCGAGACTCTGTATTTGATAGAGTCTGTTGGCCAGTTACTTGTTTATCGGCTAGCTCTGTCTTAATTATGACCCCATTTCTGTTAATCTAATATTTCCACGTGGTCTTACCGAGGAGTGGGGCTGGCGTCTGGTCTCCCCAGTCTCTCCATCTTGACTCCTCCCTCCTACTTCCTCTCTCCTCCTTGTCTCCTAGTCCCTCCTATCTTGCTTTCCTATTGGCCAACAGCGCTTTATTCATTAACCAGTATGAGAAACCTATTTACAGAATGACATCTCCCATCATATATACAACTTTTTATTCCGCTGTGGGTGGGTGTCCCAGTGGCCTTTGGTTATGGTTCGTTTCACTATTAGGACAGCCATGGCCATCCTCACATAACCCTGTGTCACACGACCCTCTGTCAAAAGACAGACATTCATTGACTCCCAGGGTCATAATACGGCACAAAATTACAATCGCTCAGAAGTGGGACTGTCAGATCACAGGTATGTTTAGCTTTAATAATACTACTCCCAGTTTCCTTAAGTGTTTCTGCCAGCTACACCCTCTCCAGCTACTCTACCCTCTTCAGAGTCTCTAAGCGATGAACTTGTCTCTTAGTGTTTTTAACTTTGCATTCCTTGTCCAAGTTACAAGCCTCTTTTCACATGCAGATGGCCACTGGATTTACAAATATGAAGTAATTTTTACTTGCTTCACTTTTATCTATGTGTTTTTGTTTTTATTCTACGTCTTTTACATTATGTTTCTTGCGGGTTTTTTGTTTTTGTTGGCCTGGAACTCAGATACACATGCCTGCCTCTGCCTCCTGAGTGCTGGAACTATAGGTGTGCACCACCACCGCCTGGCTACATCATGTATCTTGATCCATTCCCCTGTCCCTTTGCATCTTCTCTCTTCCCCTGCACCTCTAAAATAAAACTAAGTTTGAGAGAAAAAATAGGGAAAGGAAAAAAAATAGAATCATGGGGAGATGGCTCAGTGGTTAAGAGCACTGGTTGTTGTTCTAGAGGACCCAGGTTCAATCCCCTAGTACTCATATGGCAGCTCACAACTGTATGTAACTCCAGCTTTAGGAGATACGGTAGCCTCTCCCAGACATACATGCAGGCAAATACCAATATATGTAAAAATAAATCTTGAAAAAAAAAAAAAAAAAAAAAAAAACTCTGGTCACGGAAGCTGCACTGTGACAGTGAGTCAGTAAACCCTTTTGTCCGTATACCATTATTTGCAAGTGTTCATTGCAAAGCCATTGGTCTGGTTCTTGGCTATCCTGTTGTTGCCCTCTGTTGTAGAATCCTGCAGATTTGGGTCTGAGGGTCAGGTTCCTTCACGTGCTCCAGCAGATCACAGATAGGATGACTGTTGAGGCGGGTCAAGTCATAACCCTGGTTCTGGGCCTGGGCAGCTGCAGGGTTGGCTTGCCCACCAGCTCTCCCCCATCCTCACCACCAGGGGGAGCTCTCCAGCATTGCCCCAACTACTTCACCTCTTGCAGCAATGAGCTAAGTGTGGAGCCAGTTCCCCCGGCTTTCATGCTCTCAGGAAGGCTCTCCCTGACCCACACCGTGTTGTGTTCCCTGACCCACACCTTGAAAGCCAGCTCTGTTGTGTTGCTCAGGTGAGGTACAGGGACTGCTCTTCCTAGTGCTGCAGCCGGTGAGGTGTGCTGACAGGAGGGAGATGGGGGTGAGGGCATCTCTCCTTCACCCAAGCTGCCACAAGTCAGGAGAGTAATGGGGACAGCTCTCCCTTGCTCATCATCTCAGGGGTGGGTCACCCTCACCACTGACCACCTAGGCAAGGGGTGGGTCAGCTCTCTCCGGAGCGTGTGGGAGAAGTAGGAGGGGCATCCTCCCCACCCTCCCAGGCTTTACAATTTCAGGGCTGGCTCTATCGTGCTGCCTTGGTGAGGTGCAGGGGGGCTGCTTTCCCGAGTGATGCAGCCAGCGGGGGTCAGGCGCAGTGTCACGGCGATCTTTTCCATGCAGACTTGTGCTAACTCTTTATTCTATATGGATATTCTCTGTTAGATGTGTGAATTAGAGTTATCTCCAAATCTGTGCCTGTCCTTGCTCTGCATGGAGAGGGGACACGAGCAGACCAGGCAGTATTCGGGGGTATGTGGAAGCCAGAAAATTCCAGTGATTCTCTCTCTGCCTTCTGGTTCTGGGGTTATAAGCACAATGCCCAGCTTTTTATGTGGACAAGCATTGGTACCTACTGGGCCATTACTCCAGCCCCTGAGACCCTGCCCTTACTGTCGTTGAAGGACTCATTTGTTTTGGGGCAATGAGTTATTCTTCTCAAAATCACTGATCAAGGTGTGACTGGCAAGGGTTCGGGCTGTGTTCAAATGACGTTTGTTAACATCCACTCTTTCAATTATAGTGAAATCCCAGAAAAATGTCCGTTATTAGTTCCTGGAATAGGGTCACTCAGTTTGAAATGAACTGTGCCTGTTGCTGCACCCCACATGTAAGCATTGCAGAGGGGTGGATGAAAGATCCCAACTCAGGGCTTTGTACTGCTACTCCTTCCCACGAGGGCAGCCAGTCGTGAAGCCAGCAAACGCGGTGCATGTGAAGACGGCTGCCTCAGCGCCCAGTCACTAAAGTCAAGGCCTCCCTCATACTGGATGCCAGACACCATAGGAAATACTTTTTTCCATGCTTTGGAGATGCAGCATTAGGCTCTATTTCAGAGATAAACTGAGGTGACCTGTCAAGTCCCAACAAGTAGACGGGGCAAGGGAAGAAATAACACTGGGTGAGTCCCAGAGTCTGGCTTTCTAACTTCGTGGCTGTGACACACTGCCTACTGTTTGTATAACTGAGTTAAGAGTTCAGAACTCAGGAAATCTCCTGCTGGAAGCTACAGCAGTGCCTAGGCACGCTATCAGGACCACTGAGCTCCACCAGGGGAAATGAAAGAAACTGGGAAAGCTGCTTGAGGCGAAAGGCACCCTCCCCCATTCCCACTTTCTATTTTTGGCTACTGGAGGACGTGTGTCGCGGGGGAGTTCCACTGCTCAAGCCAGGCCAGTGGGGGTCTCACTATGTAACTCAGCAGGACTTGAACTCATGATCCGTCTGGGGAGGGGGAGAGTCAGAATTACAGGAATGTGTTCTCTAATCTTCTCCATCTAGGTAGTGATTGGTTTCTGTAGCTCAGCGAACCGCCTTTGTTAGGCGTGCCTATTCCTGTCACCTATGAGTAAATCTGTACTTCTTCAAGAGAGCTAAATGGCTACAGGGATTTCACTGTGCACAAGGAGGGTGTTACGGCAGCTCACGCTCAGAGGGCTGGCATCTGCCACCTTTCTAATTAATTTTCACATTCTATTTATTCTCTTACACTTCCGGTTGTGAGCCTAGCCTTTAACGGCTGCGCCGTCTCTCCAGACCTATTCTCTCGTCTTTACACACAAACGCCACTTAGTTGGCAGTTGTTAGTGCTCCTCGATGCTAACAGTGAACGGACTGACCACGGTGGAATCTGAAAGAGGGAAGTGGCTAGCAGTGCAGAAGCTCTGAGCAGCTAGCAACTGACCAGAGGCCGTAGTCACCTTTGGAAGCTGCACTACTGAGAAGAAAGGAATCATGACAGTCACTGTCATGATTAGTTAGGGTTTCCACTGCTGTGAAGAGGCACCATGAACACAGCCACTCTTACAAAGGAGAGCACTGATCTGAACTGGGGCTGACTCACCTTTCACAGGTTTAGTCTTCACAGCAGGAGGCTCGGGGGGCATGCAAGTGCAAAACGGATGTGGAGAAAGAACCCAGAGTTTTACATCTGGATAGGCAGGCAGCAAGGGGAGAGAGAGAGAGAGTAACACTGGGCCTGGCTTGAACACTTGGATGCCTCGAAGCCCACCCCCAGTGACAGTCTTCCTCCAGCAAGGCCACCCTTTCTCCCCTATAAATGCCATGTCCTATGAGCCTGTGGCGGCCACTTCCATTCGAACCACCAGTCACCGCGGGCAGAAATGAAATAAAGCCTTTGTCTTTTTTATTAATGATTTAGGTGAGGAATATCTTGGATGACATTTTGGAGAGACTTCCAGAGGAGTTCAACATGGCGGAGATAACACAAAAGAACCTGAATCGAAGCCCATACGCTCTTGTTTGCTTCCAAGAGTGTGAGAGGATGAATGTCCTCATCCGGGAAATCCGTGTTTCGCTTCAACAATTAGACCTTGGTTTGAAGGTAAACTTACAAATGGTGCAAGACGGGGCTCTGCCACAGCGGAAGGGTACTCATGGTGGCCTTTCCTCTCTGTGCAAGGGAGAGCTGACATTCTCTCCAGATGTGGAAGCCCAGCTGTGTGCCCTGAGTTACGACCGTGTTCCAGACACTTGGAATAAACTGGCGTATCCATCTACCTACGGTCTGGCCCAGTGGTAAGTGACCTTCTCTACTGCTGCCACTGGTGGCTGCAAACATCAGCACAGGGTCAGCTCCCCAAAAGTCCTGCGAAAACTTTCGCTCCATGACCCTTACTAGGCAGACTCTACCACTAACTTCACACAAGGTTCTCTAGTATTTTGCATCAAAAGCAAGTCAGCTTAGTTAGGCCAGACCAGGATTCAAATTCTCTCACTTACTAGGTAACTGCCCTTTGACAAAATATCTAATATCCTGGTCTTCATATTTTCATCTAAAACAAACAAAAAAAACCAAAAACAACAACAACAAAAAAAAAAAACCAGAATTTCCTCATTTACTTAAAAGTCATAGAAGCAACTTGAGTTTGCCTGTTGGCATTTTATCCTCATTATTTCTAAACCAGTAATTACTAATGCAATCATAGAGGACTTTAGAATGTACTATGGTATATAAAAGCTAGACTGCTTTCACGGAGAGGGGTGGGGCGCCATTGCTGGTGTAGAACCTGGGATTGTTGAAGGCTGTTATGTCTCATCCCAGATGTTCTGAGGCCTTGTGACATTATTCAGAGAGCAGCACAGGACTCTATAATCTGTTCCTTTTTCAGAGTCAAGTTCCTATGTATATTAATGATACGTTCCATCTTTTTGTCATTATCTTACTTTGGGCTTGCTAATTTCTGTATTTTATTTTTCCTAGCTTGTCTGTGACCATTTCTAAATTCGTTGGTTTCGTAGTTTTCTTCATCGTGCATTTTACCTCCATACTGCTTGTACTTAGAGAGGGTCCTTTACCCAACCTAAAATCAACACTTTCCAGAGACTTCTTTCTCTTGTTGACCATTGTTTATCAGAACGGTTTTCTTTTTTGAATCCCTCCCCACTCCATACACATGTAATAAAAGTAACAGGGCATCAGATCCCTTGGCACTGGAGTTACAAAGCTCTGAACCATCATGTATATACACTAGGAATTTAAGTTGGGTCCTCTGAAAGAGCAGCTAGTGCTTTTAATTGCTGAACTCTCTCCAGGATTCTCCCATCATGCCATCATAGCTTTTCTTTTCACACCCACACCCCCCCCCAATCTGAGTGTGTTTTCCTTAGAAGCATTTACCTTCCCCTTTCAAGTAATTATTCTGTGTAGAACAGTCTCCTACTCCTCTTCCCTTTGACTATACCTTCCCCGGCAACTCTGGTATCTTAACAGTAACGGGGACAGGGGACACCACACACAAACTCTCTCCTCTGCATTTCTACAGCACCCTACACAACGTTGGTATTTGCCAATTCTGTTCAAATGCTTTTTTGTGTGTGCCACCATTATGTATCACTAGAAGAATCTAATAGCTGGGTACAGAGACGCTGCCCAGTGTTTCCTACTCCTAACGGTGACAGGAACTAGAGCTGCAGGTATAAAGTCTCAACAAGAAGAAGTCAGATCTGTGCAAGCACACCACCTTGTCAATCATTTGAAAAGGCTTGCTTCCCACCTTCTGTTAACCAGGTTTAATGACCTCCTCTTGCGATGCCGAGAACTTGATACGTGGACACAAGACCTCGTTCTCCCGGCTGTTGTGTGGCTTTCCGGCTTCTTCAACCCCCAGTCCTTCTTGACAGGTATGACTAGAGAGGCAAGGTAGCAAAGGGAGCCCCAGGCACAGCCACAGTGGTGTGTCCTAGTGAAAAGCCAGCCAGGCGACACTGTCATGCTGAAGACACACGGGCAACACAGAAGCAAAC
This sequence comes from Phodopus roborovskii, assembly GCF_943737965.1. NCBI lineage: Eukaryota > Metazoa > Chordata > Mammalia > Rodentia > Cricetidae > Phodopus > Phodopus roborovskii. Next base: position 1,667,603 of record NW_026125575.1, read on the forward strand.
TGATTGATGTTCTGGAATATTCTAGTTTGTGACCTCAGAGGCAAATTGGTCCTGCACGTCTGTCCAGCTGCTCTCTAATCTGCAATGCCCCCAGCACACTGTCGGCTCTTGGGAGCCTATAAACAGGTTTTGTTTTTACCCTCAATTCTTTTCCTCCCAAAGCAATCATGCAGACCATGGCTCGGAAAAATGAGTGGCCACTGGACAGAATGTGCCTGACTATTGATGTTACCAAAAAAACAAAGGAAGATTACGGTCACCCCCCAAGAGAAGGCGCATACCTCCATGGGCTCCACCTGGAAGGTAAGTCCACTAAGGGGTGCGTGCGGAACTGTCTTACTTACAAGCTGGTCCCTCTCTACTTACAAGCTGGTCCCTCTCTACTTGGTGAGATGGGAACCTGTGTTGATAATTATTTCTTACTCTTCCATTCGCACAATTTAAATATCTGGGTGTGTGCCTGACCTGTGCCACTCAGGGTGATGACTGCTATTTAAACTGCACCTAAATCAGATGGTGTTTAAAAAAAAAAAAAAAGCTTAAGTCCTGCATGTAATTCATAGTAACCTGCTTTTTCTCACCACCAATTCAAACCGCATCCTGTGCTTTTATTGTTTGTAGAGGTCAAAGAATAACTTTCAGAAGTTAGGTTGGTCTCTTCATTTGTTAAAGGCAGGATGTTTTTCTACACTCCAGGACAGCTAGCCAGCAAGACTGAGTCTCCTGCGTCCACCTCCCATGTTTGATATAGGAATGCTGGCATTACAGATGTGCATTTCCACATCTGGCTTCCGCTATGGGCTCTAGGGACCAACTCAGGTGATAGGGTTGCCAAAACCTTACCTTTTACCCACAGAGCCATCTTGCTGGCCCGTCCTCTACACACCCAGCTGTCTCTAAGCCCTTGGAGATGCTGTGTTGCTCGATTTGTGCATTTATGCCGCAGGACGCCACACACAGTTCAGATATTTCAAGGCTAAACTTCCAAGCTAGTTAAATGCGGTGGGAAAAGAAAGTTACAAACTTACAAACAAAAGTTGTGCTGCAAAGGGCTTGCATTTGCGAAAATTCCGTCTTACGCTTGGTGATTATTATATAAGGACGGACGCCACAGATAGGTGATAACGAGATAAAAAGCAGGAACATTTATTGCATCAAACAATTAAGAGCACTGGTACCTACACGCCCTAGTTACACAACTGTTGTCTCTGCCCCAGGTGCCAGGTGGGACATCCAGTCAGGAGCCCTTGTTGACGCCCGCCTTAAGGAGTTAACATCCACGATGCCTGTCATCTTTGCCAAAGCCGTAACCGTGGACAGACAGGAAACCAAGCACACCTATGAGTGCCCCGTTTACAAAACCAAAGCTAGAGGCCTCACCTACGTGTGGACTTTCCGGCTGAAGAGCAAAGAAAAGATAGCTAAGTGGGTGCTGGCAGGCGTGGCTCTACTGCTAGAGGCATAAACGGCCTGGGTACTGCAACTTAAATTCTTCAGCCAGGACAGTGAGCATGTCTTAGTAACGGGGGTGAAGGGGGAATAGCAGTATATTAAACAAAAACAACAAAACACAACACTAAAAACATCTACCTGGGATATACTTGTTGCTTTTTAACTTCCTCCACCATGGCTTATCTCCCCTAAGTCTCAAAAACAATGTAGTAAGGGTTCTATTAAAAAAACATAGAAGCAGCAGGCTCCAGGCAGACCCTGAAGGTAGAGGCAAGCATGCCGAGGCCTCCAGTGTCCATAACTTGGTCCGTTTTTGTTTTTTTTTTTTTTGTTTTTTTTTGTTTTTTTTAAACAATAAAAGGACACTGTACTCAGTGTGTGGTTAATTGCACTTGATCGTTTAGAGGAACATTCTTCAATATAGATTTCTAATGACCCAGAACTCAGTATCTAGAGCCAAATAAACCATCAGGTTTGAGCTCTGGTTACTCAGGAGGCAGAGAAGTGGCTGCAGGGACTGTGGGGGGGGAGCCTGAGCGTCCGCTGTGTAACTTACCTGAGCTTTTAACTCTGCCCCATTTAAATTGTGCTTTTACGTCTTCAGCAGATATTTGTATATTACAGGTCTGCGTACAGACTTCTCTGCTTTACTAGTTTTCCTGAGAAATATTTTTAAGGATATAAACTTAAAAAAACAATAAATTCCAGGAAACAAGCTTCTGTGAAGTTCAGTTCTAAGGCTAGGCACAAATGGCAGACATCTCTGTAGCAGGACTCTGGTACATTCGAGCGTTCCTTTTCCTGGCAGTGGGCTTCTACAGCTGCTTTTGTAAGCTGGGCAAAAGATGGAGAAGTTTTTGTAAGCAGCTGACCAGAAGCAAGCATGAAGCAGCATCCTAGGTTACAGTGGACCAGAATACCCAGGGGTATACACTGAGACACGGCTCTATTGCCCAGAGTACAGAACGCACAGCGTGTCTCAGCTGCACATGTCCAACTCCGTGCTCCTCAGGCTGTGGAGACCAGTGTTGTTTTACGATAGTTATCATGTAATTTGTTTTGCTCCACAGGTGGAAATAGTTTGAGCACTGTGGAGTTGAGGAATGGATTCTTGAGGCCTAGGCCTCTCCAGTACGAATGGATGGAACTCAAGGGGGTTTCTACAAATTAGCCGAGGAGAAAACCAGGGTCTCCTGCACACCTGTGCCTTGCTGGAGACTTACCTCTCCAGGTACTCCTTGACATTATCATAACCGTAAAACTTGGCCAAGTGAATGAGAATTCCAGTGGCACAGCGGCCATCTCGCTTCCGGCAATAACTGCAATTGCAAATCCCACGGCAGGGAGGACATGTCCACTCCTAGGGAGCAGTAGAGAGAGATTGTTCCTTTTAAATCCACATTCTATCCTCCAGCCACTAACACATGGTGTCCCCTCAGGCATAGTGTAGGAGGGGCTACACAAGGACCCCCCGGTAAGAATGACTCTGTGTCAGAGAAACAAGGAGACATCTGTTCTAGACATGACCAGATGGTTACCACTGCGGGGGGGAGCTATTACAAAGAAAATTTAGGTGTCTTTATGTTCGGGGGTCCTATGTGATTCACAGGTCACACACGTTTGGCACAAGAACCAGGTAAGAATTCTAGCTCTCCTGATAGATATACCCCATGACTACTGCAGAAGAGGCCAACACAGACCCCCAAAGTGGCAATGATCAGGTTCAAGGCAGCGCTTACAAGCCTTGATAGTCTGGAAAGGACATTTCGTTTCTCCTAGGGATCTGAAGCATAGACAGGATAAACACCCACCTCAGGAGGTAAAATGGGGCTGGGGCGAAGAGCTCAGTCCATGGGGAGGGCCTGAATGCCATCTCTATACTCACACACAAAGGACCTGCCCAGGCGATGTGCCCTGGGCAGGCAGAGATGATAGGATCTATCGCTGGCCATCCCCACTACCGAACGCTAAGCTAAGGCGGGACTCTGTAGAAGGCGTCCTTCTAACGACAACTGAGGTTGCCCTCTGGTCTCTGCAGCCAAGTGCACACACGTGTACATGTGCCATTGATAAGTGATGTTAGCAAGGTAAGAGACACTCAGCGTGGTTCTGGACAGCAGGAAGCACTTAACCGTGATTTACCCCCGGACATGCCAAGATGGATGAAGTGAAATCAGTCTGCTAGAGGAGAGAGGACCCACTGAAAGCAACCCTGGCTTGGCCCCTAGAAACCCCCGTGGGAGGGACCTCTCCATCAGCCACCTCTTCCCAGGAGGGAAACACTGTGTGCTTCCTTTCCCCCCACAGACTTAAGCTGGAGGACGGGAAGTGACACAGAAGGGTACCACAGGGCTCCCAGGCTTGCACAGCCTCATCAGTGTGTCCATAACAAACACACACACTGCTGCTCCTACCGGATCCAGCAATGCTGTCCTCACATCCTCTCCGTAGCGGTTCCGCAGGCACGGCCCACAGAACTGTCCCCGCACACCACCACAGCCCTGGTTCCGGCACACTGTCTTGGTATCAATGGTCTTCTGCCGGCACTGGTGGCAGGTGTTACCCTACGGGGAAGGCGAAAGAGGCGATCTGTGGCTTATGGTGACACTCATCAGATGTTTATATATGCATTTCAGAGTGCAGGAACGTGGCCTCATGCCCACAATCTAGCAGGATTATCACTAGGGACAAAGGATGGTGACCTCCACTGTGAGCTCTTCAGTTCTGGGACAGATGAGGCTAAGCAGGGGACACGGAAGGGATAGAACCATCAGGAACAGAAGAGAGACCGTTGGGGGGGGGGTCTTGAGGAAGAGATAGATAGCAAAGCGCCCATGTAGCATGAATTCTGTCTCTAATCTATTGCTGGAGACCTAGAAATGAATGTGTAAAAACTTGTTCCAAAAGGTTGGCAATTCAACTGACATTCTATTATTTTAAAACAGTGTTGAACAAGCAAAAATGATGCAGGTCATCATTTGGAGAAAGTAATCCAGCTCATACCAACCAGAAATTCTACTTTATCCTATAGATAACGTATACCTCCCTCGTCCCACTCCCCCAGATGGTGAGTATTTTACATATAAAACATATGCATGCTTTTCTAACCCAGTACCTACCGTCCAGGACACACACCCCAGGGAGCCCTCTCCCTCAAGCAGGACCACTGTGCTAGGTAGCCTGCCTTTGCCCAGTACAGTGGATCCAGGACCATAGAGCTCAGACCAAGACTTAAGGAAGATAACACCAGAGCAGAGGTCTCAGGTTGTTCATAAATGATTGTGTGGGGCTCCCAGTAGGGATCATTCATGCACGCTTTTCTAAAGGTGTCCCTTACCAGCACTTTATCGTAGACTTTATCGCGAACAGTTATGGCAACATTTTCCAAGTCGTCTTCAGTGATGTCTTTCACTGAGCGGCAAGATGATACTCGGTGACGTCGTCTGTACTTCTGGCATTTCCCCTTGCAAAGGAAAAACAGGAAACCATGGTACATGCATCAAGACACTGAAAATTAGACCAAAAATCTTAAACATGCTTAGAGATGGAAGGTTGGCCACGTCTGCTTTGTCTGTGTGGTCACTCAGGGGGCTTCAGCCCAAACCCAACCTCCCCTGGAGGGCACTAAAGCATGCTGAGGTGCTCTAAACTTTGGGGAGACAGGGAAGTGAACAGCCAAGCCCACATGGGAGGGGCTCCTAAGTTTCCCCTCTTCCCCAACAGAACTCCTGCATCTTCCATGGTGCAAAACCAAAGCTGGCAATCAAAGCCAGCCAGCCAGGAGCTCTACCCGCAGCCATTCATCTCAGCTCATTTACACAAAGGACTCTGAGGGTGATTTGCAGCTCTGCCCTGGGGGTCATCTCAACCTGTGCTCTCTCATACGATCATGGTGAAAACTCAAAGTTCTTAGCTGCTGGAACCCTTCTGACTCAAGGCTACACAGAAGCCAGCACAGCATAATGAGATGCTCGCATTTACGGGAATTAGTCAGTAAATACCCCACTAATTGTCTTCCTTCTTCTGAAACTGTAAAGCTCTTCGGTGAGCTTGGCAGCCGAGAAGGTAAAGTTTTCCAGGGCAAACTTCTCCGGGGGCCGTGCGCTCCGGGTTGGGTTCATGCGCCGTATGATCTGTCCCTCTGAGAAGGCTCGGCGTGACGTTCTCCTCTTCTGAAACCAAGGGCACAGACAGATGCATCTGGGCCCCTCTGAACAGAAGGCTACCACGTCCCACAGAGCAGGACCAGTCTGAGGAGTCAGGACTTTCACTTACAGAAGCTGAGGTCGGGGTTCGCACGGGGAAGAAATCTGGCACCGAGTTCAATTCCGCCAACAACTGAGCGAGCTAAGGTTCAAAAGAAAGGAGGATCTAAAGTCAGTCAAGAAGACATCTGGAAGCAACATCTGCTTCCTTCTGTGGCTCCCATGAGTCTCGTAACTAAGACTTCACCTCCCAAGTAAGAAGCTGACGCCGTGGGTCACCTGAGCCAATGCCACGCCCACTCCTAACATATAACACAGTGAAGACAGTCCTGTTACATTTGGGGGCCAGGAGCATAAGGTCCTGGCTGTGCCAACTGTGTGACCCTGGACATTTTACACAGCTGAAAGTCCAATGTCAGCGTGTCCAAAGAAGGGTTCAGCTAGATGAGTCTCCGAGCTCCCAAATCAATCAAAATACTTGCTGGGCCTTGAGTGGTGGCACACGCCGTAATCCCAGCACCAACCACAGACAAACACCCAACCCCAAGCAATAGACACTAATATGCACCCCACCCCCAGCACTTTAATTGGGATTTTCAGTTTTAGATTCACGTACACATTAGACCACTTAGAATAACCATGTGCTACAATTTTGTTGAGCCAAGCAAATCTGTCTGTAAAAATCAAGATTCACCCATAGTGGACTATGTTCTCTTAATATAAGGTACAGGCCTACGTATATAATGTTGTGCTTTTCTTAAAAGACATAAAAGATCTGGGCGGTGTGGTACATGCCTTTAATCCCAGCACTTGGGAGGCAGAGGCAGACAGATCTGAATTGGAGACCAACCTGGTCTACATCCTAAGTTCCAGGGCAGCCAGGGCCATTACACAGAGAAACCCTGTCTTGAAAAATAAAACAAAAATAGAAAGTCGTCAATCAAAAAGAGGGGCAATGGTGGCACACACCTTTAGTCCCAGCATTCGGGAGGCAGAGGCAGGTGCATGTCTGTGAGTTGGAGGCCAACCTAGTCTACTTCCTGAGTTCCAGGGCAGCCAGAGCTACACAGAGAAACCTTGTCTCAAAACAAAACAAGAAAAAAAGTCATCAAAGTGAAAAATATTTTAAATGGCAATTAGCAGATTTTTTTTAAAAAAAAAAAAATAGGAGAAAAAGAATGACTTTCGAGGATTAGGATGACTTACTGGCCACATATAAAAACCCCCAAACACATAGGTTGAGCTAACTGAGGCATAACCGAATTAGAACGCCTCAGGGGCTAGTAACTGGCCCCTTTCCTTCCTTCAAATGATGTCTCTGAAGGGGTGGCTTCTTCCAGGCAGCACTGCAATTCTGCCTGGGCTCAGTGACAGTCCGGCTCGTGTTCACGTCTGTCGTCTGGGGGCAGTGCAGCCGGTCAGCCTCTCTCCTCTGCGGTGCCTCTGTCGGCTTAGAACTCAAGCCCGCTCAACCTTGGAGCAGCGACAAACTGTCCCCGAATCTTCCCAAACCAGAGCTAATGGCGTAAGCAACTGCACCCCAGAGTATACTTTCCTTCCAGAGAGCAAAGCCGTAGCACAACTTTTGGGGCAGCCGGCTACAGTTCCAGTGCCCCGAGAGAGCTCACCATGGCCTTGTTCTCTTTGATATTCCTGGCCCTTTTCAGCAGAGCATCCGAAGTCTCCTGGCTCTCAGCCTTGGAGTCATCCTCGGACTCAGAGGTGCTGTCTTCCCGTTCCGTGGCCTGTCTGCAGCTTCTCTCTCTCCCAAGATCACTCTTGCTGTCCGCTAAGTGTGAGCTACTTTTACCCGGCGTTTTTGCCAGTTTTTTGGCGGGGAATTGAAAGGCTACTCGAAGACCAAAACTGCTTCTCGTGCCTCTTCTGGGTACGGCCTCCTCTTCGTCATCGGCTTCCCCTTCCTCCTCACTCGCCACAGACGCTTTGCCACTGTCACTCAGCTCTGACTCCAGGAGCTACGGGACAAAGGGAATACGGTCTATATCCACCTACCAAAACTAAACCAAACGACTGTGTTTAAAACTACTCTAGGTAGGAATGCAGGTCAGTGGCATAGAAACGATCGACACCAGTTTGGGCCCTGGGTTCAGTCCCCAGCTCTAAAAATACGTAAACAAAATGACTCATATTGCGGCAAAAGAAGTGTTCCCTTCCTACCGATACCCTCTGAACTCTCTGGCTAAACGCACATGAAGTTTGGTGATGAATAACATCAAAGCACAGGCAACCCTACGTGGGAACCAGGCTAGAAGCAGAACTCCTGCACAGCCAAGGGGTAAGCTGGTACAGCCAAAGTGTGCTACGGAAGTGTTATCAACAGAGAAAATCAGAGGCTGTGGGGGGGGGGCAGGCCTGTCTGCTCTCAACAGCAAGGAAGGGGCGTGTGAGTGAAGGTTGGGAAGAGCCCACTCCCCTGTCCACTGTAGACTCAGGATAGGCACAAATGAGGGGGGAAAAAAACAACTAAGTCAATCCTGGTACAGCCTGAAGACCAGACAACAGTCTGGGACAGGGCACATCCTCCTCAGGGCACAAGGGGTCTTCCCTTCTGGGTACCACGCCACTGTGAGCTGAAGTGAAGGCAGGCGTGGCAGACAGTGCCCCTGTCAGCTCAACGTCTCCGGGTAGTCAAGCCTACAACCTGGGCTGTGCTTACATGTGACAGTTTGTACAGAAGGCAGTAACATGCTACTGTCACTCGGTAACGGTGGGTGGCCTCTGAGATCTGATGACTCTGAGAAGTGACAGAGGCAGGTTTAATTAAACGTTCAACCCACAAAGTTCCCTTTAACCCTTCTCCGAACGGCTCCTCCTGATGATCCCAACCAACCAGAGTTGGACTCAGGTCGGTACCACGGCTGGGCTTGCCTAGTATCTGGGCTGCAACGGCCCCGGGCTGGAGAGTGGGAATCCTCCTCTCCCCTTTACTTTTTGGTGCTCCAGCCTCGGTGAGCAGTTTGGCCCCACCGCATGCTCCTGCCTCACCCACCAGACACAAAGCCACAGAGCCAACTGAGGATACCACCTTGCTTGAAACCTTCAAACGGTGACACACACACACACACACACACACACACACACACACACACACACACACACACACACAGTTAAACCTTTTCTCTCTGTACAGTAATTCTCCGATGTTTCCTTCTAGTCACAGAATGCCAAGACAGCTTTTTCAACGAACTCTCGAATCATGTTTGTGAGTGGACCTACACCGAGTTATATCAGCTCTGATGTACATAGGGTGTGACTTAAGTATACAGGCTCTAGGAAGGGGGCTTTGGGAGCGAAATTACTTTCCCTCCTTAGAAACAAAGTCTGTGACTGAGTATCACCGAGTTTAAAGAAGTCACTTAGGATCTCCCAAAATCTGATGGGTTTCCTGTCTAAGTGTCTTGCTGGTGAAAGTCTAAAGCATCTGGGGAACACTCGTGAGCAGAGTGAGGAGTGTCAGCCAGCATATTTACAGTGCCGTGAGGAGGCCAATGCCCAGGACTTCTGTGCCATTAGTGATGCCTGAGGGCAGGAGAGGGACAGACAAGGCCACCATTGCCGCTCATCATCTTTCTACAGGTTCTGTGTAGGAGCTGATGGCACCGTCGAATAGGCATAAGCTAACCTCACCTTACCAGCAAAGAAGAAAGTGGTATGTTCATTGTAGATAAATAAATAGTCTTATTATTCAGTTAGCACTGAACACTTAGATAAAATTTTCAGTTTAAGAAATTGAAAAGAAAGGCTTCCTGTTCTGGGATTTTTGCGACTAGAACCTAGGACACAAAGGACACATTAATGAAAAACAAGGGTTAACGCCTCACGAAAAGTTTGACAAACACATCTGGGGCTCTTCACCCCGCCTTGTTAACTTTATGAACATAAAACTATTCCAATAAAACATTTAAAACGGCCTGACATGGAATCCCAGTGCCTGAGATGCTGAAGGAGAAGAAATATGTGTTTAGGGCCAATGTAGGCTGTGGTTGCCACAAACCACCAATATCACCACCACCATCAACACCGCCACCAACGACGCAGTGATTTAAAGTAACCTACGACAGAAATGCTAGTGTGTGAAAAATAGCCGGCCTCAATAAATAAAGGAAAAGGTCCACAAGGAAGCCTTTTAGCAGTAACGCAGGACCAAGGGGAGATTCCCCAGGACCCCGATAGGCCTGTATCATCCTTACAGTTAGCAGAATCCAAACCAGGAGGCACAGGCCTCTCCCACTTTGCTTCTAGCCGGAGACTATGGCCTCACACCCGACAAGAGATAGATTGAAGGAACATGTTACCCCAAGGCAGAATTCATAGATAAAAAAAAGCTGAAGATGAACCTGAGGTAAACTGAGTAAGACTATGAAGGTCACCTCTATGAAGGTCACCTGGGACATGCCCCTGACCACCAAGGGGTAGAGGGGGGAGTAGAGGAGGAGTTTACCTGTGGACCTAGCAAGACCAGCTCTAGAGTAGTGATCTTTATGTTATTTGGCTTCTACCAATAAGTAAATAAACGATAGATATATGGTAGGTAGGTAGGTAGATATATTAGACAATGCCATCGTTTTATTAGTAAGGTAGCATGTCAGGGTAAACGGAGAATTCAATACAAGACTAGAAACATTACAGCCCATGCCCCTCTGTGTTGGCCACCACTGTTACCTCTGGGTCACTGTTTATGTTCACCTCGCTCTCTGTAAATCCTTCAAAATCTCCAGCTTCTGAATCTGTGTCCTCTATGAAAATCCTTCTTAGCTCTTCAGTAAGGTATTTGGAACGGAAACACACATCCTGTTAAATTAAAAACACACATGAAAACCAGACATGGCGGTAGAGACCCAGAATCCCTTTAACTCTGGGGAGGAGGAGATCTCCCTGGGCACTAGGAGTAAAGGCTGAGGCAGGATTCCCACACCCTGAACCACAGAGTGAGACCTTGTCTCAAAAATCAGCTACCACTGCCACAACACATTCATGAAGAGAAAGATGAGAAGAAACAGTGGTTATAGGGTGGGAACTTACCGTCTACTGGGCAACACTTTCTATTGGATGGGAATGTTCCGGAGACTGCCAGTGGGGGCAGCTGCACCACAATGCATGATATGGTTAACGCTACTTAAAATGATACAGTGACAAGTTCTACACGGTGTGTGTATTTTACTACAACCACCATAAACACACACAGCACACCTTACAGAAATAAAGACTTATTTATACACAAGAGATTTTAATCGATACGGTGTCTCGGTCACTCCTGCCCTGATGGGGGAGTGTTGACAGAGTTCAGAGACTCTAGCCCCAGCCACCAAAACCCAGGCTTTGGCTTTCACACAAACTGTGGAAAGAGCTGCTAGCTTCACTCTCCGAAGCCATCTGGAGCAGTCTTCCATGGGTAAATGCATATCCCCTTCGAATGCAGCGGTGAGTTTCTCCACAGGATACACCCCTCACCCATCGCTACAGATCGCTCCATTTCCTGTGACAGGAGCAGGGGGAAACAGAGAAATCTGTACCTCTCTCACCCTGGACTCCCCTGTTGCAAAACTGAGAGGTGAGCAAAGACATTTTCTAATGATGACTTTTATTGTCTTTGGACATACTACAAAGAAGGAAGGAAGCCTCAATCTCCTAAGAGTGTCTGAAAGAGAGGAATGGCAGACTGGAAGAGAGACCCCCCCCCCAATGCAGCTTCCAGCAAGGTCACAACACTGCACCAGAACTCTGGTCCCTGTCCCCACTCCCAATCAAGCATCAAGCAGTGACCCCTCATAACACCATACTTGGTTGCCACCATATCATTGCTGCCTTTCTCTGGCTTTAATTATACACTTCTTCAGACTCCGATATATCTTTGGGGAGGGGGAAAAAAAAAGAAACATAAAATAGAAATATATAATAGTGGGAAAACTTGCAAGGTAGTGGAGAAAGAAATGCCTACAGCTAGCAGCAAGATTAAGAATGTCCCCTATGAATTATAGGTAATTGGAATGGGTTTGCTCAGAGCTAAATTACTTCCTTCTTTTGTTGCTAGCTGTGGTGCAGCTGCAAAAAAGAAAAAGAAAGAAAAAAAAAAAAAAGAGAAAAGGGAGTTTCAAGAGAAACTCAAATTGTATTTAAGGGAGGGAGCCAGCCCAGAGTCAGCTACACACAGTGTGCAAGTTGATGCCCTTTCCCCGAGCTGGACAAACTGAATCACAAGTGTGTGTGTGTGTGTGTGCATGGGGGGGGTCAGGTGAGCATTAGACCAGGGCTGAGAAATTAATAAAAGAACAAGTGTGGGGCTGGAGAGATGGCTCAGTGGTTGAGAACGCTTAATGTTTTTTGCAGAGGATACAGGTCCGGTTCTCAGTGCCCACATGCCAGCTTCAAACCTCCCCAACTCCAGTTTTAAGGGCTCACACGCCTATTGCTGCAAGTGGTGCATGCACACACGTTCAAGCGAACACTCTTACACATAAGATAAAAATAGAAAGACGCAAGTACAACACAGCCACCTGCTAAGGAAACCCACCAAGCACCGGAGTGCACGGAGTGCAGGAAACATCTGGCTAGCCCCTGGGGGGTCGCCTCAATGCATACATTCAATAAATATCCAAGGCTCCTATACAGAGTCTGAGAGAGAAGATGAGTCAAGCTCAGAGCAACAAGTTCCAACCTGCCTGGCAGTTTCTATCCCAGAGAAGGTGAGCAGTCCTGGTAGGGTTAAAACGGCTTTGCTACAAGCTTACTCTCCTCTCACATGGCCGTACAAAGCTAATCTCCACCGCACAGCCTCGCCATGCGCTTGGGTAAAGGCTCCCACAGCTCTCTGCTTTCTGAAAAGCTGTTCACTACGCTGCCAAGGCAAGACCAAGGAACACAAGTGTCTACTACGATTAACACTGTAAGCAAGAGAAAACGGCAGAAGCAATTGCGTCAGTTACTCTGATGCTCGCGTGACATGAAAAAGCACCGGACAGCAATGACCTGCGTACCAGTGAGGCGGACATGTTCCAACTAGAGCTGATGATAAACCCCCATGGGTGCCTCCTGTGCGTGGTGACCCAGAGTGCTGCCCGTCTGAAACCAGGCAGCCTAACAAAAGTCAGAGCCAGGGAAGCTAAAGAGCATCGTGTAAGTATGATGCCCCCCTTCAAGGAACTTGCAAGCTGAGGAGTCAGATAGGCCTACAAGGACTTAGAAGGCAGAGAAATACACTCTATCACAGAGGGGAAAGGAATCCCTCCAGTGTGTGTGTGGGGGGGGGGGCAACAGCTGACAGGAGATTGGCTGTGTGGAGGGATTGGCCAGCATCTGTGCTGTGCAGAATAGGTGAGAGGAAGAAGTACCAGGGAGGAGGAGATTGACAAGCGGTAGCCTGGATCGGAACAGCCAGCCTCACTCAGCACTGTTTTCAATGTGGGACCTTGGCTAAGTCGTTGGTGTCCCTGAGCTTCAGTTCCGTCTGGACTCCACCCGCCCTGGAGTCTGGAGTAACTTCAGTATCTGTATAAAATGTGACTGGCGGATGGGACTATGGACATAGTTGTCATAGCAGCAGAAGCAGCAGATGTCCCCAGTGCCCACACGCCTTGTACTTCTCACAGTCCCTTGACACGATGGCTTAGGCACCACCCTCCCTCTCTAACCATGCACAGCAAAACTGGGGGCTTCTGAATAATGACAGAGCCTAACCTAAGCTCAGCCCTTCTGCTACTCTCAACGGGGTTAGCTGACTCCTCCCCAGGCGGGTTAAATTTACAGCCTGTTAGTGGAGGTCAGGGTGCAGGAACAATGAAGAACTCGAGACTATGTCACGGAGGCTGAATAATCTGATTGGCCACTGTGGTGCCAGGCTTCGTATAAAGCTCCAGGGATCTAACTCTCAGAACTGTAACTCCTGTCACTTCCTCAGAAGTAATTAAATAACATTCTCCCCAGAAGGGGGGTGACAGAACCTTGTGCAGGACCCATACAGGACACCTGTCTCTCAGTCACACACTGCTGTGAGCTGTGTGGGAGCGTGGAGCAAGCGTAGCCCGCCCTTGCCAGTGTGTAAGAGGAGGGAAATAGAGCCCACAGGTGACAGCCAGGGGAAGAAAGAAAGTAGATTTAATCACGTGACGTCCCTTCACTGACAAAGCTGTCCGTGGCCAGGATTACGGCAACAAGCACGCACAGAATCCTCTCACCTGCTTCTGGAGACAGGAAGATAAAATCTGAAACATAGTACCCAACGATGCACCATTTCATAAACTTACGACTGCATTGTGAGATGAGAGAGTAGCCTGCACCCTGCTGCAGGCTCCCAGAGGGCCATGCCTGCCTGGAGAAGAAGGACTCCTCCTACCTGTTTCTCCAACTCCAGTGAGTCCAAACTCTCGAAGCTCTCTGACAGGGTTTCCATGGGAACATCATCCCGGAAACCCACAAATTCTTCGTCGTCACTGGGAGCATTGAAGATGTCAGCTACTTCTTTGGGGATCTGTTTTGGATGCAGAAGAGAGGGTGAAACCAGGATCACTCAGGATGGAATGAACACATCGCATCCTTTACCACAGCTGCTCCCAAGATCCCTGGAACCCTGAGCAAAGGGCTTCAGCTGAGACTCTCATGGTGGATAAAAAGTGGGAGACATAACCAAATCTGTTCCAGTTCTAAATGTATACATACCTTCCCTTCTGGGTAACATACAGTCATTCTTAGACAGAAGCTACTTAGCATCTGAGAGGTCAATGAGCTCCTCCTCAAGGTAACTCATCCATAAGTGGTTCTTGTAAGGAAATACCAGGCAGTAAGCTCTTGGCTTACTTCTTCATTTTTGGTTAGCCTGTGTTGGTTCAGAGATGCATGCCCAAACAGTGGCTTTCCCTTTTCTACACTTGAAGTCAGTGGATTAACTTGGAGAGAACTTACAGGCCTTTAGAACGGTCACCCCCCCTCCCCAGAGACCCATGTCTACTCAATCTAACAAATATGGGTCTGCTGGGATACATGTATGCTGACTACCTGTTTTCTCCCACCTACTTATTAAAAACAAAACAAGAAAAAGCAGCACCTACAGACTCATCATCTGTATGATGACACCATTTGTCTGCACATTTGTTCTTTATCAGGTTACATTTTTCTGGAGTTTGTCTCCATCCACAGAAAGTCCTCTGGGATAGCTAACTTATTTAATCTGTGTGTACACACAGTGCTTAGAGAGGAGTCAGGGAAAGTGATACGACTAGACATAATCAAAAATAAAAGAACTAAGCCAAAGTCAGAAAGATAATTACATATATATATATACATACATACATATATAGTGATCCCTAGATTATTTTACGAATTAAAGTCATATACACGCATATATGGCATGAAAAAAAGATGTCAACTGTCACACACAGCTAATGGGAGCAAAGGCCGGAGAGATATTTTCCTAGACACCTTTTGGTGGCTCAGCTACCAGAACTCACAACTCCAGAGTAACACAGGCAGTACTTACACAAGTCCACGTCAGCCATCACCCGAGAAAGGCGCGGTGCAATTTCAGCCTCTACCCCTTTTGACCTCTCACCAAAGTCTGTTTCAACACATGGTTACCAGAGGAACACCATCTGTGGATTTCAAAGTCAGTGCAGGGAGCAGAGAAAATTCAAGGCAGGGATGAACTACTGGCGACGAACGTGGGGACCATGCCTGGGCAGACGTGTCTGTGTCTGCCTAATCTCCGCCTGAATCCACAGGTTTTCAACCTGCTCTGGCTTCATTACAGATTGGAAATAAAAGACGAGCATTCCAACAACGCACCACACAATCTAGGCGTGTGCAGGGCTTGCCCTTACTGCCAAATTCTAAACGGTATTGAAAGGCTTTCCAAAAGCTTGCTGTTCCTTTGGCAAAGGATGGACATACTACTTGATCCTCTGGGTTTACAGGCCCTAGAGTTTAACATGAATCTGCAACAAAGAGGTCAGGTAGGCCTAGGATCTAGTTCTGAGAGCCCAGGCGAGGGTGGACTCTATGAACACCCGGTGCCGGGCTCCAATAAACCCCTGTTGAGAGCGTATTCTGCTCTCATCATCTTTTCCTAGGACAGCTAAGTTCATCTCATTTTTCCACGGCATTTTTTTTTTTTTTTAAATTACTGAACAATTTTTTTTCTGTTATTTTCTTTCTTTGGTCTTCACATCTCTTTTTTTCTGTTGTATTTTCAGTAGAACTCACATGTGTGCCTGTGTGCATGGATACATGTGAAAGCTAGATTGGCTGCTTTTCTCAACCTCCTTATATTTTTAAGAAAAGGTCTCTTACTTAACCTGAAATCCACTGACCCAGCTGACCTAATGGGCCAATGAGCTTAGGAATCTCTTATCTCCACCTTGAAGCACTGGGATTACAGGTACTAGCCACCACAGCACCCAGTTTTCACAACGACACTGGGGATCTAAGCCCAGGTCCTTGTTTCTTGTACAGCAAACACTCCCACAACACAATCTGAAGGTCAAATGACTTGTGTATTAAATGGAAGGAAGCTGAAAACGATCTAGCGTAACTATTACTTTATCTGATAAGTAATAGTTATCAGACTTCAAACCACAATCAGAGAAGATAAAGGAAGCCACTACACATTAACAATGGCCACACAATTCAAGATGTAACAGTGGTAAATACGTATATGGACTACACATTTAAGCTCTTAATTTCACAAAACAAGCATGGATGCACATAAAAGGTCAGAGAGGCTCTAATAAAATAAACAGGATGACTTTCATACCCACCCCTCTCATCTTTAAACAAATTATCCAAACAAAGGTGCAGCTGAACTGCACCAGAGACCAAATAGTTTTACACATCTATGGAATATCCCACCCCACAGACACAGAATACATTCACTGTCTCAGCAGCTTACACAGAGGACAATCTAGGTCACAAAGCCAATCTCAACAAACACAAATCAAAAATATGTCTTGTGCAGACTAAAGTAATGACACACAGACTCACTAGTTTGTGTTGTAGAATATTATTTTAAGGTGTGTCACATCTGTTCATGCTGTGGAACTTTTGTTTGGTGATGCAAAGGTGTGTGGCATTCCTTTACATTGCATTTGTTTAACTCTGTGAAGCTGTGTTACTTTGCTTGTCTAAAGCACCCGATTGGTCTAATAAAGAGCTGGGCAGAAAGGATGGGTGGGGCTGGCAGGCAGAGAGAATAAATAGTAGAAATACAGGAGGAAAAAGACCAAAGAAGCAGTTAGCCACCCAGCTACATGGTCAGACATGGAGTAAGAAGGAAAGAAAAGATATACAGAAATAGAGAAAGGCAAAAGCCCAGAGGCAAAAGGTAGACAGGATAATTTAAGAAAAGCTGGCAAGAAGGCAAGCTAAGACCAGACATTTATAAGAGAATAAGCCTCCGCGTGTATTTATTTGGGAGCTAGGTGGCAGGCCCTACAAAGAGAAAAAACAAAAAAAAACAACAACAACAACAAAAAACAACTAAAAGTGGGCTCTTAGGCGGGGGGGGGGGGTAGCATTTTAAATAGGATTGGTGAACTCTGTGCTAATATAACAAAGATACAAATTAGTAAGCTCAAAGACAAAAAAAAAGGAGAATTTACAATAGATTGCAATGAAATTCACTAGAAAATATCTTTAAGAGGTATAACCTGAAGAACTAGACAATGTAGAAGAACTTTAATAGATAAACTCCCAGCCGCATATGACCAGCCGTTAAGAGGATAAAAACCATTTAAACAGCAGGTAATGAAAGTACAGCAGTAAGAGCCAAAGAGAAACCCTGGATCTGACTGACTTGTTAGAGATGACTCACCACCAATGCTCACCTTTTCCACAACAGACAGAGAAGAACAGACTCACTCTATGAAGCCGACAGCACCTTGATACAAAACCAAATAAGGACACAACAATGAATAGACCAACATCCTTAATGAACATAAGCCACAATTCTCAATAAAATTTGGGCAAACCAAATTCAAGACTAAAGGACCACCAGCAAGATGGGAGCTCATAGGACACAGGTGAGCTTACTAGTCTTGCTAAATAGACATGGTATCAAACTACCTTCAGAATACATATCTCTGTAACTGTAGATCAGTGCAGCTGTCAGTCCTCATCAAAGCTTCTCTGTGCAGTGGATGATAGTCAACAAAGAAACTCACAACTGGTCAACCTGGAGACTATAAGTGTCTAAGGCAGCAGTTCTCAACCTGTGAGATATCCTGCACGTATTTACATTACGATTCATAATAGTAGCAAAATTTCAGTTATGAAGTAGCATCAAAGGGTCACAGCATTAGGAAAGTTGAGAATCACTGGTCTAAGGGGTGCTGGGCCATAAATGGGGCATCTCTATCTGTATTAGTTCCTTTTTCTGTTGCTGTGATAAAATATGACAGAATGCAACTTAAGGAAGAAAAGCATTCATTTGGGCTTATGGTCTCAGAGAAGAGTCCAAAATGGCAGAGGAGGCATGGCATCAGGTAACCAGAGCAGGAAGCTAAGAGGTCACATCTCCAACTACAAACATGAAGCACACGCACACACAGAGAACAGGAAGAGGGGCAAGGCTATAAACTCTCAAAGCCCATCCCAGTGACATGCTTCCTCCAGAAGGGCTGTACTTCCTAAAGAGTTCACATCTTCCCAGACAGTGTAATCAACTGGGAACCCAGTGTTCAAATATGTGAGCCTATCGGGGACAATTCTCCTTCAAACCACCACACCTCCTTGCACCAAGATTCAGGGGACAGTGCGGAAGAGGGGTCAGAAAGACATTTAAGAGCCAGTGGTTGGGTAAACAGAGTCTTCTAGTGTCCCTGTACTCATGAACGCACAACGTAGACTCAAGCTACTCAGCACGCCCATGTGGATGGGGGGGGGTCATGTCAGTAACTCCCAACTCTCTCCCAGGTATTAACAAATGACTGCTTCTAGGGAAGGCAGAGTCAGTTTTCATTAGGTGTATGGCCCCTGTAGGTTGACCTGTCCCAATGGATGGCCCCACATCCATAATTAAGGGAGCAGTATAAATTGGACTTGGTCAGTAATTTAAACAACAAAGGCCATGACTGACGTTGAAGGGAGTGAGAAATCTATCTGGAAGGAGAGAGTAAATATGATCAAAATACATTATATGCATGTATAAAAAATCAGTTAATAAAAACTTAAGTAAAACGGAGAGGAGAAAATGAAACCACATACCCATAACCAAACTACTTCATTCCGGGAATGTAAGGATATGCAAACCATGAAATGTCACACAGCACATAAATGCACTTCAAGGATAAAAATTACAGATTATCTCAACAGTGAGTCAACAAAATTCAACATCCCTTCATGACAAAAGACAGAAGACCTGGGGATAGATGGGAAGGACATGCATCAGCATAATAAAGATACAGCAGACCTACAACCATTACGATACTACACAAGGGAACACTGCGAAGTATTTCCTGCAAGGTTAGGAATGATTTAAGGGTACCCATCCTCTCCATTCTAAATCAATGTAGCATCTAAAGTCTAAACTAGAACAGAAAGAACAGACATATGATCAGGAGCCAACAACCATATTACCCATGTGTGCTGACAACATGATCCTACACTTAAAACTCCCTACACACTCCAGAGAACCCTTAGCATTCTAAGGTAGCTACAAAACCAGCATATAAATAAATAAATTAGCGGCTTTTCTACATGCCAGCAATGAACTAAAACCAGGCATACAACTAAACAGAGAAATCAATCAGAGGCTTTTCCATACGCCAAAAAGGAACTCACTAAGAGAAAAATCAAGAGGGATAATAAAAATCTCACTCACCACCCCCCCCACAGAGAGAGAGAAAGAGAGAGAACACGAGATCATCTAGGAATAAACCTAGCTAAGGAGATGAAAAACATGAACAAAAATACTACAAGACACTGAAAAAAATTTTAAGACACTACAGGACAAAAAGATCTCTCACACTCAGGAATCAGAAATATATGTATATATGTATGTATACACACACACACATATATATAACAAAACAAAAAAGTTTACAGATTCAATGCAATGCAATCCTCACCAACATTCTAGTATCTTTATAGAACTAAAAAAAAAAAAAAAAAAAAGAACAAAAACCCAACCCCAGTGTTCAAATAGAAGCACAAAACACCCCAACAAGGCAGAAGACCCACAGCACCTGACCTCAGACCACACTAGAGTCACAGTAACATACACTGACATAGTCCTGGCATAGACACAGACAAACAGACCAGTAGACCAGAAGCCCAGAAACAAGCCCACACACTACAAGAAAGGTGTCAAAAACACTCCATAATAAATGGCGCTGGGAAAATTGTGTGCCCTCATGTGAAAGACTGAATTTATTAACTCTCACCTGCATTAAAATAAAATAAAATAAAACTGGATCAAAGACCCAATATATTAAAATTCCGAAGCTGCTACAGGAAAACGTAAGCAAAACATTTCAAGCCACAGGTGTAGGCGAGGGCTTTCTAAAAACTGGGGCTGTGTGGCATTAAAATTCCTGTACAACAAAGGAAACAATCACTGAAGGGATGGTCTACAGGAATGGGGATGTCATTTGCCAACGGGCAGGAAATTAAGCACTAGCATCTGCAAGAACTCCAGAAAGCCAAATTACCTAGTCAATAAATGGGCTAGTGAACTGGGTAGTTCTCTACAAAGAGCCGAGAGTCTGGAGACCCAGCTAACCACCCAACACCCTTAGACAAGGAGGAAGTGTAAAATAAAAGTGCTTTAACGTTCTACCTCACCTCATGCGGAAGGGCAGAGCAAAACAGCAAGCAACACACGCTGGAGAGGCCACGGGCAAGAGGAATCCTTATTCACTGCTGGTGGGAATGTAACCTGCATAGCCACCATGGGAATCAGCGTGGAGGTTCCTCATAAGGGTAAAAATGGAGATATCCGTGACCCAGCTGGTAACCTCCAGGTGCATACACAGCCATCTCAGTCAGCGGAACAGAATGATGTCACACAGCGCCTTTACTAATAATGCACTGTCTATAACAGACAAGACAGGGAAGCAGCCTGGACGCCGGCCGGCCGGCCAACAGATGAGTAGGAACGCAGCATACAGCAGAGGCTCGCAAAGGAGTTTTATTCAGCTCTAACAAAGACCATCGCATTTGTGGGGAAATGAATAGAACTGAAAATAATTGTGTTCATCAAGATTCGCCAGAGTCAGAACGACAAACACATGCTTTCTGTCTGCTGGAATCTACATGTATGTTCACATCTACATATATAGTGCACGGACATAGACTGTGAGAGGGAAGGAAGAGGTCTAACAGGAGAGGAAACTGGAGAAATATGTCCCCAGAGTGGGAGCTGTCTGAGGAGGGAGGGGCCCGGTAATACGAAATGAGTGTGGACGTGGGGGGCGGTGAGTGTGGGAGCGGACCGGGGTGTGTGTGTGAGGAGTGAGTGTGGGGTGAGCAGTGAGTGTGAGGATGGTGAGCAGTGAGTGTGGGGTGAGTGAGTGTGAGATGGTGAGGCGTGAGTGTGGAATGGTGGCGTGTAAAAATGTATGATGAAGTGTATATTTGAGCCTGAGATCACAGAGATCCATCTGCCTCTGTCTCCTGGGACGAAAGGTGTGTGCCGCCACCACCTGGCCTCTATGGCTGTGGCTGGCTTTGCATTCTCATTTTCACACAAGCTTTATTAGATCATAAACAAAATATCGCAAGTGCTGCGAGCACGTGAGACTGCGGCTGAGAACCGCACCTCCTCCCTGAAGGCAGGGTTAGACACACTACACACTGCCAGGGTTCAGCCTCAGGGCTGTCCAGCCTCCCTTACACCCCAGATTCCAACCCGCAGCAGCTACCCGAGTCCAGGACAGAGTCCAGCTTGCCGCATCCTGCCTAAGGAGTACTGATAAAAAGCTGCTAAGTTCTGCTTCTCATCAAGTACCTTCCCAGTATCCCCGCAGCACAGGAATACTTTAGAACAGTGGTCCTCAACCTGGGGGGTCCTCTGAGACCATCCACAACCACTGATATTTGCATTACAACCCGTAACAGAAGCAGAATTACAGTTATGAGGTAGCAACGCTAATGGTCTCATGAGGAACTGTACAAAAGGGTCGCCAGAGTTATGGAGGTTGAGAACCACTGCTTTAGAGGGTTCCGTACCACCCTGGCTACTGCCAACCCAAATCTTAACCGAAATTCCATTTACTGAAAGAAACCAATAAGCTATCAAGCATGCCTCCAAGTGCCAGCTGGCTTCCAGTCAGGTATTATGAAAATAAACCAATGTAAGACATCATTAAACTTTTATATCCTACAATTAAAAGTATAACTTTAATTAAGGCTTAGTTTTTCTATTCCGCAGACACTTAAATTTACCATTCCTATATTAAAATATACCACCTAGCTATGGGGAACATATTCACCATCTATTATTTTTTCTTTCTTTCTTAATATGATGCTTGGGGTGCGGGTATCTCATGTGCCACAAGCTAGCCTTTAACTTCAGCTCTCCCTGCTTCTACCTCTCCAGGGCTGGGATCACAGGCATGCACCAGCAGGTTTTGTGTATGCCAGGGAAGTTCCCTGCCAATGGAGCAGCGTCCCTGCCTCATCCTTACTGAAGGAAAATAACAAAACCCTCATTTAAAGTCAATCAACTAAGGGCTGATGCTGATACAGCCTCAGGAAATGCTTTTACTCCAGGAATGTGCGTGTGCATTTCACCTGGAAACAGGATCCATGGTAAGCAAAACCCTGTCAATGTGGTGCACACCTTTAGTCCCAGCTCTTGGGAGGCAGAAGCAATCGGATCCCTTGTGAGTTCAAGGCCAGCCTGGTCTACATAGAGAATTCAAGGACAATCGGGGACACACAGAGAAACCCTGTCTCAAAACCAGAGAGAGCAACAACATAAAGAAAGGTTGTGATGATGGAAAGGTACCAAGAATTCTGACGCACATCTACAATCCCAGTATCTGAGGGTCAGCCTGGGCTACATGGTGAGAAGCCATCAAGAAGACACATAGAAAGTGTAAAAGAAAGGCATCCAGAGCCTGGTAGCACGTCTATAATCTCAGCTACTCCAGAAGCTGCAGGAAGATCCAAGGACTGCCTAGGCTACAGAGTCAGTCTGAGGTCAACGCGACCTACTTACTCTCAAAAAGGATGCTGGTGATACAAGTCAGTATCAGTAGAACACTTGGGCTCATATGCTTAAGGGCCTGGGTTTACTGCCAGCCCCGCAAAATTATTTATTTATTAACTTTATTGTGCAATGATACAGCTAAATGCTAATTAGAGGAGCCTCACATCAGATCTGAAGACATAATAAAAGACCGGTGGTGGCTCACGCCTTTAGTCCCAGCACTGGGGAGGCAGAGGCAGGCAGATCTCTGTGAGTTTGAGGCCAGCCTGGTCTACAAAGCTAGTTCCAGGACAGGCTCCAAAGCAATACAGAGAAACCCCGTCTCGAGAAACCAAAAAGGAAAGAAAGAAAAGAAAGTAAAAGGCAGGCAGGTTATTAAGTGTAACGGACTTGGAATGGCTACTGTCTCCAAAAATTCAAGGGAGGAACAGTACCATGGTAAAAGATACAGATGCCAACAACTCAGGATCAACAAGGATGGGATAGTAAAACAGCCCAGAAGAAAACCGAGGGCTTCAACAATAAACCAGCCAAAAGACAGAACACAACTCAACAAGAGCATGTAATTTTCTCGAGTGTACACATAAAATGATCCACTAAGCAGACCAGACCACATGCCGGACTATACATGTGTATAGTGTGATACTTTTTAAACACTAACATCATTAGACAGTCTTTTCTGGCACGTGGGATTTAGAAACTGCAGGAAAGCAGGCAAGTTCACAGGTAAGCAGAGAAGAAATCACAGCAAATGGGCAAATATATATAAGCTGAGGATCCCTGAGGATCTCAAAACTCCAAAACCCGAAATGCTAATGCTTCCAAATCCAAGCTGTCCCATGATGCCACAAATGGAAAATAATGTAACATCATACCATGATGATTTTGCTTTGTTTTTGTTTGTTTTTCAAGACAGGGTTTCACTGTGTAATCCTGGCTGTCCTGGAACTCATTCTGTAGACCAAGCTGGCCTCGAACTCACAGAGATCCATCCGCCTGCCTCTGCACTAACAACACCACTCTGCTTAATGGGACAGTTTTATAAACAAATAAATTACACTCAGCCTATGTGTAGAAGGTTCTGTGTTCTGATGAGTTCCATGCCAAAATATATTACTAAGGATAAGCAAATACTCAAGTGAAATACATGCTTTCGGTCTCAAGTATTTTTGCATAAGCCAACATACAACCTGTGCCTCGAAGTAAACAAACCCAAATCTGTGTGTTCGGTCTGGGACAGGCACAGCTGTAAATGTGCAAATTAAAAGGAAGATCATTAACTTCATACAGTAAGGAACCAGAAAACACACAGCAAAGTAGACCCAAAGCCAACAGAAGGAACTACTAAAGATTACAGCCGTGACGGGTAGGGGATAAAAATCACAACAGAGAGTAAGTGATAAAAACAACGTTGGTTTTTCAAAATATTAACGAAATTGGCAAACCTTCTGGTTCACTGACTTGAGAACATGGAATCTTCAAGCACTAAAATCAGAAAATAAAAGTAGGGACATTATTATTAAGCTTACAATGGTATTTTTAAAAAAGAATTTAGGAGACCTATAGACACTGCCACAACTTGACTCACTTGGAACACATTTCTGGTAACTCCCAGCTTGCAGACTGATTGACAAAGAATGAGAAAATCTGAAGAGACCTACAGCTAGTAAGGGTTTGGATCAAAACTGTTCCCAGAAGTAGTATCAGAAGCTGACAGTTTCAGTGGTAAATTCTGTGTAAAATACTTAATAGAGTGATCAATACCAGTCAGTCCCAACTCCTCCAAAGAAGCTGAAGAGGAAAAGAACAACAACAACAAAAACACCGTTTAGTGTCACATAGGAGACCACTACCTGATACCAAAGCCAGACAAAGACCCACAAACCCTTTCACACAATGCCAGCAACACAGAAAAGAGGTGTGCACACGACCAAGCTAGATGTGTTGCAAAAATGCAAAACAGCACAACATATGAAACACTAAAAACACATTATATTGAAATCAAGGGGGAAGAGATCATCACAGCTAATACAAAAAAGGCATCAGAGAAAACTCTGAGAAAAGCATTATCAACAATAATGGAGGGGAACGGCACCAATATATTAAAACCCAGGATTGTATACCCAATAGTGAATATGATCCTTAAGACCAAGAATGAGCTAATGCCTCCTTTCACCTCTGCAACAAACCAGTCTTGAAAACTCAAGCAATCATGCAAGGAAAAAAAAAAAATAGATAAATAAAAGGCATCTGGTTGAAAATAAGTAAAACATCATCTGTTACCAAACAACTCTCCGGTGTGTAGCAAAACAGGAGAGTCCTCAGAAGAGTGGTCAACACAAGTCGATACACAGTAACATTCCAAGACATAAAGTCAAAGAGTAACTAACAGGGCAGCATTTCTGCCACTAACAATCAGGAATCTGACAAATCGCAAAACAATTCCATTTACAGAGCATAAAAAATGAACAACGGGGCAGAAGTCTTACATACACCCAACTACAAAGCCTATTTTATGACTTGGGAGACACATGGGAAATACGCATCCTCCTCCTCTGTCCCTGGATCAGACATGCAAGGCTAAAAGGTGACATCAGGTCTAATCAATCACTGTCTTTTTTTTTTTTTTTTTTTTTTTTTTTTTAAACAATCTATCACCATGTGTCTAGATTGGCTGCCCAGAAAGTCCCAGGCATCCTCCTGCCTCTGCCACCCCAGCACCGGGATTAGAGTCATACACTGCCAGACCTGCTTTTTGTCTGTTTGTTTTTTAATGTGGGTTGCTAGGGATCTGAATCTCACACTTGGCCAGTGTTCCACTGACTGAGCCATCACCCAGCCCCTATTTAAAACCATCAGCGCATAGTTAAGAATGCTTGCATTGCTTTAAACGAAAGTTCTGGCATTCCAAACGGAAGCTTTGTACCTACCACTTCCTCTCCTGGGGATTTTGCATACATACTGCCATCATAGGTCATCCTGGCCCTAGGTCACTCAAAGGACAATCACAAAGGGGAGAGTTCGAAGCCTGTCACTAACAACATCAAATACACCCACACCTCTACCAGAGGCTCACAATAAAATGGTTTCTCAGGGCTGGAGAGATGGCTCAGAGGTAAAGAGCACAGGCAGCTCTTACAAAGGTTTCCAAGTTCAATTCCCAGCAACCGCATGGTGGCTCACGACCATCCGTAATGAGATCTGGTGCCCTCTTCTGGTCTGCATACATACATGCAGGCAGAACACTGTATACATACTGAATAAATGAATCCTTAATTTTAAAAAATGGTTTCTCATTCATGCTACACATTCATCAACCCTAGGCAGAGGCTCTGCCCCAAGCCCCTCTCACACCAGAGCCTGCACACCGGGAATGCTGGCAGGTACCAGGGCAGATGAGGTACTGCGACCACACATTGGCGTTTGAGCAATGACCGTTCACGAACCCTCCACCTCTTTCAAAGAGCCAGCAAAGCTAAAGCCTCTTTACTCAGAATACTGGAGCCGACACCAGGTGACTTCCACGCTGGCGCTGGAAGATGGCACTACACACCCGTCCATGAGTTCCCAGAGTCCACAGTGCCAGCAGTGCCCCAGCCTACATCCAGCCAGCATCTGGGTACCGCGTGCAGATGAAAATGCTAATGAGGAAGGGGTCACGCTGGAACACAGTCCAAGAAGTCGTGCGCGAATCCCAAGTGCTTGTGAGAAAACTACAGGAAAACAGGGCAAAGGCAAACTTGTGGCCTTGGTGTCTTTGAAAACCCACAACTGTTTTTGGAATGTGGTTTCATGTTCCGAACGGGTGTAGGGGATAACCGGTGCCGATGGGGGAATGTCCTTCTGGACATAAGTTTCTCTTATTAACTGGCGATAAAACACTGATTGCCTGCTAGCCCGACAGGAAGACAGGGGGTGGCTGGGAGATGAAGGAAATGCACCGAGAGCAGACCGCCATGTAGCAGAGCAAGGAGTAGCAGGTTTGGACCCTTCTCTAGCAAGATGAGACCACGTGGAAATACTTAGGTTAATAGAAATGGGTTAATAATTAAGAGAGCTGAAAAGAAGCCCTAGCCATCGGCCAACAGTTTTATAATTAATATAGCGTCTGTGTGTTTATTTGGGGCTGAAGGGCGGCAGTCCCTAGCAGGAAAAAAAACACTCCAGTTACACCGTGCCCCTATGGAAAAAAACATGTTTTTTGGCCACTTTAGCTTGTCCTTGTGACTGAACACCTTACTCACGTGACTCTTCTCAACCCTCCGAGGGTTAAGAAGATGCTGCAAATAAACTTGGTGACTGCATCAGAGTTTAGTTCACCTCGTTTTTAGGCCCTGATTTCCCAACCACTGACTAGAGCAGAAAACGGTCACGTGTGTAAGGATGAGGATTAATGAGGCCTGCTACCTGGGAATGAAGTCTAGAAGTGCAGGAACATGCCACACAGTGGCTGGCACCCTTGTAAAAGCAGTGATCTGACCCCCGTATCCACGGCTGTCTACACGCCGGATGCAGTCAGTCTTCTGAGGGATCCCTATCACTGGAGGATGGAACCGCCCCATGCTCACTCAAGGGAACACCATGGACCAGCTCTCCAAACCACTGGGGGCACAGGAAGCCATTCCACAGGAACCTCACGACATACTTGTACCCTACTACGAACAATGCCATTAAACAAAATAAGCCATGGTCACCTCTATGTACCCATACAGGCAGCTGACTCCCCAGGCTCTTGGCATTGTGCCTGAATGAATAGTATACTCATTAAAAACCCTAATACAACCACTTAGTTCAAGCAAAGGTCATTAGGACACAGAGGTTCCCCGTTAAGTGCCTGCAGCTGATAGTGTGGGGGCACTCAGGACACTGGGCAGTCAGGCAGGTGGAGGGTTCTGCACAGAGGTAGCGAAAGGGGAATGAACGTAAGGGGCCCTGTGCAAATGTTACGGAATGCTGCATGAGCCCAGGGCTTTCCGCTAAAACAACAACAAAAAACCACCTCCCTGAAAGGGAAATGGTCAATAGTAAACACACCGTTATCTCAACTCTCCCTTTTAAACAGAAATAAGAACACCAGACATCTCACATAAAACGGTCT
This sequence comes from Phodopus roborovskii, assembly GCF_943737965.1. Classification (NCBI taxonomy): domain Eukaryota; kingdom Metazoa; phylum Chordata; class Mammalia; order Rodentia; family Cricetidae; genus Phodopus; species Phodopus roborovskii. The sequence goes on from NW_026125575.1 coordinate 1,695,516, forward strand.
TAGGGACTGCAGTCAGGAAAAGTCTGATTTCCTCTGTTTAATGTCCTCTGGCGTTGAGAACTTTCCAGTAAACACAGATTGTGAGGAAGGGGAATAGGATAGAGCTTTTGTTTTTCTTCTCTTTTCCTGATTTTTGCAGAGGTTGGGGGAGCATGTTAGAGGACCAATTATTGATCTTCCTGCCTCAGTTTCCTTAGTTCTGGAATTACACACACACACACACACACACACACACACACACACACACACACACACACACCAGGATAAACAAAGCTTTACACGTAGCTTTGAAAGCTAAACCTGGAGGTTTGTGAGAAAGTGCTGGCATCCTACCCTGGAGGCCTCTGGGGCAGTCATGAACTGGCCCCACATGAGTTCAACAGAAAAACCTTAAGTTGTTACAAATATCTAACCCAACACAACTCAAGTGCCTACTCACTCTACTTAGCCCTCAACCTACATTTCAATTTGACAAATACCCAATACCTATGTGCCACATCAGGTGGGTTGTGGGGTCACCACTACCCCGGTGATAAGTTTGAAGAGAGCCACATCGATCGAAGCAGGGGCTGGGACTGCTTCAAGATTTAGGCCAAGGCGCAACAGGAAAGACGCTCTCCAGGCCGCTCTATATCCATCCTCTCCGAGGAAAGGATAACACAAGGGTAAGGCCCTGCCTCTCAGAATGGTCTGGGGGAACAGTTCTGGGAAGAGGCTGATATAATCAGCAGAGACCACAACTCCAGGAAATGCACCCCTGACTCCGGCAACCCAGGTAGCCCAATTGCAAGCCTTGGAGATTCTATGACTATCTCTATAAAGTTTATTGACGCAAATCATATACCAAAAAGTGAATGTTGTACCCTCCACATCCCGAAGTTTAACCAACTGCACCAACAGAAGTGCCTGATTATCCATCTTAGAAACCTCCTAATTTATAACAAGCAAACTTCGATAATAATGGTAGTCATCTAGAGAGCCAACTTCAACGAGAAATACATTTTTGGGAAAGCTGTTAAGGGAGATTATTGAAAGACACAGCACGTGAGCCAGGTAGCACGGACTCCCTGGCAGCCCCTCACGGAACTGTGCCCCATCTGCACCTGCCTGTAAGTTTTCTAGTTAGAACAGATGAAAGCAATGGTTAGATATCAAGGACAATTCACCACTTTCCCCAGGCTCAACAAGTTACTGGAGGCTCTTAAATTCTGGATGGTGTGAGTCACCACAGATCTATGTTCAGCAAAAGCTGCCTTCCCGCAGCAAACACAGCACAACGGGGCACGCCTACCCCAAGGAAGCCAGGTGCCAAAGGCTCCTACAGGCTGAGAATCAGACATCTCCACCTGAGATATTAAATACATTTAGCAATGTTTAAACGAGATTCCAACCCAAGCCACGAGCCACACGCTGTGCTTACTCTGAAGCACAAAGATTTTTGTCAACAGAATACGTAACATACACATGCAGCCAGTGGACTGCTACCGATATCCAGCACCCAACTAAAGGCCTCTGGGCTCCTCTGAAACCCAGGGCCCACAGTGCTGAAGAAAGCAGGATTAAAAGACCAACCAGACTACTACGGCAGGGAACAACACCAGATGGAACTCTCCAGAAAATGAGGCCCAGAGAGTAGGGTGGGAAGAGTTCCGCGTTCTCTTGTCTTGTTTCTTTATTACACATACAACATAAAACAATATACAAAATGGTTCCCGTGTAAAAGCTAATATTCCCAAACTGACTTTTATACATAGTATGATCTTCTGAGATACCCTCCCCCAAAAATTAAAAAAAAAAAAAAAAAAAAAAAAACCAGACTAGAAGCTCACACCTGTCAGGCCCTGACATCCAGCTGCTCTGGTTGAGGAGTGAAGGAGTCTTGACAGCCCCTCACAGTCGGGTAACCTTTTATATTGCTACGTCCTCCATACCCTTGACCCATTTTTACAGTGTTACATTTGCTTATCCTTGGCCCCACACAGGTGAGGATTTCCAGCCTCCTATCAGTTTGTCCAGACTCCAACGGCGAGAGCCAGACAGCCGTCCTGGAAACACAATCCCAGCTAGTGGAATCCTGTCAGTTGCCCTAGATGAAGCAGTGGATTTCTCTTATCTCTGGAAAGAGATAACACAATCTGCTTCACAGACCTGCAGGGAGAATTAACCTCCCAACCTTAGGGACCTAGCACAGTATGACTCAGAAAAGGAAGTGACAATTTCCAGTCCTCGGGGAGAAGAAAGGGATGACTCTGGGCTTCAGCAAGGGGACATGGAAGAGGTCCCAGGGACCTTGCAGTGAAGAAGTTAGGGACAACAGTATTCTGGTTTTCAGTCTTCAGCTACAAAGTCTGGTTCATACACGTGACAGCTATGAAGAAAATCAGGCAGGCAGTACCAACCATTAGTTCAGTAAGACACAAGTCTTTGCGGTGAGATGCAGCAGCTTTTTAGAGGTGTTTTTGCACACAGAGTGCTAGCTAGCATTTACTCCCATGGAAGACAACTTTTTTCTGAGTGCTAGCCTCAGCTGCGTTTACTATACCTCTCCTCCATCCAGCTGTAAAACATGACTAGCCACTACCTTTTTAATAAAAAAAAAAAAAAAAAAGGAGGAAATTACAAAGCATACTAATTCTTATCAACCACCACTAAAGCTAGAAGCCTTTTTTATAAAATAAATCTAGAATTTGGAAGTAGAAATTCCTCAAGTGTCAGGGAGCAAGGGTAACTCTAAGAGCCATAAGACTTGGGTATGCAGGGGGCTCACATGGCTCCACAAGTATTTCTCATAACGGGCTCTAACACTGATAAATTGATTTAACTGGAAATTTCCATCAAATCAAACATCTGTGACCTCCAAGAAGTCAGCCCCACTATACATGGGTCAGGCTTATTTGAAAAGAATGAGCAACTGCCTTTTTAAATATGGGACTATTCCAGGACAGTCAGGGCTACAGAGAGACCCTGTCTCAAAACAAAACAAAACAAAACAAAAAGCAATAAAGCTGGGCAGTGGTGGCGCGCGCCTTTAATCCCAGCACTCAGGAGGCAGAGGCAGGTGGATCTCAGTGAGTTCGAGGCCAGCTTAGTCTACATACAGAGTGAGCTCCAAGACAGCCAGGGCTGTTTCACAGAGAAACCCTGTCTCAAAAAACAAAAACAAAAAAGTAACAACAATATTAAAAAACAACTATTAAAGTGACAAATCCTTCCAGATATCATGGCTGAACAGTTGAGCCCTGTGACTAGCCTCTGGAGCTTTGGGTCCGGCACGTTTTAACCCAGAAAATCTGATAGGCACACTTTCTAGCAGTGAGGTAGGTCAACGCCAGAAAAAGTTCCCATCATTCCTTTGACAGTCTGCTTCACGCACACTCAGTGCTCAGCATCATGTCCTTCTCAAAGGGACCAACCTGCAACCTGGAGCCAGAAGAGTTAAGGGACAGCGACATTCGGGGCCTACCAGCCAATCTCCTAGGAAACTAAGGCACGACATAGGCACTAAGGCATGACATAGGCAGGCTCCCGTGAGCCATACTATTGAGGAGGTCAATGAGGAATCGCATCCTCACCTTGACTAGGTATTGCTTGGGTATTCTATCTGTCATTCACCATTAAAGTCTAAAGACACATCGGCCAGCCCCACCAGGACCCCAACCCCGGGCAGAGGGGTGCAGATCACCGTCAGAGGACTTCCAATCCAACCCACAGGTGGCAAAGCAGCAGACTTGAAAGTGATCTGGAATGTGCTCCGCCTGGCTCAGGTACGGCTCAGAAACCTCCTCCCACGCCACTTTGCTTTTAGAGAACACACCCTGGGAGTTGCTTTCCTAAGGATGGAAATTCTATTCACTGCACATGTGAGAAGACAGTGCACCGTCTGCTGGTCCCTGCCACCCCAGTGCGCATCAGGCAGCTTCATTCATAATGTGGGGCTTGAAGAGACCCAGGAATTTAACATCTCGCCGCCTGAGACGTTCACTGGACTGCCCACCATGCAGAACCAACTCTCGGACCATTTCAGTGAAAGACTAACCTGTTCATATTAAAATTGTAAGCTGGTGAACAGGAAAATTTCCTGAAAAGAAAAAAATCATCTCAATTTGTGCTAACAATTAGGATTTCTTTAGCAAAGGCAAAAAAAAAAAAAAAATCTTGCATATACATATAGGAATTTGCCCTAATTGGTATATATAATGGGTAGGATATAATTTACATCCACATAGTAAATAGTTTACTATTTCAAAACCACCAAAAAAAAAAATTGCCTCATTACTTAACAATAAAACATTCACTTCCAGCTTGGGACATCCTGAAATTTCCAAAGATCATGAATACAAGGATCAAAGTTGCAGAGAACTTTCCAGCAAAGTAACAGGCTTTAGAAATGATACAATAAATTACTTTTTTTTTTATTTTTTTAAGGCAATTCACAAGCTCAAATCTCTTTCCATGGGGCTAGGGCCTCTCTGACAGACTAGCATACAGATGCCTCCCCACCCCAGCACACAGTGATAAGCCAGAATGCAAGCACTGGGAAGAATCCTAGCACTCAGGAAATGGAGGCAGGAGGATAGGAAGTCCTACATAGCAGCTGGAGACCACTCTGGGATGATTGAGACAGCCCACAAAAACAAAGCCATCCTTTCCAGGTGTGTCGTTATGTACAGGAGAAGCAGAGGTTGCCAATGTAATAATCAATGGCCAGGTGCTTTTGAAACAACAAATCTAAGCCTGAGTTTGGCTCAGGACTGTTTTTCTGGTTTTTATTATCTCCTCTCACTGGAGAAACCTTTCCCTCAAAGGGCCACAGCTAGCCAGCTGGCTAGTTCCCTAATTCGCCAGCATTCAGGTAGCTGCTCCTCCAGGCTCAGAGCCCAGGTAGACTACAGAGGTGAACCCTGGTTGGAGGTGTGGTCACCAACGGGATCAAGAAAGGCAACTTTCAACATGAAACAACCCGGGACCCACGCACAGAGGGATAACCGATTTTTCATTTCATTTTTAAAAAAATGTTCTGTTTACCACCACCTATAAAAGTGTGTGTCTGTTTAGGTTTCTTGTGGTTGTTGTCGTTCTTATGTTATTTTAAAGTAGAGGCAAAACCCTGGAACTGTAAACTAATAAAAGTATCAACCCCATCTCTTAATTAATGACCCATTTGAGAGACTTGGTAAAGTTTCAAAATCTAATTGGGCCTTTAATACGCTTTGCGTAAGACTTGCAATCTCGAAGTTAACTTGGCCTAAAGATGTTACCATTCGCCCCAAGTGGTAAATTCCTTTAAAACGTTTATGAAAAGTTCTAGAACACACACATCAACTCCTTTTAAACTTCATTACCAAAATTGGGATACTGTGCGTCTCAAAAACATTTTTTTAACTGCTTTTTTTTTTCTCTCTCTCTCTTATCTTCCTGTGCCCAGTTCCGGCAAGGAAGGGGGAATTGCACGTTGCCGTCCCGCGCGCGCCCCTCCCCCAGGTCCCCGAGCTCAGCGCCCCGTTGCTCCCAGCCCGCAGCTCCTGCACAGGCGTCCCCACCTGAGCACTGGTGGCAGCGGCCAGGCCTCCAGATTCGGAGTGGCATGGCGAGGAGCCACGCACACACCTGCACTACCCAAGTTCGCAGCACCGTGAGCTCCGCGTGGGCAGCCCCACTCCAGGAATTTGGGCCGCAGAAAGCGGCCGAGGACAGGGGGTCAGGAGTTTGGGAACCCTCACCTGGGAGCGCGTAGCCAGCTCCATCCTCCCTGCCGGGCTCGGCCTGCGCCCTGCACGCGGCCACCCGGGCTGGCGCTGCCCCGAGCACGCAGCGCGCGCGGAGTTTGCCGTGGAGCAGCGCACTGAGTGTAGACGGGGGGACCAAGGCGCGCCGCGCGCTATGCGCAGCCTCGCACAGCCTCGGACCACACGCCCGCACCCGGGCCTCGCCACCTGCGGTCCCTGTCTCGCGGCCTGCGCGGGAGCGCGCCAAGGGTGCGCGCCGCCCGCATCGGCGGGCGTGTGGGCGTGCCCGGGGTTCCCCCCACCGCGCAAGCCCGCGGTGGAGCCGTCCGCCCTGGTTCGCGCGGGAGACTCGAGCTGGGGCTGCACGCGCCGGTACCCGGCTTGAGCGCTCAAGCCGTTCAGCGCCAGTCTTTGGGGCCTCAGGGCCAGGGATCCAGGAGGGTTTGGGGAAGGCTGCGGAGCTGGTTTTGCTCGGTTGTTTGGGAAGGGGCGGAGTCTGCGTGCCTCCAAAACACTGGCTGTCCAGTTCACCCAAGTTTGCTAACCCTGGGCGGAGACCATGGGCACCCTGCACATCACACACTGCTCGCTAGGCCCCATGCTGCTAGCCAGAGCTTCCCAGGAGTGACTAGCATCCACTCGCCGTGGAAACGCTGGAATGGGCCTAAGGACCCAGGAATGAACAAAAGTCCAGTACCCACTAGGTTGGACTTTAGGGTCCAGGAGCCATAACCCACGTACAGGATAATTATGAATATACTGACAATACAAGCGCCATGATGATAATTATGTCATTTTACCACTTAATTTGACGGATAATGGAAATAATTAGTAGTCTAATTCCTACCTCTGATTTAATAATGATAAATGTAATAATGGAAGTGCGCGGACATGCAAACTTGGAACTAGTTAGGTGCCATGAGGGGTTAAAAAAAAGAATTATCAGGGAGATAGGGGGCTGCGAAGACTTAGAGCCCTTAGTCAGAGCGCGAGGCATTTAATGAGCGGGGACAATGGGAGGCTGGAAAGTGAAATGTCTAAAGCTTTAGCATGGGATGGGGTCACGAGGCGGCGGTAGAGCAGCAGCTGCTTGCCTGGGTACCGGTGGGGTAGATAGGTGTGAGCAGAGGTTTTAGCATGACACCGGCAGGAATGAGAGCTCTTGCCAGTGGCGGCGATAGACTACACCACGCTACGACTACACGCTATGACTCGGGAACAGGAGGGGCAACGTTCACACGCAAATTGCTTTAAGAAGTCGAACATTATGGGAGTAACCAACCACTTTATGAGTGATTTAAGGCCTCAAGACCCATGCCTGGTGCCACTGCTGGGCCAAGAACCTGTGACTAGACAGGCCATTAGACCCTAAGGGGGAACCTACTGTTGTTATTCTGCTAAGTGGACATGGTATTAAACAGATCCAAGTGATCTGTTGTTATACGCACAGATAATGCATCTCTCCACCGGCACCAAAGAAGCTTCTGTTTGCAGTAGACGGTGACTAGCAGAGACCTACAACTGGACAAGGTGCAGAGAACAAGAAGGTGTAGAAATATCCAGTCCTAAATGAGCATCTGTATAGCATTACTCCTCCTCAGGCTTGGGGGGGGGGTGTCATTGCAGAAGATGGGGGAGTAAGATTGTAGGGGCCAGAGACTGGATGACACAACAGGGCAGCCGCACATACGAATTCAGAGTAGATGTGACAGCATGCACAAGCCTGTACAAGCTCAGGCCAGACCAAATCCCAGCACGGCAAGGGGAGGTGGTCAGGCAGACTTACCCCCTAGCTGAGGAGCTATTAGCAACTGAAAGCTGCCAGGAGGGAGAGAGGAGTCAGTTTTAAGTACCTGCTCCAGTGGAATGCCACACCTCATCCATGAATATACAGGGCAGGACAAGACGGGGAGAAAGAACACAGATTTGTGTGGGTAGGAAAAGTGGCAGGTGCATGTGGGGGTATGGCCAAAATACATTATGCAAAATTCTCAAAGGATAAGAATTTCTTTTTCAGAGAGTCTCTGGATGAAGTCTGTGGTTATTGGCTTTGAAATGTTTCTTTAACAAGAGATCTGCTGCTCATGCAGAGGACCCAGGTTTGGTTCCCAGCACCCCCGTAGTGACTCACAGCCATCTCTAATTCCGGTTTTAAGGTGTTTGGTGTCTTTGCTACTGTTCTGTTTCTGCGGGGGGGGGGGGGGGGAACGCCATGACCAAGGCCACTATAACAGAAAGTGTTTAATTAGGGATTTGCTTACAGCTTCAGAGGTTTAATCCATTATCATCATGGCAGGAAACATTGGGCCATACAGGCAGGTGCTAGAACAGTAATGTTGACCCATGGGAGGTGAGGAGGGAGGGAGGGAGGGAGAGAGAGAGAAAGACTCTGGGCTTGGTATGGGATTTTGAAACCTCGCCCCCCAGTGACACACTTCCTCCAACAAGGGTGTACCTCCTAGTCCTTTCTATTCCTTTCAGATAGTGCCTTTGCCTGGTGACTAAGCATTCAAATATATGAGCCTATGAGGACCATTCTTATTCAACCCACATATTTCAGCCCAACCTTCAAAAGTCCTCGTAGTTTATCACAGCCTTGACTTGTTTAAAAGTCCAAAGTCTCTTCTGAGACTGACAGCAATCCCCTAAGGGCAGCCCCCAGTAAAACCAAAATAAAAAAGCAGATCACATACTTTCAATAAACAATAACAAGGACATATATTTCTATTCCAAAACAGAGGAAAGGGACCAAAGCATGATCCAAAACCAGGATGGGGCAAACTCCAAATTCTCAACTCCATGGCTGATGTCAAAGCGCGCTCTTCAGAACTCTGACCCCTTCCAGCTTTGCTGACTGAAACATACTTTTCCCCCTTGGGCTGGCTCCACACACTGGTAGCAGTTCTCTGGCAGGTGACCCACAACTCTGGCACCCCCAATATCTTGGGATTTCCCACAGTAATCCAGGCTCCAACTTCATAGCTTCACACAACGGCCTTCATGCAGAGACACACCCGGCCTCAGAGTCTTTCCCTGGCCATGAAGACAGACTCCACAATCCCTTTATTGTATCCTTAACTCTAAAGCCAGAACCACATGGGAAATGCTGCCAAGTACTGCTCCTTGCTTGGCCCTCTGGGGACCATTTTTATTCAAACCACCACAGGATCTGGTACCCTTTTCTGGTCTCTGCTGTCACTGCATGCAAGTGGTGAGCACACACAACACACACACACACAACACACACACATACACCACACATACCAACACACACACACACTCACACACACACAGAGGCAAAGCATTCGGACACAAAATAATCTTTTAAAAACATGTAAGAGAAAAGAAGCTGTCCGAAACTCTTTGGATGAGTGAGGTAAGAGGCTTGGCATGAGAATATGCCATCCACAAACTTGTCACTCTGCCACACTTCAAAGGCACTTTATAGACAGCAGGTGCAAGAAGATCAACTGCCCGTTCCCTGAACTTACCGGTGAGAGATGCTATTTATTCCCTTTGAGAGACACCTCCCTGTGTGAGAGGAAAGCAAGGTCCTTATCAAGGGCAGGAAACTGAAGCTAAGGGAAATCTGGTCAGAACAACCTTAGCAGAATTACTTAACTCTTATCTTTGTAGCCACTGCAATCAATTAACTAGTATGCCCTGGGCCCTTCCTATCAGATTTTCACATTTTGGCAATGTCCAAGGCAGCATGGAAAACTTTGTCCGAATTTCTATGAAGTAAAACTCTGTGGTTTTCTCCCATTCATCTGTCTTACGTCCGTTTAACTCATAGGCCCCTGCCGGGCCTTTTGAGCTGCTAACTCAGCCCGTGGTGTTTGTAAAAGAAGTTTACACAGTTCTGACTTGGTTAACTGAAAGCTTAGTCGTGGGTGTTACATGGCCATTTTCTCCAAACAGAAGTACCCTCTTCTTGAGGGACGTGGGATACTCCTCTAAGACTCAAGAAGCCGAGGGAGCTTACATGCAAGGCCCAGGATGCCAGAAAGTGAGAAGGTTCTTATGGGTCTTCCCCAAGATTAAATGAGCACTAATGATTGCTAAAGAGGAGACACTGGGCATGCATGCAGGGAACGCTTGGGCTTGGCTTTTTTCACTGATGCAGCTGTCTTTGAGCCCTCCAGGATCCTATAAACACCTGAGCCGCTTCACTTAATTACTTCTGTAACTCCAGTCAGCTTGGATCATCAAGTTAGACATAAATGGGACGATTTCTTTGGTTTTTAGTGTCCTATCTGAAGTAAAGATCCATTTGTTTATATCACTCCAGGAACAGTGACCCCCCACAGTCTATGCTGCTATAACGGAGTTTAACTGTGGTGCCCCTGACAATTCAGCAAAGAATTCACCTCTGACAGAGAGAGCTGGAGGCCATCTGGGAAATAGCCCAGTTTTCCTTGGCACATTCGTATTTGTCATGAATACATAAAACAGCATCCAGATAGCATCTGGATGCTCACTACCGCTGAGGCTCTTGAAAAGTCCAACTCCTTGTGATTGAACAAGATCTAGCATAGGAAAGGGAGGCAGCCCTAAATGGAAGATGCTCACAGGTAATCCCCCAACTTATGCGGGGTCATCCATCCAGACATAAGTCTTTTGTAGCAAATTCATAACCAAACAATGGCTAGGTACCATGACCAAAGAGCAGGTTGGGGAGGAGAGGGTTTACTTGGCTTACACTTCAGCATTGCTGTTCATCAGTGAAGGAAGTCAGGACAGGAACTCAAGCAGAGCAGGATCCGGGAAGCAGGAGCCGATGCAGAGGTCATGGAGGAACGCTGCTTACTGGCTTACTTCCCATGGCTTGCTCAGCCTGCTTCCTCATAGAACCCAGGACCACCAGCCCAGGGATGGCACCTCCCACCATGGGCTGGGTCCTCCCGCATTGATTGCTAATTGAGAAAATGCCTTACAGTGGATCTCATGGAGGCATTTCCTCAGCTGAGGCTCCTTCCTCTGATGACTCTATAGCTTGTGTCAAGATGACACTCAGAACCTTCTAGAAGCATGTAGGGAGAATAATCATACCCTCCTCACCTGAGGTTCAAGCCACTCTTTCCACGTGTGTACAATTCTTCTCAAGTTTAATATGGTCTCATGGGCTCAACAGGTCCACTGAAGGATGACTTCTAACTCCACATTCAGCTGTGGTCATGTCCTCATCCAAGCTAGGTGGTGTGGCTGCTTTGGGGTTGTCCCTGCTTTTGTAAGTAAACCAGATAAACTCATTTTCTCCCTCCAAACTAGACGTGGGTGGAATCCTTACTTTAGACTATTATTAATGCCCTGTCTTGGACATTCATGTAAGGTAAGGTAAGATCGTGCAATGCCCTTCAAGGCTCAAGGAACATCCACTAAGAGGGGGTTGCAGGAATGTAGAATGCGAGTATGAGAAGAGTCTCGTGGAATGCTGTCTCCCAGACACACGGCCATTGCAGCATGCTTGCCTGACACAAGACCTGTACAAGATGGCCTGCTAACATTTTGTCAAAGGTGGTTCAGGGCTTCCTTAGGCCCCCATGCCTCCCTGAGTTGCTATTGGCAATTACTGATTGCTAGGGAAGGGAAGACATCTTATTCAGTTGTGTAGGCCCTGGCAAGTTTCCCACACTCTGGCGAGCAGCCCTAATTAAACTGTGGGTCATGAAAACGAGAAATTTTCAAAAACAATGATATCGTGGAATAATAAGGAACGGGAAATATGGATGTTTATTCAGGGAGAAACAACTTACAACAGAGACAGATGAACGGCAGCAGGTTCCTGTCCCAGGATGTCTCCGGATGCTCTCTGCCTCTGTCCAGCAATGGAGAGAGCGCTCCGGTGTTCCTACCTCAGACCTAGTTCCCCCAGTGGGCGTGGTCAGTGCAACAGGTGTGGACAGACTGAATATCTCACTACACAATATCTTAATTAAGAAAATAGTGTTATGAAAATAAATGCAGTGATAACAGGGCATGGTGATATTCACCTTTAATCCCAGCATCCAGGAGACAGAGGAAGGTGGATCTCCGGGTTCAAGGCCAGCCGGGTCTACAGAGTGAGTTCCAGGAGAGCAAAATCAATCAATCAGTTAATCGATTAATCCATCAATCAATAACTGCAGTGATATTTGGCAAATATTTAGGATTTCTTAGAGATGTTTTGTGAGCTCTAAACATGATAAAGTATATATATATATATATATACACACACACACACACATATATATATATACACTGTAAGCTTTACAGTACATAATGTTGTTTGTAATTTAGTCCCTGAACCTGAAATATTATTAACTACATACTGATAATAATGAAAAATAATAATAATTAGTATTCACCAATTCTTATCTATGAACTTATGAATTGAAAAAGAAAATAGTTATGATCCATTTATAATTAATGGTACCAACAAAAGTATTATAGCACTTATGTGGTTTTAAAAGAATTATACAGGTTGTATTGTTTTGTTTTGTGGTTTTAGAAAAATTATGCCCTTTTTGTTTTGTTTTGTTTGGCTTGTTTGTTTTCGTTTGTTTGATTTTCAAGACAGGGTTTCTCTGTGTATCCCTGGTTGTCCTAGAACTCACTCTGTAGACCAGGCCTTGAACTCATGGAGTTCTGCCTGCCTCTGCCTCTGAGTGCTGTGATTAAAGGCATACACCACCATGCCCAGCTTTGGTTTTTTATATGTATGTATGTATGTATATATAATATTATATAAATATATTATATTTATATATTATATGTAAATAAAATTATATACACATATATACCTATAGTGAGAGAGAGAGGAATAATACTTAGTGCTGAAGGTTGTTGGTAGAGTGAATAAGAAATGAGCAACAGGCTTCGGCATAGCAAGAATGAGGGCACTTCCCAGAAGTAACAGAACACACAGAAACCCAGGAAAAGAGGGGAGATGTTTGCAAACAAACTCCTAGGTAGCTTTATTCACTGTATTATAAAATACCAATAAATGGATATACTAAATTCCTAAAGAACAAAACAGCAAATATTCCTTTGGTGACAGGGAACTGCAATACATTTTCCAGTACAGGTTTTTACCTTGTGTGGTGGTTTGAATGAAAATGGCCTCCGTAGGCTCACAGGGTGTGACACTATAGCAAGTGTGACCGTGTTGGAGTAGGTGTGGCTTACTGGAGGAAGTGTGTCACTAGGGTGGGGTGGTGGGGCCTTCCGCCATTGTCTCTCGATTATTTGCTAGCCCAGACTCACAGTCTTTGGTAAGCCCTAGCAGAGAGCTGTGGATCAAGAAGGAGGAAATTTTAAGATCAGGGCTACACTTGTTCTCTTTATAGTTGATTGCACAAATATTTAGTAGCAATTCTATGGTTTAGGAGGAGAGAAGAGAAACTACAGTCTTCTAAATTCTAACATTTCCAAATTTAATTAAAAAAAAAACTGGCACGGAGCCTTTAATAAATAAATAAACAAACAAAAATAAAAAACTAGATGTAATCAGCTGTTACCAGGTTGAGACACATTGACCCTAAGGATTTTAGGGCTCAGTCCTGTAAGCTTTCAGACCATTCTGGAAAGCAGATGTGCTGAGAACGATTACTTTGGCCTAGCTCAGACATTTCCCATGGGTGGTTCTCACTTTCACTAGAGCTCTGGTAGGAAATGAGGACCCTCGCTCCCACCTGAGACTGACTGAATCAGAAACTCTGGGGGTAGAGGTGGAAATCTGGACTTCAGTCACCATCTGGTTAATGGTGATTCTCTGTCCAACTTCAGAATCTCTGTGGTTGTAACACAAGGTCTATCACTCACAAACAGGGTGACCTTGGAATTCATTCCGCTTGGGGGCTGGAGAGATGGCTCAGAGGTTAAGAGCATTGTCTGCTCTTCCAGAGGTTCCCAAGTTAATCCCAAGCACCCACGGGGTGGCTCACAAATGTTTATAATGAGATTAGGGGCTGTCTTCTGACATTCAGGCAGAATACTTTATAGATAATGAATAAATAATTTTTAAACAATCCAATCAGCTTCATGTTATATATAAAACGAAGCTGATGCGTGCCTGTCCAGCCGACTTTGTGTGTGTGTGTGTGTGTGTGTGTGTGTGTATGTGTTTATGTGTATTCATGTGTAGGGATCTGAGAACAACTGTGACAAACTTGAGTGACATTCCTCAAGCACTGTCCACCTTTTTTGTTGTTGATTTTGTTTTGAATAAGGGTATCTTCCTAGCCTACAACTCATCAAATGGGCTAGGCCAGCTGATCAGTGAGTCCTGGGGAGCCCCCTGCCTCTACCTCTGTGTGTGTGTGTATGCGTGTGTGTGTGTGTGTGTGTCTGTGTGTCTGTCTGTGTGTGTCTGTGTGTGTGTCTGTCTGTCTGTCTAACTGTCTGTGTCTTTGTGTGTTGCAGGATATTTGATCATGCTGTGTGAAGATGTCTCTTACTTCACCTGCCTAAGGCACCTTCTGATTTTTTTTTTTTTTTGACCAATATTTCCCTAATCTCTCTAGTCCTCCGCCATTCAGTGACATAATTGGGTTTTGAGAAGGCTAGAATGTTCTATGGTTTGTAACAAAGTACAAGTCACAAGCTTTCCACTCATTACACACTAACCAGGTTCTAGAACTTGCTTAAATACTGTTTCACTCAGAGCTGTGTATAATCTGCTCTTTCTTTAAGAGGAGAAAGCTATAACTTCAGGGTTGAAGAAACTTGTAGTAGGCAGCCCCAAATATCCAAGCCCCAAATCTATCTTCTCCTGGACTGTTTTCTCTCACATTTGTGCCTTTATGCAGGCATCTCGGAAAACAGAGATTAAAAAAATTCAAGTGATCTTTTTAGGAAACAAAAACCCAGGGTCTCATGTGGTCCAAGCTGGCCTGAAACCTGCTATATAGCTGCAGGTACCCTTGAATCCCTGATCTTCCAGCCTCCACCGTCCTTGGGATTACAATGGCCTCGGGAATTCAAACTTCAGCTAAAATGAATGATAACAGGGTGTCTGTATCTCCATCCCAGCCTGTTTACCACTGAGCCTCTAGTGGCCCCTCACTCTTACATCACTTTCACATTCTTTTCAAGCATCTTAAACCTGGTACAGCCCATGCTGTAATCCCAGCACTCAGGGGAGACAGGCAGGAGGATTACCACCAGTTCCAGGCCAGCCTAGCATGGGCAGTGATCTCCAGCTCCAGGGTCTGCACAGAGAGACCCTGTCTCAAAAGCAAAACAAAAAGGACAACCGTGCCCTACAGTCAGTCTCTCTCTTGCATCTAAAATCTGCACGTAGTCTAGACTTGACTATGAGGAACTCTAACCCAGACAGTTGCTCAAATCTGAAAATCCAAACACATTGTTTTTAGCAGCTTTCAGTTCTGACCTACTTACCCTGTCTGGATCCTTTTACAGCATTTTTGTCCTTGCCCTTGCTACGTTGCACTAGGAAATTTGCAACCATGTACAGCTCAAGGCCTACCGTCAACCATAAATCCTAGGCCAGGCTCAGCACGGCAGGATGTGGGCTTTGTGGACAGTTGCTTCTAGGACATTCTCAGTGTGTATGTGAAATGGAAGCAGAAATGAGCTGTTCTGCACACATGAGAAGTGGGTTGTTAGAGAAGTCCCAGTGATCAGCTGGGTCTCGCTAGACTGCATTGTAGCAATGGGAACAGACCAAGGACATGGAATGCAACCATGCTAGACTCAAAGTCTTCCTTTTGGTTTTGAAGCAAAGGAACACATCAGCCCCCGCTGCCTCCCTCCGCCCTCCCATTGTTCTCCCTACATCATCTCCTGTCCCCTTTCCCCCACAGGACCAGCAAACAACTCTCAGGGAATTTTTTTTTCCAACATAAGGAAAAGTAAGTTTTTCAAATGGTAGGGAAAATTGGAGCCTGTAAAGTCCAGATGAAACAGACAAACATACCCAATATACTTAAAGTAAGCATTCCATAAAATCAAGGCGAGGAGGAGAAAGACATCAACAGTGACTACAGGAGTGTGATGATGATACCACACATGGGTTTACCTGTTTTTGGAAACTGCTGAGTGTTTTCTCACCTATGAGTGGCAGTGATGATACCATATTGTGTAGTAATGTCCTATGAGATAAAGCCTTCCGTTTTGGACACTGGTTGTTCTAAAAGGAGCTAAAACTTTGTGTCCTACAGGGAAGCTTCTTAAACTCCAGACGGTCCTGAAACTGACCAGATTCATTCACTAGGTTCTTCCCTCAAGCATACATAAACAGTAAAGGCTGCTGAGGGACAGTTTCAGTCCAGTGGAGCTGCATAGAAAATGTTCAACCAGCCTAGCTATCTGGCAAAGATAGACAGAAGCCTGGAAGACGACACAGACAGAGACCATCCATGCTGTCTGGAAGAAAGCCCGTCTGAGTTCCCTAGAAGACACTTTTCCACCCTGGGATGCCTGCACGTTGTACAGTGTTCCCCAGGTTTTCCCGAGTGGTTTCTTACTCCGTAGATGTCAAACCTTGACTCTTCTGTACTGTCCACATATCCCCCCTGCTGTGAAACATGGGCTCTAGTTCTAAAATTTGTGTCACTGTGTTAGTGACGGCACAGTGGAAAGTAGTATTTCTGAATGCCACGTGAGATGGCCAACAGTAACCTCATATGTGGAAGGGACCACAGACAGGCACACTGTGTTTTCTGTTGCTAACTGCACAATACCACAAACTGCATACTATGCGATGATCAGAGTTATGCTTTCATTCATGGTCTGGTTCCATGTCTGGTGATTAGCCTTGTCTCTGGCAGAATCCTAAAGTGGCAAAGAGCAATCTCATCATGTGAGACATTATGCAAAAGGGCTGGCAGAACTGGCTTTGTAACGGGACCACTCTCAAGACATCCCATCAACTATCAATCTGTCAATCAGTCGATCACAAGAATGGATTCACTGATTCATGGGGAGAGAACCTAGTCACATCTGCTCCACGTATTAGCATGTGTGAGAATTAAATTCCAACATGCATTTTGAAGGAGAAAAAAAAATCATATTCAAATCATAGCACCGATTAAGCCAAACAAAACATGTTGTAACTCAATAACACCTTAGCTGTATCCCAAGCATCCAGAAGCCACTGCCGACCACATGGAGGAAAATACAAACACCAGGAGGCACTGTCACAGCAGATTTGTTCTATACCTTGTTCTATAAATGTGCAAACTTGTACAACCGTGTAAGTACTCAGTTAAGGCCCCCACCCACCCACCCCATCCACCAGAGGCTGGGGAAGAACCTAGCAATGACGACTTCATGGCCTTCAAGGGAAACCCACTTCTGGCTGTGATTTATTATTTGTTAAACTACGTGTATGTGCTGCCTTGAAAAAATAAAAAAAGAAGAGAAAGAGAAAAAGGACAAGTAAGGGAAGAGAAAAGTAAATTGGAATATGCTCAGCTAGCATTAAATGGGGAGAAATTGAACGCCTAGAATGGTTTTTGCAACTCAAATAATTTGTTATAAAAACGAGCAAAAGTTAGGTCACCCAAAAGAGAGAGAAAGAGAGAGAGAGAGGGAGAGAGAGAGAGATACACAAGTGATCAGAAAACAAAAGGATCCATTTTGCAACTGTAGGAATGAACACAGGAGAAGAAGCAGGAGCCAGGGATAGCAGTTGTTACCCAGACACTCTGCTTGCTCTACCCCAAAATACGCCCTGCCCTCTGCTGCTCGGCTCAGGGTCCCTCCTGTCCCTCCTACTCTGCCCCCTGTGTCAGATGGATGGAGGATCCAAGTTAACTCCAGCTAACTCATAAACTACAAAGACTCTTTGCTTTTGCATCGGATCGGGTCTCTCGGTGGTCTTGGGGGTTCAGAGTCTCCGCACAACAGCAGGACTTCATGCTGGATTTTGGTTTCGCTTTGATATGATCGGATCTTGTCATACCCTGATTCTTCCATCTGAGATAAGGATGCTTACCCTGTACCATTATATTTGGGAGTGTGTATCGTGTTTACAGATTTATAGGATCTCACAGCTAAGAGAGTCTGGCCTTTAAAAGGTATTGTAATTGTTAAAAAAAAAAAAAAAAAAAAAAAAAAAAACCACTATGGGGACCTTTAAAACTGAGCTGAATACATTTTATATTACAACACCTTCGTGAGTGTATAGAGACAATGGGCAGAAAGCTATGCTTAAAGGTGATGCGTTTGGGTGTCAACTAACTTGTCAGCTTGCCGGGATCTAGGATCTCAAGGGCGAAGCATCTCTGGGCAAACCTGTGGGAGGCAAACTTGACTACATTAACTGAGGTGGGAAGGTACAGCCACTGAGAAGGGGACATGCTCTGCCTGAGGGTCTGGACTATGTGGGGGATAAAGAATGCTGAGTGGCGGCCGCGTGCTTTTGCCTCTGACAGTGGATATGACCTGAGCAGCTGCTCAAGCTCCTGTTGCCTTGACTGCCCACCATGATGGACTTGAACCCTGAGTAAAAGTAACCCTTAAGATGCTTCTGCCAGAGGATTTTGTCCAAGCAACAGGAAAGTTTAATGGTATAGAGTTTCCCTTTGGCAAGACGAAATCTTTTCAACATTATTCCTGAAAACAATGGCCATGTATACACTCAACCTTTCTACTCTATGCTTTGAAATGGCTGAGACGACTAATTCTGTCGCTCACCTCCTTCCCCCGACCCCTCATGGGTCTACGAACTTTCACCGCCTTCCCGGTGTCTCGGATGCTTCATCCAACACAAGAAGGTGGACCTGACTTCCCCAAATGCACTCTTCTTTCCACACGGGACCAGGTGAAGTCTACCAGTCTCTTCCCAAGAAATCAAAGATCCCAAAGGTGCCACCCCAGTCTCTCTTCTGCCCCTCCCCGCTACTTTGCATCTTTCAACAAGTCCATGTCTAAAACGTCGCCAGTCTCTTTCTGCACGCCCACCGTCTTGTCCACACCTTGCCCCTTCACGTTTGCCTCATAACTGCCGGTTCTCTGCTCCGAGTCCCCTATTCCATATCTGGACCCCAACCACAGGGCTATAGATTACATGCCTGACCACCCACTCTATTTACTTACTTAAATTCCCCTTCAAATCCTGCCTAGCAAAATTGCAGGTGAGGCTGGCCACCCTGGATACTCACACAAGCCTTCCTTCCTGCAGGCTGTGGAGTGTGTATGTGTGTGTGTGTGTGTGTGTGTGTGTGTGTGTGTGTGTGTGTGTGGCACACACTCCACAGTTCCCTGGCTTGGTTCCCTGCTGGCCCTTCTGCATTTTATAGGTCAGAGGTCTCCCATGAGCAGGCAGTGCCTTCCTCTCATAGAAATTCCCATTCTGTGCAGTGGTGGTTTCTTACATGTCTGCCTTTACCATTGTGCATGAGCCCCGGGATGAGCTACTGGGATGGAGGGCTTCATATGTGCAAAGTAGACTTCTATTGAACTGTTGAGCTCTTTGGTATTAAAGGGATTTAATTTTGAAAAAAATGCATTAAGTATTAAAATAATTAAGTTGTCATGGGTTCACAACAAACCCTATAACATCAGGCTAATAACCGAAGGTGTTTCTGTTACGGTCTAAAGACGAAGACCTAAAGCATTTTGGAACTTTTGACTCAACTTTTTGAGAATAATACTTCATTCAGCACATTTAACCTAGTTCACAATATTACATTTCAAACATAAACTTAACTTATATTTAAGTTTTAAATGTCAAAACATTCTTGGAGAGATGCAAAGTTAGTTCTATATAAGGACATCTATTAGCATAATATTATCAAATTTATAGATCTAGGGGGAAAAAGTCATAAAACCATTTCAACGTGTGCTGAAAACTCCTATTACAATTCAATCCCAGATATTTAAAACTCAAAATCATAAACATTTTGAAAGATATATTTGGTCGGGGACTAGAGAGATGGCTCAGTGGTTAAAAGCACTGGTTGCTCTTCCAGAGGTCCTGAGTTCAATTCCCAGCAACCACATGGTGGCTCACAACTCTCTGTAATGAGATCTGGTGCCCTCTTGTGGTGTACAGGCATATATGCAGACAGAAAATGTGTGCATAATACAAATAAATAAATAAATAAATCTTTAAAAAAAAAGTGGAAAGATATATTTGGTGTGTGTATACATGAGCGTATGGTGTGTATCAAAGATGACCTTTGGGTTTTCGAGACAGGGTTCCTTTGCGTAGCTTTGCAAACTGGGCTGGCCTAAAACTCACAGAGATCTGCCTGCCTGTGCCTCCTGAGTGCTTGGATTAATGGTGTGCGCCAACACTGCCCCACCTCAAAAGCTGACTTTCTTGAAAGGGAAATGATAGATATACTTTCAAAAGATCACAAACAAAGCAGCAATGTCCCCATTACTAAAGATTATATTAAGAGATTTGTCAGTGAGACTAGAGAGGACAAATCAATTAGAGGCTTGAGAATGTGTGCACAGCACAATACATATAACATGTATTAAAATTTTCAACAAAAAGTTTAACTGTACATGCATGTATTAAATGAAAAGAGTAGGTACATGTGTTTTTCCAAGCTCAATATACACATTTAATGCAATCCCATTAAAGTTTTAAAGTCTATTTAAAATATTACCTTTTGTGTAAAAAAAAAAAAAAAAGCAACGAGAAAGAGATAATCAAATGCAAGTGTATCTATTTGTGCAAAAGAAATATAAGATAATAAGCCATGCACTAAAGACATCGTTTACTTGGATATTTATGGAGCAGTGGCGAGGAATGGGATGGAAAAAAAACAATATAAATGGGTAAAAACAGGAGGATGTGGTGTCTCTGATTGCTAGAACTGCAGTAGTATTTCCTACTTCACAGCAGAAAAAACCCGTAGATTTAGAAACATGATTTTGACTTGCTGGCACAAAGCTAAAGGATGAAGGAACTCTATTTTAAAAATACTATAATCTAGCTTTAGTATGTTTGGTTCTATCAGGGATACTAGAATTGTACAGAACTGACCAAATTAACAAATGCAGTCAAGTTTTTCACTGTCAGAGAAAGTTGCCACAGATAAGGAAAGAAGGGTGGGTAACAGACTGGGGGCTGGGCTGGAGCCACACCTATGTTTACATATGTGTGTGGGATGGGTATAGTTAATGGTAGGGCCATACATTTGTCCATACACAGGCAAACATCCATAGACACAGACAAGTCCCTACCTGATGGGAGATGTCATTCTGTAAATATGTTTCTCATACTGGTTAATGAATAAAGCGCTGTTGGCCAATAGGAAAGCAAGATAGGCGGGACTAGGACAAGGAGGAGAGAGGAAGTAGTAAGGAGGAGTCAGCATGGAGAGACTGGGGAGATGAGACGCTGGCCCCATTCCCCAGTAAGGTGAAACCATGTGGAAATACTTAGATTAACAGAAATGGGTTAATATTTAAGACAGAGCTAGCCGATAAGAAACTAGTACCTGGCCAACAGCATTTTATCAAATACAGAGTCTAGGACTCCAATTGTGATTTCTATGTATCATGCTCAGATAAAACAAAACAACAAAAAGCTATGCTCCTTGGAAAAGTGGTTGAGTCCCAGATTGGGGCAGATAAAGTATACAATGAACCTTGAGTGTCCATGACAGGAGGTAAGGAAACACCCACAAAAGATGGAGCTGTGCCAAAGAACATGGAACTCACCAGAAAGCTCCCAGTGGTCCATACTGAGATCACATTGGATTATGACTCCCAGGATGAAGCAAATGCCGATGGGCTCTATAGCAACCTGCATCAGTAATTTTTATTATTATTTTTATTTTACATATCGATCCCAGTTTCCCCTCCCTTCCTCCCTCTATCCTTCTCTCCCTCCTTTCAATGCCCCCCCACCCCACCCCCACTCTACATGCAGGGTGATGCCTTCCAGGAGGGGTCATTCTAAATCT
This sequence comes from Phodopus roborovskii, assembly GCF_943737965.1. NCBI lineage: Eukaryota > Metazoa > Chordata > Mammalia > Rodentia > Cricetidae > Phodopus > Phodopus roborovskii. The sequence continues at coordinate 1,717,114 of NW_026125575.1, forward strand.
GTCAAGTCATTTGGAGTAGGGACTAGGACTTCTCTCTTTTCTCTAGGGTAGGAGAGAATCCCTCCATGGGGGATGTGCTCCTAAAGTCCTTTTGTGTACCAGGAATACATCCTGGATCCACTGTCTGAGGTCCCTTAGACTGCTCAGACCTTTAAGCTGAGAGCCATGTTCAGGGGGTCTGAGTCAGTCCCATGCTGGATTCCCAGTTATCAGTCTGGGGTCCAGTTAGCTCCTCCTTGTTCAGGCCAGCTGTCTCTATGTGTTTCTGCAGCCTGGTCTTGTCCTCCCTCTCTGCATCTGGATTCCAGTTCGGCTCAGTGTTTAGTTGTGGGTGTTTGCTTCTGTTTCCACCAGCTACTAGATGAGGGCTCCATGATGGTGGATAAGTTAGTCGTCGATCTCACTATCAGGGAAGGAAACTAGGATAATTACTCTGAGAAAACTGTAGACATCGCCTCATGCAGTAACCACAGTTCACACCCTTAGCAAAGGGCACAGCTTCTTGTGACACACTGTGGGCCCCAGGAGTTTTCCTGTTCACGATGCTAAGTGCCTCTCCACTTGAGGAAATACTGAATAAATCCAAACTGAGGTGCATTTTACTCAGAATCATAAATAGTCTTTAAGAGTGAATCAGCCAGGAAGGTAAGAAAAGACTGTGAAATTCAGAGTAGAAGAAACCAAGGAGACACCGCTATATACAGCCAGCAGGGGATCTGGGAAGGAACTTGGAAAAGAACTTTAGTACAAATTCAAACGAGGTTCTAATAGCATCTGCTCTAACTGGAAATCAAGAGTAAGCAAGGAATGGCTCTTATGCTATCAGAAACTCCTGGACTTCGATTCCCAAGCCTTAGGGGCTGGGAAGACAGCTTCAATATCTTATAGCTCCAAGTCCTGAGAAGTAGAGAGGTTTTGGAGAGGCCAGAAATGTGCGCTTCAAGTGTTCAGCTTGGAGGTTCATGGCTCTGGGTTTTCTGTCCATGGCTCTGCAAATGTAACCTCTGGTTCTCAGCTACAGCGACTGGTAGCAGCTCCTTGTCTCAGCTAATGCTACAGCTATCAAGTCTTGGGTGTCGGGACCCTCGGTCTCTAATAGTGGCAGCTACAGCTATAGTTCTCAGGCCTCTGCCTGCCTCAAAGCTTGGCAATTCATCGGAGCCCTTCATTCATTCTTGGGGCTATTTCTGCCCCCAAGGTGCTCTAGGCAACGATCCTCACCACCGCTGCAGCTGCTGCCCAAAGGTGCCTCCCACCACCTCTCTTCTGCCTCTGTCTCCTCTTCCTGCTACCAACCCAGCCCTCCGGATCCCTGGTAAAGATCACAAGCAGGCAAAAAAGGAACACTTGGGAGCGGCTTTGCTATCACAAGGCCGGAGAAAGCATGGGACAGCATTATGTCTAGCGGATCCGTTAAACAGTCTCGCAGCTATGATTAATTTCTTTACACCATTTACTGAGCTGGTGGGAAGTGTTAGTTAACATTAGGGAGGCTGCAGGAAGGGATACGGGGAACGGGGATGCTCTGTACACAAACGTTTACAACTTTGCTGTCAGTTTAAGTTATTAAAACAAACAAACAGAATGAGAGTCCTCTCCGGACCCAAATGCTCTCGGTAAAAACCAGAGTGTTGGGTCAGGATCCCCCCAATATGACTAGACACGAAAAAGCGTGAGTTACCATGGAACAACCCTTAAGCAACCGGTCTCTTCACCTCCTGAGACTGTCCTTGTTCCTGCGGAGAGGCTGTCCAAGACACTTAACAGAATTCTGAAGTGGTCACTGGGACACCTGCTTTCAGAAGCAGAGTAAATTCCATCTTGAAACTGGCAAAATGTTCTGGACTCAACTTCATACACTGTTAGAAGGTTAAATGGCCCCAGAAGTTAAACTCTGTTTTGTTCTCAATAGCTTCTAACAAGATACCGATTTTCATGTCTATAACTGCTATCTATAGAGGCCCTGTTTCTTACAGGATGTGTCAACAGACTGAGCATATGAAAGCGGCTAGTTCCCGAGACTCATGGGGTCCGAAATTATTCCTCTCAGACAAGGGTTCTATCTAGGACTTGCAGAATCAAGCATTTGAAGTTAAGGAGCAGAAGGGAATCCAAGAAGACTATTAGGTCTATTGCATAATTCTGCTCTTCCCATATGAACACAATTTTCACTGGCGCTAGTACTGTATAACTGCATCTCGAAATAGACAACATGGAAATAAATTATTAAAAAAAACACACAGACACAGACACACAGACACACACACACACAGAACCACAAAAAACACAGGCTCCATTTGAACCAAGATCTGTTGAAGTTGTTGGGTGTGGTGAGAAATGATATAATTTTAAAAAAGCTATACACTAGGGAAAGACACCATGAGACGGGTTTTTTGTTTGTTTGTTTTGCTTATTTGTTTTTTGTTTTCTGTTTGTTTTTTGGGAAAGGGGTCATAAAAAAGGTATAGGGAAGGAGGAAGACCAGCCTCTGGGGACAGAAGCAGGGCAGCTCAGGAGACAGGAAAGAGAGGCAGAGAGATAGAAAGAGAAGGAGAGAGAGATAGAGAGACAGAGAGAGAGAAGGAGAAAAGAGAGGATGTGAGGTGGGCAGGGCCCCTCTAAAAGGGAACAGAGTGAATGTGCACAGGTGGTGCTCTTGGAGGCTGCAGCTGAGGGCGCATCCTGTCAGAACCCTAAGGACAGGCCAGCACAGATGCCTGAATACTAACAAGAAGGCCAACCTATCAAGTCCAGTTAATGTCCTAGATGAGATCATCTGGGAAAGATTGCATAGCTACCTAGGTAAGCAGAAGACTTTTCCCTGACCATTAAGTGCTGGACACACCGCACACAGAAAGAAATGCCCTTGCTATTTTTTACCTCATTCCTGTGGTTTGTCGCTTGAGCAGGCAAGAGCTCTAGAATGGCAAAAATAAACTTTTAGTCCTTTGGCCCAGTTGAGGACCTGTTTTTATACAACAGTGCCATCTGCTGGGGAATTACAGGACACTCTACAAATCATCAATTTGCTTTTAAAACAAGTTTTGAATTCACACACACACACACACACACACACACACGCATATATTCATATATACGAATATATACATGGGTCATGAAATTGAAAGGGACATGAGGGATCTGGGAGGGACCAGAAGGGAAGTGGGGGAGTAAGGGGGTGCATTTGATATATGCTTTATCTGCATGTGTGAAATTCTCAAAGAATAAATTAAAAATCGGAAAAAAAACATGGTGGGGGGAGTCTATCTCCAATCTCACACCGATATTAACAACTATTTTTAACACATATATTTACATATATCAGATCCTCATTGATTTCTGATGCATGAGAAAATCACATGCATACTTACTAAGGGGACAACCGGAGTTTCTTCTTTGCAAAACGAGAGGAACATTTAGCAAGAAGATCAAAAGGAAGTGAACTTATCCCAGTTCTACCGACAGGCGCTGCCCTCTGAAGTTTCTTGATGTTTGATTTATTTACAACGATAAGAACATAGCCCCTCTCTTGCTCTCCAAGTGGATTTTTCTACTGACAAACAGGAGCAATGTGTTACACATACATCACAGCTTCCCTTCAGCGGGGCCTTGGGGGTTGCTGTAAGCACTTCGGTGAGGGGTTCGTACATTTGGGTAGCAGTAGAATGCAGACTATTAATAAGAAGTCAGAGGAACAAGCAGATGTGCATGTTTCCCAGCTCTTTGTCTTACTCAGTCGCCCTTCACATGGACAAGGGAAGAAAGGTAGAGGCGACATTGAAAATGGAACAGAAAATAAAAAAAAAATGTATGTTTTCTCCGTTCTTTGTGTGCCCTTAAATACTAGCAGGTGATGACTAAACTGTAAAAGACAAATCCTGTTTTTAAGGAGACAATGGAGATCCTCGTAGTTATTTTCGGTGCCTCTGCTTTGCGTAGAGGATTCCGTATGCTGTGAGCCAGCCAATGATTCTCTCCTAATCCACTCTAAATCCTAAGAACTCTGTTACTAATTAAAGGTTACTGATAGTAAGGGCTCTCACCTGTGAGGGCTCAGATCCATGGCAGTAACTTGAGCATTAATATTTACTCCAAATGTGCCCAAACATCGGCAAAGTTATAACATAACAACAGCAGAAACAACAACCTCTGTTTGATGAGTGCCTGCTATAGGCCAGACACATAAATACTTCATGTCATTCAGCGTTTTATCTCCATTTCGGAGAACACGGATTGGGTCTCAAAAGCATTGGGTAACTTTTCCTAAAGTCACACACAGCCCACAGGTGACAAAGCCTGGCTTAAAACCCCACTGCTGAAGTCTGCGGATCTTCTAATAACGTGTACTATATATATTCTAATAATAACACACTTGGCCACTTCATCTCTCCTGCTTCATCTGCTGCAGTAACAATCGTTTGGCTCAGACTTCAAGGGATGCATTTCTGTTTACAACGAGTTAAAAATCTTCCTTTAAATCCATAGCTTATTGTAAGACAGTGTGCCTCCTAAGTGTCTGGAAACACCGAGTGCAGGGCCTTGTGTTGGACCAGGACAGCTAGTGGTGAACAAGGAATGTTCCATGATTTAGCTGCTTTCCAGCCAGTGCTGAAGCCAGACCGCTAATGGTTAATCATAGTGCACGATGGAAGGTGTTTCTTACTAGAGATGGGATAAGACGCTGTAGAAATATATTTCTTGGGAGGGAGGCACACCAGATCTGTCTTGCGAGGTAGACTGTCAGGGGTCTAGACCTCTTCACACACCCATAGAACCCGCTAGCACATGCCGTATTACCCGGCTGAGGTCCAACATGGATTGGAGACAAATACTTTATTCTATAGAAGTAGTGTCATGATGCCCTTTTTGTGATGGCATAGCTAAAGCCTGGGTAGATCTAGTCGGGTGTATGCTGATGTACATGTATGTGGGAGACAAAGATCAAGCTCCCCTATTATTCCCTAGAAGCCATCGGCCTTGTCTTCGGAGGAAGTCTCTCACTGGAGGGGCTAGGGTTCGCTTATTAGGTTAGCCGGTCTGGCTAGTGAGTCTCAAAGACCCTCCACCTCACCAGTGCTGGGTTACAAGACTGCAGCTGTGTCTGGCTTTTAATGTGGGCACTGGGCATTGAACTCATGTTCTCATATGCTTGTGCAACAGGCACTTTACTGACTAAGCAATCTCTGGACCCTCATATATAAACCTTTCAAACAAGTATGGAAAACCTTCATTCAGAACTAAACCTGTGGATTATCCTTTCCTAATTTTACAAAACTGCATATGCCACTTGTGGAGTTTCACATCTGTGGAACATATATATATGGTTTGGAGGAGCCATTCAGTTTTTAACTGATTTAAATGACTCCAGAGCCTCGTATTTTCTATGCTACAGTCTCCTGGAAGTTGGGTGTAGGGCTACGCACCTATATTGCAAGAGTTCAAAACCAACATAGCCTACATATAAGACATTGCCTGGGAGAATTAACCAAAGAAAGCCTGATATAAAGCACTGGAACTTTGGAGGGTTGTACCAGGCAACGCTAGGGTATGCAGGAAAAAAAAAAAGTTAATATTGACTGAGTACCTTAATAAATCTATGAGGATGTAGATTACTCAAGGCTCTTCTATCATTAGATGGACAGCTGTCCAGGAGAAAGGACAGTGGAAGCTGTAGTGAGCTGGAAGACAATAGGCAAAGCATGGTGATCACAACACCAGGCTTGGCATCCACAAAACCACACAGACAAATCCTTTTATGGGCATAACAGGGATGATCTGCTCCTGGATCACTCTCTTCTGTTGCTTCCTGCTTTTAATCCCCTCCTCATCGTCTCCCTTCCAGCCTCAAATCTCCCAGCATGCACTTGTGATCAAGCAGAAGCAATACCGCATAGTCTCCAACGAATGTACTCCCATGCTTGCTTCCAGGCTCCTGAATCTGCATTTTCGCCCTCTGGTATACCCTCCCAGCACATACCCTTGACCTCCGGCTTCTTACTCTTGTCTTCAAGGTTAACTCACCTTCAGATTCCAACAAAAGTTCTTCAAGCCCTCTACAAAAGGGCCAGGGACTTGGGGTTAGAGAAATAGCTTCGGGGATGAAGTGTTTGCCATGCAAATGTGAGGACTGGAGTCTGGACACCCAGAATCCTCATAAAAGCCCAGCCCAGTACTTGGGAAACAGAGACTGGGAATCCATCACCCAGCTAGATGAACTAGAATTGGTGAGCTCTGGGTTCAGCGAGAGATCCTGCCTCAAGAAATAAAATGAGGCACAATCTTTATAAAGACACTCAGGGTCAACGTCAGGCCTGCATACATCATGGGCCCACAGATATGCAAACAAACCCTCACACACGAAAAAGCGAGGTCTTCACTCTTCGGTTGAATTACTGTTTTCATCATTGCCTAATGTCTGTGTCCCCAGTAAACCCAAAGTTCAGAGGTCACAAGTTATGTCTTGTCCACCTTTGTGCCCATTTCATCCTGAAGGGTGCCTACTACAGGACTCTTAATGAATAATAGATGATGGAGGGCATTAAATTGCAAGCAAAGAATAGTTGCATACTCTTAAGTCTTAAGGAAACTCTTCCTTAAAGACATCATCAGCTGCTCGCCATTTAAAGATAAAGGGATTTCAGGCTTCACAGAGAAACATCTCAGAGGCCGTGACTACAGAAAACTGACCCAGTGACATCTACCTAAGCATAGGCTATTATTTATGTATCATTGACCAACCGGCCCTAAGAACGGAAAGAACTGCAGGGTGCGCATTAGCCAGCTTTCCCTTATTGTAACACTTACACAAGACAATTTAGGAAGAAGGAAGCCAGTTCACCCCACAGAAAGCAAGCAAAAGGGAAGCAGAAAGATCGGGTTCCACTATCACCTTCAAGGGCACCTTTACCTTCAAGGGCCCCAGTGACCAGAAGAATTCCCACCCAGCAGCACCAAGCTGAGAATCAACCTTCAACAGTCTTCGGAGGAGCATGTCAGAGCCAGGCTCTGGCCGGCAGCACTTTCGTAAACAGTGCTAGCAGATTTCTCGAGAATGTTGCTTTGGACAGGCAAGAAAGCCTTCACAAGAACATTCCAGACGCTGGACTGGATATGGAGGAAGACCAACATGGCTGCCTTCAGGCTTCTGAGTTCTAGTCCTTCTCTGTTGGGCGAAGGCTGAGGGGGGAAGGGGGACTGCCTTGTGCTGGAGACCTCCAAGGACCCATAATACAGAAAACAGAAATCATACTCTTGTGGGACTCCATTAGAGAGACCTGGCGTCTCTTCTCTTAGCTAGGCCAAGTCTGAGATTGTGGAAGACAAGACGATCTACACCTGTCTCCTTTCTGTTGTTTGTAGGTCTATTTTCAGGCCACGGAAAACAGGGACCACAAGAAGTTTCCTTGAGGCGCTATTCTATTATGGGCTACCCCCACTCTAGCCCCTAGAACTGCCTAGCACAGGATGTGCTTGTGGCTTTAAATTCTACCAGTCTCTGCTGGTGGTGCCTTTACTGCCTGCCTCCAGGGAAGTGATTATTGCAAATGTGCATGATTTTATCCACAATATACAGTATCGTGTGAAGCTTGCTTTTCTTGCCTTCAGCCTTTTCTTTCTTACAATTTATTTTAATACGTTTGGAGTTATTATCCCAAACATTAGCCAGCTGGCCCGCTGTGGTCTCCTTTGCTGGATTCTGGGTCTCTCTTTTTCTAATCCTCTCTTCATGGATAATCCACTCTAATGTTTCTTGGCTGTGGCAGGGGTTTGGCTATTACTACCTGTTGACTGGAAATACACTTTGTCCTGTGTAGGTGGCTCTAATTGTTCGGTAATGAAGACCTTATTTGAGTCAGCTGAGGTCAGAGCTGTAGTCATGAGATTTGCTTTCTCTATTCCACATGCTTTGCTTTCTTTTACTTTTTTTTTCCTGAGCTCAATTCAGCTGGTTTGAAAACAGGCTCTAAGACAAAATTAAAAAGAAAGAAAGAGAGAGAGAAAGAGAGAGAGAAAGAAAAGAAGAAAGGAAAACTGGGAGGGGAAAAGGGAAGGAATAAATAAATAAATAAATAAATAAATAAAAGGAAAAACAAAAACCCAAGAACAACAAGAAAGACAAAGCATCTAGATAACCAGGCACAGATCACAGGTAGGTACCATTTTGTCTGCACCCACCAGCAGACCTTCAGGACTTCCTTTGAGAGATGGAAGGTCTGGCCGTCTGTTGTCATGGAAAGAACAGGAGAAAAGGTCAGCTGGCTAGATCTCCATCAACAGGACCCCAGCATACACAAGGCCGTTTCTCCTGCCCCAAAGGCTACCCACTTGGGATGTCTCCCCATCAGGGAGCTAGAGTAGGGTGTGGACCAGCGAAGCAGAGCCCCATAACTGAGACTCTTTGCAGCAGAGCCATCGCAGTGATGAACTGGAGGATCCAGAATGAGCACCCATGTCAGGTCAGGCACCAACTGCTGTTTATTCCATTTCTAAACTGAAGAGGTGTTTGTCCAAATATATCCACCGTTCACATCAAAGACAACGGCTTTTACTTGAAAATACAAAAAAAAAAAAAAAAAGTAAGCTCAAAGGACGACGACGAGGAGGGGGACATGGAGGAGGAGGATCCGGTCACCCCATCCTATTGAGAAACTAATTCCTCAGTGGATTCTGTCAGTCTTCGGTACCTGACACATTGCCTGGCACTTAGTAGGTAATTTATAAATAGGTAATAAGGAGAGAGCAGGTGAGGAAGTCAATGGCGTGGGCTCTGGAACTGGAAATAAAAAGGAAGGAAGAAGTCCTGGACAGTACTGAGCAGTAACACCTGCTCTGTGTGCGTGCATGCGCGCACGCGCATGTGAAGGAGTGCACGGAAGGGGTTAATTAAGTACCTTGTGAAGTTACCTAAAGAGGGCAGAAAAGGTTGTCAGATGCTGGCTGGTTGTGATCCATCCAACATGAGCACTAGAAACTGAACTGGCGCCCTCTGCGAGAGCAGGGAATGTGCTTAGCTGCCGAGGCATGCCTCTAGGCCTCAGACTTTATTTTCACAAGTGACAAAACGTTATGATATATTTAATAAAGCTAAAGTACATGATGCACAACAATGATACACAATGATCCTTCTTATTTGGGGGTATATTTGAGACAGAGTCCAATACTGCCCAGGCTGGCCTTGAGTGCCTGATCTTTCTGCTTCTGCCTCCCATGTTCTGGGTTATGGGTTTAGGTCACCATGCCTGGTTTATTCTTCTCTTTTTATTTTCCTCCTCCTCCTCCTCTTTTGTTCTCCCCCTCCTCTCTTCCCTGAAGATTGAACATGTTCTCTACCACACAGTTATATATCAAACACCCCCACCCATATTACTCACTTTTTGTGCCATTATGGGATATACTATGCAGTTTAAAAAAGACAGAGGGGGCATGGGGATATAGCTCAGTTGGTAGAGTGCTTGCCTAACACGCATGAGGCCCTGGGTTTGACTCCTAGCACAAAAAAAAAAAAAAAAAAAAAAAAAAACTGGACATGGTGGTATACTACTATAACGCCGGTACTAGGGATGTGGAGACAGGAAGGTCAGAAGTTTAAGGCAATCCTTGGCTATATATCGAGCTCTAAGGCCAGTGCCTGGGGTAAATAAGACCCTGAAGGGGAGTGTTGAGGGGGGGAGAGGCAACCTTTTACTAGTTTGCTTATATTTTACTCTCACATTATTCTCTCTAGAATCTCATAGATATGGACTAGAAAAAAAAAAGGCAGGCACAGGAAGAGAGAAAAGATGATCCCTCTTGAGAAAGGACCATATTATGCTGTCAGGCCTAGCTTTACCTTGATATTTACCTACCACCATCCAAGCTTTCCCTTGATATTTTATCCATAGGAACAAGTACCTCCCACCCTTCTGCAGCCCTCTGTGCTATTCTGAGTTTGCTCATGTGCCCCCAGAGGCTAGCAGGATGATTGGCATGGTAGCCACCCTATTTTAAAGAGTTTTCTAAGAAATCAACAGATGACAAATAGGCCTCTCTTTTAGCAGCTTCAACATTATTATTATTAAATTATGTAGACATTCATCTATTCATTATGTTATATATATATTTTATATATTTCAGCACTCTGTTTTCATGCACACCAGAAGAGTCAGATCCCATTACAGACAGTTGTTGAACTCAGGACCTCCAGAAGATCAGTCAAGTGCTCTTAACCTCTGAGCCATCTCTTCAGCCCCTCAACATATTTTTAAAAACTACAGCACTTTAAATCTGAAGTCATTCAAGTTAGTGATATGAGGAAGTGTTTAATGTTTGTTTTTTTTATTTTGAGTGATTCATCCCTTTCCTGTCTATAAATGATTTAGAAATTGAATACACCCATGTTGACATCATCTTTCTGAAGTCTACAACTCTGAAGTCTTCCTTTCTGGTACTCTTGCAGCCAAGAGGTGGAGTCAGGAATTCAGAAGTTCAAGGTTATCCTCATTGACACAGAGTTAGAGGTAACTGCGGGAGACTTGAGACACTGTTCATGTCTGAGAGAGAGGGGGTGGAAGAAGGGAGATTTGTAAGAAACAGATAGAGCCCACTGCTCTAGGCAGAGAACTTGACCATCAGCTGTGAAAGAACAATCAGAGGAGTTGATAGCCCTAAAGGAGACAGACTCATGGGAAAGTTCCAAAGACACCAATGTATAACATCAGGGTACACTTTAAGAAATCATGGAGAAAAAAAAAAAAGTTACTTCCAAAGTAGCATACACAGCCTTTCCCTGTTAAAGGCTTCCTAGGAGGCTAGCTTGTCAGAGAGTGGCTCAGGGGCAAAGAATTAAGAGTCCCGAGTGTTCACAGACACCTGCTCTGTCAAAATACTGCTTCCAGACCCTCAGCAGATAAATCCCTCCCTATGGGCAATGTCTCAGTGGGTCCTATCGGCCATTTTCTCCTGGCCTCCTCGAGGACATGACATCCTGTTGGCTTTCCTTCAGTTGGGTCAACAGCTTATGTCTTTAGGTATGTTAATAGCCTCCACATTGAGTTCCTTCATACTCAACCCTCCAGGTCTTTCTCTTTTTCTAGTCTTTGCTCTGATCCATATAATACATCTATGAGTCCCTAGCTTCAACTGGCTTTAGTTACTATTTTATACATGAAGAGTCCCACTAGGGCATGAACCCTCCCTTACAACATTGACGTTGATGCCCAAACTGATCAATACCATCCACCCTCGCACCCTCAAATGTTACTGACAACAACCCAAGGTGGTGAGTACCTCTGACGGTCAAGGTTCATGGTGCAGGCATCCCCTGAGTGTGAGGTGGTCACAGAAGCATTAACAAAAGTAACACGAGTTCATGGAGACTGAGTCACAGCACAGCCTGTGAGGGCGTGGTTTTTTTTTTAAAGGCCTTAATATCGCCTGGCTGCATTGCCTTCATATTGCAATATGACTTCCAAACTGAGACAGGAGATTAGTTTCTCATGGTAGCTCTGTGTGTGTGTGTGTGTGTGTGTGTGTGTGTGTGTGTGTGTGTGTGTGTGTGTGCACTCTACCACATGTGCACAGGCACATACTGTGACATGCTGCTCTCCCACTCCACTTCTGGCTTTAGTGAGTGAAACAGGAATACATGACTGCCTTGCTGAAATTGGATACTTATTGCTGCCATGACCAGCTGCCCACTGAACACAATGCCAAAGGAAAAGGCTGGCACCTTGCTCTTTTGGAGACGTGACTGGATCTGATGGTTCTGTGACAAGCTGGTTTGAGTCTGGGTGAAGTCACAGCTCACAATAAGCCCTGTGGACCCAGTGGATCCGACAGAAGCTATGGGACACCAATAGGCAGAGACTGCCTGCAGCCTTGAGTGGCGGTGCCAAGGGTGCTCATGATGCCTCTCTGTAGTCAAGCCTCTAGCCCAGATCAGCCTTTTTAAGGGACTGAGAGTGGAAGTCTTGATAGGAGAGAAAAGGAGGAACATTTAAGTCATAACTACCGGAAACGTTTGGGGGTTGGGGGGGGGAGGAGAAGGGATGATGGTAAACTCTGGAATAAGTCTAGAGGACACAGGGAACCAAAAAACAGCACACCCCAAAAGGCAGCAAAGCATAGCCTCAAGAGAGAGAGGGGAGCACAAAAAGTTAGTCTTGGAGAACATTACAATCCCAGGTCATTTCCTTCTGCCTGGGCTTAGCACTGTTGGTCCACCACTCCGATTCGTTCCCAACGAGGCACCAAAAAGAAAGAAAGAAAGACCCTAGCGTGAATAAGTCAGTCCATCCTCTTGGGGTCCCCGTCTACAGATTAAAGTTAGCACAGACTGAAGATGCTTGCAGACAAAACTGCCTGGAATTGACCGTGTATGAACTTTCCATGTCATCGCTTCCTAAATAACTCAACATGACCACAGGCAATGCATTTGTGTTGTATTAGGTTCGATGACTAACCTGGGAGTGGCCTGCCGTATGTGTGTGGGGGTGGGAAGGGTGTGCATGGGTTAATTTGCAAATATTGCCATTTGCCACTATGGAATGGAGCACCCTTCAGTTTGGGTGTTTCAAAGGAGGTTCCAGGAATCAAGGCAATAAGGACTCTACAGAAGGACTGTGTTCGTTTATGCAGTCAGCCAGACACATAGTATATAGTTTCCATCTGCACACAGGGTGACTGGCTGTGTAAAGGGCTTAGCCATTTAAAAAAGAAAAAAAAGAAAAAAAAAAAAAAAAAAGAGCAGACACAAAATACCCTGCAGTTGTACCAGAGCATTTTGCAGAACCTGGGGGACCTGGAAGAAATGATCCTCCACTCTTCACGGGGGCAGAAGAGGGATCTTTGGATCCTTTGGATTTTTGTCCTTAGGGGCTCTTGCTTCAATCCTGTGAAGGCAGAAGAGGCAAGGGAGGGCAGAGCCTCTAGAGCTGACTGACTCTAACTGGAACCCACTCCCAGCAGCATCACACACACACACACACACACACACACACACACACACACACACACACACACACACACACACCCCACCCTGTACACTGAGAAGTCAGAATGACCCTAGGTACAAGTCTAACTCTCCCACTGCAGCCCATCAGCTCCCTCAGGTCAGTTTTGCCAGAGTGAAAAATTCAGCAGAGCTTCTGTGGAATAACCAACTGACTGAAGGGACCTGGATGAAAAAGGCATTTGGGCTAAATTACAGTGGAGACCTGGAATTTGCATTTATTTATTCTCTTTCCCATTGAGGCCCCTACACAGTAAAGAAACGATTTTGCTTTTGTCCATAAAATTCTAGCATTCAAATTCAGACAGTTCTGGAGAGCGCAATGACGGTGTGGAGGGTTAACTGCTGCACGCTCGCCCGAGAGCTGATTACTTAACTGCATTTCCTGTAAGGTGCTTTTCATAGTGGGATGACTCAAGTCCCACATAAACCCGCAGTGGGGGGGACCTCACTTGGGACAATTATACTGAGTCATGTGCCTTCCCCAAACAATTTGCTCTGTGGGGAAGTCCCAACTTGAGTCTGGCATCCTTTCACGCGGCCTTATTTTATGTTCTTTGCCTCAGTGGGAGAGAGGAAATGGATGTGGTCAGTGTTGTGCCGGGAAAGAGCCATCTCCTTGGGGTCCACGGGCTTTATACACATCATTTGAAGCAGTCTAAGGGAGGTTGCCTTTGTAAAAATCAGAAGGCTGCTTGGAGTTTGTGTGTATTGATACACAGTGGTTACGAAGTAAATAGACCAGGATGAGTAACCAGGAGAATTAAGTGTGGGGCAGAGGCTATCTGTGAGGGCTGGAGAGGGGAGGGCTCAGAGGGAGCAGGAGCGAGGAGGCGTGTCGTGGGCAAACCCTGCTGCCAAGCCTCCACAAGCAACAAAGGTAGTGGCAACTGCCGTGTAGCTTGTGACCAGAAATTAATTGATGTACATGCAACACTCACTTAATTTGCCTAATTACAATTTGTTCACACCCGCACCACAGGGCTTTGCTACAAATGATTCTCCAGCTCAGTCCACTGGGTAGAGGGTAGAAGTGTCACTCTGTTCTCCCACAAATTTGCATATAGCATCTTCCCCCACCAAATTATTAATTGGTTTCCGGGGAGGCCTTGGTTTCTGAGGTTCTGCTTAATTGCTGTTCACGTCAAGGTTAAGCATCTGTCCCCAGTAAGTGGAGGTACCTGCTAACCCAACTGCATGCCTGGCTGTCAGCATCGTGTTTACATTCACAGCTAGGGATCTCATGTCAACACATTCTTTCCATGAAAACAACATGTTTTCTGCTGTTGCTCATCACCAAGGCTGTGTGTGTGTGTGTGTGTGTGTACTAATAAAAGGGGGGGTAGGTGTAGTGTTTCCTGCTTCACAAGGTCTGCCACTGAGATGGAGTGAGCTCTCAGCCATAGTGGGCTTCGGTCCCCTTTCCTCTGCTCAGTAATTTTGTTTCGGCTTGTGGAATAGCTTGGAAGTGATAGCTTCCTTCTGTACCTTTGACAGACAGCAGGTCCTGTCCCTTCCTAAATAGGGCAGAGGATGGCAGCATGCAGGAGGGGAGGTGGAGAGGGTAAGAGGCCCAGGGGCTTTTCCTCCTCTCTCCCACAACCCTACTTTGTAATTCAAATAACCCTTTCTTAAAAAAACAAGGGGTTGCAGGGGAGGGGGCAGCCTTAAATCTTCCAAGGCACTTAAGCAAACTTCTCACTCTATGAGCGAGGATAATCCTTTCAACATCTTCAGAAATAAGTTTTACAAGCCCACACGCCTGGTGAGCCATGGAAGTAAATGGAGACACTGGGTGTCTTCCAGGCAATCTGTGTTGACACTGCAGTAAACCCTCGGGCTCTGGCAGGTCTAGTGTGGTAGGAGAACAAGATCAATTCATTCTCCTGTGGCCTCACAAAGGGTACGTCACTGCTGATGGCGGCTACAGCAGAGGGAAAGCTCAATGAAATAGATATAGATGCTGCAAGCTGACAGGGGTGTCGGGAACGAATAGAGAGAAAACGAAAACACTCGCAGAGCAGAAGATGAAGGGACTGCTAGTGGGCTGGAAAACTGAGCGTGGCTGAGTGTTCTCTCAGGCCAGCTGGTGACGGTAGAGAGGAGATAGTAAAAAAGCAAACCCCACATGGTCTAGGCGATGCTTGGAAACCCAATTATACCACAGAAGACCTCGCCAGGATTGGAAGCTTAGGCTTACCAGCCTCCTGGAAAATAAACCCAGCCAGCCAGGATGAAAGGGAATTTCGGGAAAATGCAAAATAGCGAAAGGTGAACAAAACACAGGATCTGAGGGAAGAGCATGTTTAGCTCTCTTAGATGGCTTACTGCTCACTAGTTAATTGACTTTTGTTGTTGTTTTTATTTTAAGTGTATTGGGGAGCGGAGGTGGAGGTTATGTACAGAAACCATAAGTTAATATAAGGTGTCCTCCTTAATTACTCTCTACCTTATCTTTTGAGGCAGGGTCTCTCATTGAACCTGGAGCTCACCGATTGTCTAGCCAGCAAGCTACAGACATCCTCCTGTACCCGCCTCCCCGAGCACTAGGATCACAGAAAGGGCCCACAGCATCTAGATGAGTTTTCATCATGGCTACTGAGGACAGAAATTATGATCGGTCTTGTGATTGGATGGTGAGCACTTGACTGTTGCAGCCCGGTGTTGCATACTTTGAGGGGTTGCCACAGTTGCAGTCTCTGGTCTGGCTTTTGGGTTTTTCTTCTCTACTTTTACAACAAATGTGCATGGAGGATGGCATTACAGTTCAGGTGGAACACGAGGAGAGACTGCAGTTTATCTGGTGCTGTGAGAAGGCCATGGCGTGTCCGTAGAGATGGATGGCAGAGCGGTGAGAGGTGAGGTAGATGCCTTTAAAGCGCTTAGACCGAAGGAAAGTGACAAGGACATTGCTCTCCTGGCTTTAAGGGAAAAGGTTTGGAAGAATAAGAAACGTTCCTGACAAATACACCATTTTCCAAGAGAGAGTCTGTCTCTACTTTTCAGCTGAGGTGAATGTAGCTTGAGGCTCCCCGGTCTGCCCCATGGCTGGTATTGCCTACATGAGCCCCCTGGAAAACCTGAACGTAGAAAACTCCCACTATCCCGAGTTTGCCAAAGAAAGCCGAAGGAGAGAGCTGCTCAGGGAGAGCCTGACTGAAATGAATGGATTCCGAGACACTGGGAACTAGGGAGGAAGGGAGAACTCATGCTCTCTAGACTACATCAGAGGGCCTGGATGTGGCGATGAAGGGCGTAGGGACAGAGCATGCTGTGTCAGCCACTGGGAGACTGCCCCGTGGTTTATAGAATACCAGGGTTCTCTTGCGTGCTTCGTACCTAAACCCCAAATCAAGTTAAAAACAAAACAAAACAACTTTATTATCCTACCGACATGAGTCAGCACGCTGGCTCCAAATGGGATGAAACACTTGGGTGGAGAAATATGCTTTTGGCTTGGCGACAGCTTATGACTGCTTTCCTGGAGGGGCAGGGTGAGCCTGAGTTTGGGGGCTTGACTGAAGGAATCTGTTCGCCCTCGCCCTCCCTTCCTCCGTGGGCACCTTCAGGAAGCACACCGAAGACAGCAGCAGAGAAGCTACCGGAAGGGACAAAGTGGGTGGGGGAGGCGAGTGGGACAAAATGGATTATGAAATTGAAAATTGCCAATTATCTCGTATCATACAGTCCACAGCCCTGGCACAATGATCAGCCACGATCTAGATTTTTTTCAGCTTAAATGCTTTACATTCAAGCAAGCAAATTAACCATAAAATAGTGTGCGTGGGGGGGATATGGTGGGGGTGAGGGGGGAGAGGAGACACACACACACACACACACACACACACAAAATATCCCAAGAAAGAATAAACTGCAGATAATAAGCACCAATCTGGTGTTGAATGCAGCCCAAGACACCAATTGTTTTAAGTCACGACAAAGACAGCTGAATGCTCGTCTTCTGGATGCAGAGCAAGGATGATTGCTTGCCATGAGTATCTTCTCTCACAAATAACAGTTTTTTCCGCTCTTAATTTTCTGCTAAATTGGAAGCTAACTGCTCCCCACATTGTCATCGGGACACCTGCAGCTGTGCTGGATCCCTGCGCACCATTTCTTTTAGGTAAAACAGCACTCCGCTTCCTTCAGCTCCTCATTATGCGGAGGTCTTCCTTTCACAGCGCTGCAGCACTAATGATTCAGGCAGGCTGGTCAGTCATTAAGTGACAAGCAAATGATACCGTGTGCAACGTGTGAGTAATCGGTCTGAACAAATGAAATCACAGACTTGCCTTTCCCATCATTCACTTCACAAACAGTGGCAATGTGGAGCACAGCAGGTAGCTCCGTTAAAACCAGCCTTGTAAAACAAATTTCCCCCCGCAGCCCCGAGGAAAGGGAACGGGCGGGCGATGGGCTGGATGCTTCAGCCTCCTGGATGGTGCCCAGAGAAGTTAAGGATGGCTGGGGTGGGGGGTGGGGTGTAGGGGGTGAGGGGGGGAGGAGCTGGGAGGAGAAGCCTTGGGATATACATTAGAGTAATTAAGGGTTTCGTGTCTTATTGGTATGGTTTTTCATTTGTATGGATCTCAGAAATGACTGCTGGATTAGCAAACCAAAACATCCAGCGTGCATTGTCAGGAGGGAGCTGTTAAGAGACTGAAGTTAAGTTCCTAAATAAATGTTCTAAATTTGGAGCCCCAAAGACGTCACTGATGTTCAGATGGATTGCTAGGGAGCTGGTGATGCAAATCCCCAGCGAGCGACAGCAACTCCACGGCTCTTATTTTCACAGCAGATACCCATTTTGATTCATCCACTGTGCCTAGAACAGGGCAAACTAAAAGGAACCTGACTTGTGCTAGAACTTACAATGCAGTAAATTAGCCGGAAGGAAAGATGAATATGAAAGGAGCCAACTCCTCTCATATTTGCAATCCTTGTCTTTCTCTTCCAATGTCTGGCCAGTAGATCTTGGGCTACGTTGGCCAGCATAGGGAGGGGTAGTTTTCTTCTAGGGACCGGGCTCCCAATGGGTTTGCTCACTTGGGTCTCCTCTGTCCTGCCTGGTGGAGCACACAACATTGTTTGGGTATAAAATGTGATCTTAAAAGACAGTCTGGACTGTGTGTGTGTGACATTGGCTCCTTTCTGCCAACAGGGACAAAATGAGGTCTATAGTCAAACCCTAGCTTTCCCTTCCTTGGTCACCCCAGTTTTACCTTTAGATGCACTCATCCTGAGCTCTTTGTTAAATGATGAAAGTCTTTGTTAAATGACGAAAGAGGACCTGTGTGGCTGCCTGAACTGGAGCCAGCATGCTGTGCACATGCTGCAGTCAGGACAAGCCAGGCATCAAGGCAGGTACCCAGGGGTCCAGCACTGTATCCCAGCACTGGATCTGCCTTCCAACCTCCTAGACACACATAGAATAAACGAATGTCCACTGCCTCCCTCTGCTCCCTGACACTTGCTATCACTCAGTGACCCATAACACACACCCATAACCTGAACCCCAAGATGGAGGTGTTCCCACATCTGAAACTATTTCAGCACTAACTCGATACTAGGAATGGAAAGTTTTACATTGACCTCATGTGACAGATCGCAATAACAAGCAAAATCGGAACACTAAAAATACCATTCAGAAGGTCCTCAGGCTGTGTGCATAAGATGTTCAAAATCATATGTGAGTTTCATACTAGATTCACATCAAGACTCTCACTGTGCAGAGATTCCCCCCTACCCCCCAAATCTAAAGTCCCTCAGCATGCAGTTAAGGGATACTCAACCTAGTAAAAAACAAAACGAGAAGGAAGAATGTTCCTTCTTCAGGTTAGGAAAATTTGAACACTTAAATTCCTTTTGAGGACTTTCAGGCTAGAATCTTTCTGTGAAAAGGCTTGAACTCATTGGCTCAAGTTGACTAAAGGGCAGGAGTTCAAGACCAGTCTTGGCAACGTAGTGAGTTGGAGTTTGAGGCCTGAAGGGGTCCTGGAGACCTGCTGAGGATTGGTAGCATCCGACTAAATAGATGAAAATGCATCTACGAAGCAAAATAATGTATAGGTGTTAAAGTGGATATTTCTACAAGTGCTAATAATGAGAAATATATTCACTGGGTCTTGATCCCTGAACAAATGCCAGTTGCAGAGCAGGGCATGAACTATGAATGCACCTGTGTGTGTGTGTGTGTGTGTGTGTGTGTGTGTGTGTGTGTGTGTGTGTGTGTGTCTAGTCCCTGAAAAGAGCCCAGGAGGGGCTAATGGTGAAGGTGCCCAATTGTAGCAGAGACCCCAGTATTTTGGAGATGCCAGTAGCTGGGGATGACCAGCAGGAACAGTGATGGCTGTGGAGTAGAGGTGGCCTGAGCCAGTGAGATAAGCTGTGTGTGCTGTGGAGGGCAGAGTTGTGAGTGGAAGTCCTTTGGAACCTAGATCATGAATGGGTCCCAGAAGTCTGGTGCTGAGTTTTATTCAGCTGGACCTTGGTTAGCGTTGACCTGATGCAACTGTGCCCTGGCCCTTCCTTTTTGAAATAAGAAGTGTGTAGAGCTTACTTTTTTATTTACAAGAGCCCACAGTTTAAAGATTTTGAAATTTTAGAGAGACTTTTTAGAGAGATTTTGGGGTTTGGGGATTTTAGAGAGGCCTCGGATCTCTGGAAGAGACTTTGGATATTTTAAACAGATTGAATTTTAAAGTGTTCAGATTTTTAAATACTGTGGGACTCTTAAAAGTTGGAATGCTTTATGTTGTGATATTAATATTAACACGAGACCTTCAGGATAAACAAGAAAATAAAGGCTAGAGTTTAATAGTGATGTGTTTAATGTGTCACATGGACAAGAAGAGATCAGTTGTGCTGGCTAGTTTTGTATCAGGCTGACGTGTTAGAGTCATTTGGTAAGAGGGAGCCTCAATTGAAATATCCCTCTGTCCAACTGGCCTGAGGATCCTATTCTTGATTAATGGTCGATGTGGGTGAGTCCATACTGCTGGGGGTAGCGCCACCTGTGGGTGAGTGAATGGTTCTGTACGGTATAATTAAACAGGCGGAGTAAGCCACAAGGAGCAAGCCAGTAAGCAGTGTTCATTTGGGTCCTCTATTTTCAGTGGCTGTCTTGAATTCCTGCCCTGACTTCCTTTGTGATAGACCGAGATGTGGAATGGTAAGCTGAAATAAAACATAACTAAGATGCTTTTGGCCATGGTGTTTTGTCACAGCATCAGAATAGTAATCAAGGCAAGAAGACCCTGTCCTCTCAAATTCTTTTTTTAAAAAGAAAAAGAATAGAAACCTCAAAAAATGAACAATGAGGAGGCCTCTGCAAAGAAGGCTCTCTTGCAAAGGGTAAGTTTCCATTTCTAAAAAATCCCATTTGTGCTCAGTTACAAATCTACCAGGGGCCTCAACACTTTCTTTAACTTACAAGAAGGGTGCACAGATTTCAAGTTTTCAAATGCATATTATTAAACATATGCTGATTGTAAATTAATCAGAGGGCACACAAAAATCTATAAAATAACCTTCCTTGTGTTAACCTCCTGTGGGGGAAGTAATGTTGGGAAGGCAGAGTATGTTATTGGAGACTTTTTCTGCATTCAGAACCACACACAGACACACACACACACACACACACACAGAGGGGGGGGATAGAGAGGGAGAGAGAGGGAGAGAGAGGGAGGGAGAGAGTACAATCATAGACCACACCCTGCTCTGCAACTGGCATTTGTTCAGGGATCAAGACCCAGTGAATATATTTCTCATTGTTAGCACTTGCAGAAATATCCACTTTAACACCTATAGATTATTTTGCTTCGTAGATGTATTTTCATCTATTTAATCAGTCTCCCACTAACAATTGGGTTGTTTACATTTTAATATGCTGAAAATAAAAGTATGGGGGAAACCTTTTCATGTATATGTTCATTTGTGTGACAATAATTACAAGGAAATTCCCAAAACCATGGTTACTGTATGGTTTAATCCGGCAGGGTTTTTTGTTTTTGGGGGGTTTTTTCCCCCCACATTTAATCTTACAAAACAAAACAAACAAAAAAGAAATGGAATGTCTTTTCACACTTTAAAAACATGTGTAATTCTTTGTCTCTGGGATATTTGCTCACTTAACAGATTTACTTATTTTGGTCTTAAATGGATGTTTTTCCTGCTCCTATGTAAATGCAATGCCCAGACAGACCAGGAGAGGACAGCTGAGACAAGAATTACACATTTTAAGGCTCTATCTGTTGCTGGGGACTGAACCCTGTTCCTCTGAAAGAGCAGAACACAAGAGCTCTCAAGCTCACAGCCGGCGTTCCAGCCCCTGTGAGTCTACTTTTGATAAAGGTCATAGTCTCTTCCTCACCGCTTTGTAAAAACACCTCTTAAGATGTGTAGTTACCCAATTTGCTTCCCAAGTATTTGCTGTTCCTTTGTAGTGATTTTCCCCCTAGAAAAATTTTTGCTATTTATATAACTTAGCCACTCTCCTTCTTCCTGACTTTTGTCTTTTGGTTATGAACAGGCTTTTGACAGATGAGCGATACTCTCCAGCCCTCTAATGATTTCTGGAGTCCTGCTATGTTTGGAAAGTCCTCTGTTCTCTATCTAAATAAAAACATTCATACCTTGTTCTATCTGGAATAACAGTTAAGAAGGGTGTGAGGGATTCTCCATGGTTAGCCATTGGCCCAGTATGGTTTGCTTAACAATCTATCTCAAGGTGCATGTGACCACCCTAGACAGCAGTCCAAGCTTTTGAAGCACGGCTGTCTGCTTCAGTTAAGAGGTCTAGGTTGTAAACATCAATCCTACATATTACTCATGGGCTCCTCCATTGAAATGCCATCAATCTAAAGTTAGCATATTCCAGTGTTTTAACCTTGTCTCTGTAGTCTTCATGAAAACCCTGATTCAGTTCTTCTTGGTTTTGCCCATGCTGGTTGGCTTCAGCGCTCAAAGGTAAAACACTGTCCCCCTACCTGTGTTCAGAATGCTGGGATGCAAAAAAACAAAAACAAAACAAAACAAAACAAAAAAAAAAAACTGCGAAAACCTGGACATTCTTCTTTTTTCATTCACTTGCCACTTTATCTGAATATCTATCCTTTATGATAATATTCACAGCATTCTTTTAAAATTGAAAGCACTGTGAGATTTAAAAAGACTTGTGTGGTCCTGTTGCATTGGGATAGGAATTATGGCTCCAATTGTCTCAAAAGGAGCAAAAGGTTTGCTGGTGAAACAGCAGAGTGGATTGTGATGGGTAGTAATCAAGGAAGGCAGAGACAGGAGAGGATTAAACTGAGGGATGGGAGGAAATGATTTTGCATGCAGATCTTATCTGCAGGATTTTATGTCAATCAAACATTAAATTTAGTAACACTGTACTTGAGAGTTACAGATTACTAGCAATCAGGCAATCACTTGGATCTTTAATAAAACAAATGGAAATTGCCTCAAGACTCTGAATATTATCAATACAGAAAGAGGATATGACCGGTACTATGGGGATTGACAAAATAACATGTCTGTTCTCCTTGGAAGACCTTGTATTGCTTCTTAGTTCTCTGGGTTGGCTGTTATTTGATTCAAAGTATTGGTCCTGGGTTTTTCCAGAAACAGTTTAGTCTGAGATCTTTAGAGCCTGTGGTAGTTTGAATGCAACTGGCCTCCACAAGCTCATAGGGAGTGGCACTCTTAGGAGTTGTGGCCTTGTTGGAGGAAATGTGTCACTATGGGGGCAGGCTTTGAGGCCTCCTATGCTCAAGCTACACCTAGATCAGTTCACTTCCTGATGCCTGCTGATCCAGAGGTAGTTTCTTTTCCAGCACCAAGCCTGCTTGTATACCGTCATGCTCCACCATGATGATAAACCTCTGAACTGCAAGCCAGCCCCAATGTAATGTTTTACCTTTACAAGAATTGTCATGGCCATGGTGTCTAACAGAGCCCCAGAACCTGACTGCCTTATCTACTGTGGTTGGAGATTAAGGATCAGAAATTTAATAAATATTTAATCCTTGCTTCACAGAAACTAACAGACTTATCACACAGAGAGGGGAAGACTTAACATTAAAGTCTTTGGAGAATTTGTAGGACTATCAATGGTAGAGGTATTACCCCTCAAACTTGACCATGATTGGAATAAACTGGTAGGCTTCCTGTTGAGCCTGTCCTCCAGTTTCTGATACACAGGGCTGTGTGGGGCATGGTAATGTGCATTTCTAAACAGTTCCCAGGTGCTGCTGGCATAGCTGGTCCAGGAACATCATGATGGCATCCTTATTTAAGGAGTGCATGTGGTGGTGCTTGAGCACCCTTCAGTTTGGAGGGTTCCTCAGACTATTCTAACATATGGTTGAAAAGGCAGAGTCCTTCCTTACACACATGTGGCTACCTGCCCTTTCCTCCCACACTGGTACCAGTAGACCCTCTGCCTCCCTCACACCTTTAGTGTAAACAGAGTTCTTAATTGGTCTAAGTAATAAAAACTCAGATTCAGATCCAGAGGAAAAGCTGAGAGATCAGAGAGAAGAAGCCACCGCCACACCTTACCTCCTTAGCATCTCTGCAGACAAGAGAGCAAGTTCCTGTTCCTCCCTGCTTATATCCTGTTTCTACGCAGCTACCGCACTTCCTGTCTGTCTCGACAGACCTGCAAACCTCTATGGTTAGCTAGTGGAAAGCTCCATTCTCTGACCCTTCAGACAGGCTTTATTTGTACAAGCAAGCTATCACCACATTCTGGTAAGTTTTATCAGTGGGGATAAGATTCTATACAGGACTCCGTGAGGAAAATGGCAAATGGAGATACATTTTGTGGGTGCATAGATCAAAGTGATGAAAAACCTAAGGGAAAGTTGGAACCTTGTAAATCACACACACACACACACACACACACACACAAATACATGGCTTATAATGGGCTAGAGCTTGATTTGTTACAAAGGTAAATCCTCCTTAAAATTGCAACGGAAGAGGAATTCTAGACACTGCAACCAAATTAGAGCCTCAGTAAATCTATTTACACAGTGGTGACTGTCAGTTCATCTCTAGAAACCCAACAATCTCTTAGCAGAAGCTCCTTTAGTAGAATCGCAAAGATGAATGTCAGGGGGCAGCTAGGCATTTGTGGTATTTGAAATTTCATGTTAACCCAAGAAATTGCTTGCCTGTTACCCTAAATGCTGGAGGAGACATCCTCTAACATGTTAATTCACTTCCTGGCAGCCTGTGACATAAGGCCGATCTGGTTCTCTTCCCTACCGTACTCAGCCCTCTCTGGCACCATCGCATGCCTCTGGGATAACAGCCATTTGATGCTGCCAACAAGAAATGGGGATTTTCTGACCTGGCTCTGTTTGTTTTCCAAATCTCCTCTGAGGATAGGAGGGATCCATTCTCATGGGAAAGGAAGGCGAACAGGACAGAAATAAGAGGAAGAAAATTCCAGAGTTAACCAGTACTGTGGGTACAGCATCACTTGTTAGCATGCTCATTCAGATGTTTTGCACGGCTTTCCATGCCTGCCGTATGATATACTGCGCTGCTCACCATCTACACACAGGTGAGACCATAGCTCTAGCATGCATTAGCAAGAAGACAGAAAGTGGTAACCAAGAAGACTGGTGACAACCTTACCAGGAAAAGCTGCAGTCAACCTGGGCGGTGAGGGCAGGAGGCTGCTTAATTCCTGCACCGTGCACTGATGCAGTTAGTTGTACGAAGACCCCGGCTTCATTCAGTTTTCAAGCTTGATTCATGAGACCCCGATTCTCTGCCCAGGTGAAATGAGCTCATCGTGTAGTTTTTGCTTGGATGTGAAATAGCTGAAAACCAGAGCTACTTGTTTTGGAGAGGGGAATTCTTATGGCTAATTGCTTTGCAACCCTGGCTGTTAATT
Source organism: Phodopus roborovskii (assembly GCF_943737965.1). Taxonomy (NCBI): domain Eukaryota; kingdom Metazoa; phylum Chordata; class Mammalia; order Rodentia; family Cricetidae; genus Phodopus; species Phodopus roborovskii. Next base: position 1,742,013 of record NW_026125575.1, read on the forward strand.
CAAGGTGGTTGTTTGTCCCCCATGGCACAACACAGGGTCGACACTGGCATCAGCCTCGTCTCTCAGGAGGCAGCCATGTGTGCTCAGGATGTCCACTTTTCCTGCCTCTCACATATGAGAGTCCTCTGTCTCTTACAAACTTCTACTGCCCCCTACTTGATGATTTGGGGGACAGAAGTGAAAGAGAGCAAAGTGCACGCTCCCGTTTTAGTGTTTTCCGGCTGCAATGTGCACAGAACAGAGGTGAAGTCGTGTGGACATCTGGTGCCAATGGGAAGCCTGGCACCCTAGCCTGTCTTAGGGTGAAGAGCAGCCTGGGTGGACTCTGGCTTTCCTCACTGGCAGTGTAACTGACAATCACTAGTGACTCTGCTCGCAGAGATGAGCAGCTGGCTGCCAGGGTCTTCCCCAAGCCCCCTCTGGCTTTCCCTCCTTTCTGTATGCTGTGACGCCGGACTGACAGCCAAGGGGTCACCTTTGACCTAGGTCCTGAAATCCATTTAGAAGCCACCCTACCAGGAAATGACCCTCCACATCTGAGCGTTTACATCAGAACCTACCTGACCCATCTTATGGAAACCCTTCTGCTACTGTCCTGTAAGTCTCTAGGCTGTGCCCTAATTTATGACCTCTGACATTCTCTCCTAAAGAGCCTCAGAGCTTCCTGCGTTTGATGTATGCCCAGGATCTCTCTCCTCAGTAAATCAGGACATACATTCAGAGGATGACAGCTTTCTATGTTATCAATCATACCACAACAGACATCACCGCAGGTGCTGACCCTAGAATCAAGTGTCTGTAATAGCAACAGGCACCTAGACCCTGCAATTTTTTCTAACTATGTGATACATATAACTGAAAAGGGTAAGAATTCAGAGGAAATTCTTCAGGAAAGGAGGAACTATTTAAAGACATTAGGGTTATCATCTCCAAGAGTATAAATAAAAAGAAAGGCAGGAAGGAAGGAAGGGAGGGAGGGAGAAAGGAAGGAAGGAAGGGGATTTCAACAGACCTGCCTGCAGAGAATGGAGAATCAGAGAACCAGAGTGCAGCCTCTGAAGTAGAAGACAAAGAAGCCAAGTCCGACTAACCATCCATCATGTCTGTCAGTGGTCCCTGCCTCCCTTCTTGTACAATCCAGAGGAATATTTTTATCAACTATTTTGTAAATGGGAGTTTTTTTAGTAGCTGTAGAAACATTTTTAAAAGGTGAGAGGAAATCTCACCTCATCCCATTTTTTAAGTGTAAATGATTTTTTTAAGAGGTTAAATCATTTGCTGGTTGTTTATTTTTTGGTACAACCAGAAAATAAAATGCTGAATCAGGAAAGGCTGTGACTGTCTCGGGGGTCACCATAACATTCCGTAGAGGGGGCTAGTTTTATATTCTACAGCATAAAGCATACTAAGTGGTAAATTTGTATCTGGTCTCATGTTTCTAGTTGAACTGTTTCCTAAAAAACCACTCCTCGTCCTTGTCCTGTTAGAACCGTCTCTGATGGTCATGGCCGTCCATTTTCCCACCAGCTGTGATAATGCCTGTGAAAAGTGGACATTCTGAGTATATACTGTGTGTGTCAGTAAATCGTGAGTCAGTGGGGTTGAGGGTTGGGAGCACTTGGGTGTTACTAGGGAAAACCCGACATGTGTGAGGCCGGAACATGACTGGAATAAGTTCAGAGAGAAAAAACGTGGCTCTTGGGGGTACGTGAACATAGTGTCTGACTCTTCAGAGATGGGGTACATGTGCTAAGAATTGAAATGTCTCTGTACTCTGCTCCTCAACCAATAAAATTGCAGTTGTGAAAGTGAAAAAAAAAGATGTGTTACATTTGTTTACGTTGCATTTGTTTAACTAGGCAAAGATGCGTTACATTTGTTTATGCTACATTTGTTTACTCATGTAAAGATGTGTTGCTGTTTCATCTTGCTTGCCTAAGGCACCTGATCGAATGAAAAGCTAAACAGCCTGTGGTCAGCCAGCCAGACAGCCTCCAGCCAGCCACATACAGAAAAAAGCAGGAAAAAGTAGGGCATGCAGAATGAAAGAAAGGAACAAAACAAAACAAAACCCCTGAGGCAAAATGTAGATGAAGAGAAACAGGTTAAATTAAGATATAAGAACTAGTGGGACAAGCCTAAGATCCGGTCAAACATTCATAACTAACAGCAAGTCTTCTGCGTCATGATTTGGGAGCTGGTTGACTTCTTACATTTGGTGTTCCAGTATGGGGCCTGAACTTCCACACAGGGCCTGAGATAACTAAAAAAAAAAGTGGGGGGCAGGGAGGGAATATGGCTCCTATAAGAGTTTCCACCACACACTGAGCACTTGAATAGTAGAAACAAAAAACTACGTACCAATACAAGCTGCAGCGTAGACATCAGCTTCCTAGAGCTGGGGTGATTAAACACAGCTCCTGGTTAAATAGGCTTAAGGCTTGAATCTCACAGAGCCAGTCACCCGAGCTTCCTGGGAGGGAGGGCCTAAATGCAGCTCAGCAGTTTAAGATTCAGCTCACACAGTCGGAAAAGCCTAGAGACATGCAATAAAGACAGGTCCAGATGGAAAAACAAAACCAAACAAATAAATAAAACTTCCAGACAGGTTAAGGTGTGTTTTAAAATGTACATAGGCTTAAGAAAGAAAACAAAATTGGTATAGTCATAGACAAATACTTTATAAATAATAAAGTTTCTAAAGAGATAGTAAAGTGATAGAAAAGAGAAAAGCTACATAAAGATGAGAAATACACAGGGATTCTGGATCCTGTATGATGTTATGTTGGGTTGACCTTAAATTTTTTAAATGCTGCTGAGTGAATAACAGATGCTGTTGAATTAAACCACCCTAGATACTTTAGGAATGTCTTAAACTTACAATGGAATTCAGAAAATATGTTGCATTTGGCAGAGAGGTTATGCTTTTGTTTCCATAGGAAATGAAAGGCTTCAGATTCCTTCAAGGCTAGTAGACATTAGGTTTGGTCAGGGGAGACCTCCTGAAAAGCTTGGCTACAGATATAAAGAAATGAATAAGGCATCAGAAACGTAAGCAGCTGACGCATGTCCTGATCTTTCTGCACGGGAACAGTTCTGAGACTGGACAACAAATGTTACAACTAGTTTTCCCAGGACTTGACTACTATCTCAATTTTCTCAGAGTCCTCTAAAGATGCCACCACCCTCAGACAACTCACTGCCCACATTCCAAGAGGTGGGATAGGTGGCTTTTGGTCATTTGATGGGTTATGGATATTTGTCATCATTTAGCAGGGGATATAAAAATACAGAATAAAATGACAACTATTTACCTCAAATATTTTACATTGTTATGAATTTTGGTATATAGATACAAATTTCAAGTTATTTCTGTTATACTGTGTATATATCTACTCTTGTTTGGGTTATTGTGCTTATGCAGCTTATTTAAAAATGTAATGTATATTTAAGAAATGCAGGTTAGAAGTCATTTATAACAATCAACTTGTAGTCTTGTTAGGTATGTTTTACAGATATTTTTAGATAGATATATATGTTCTTCAAATGCTTCAGATACCCGCAGAACATGGCATTCAAGATATTTAATAACCTAAGGCTTTTCATGACAGTGAGACATGTCCGGCTCCTGGTAGCACCGATCTACTTCATAAAAAAGATGATGGACATAAAAGAAACTCCATATGGAGCTTGTTTTCATTCTTGAAAAGGTAGCTATTTGGACAAGAAACTTCTCTTGCCTTGACAGCTGACAGTGTGCTGTACAAAGGGGACATGAAGGACACAAAGGACAGAGACTGACAAACTGCCAAAACAAGATGGGACAGTCCTTCAAAGTTCCTGCTTCATAGAAAAGTTTGCCACACATTCTAGGCCTGTTGGCTGAAGATGGTTGCCCTAACAGGGCAGAGGTGTTTTGGGTGAGTGTGAAGGCAGCCAGCTGTTTCTATCATTTCTATAGTTTTGGAAGTTGCTTGCTCTGAACTTCCTGTTGACTTGGGTAATACTGTAAGAGCAAGGTAAACCAGAGAGGATAGAGTTAACTTCATCCTCAGAAAAAGCCACTGTGAGAAATTCCTGCATGGTGCAAGGCTGATTCAGCTCCAGCCAAGGAACCATAAACAATTCCAAGAAGCAACCCAATCTGTGCCCACCTTGGTCAAAGTGACCCCATCCGGGTGGTCAGGCAAAGACTAATTTTGTTAAATAACATCTTCTCGCCATAACTGTCCTTGTGGGCAACCATTAATTACAACTTTGAAATCCTTCCCCCAGCCTCCACGTCATGAATCCCAAGGTCGCGTACTCTTGCTCAATTCCAAACAGCCAAGGCATGTACCACCCTGCTTGCAGTTTATTTCTTTAAAAACCCCTTTCAGTTGAGGACAGGTACCATTTTCCTGCAGCTGCTGTGCCAGTTTGCAGGACAGGGACCCTGCTGAGGCTTGTGACTTAACACTAAACCTTGTGTGTTTGCATCAGGGAGTCCGCTCCTTGGTGGCCTTTTTTTGGGGTCTCACGAACTTGGCATAACAATATTACATCCTTCTGGGGTTGTTGATGTAGTTGAAGACTAGATAGTTATAGACAGAGAGCTGATCTTCAAAATACAATAAACTCAAGAAATTAGACATTGGCTGGGTGGTGGTGGCACACACCTTTAGTCCCAGCACTTGGGAGACAGAGACAGACATCTCTGAGTTTGAGGCCAGCTTTGTTTACAGAGTGCCAGGACAGGCTCCAAAGCTACACAGAGAAACCCTGTCTCTAAAAACAAAAACAAACAAAAAGAAAAAGAAAAAAAGAAAAGAAAGAAGAAGAAGAAAAGAAACTTGATATCAAACTATCAAACTACCAAATAATCCAGTTAAAAAGTGGTGTACAGATCTAAAAACAGAGAATTCTCAACAGAACAATCTCAAATGTCAGAATGATACTTAAGGAAATGCTCAACATCCTTAGTCATCAGGTTTTTGTTTTGTTCTATTTCATTTTGAGACAAGATTTCTCTATGGAGCTTTAGAGCCTGTCCTGGAACTTTCTCTATTGACCAGGCTGTCCTCGAACTCACAGAGATCTGCCTGCCTCTGTCTACCAAGTGTTGGAATTAAAGGTGTGAGACACCACCACCCATCGTCATCCATAGTCATCAGGAAATGCAAATCAAACCAACTCTGAGATACCATCTTACACTGATGAGAATGGCTAAGATCAAAAGCACATTTTTCCTTAGTTATGAAAGAAGGTAAATTAGGTACAAAATTTGGACTCATCAAGATAGAACAAATAATGGAGTATTTTCTCTGAGTTTCCCAAATATAAATGGACTGGATATTATAAATGCAATTCTCTTGATAATTGTTTGCAGTGGCATCTTGCCTTGCCAGTGAACTTGCAGTAGTGGCCACACCCTTTGGGCGTGGTTTCAGGTGCAGACTAGACCATTTAAGGGAAAGGATGGGCTGGTGTGCACTTTCTTGGGTTGCAGAGAGCATTGGAAGGGCAGAGACTGCATCTTCTGGAGCACGAAGACCCCAGAAGTTATTTACTCTTATCTGTCTAAGTGCTTCCCTAATGAATATCTATTTATCATTTATCTTGGGTCTGGTGAACTCATTTAAACCCCGCCTTCAATTGTCCTTACTGTACATAATTTTACTATGTTAAAGTTAAAACCTTTCTTTTTAGACAAAAAAGGGAGAAATGTTGTGGAATACTACTTTGCCTATGTAACGGTGTGCTTCATCTATTTACGCTGTATGCGTTTAACTAGGCAAAAATGTGTTTACATTTGTTTATGCTGCATTTGTTTAATTATATAAAGATGTGTTGCTGTTTTGTCTTGTCTGCTCAAGGTCCCTAATTGGTCTAATGAAAAGCTGAACAGCCAATAGCGAGTAGGTAGAGGAGGAATAGGCAGGGCTGGTGGGCAGAGAAAATAAATAGGAGAAAAAATAGAGGCTTGAGAGAGAAGACAGAATGAGGGAGAAAGAGTATAAGCTGCCTGGGGCAAGCCAGCCAGGCAGCCAGACACAGAGGTAGCAGGAAAAGTAGAACACACAGAACAAAAGGAAGGTAAAAAGCCCTGAGGTAAAATGTAGGTGAAGAAAAACAGGTCAAATTAAGATAAAAAGAGCTAGTGGTACAAGCATAAGATAAGGCCCAGCATTCATAACTAATAATACATTTCCATGTCATGATTTGGGAGCTGCTTGGCAGCCCAAGAGAAAGCCTGCTAAGAAACATCTGGCAAAACTTGTATCCTCACTAGGGACCAGAGAGCTGCAAAGGAAGATGTCAATGGATAAGCATACTCTTAAAGTTTGCGAAACACTGACAACAAGGACAGAGGCTGGGTATCGTCAGATCATGGTAGAGAGAATGCCATCTACTCAAGTCCTCTGGAAACAAGGCAGCCATAGGCAGGGACCCTACAGAACTCATGAAAGGCAGCACAATTCGGCCCACCGTTCCACCATTTTTCCCTCAGGGTGTGATTGGTAAGGAAGGAAGGAAGGAAGGAAGGAAGGAAGGAAGGAAGGAAGGAAGGAAGGAAGGAAGGAAGGAAGGAAGGAAGGAAGGTGCAAGAATCCATTTTCAAATGGTGCTATGAATAAACATCATAGCCGGTGCTGGTTAGCTTTTTATCACCTTGACACAAAGCTAGAGGCATTTTGGAAGAATAAAGATCAATTGAGAAAAAGCCCCACCAGGTTGGCTTGTGGGCAAGCCTGTGGCGCTTTTTCTTGATTGATAACTGATGCAAAAGGACCCAGCTCACCCTGGGTGGCGACACTCCTGGACTGGTGGTCTTAGGTGCTATAAGAAAGCGGGTTGAGTAAGCCATGAATGAGCAAATCAGTAAACCGGATCTTGCATGGCCTCTGCTCCAGTTCCTGAATCCAGGTCCTGAGAGTTGTAAACTGAAATACAATGTTTCTTTTTCAAGTTGCCTTTGGTAATGGTGTTTTCTCAAGATAGAAACCCTAACTAACACACACAGCCAGACTCTGGATCTAGAACACTTCCCTGCATCGTCTGTATGAAGTCTAAAAATGGCACCAAAGTAGTTGCACTGGGCACACAGGGGACCTTGGACCAGCAATCCTCTCTGTCTGCATATGGCCAGTTGTCAGGGTTCAGATTCTTCCAGAATGCTTACTTTGTCTCATTCTCCTTTAAATGCTATAGAGGGTGAAACAAAAGGAGATGCCCCCCATGGCTTTAAATCAAACCCTTAGTTTTATTTGAATATAGTTTTTTTTTTTTTTTGTCATTTAATTACTGCCATCTTTTTCTTTTCCTTCCTTCTTTCTTTCTTTCTTTCTTTTTTTTTTTTAAGCTTACAGATTGCTGGGTAATTTTTGTATCCAAGTGTATTAGACTAAAAGTCCATGAAGATCCCACCACATAATTAAGGTCAGAATGAAGACTTCACTTTGCAGCCATCTTACTCAGTCTGGAAGCTTCCACTTATGAATCACGCACTGGTAGCCTCCTCTGGCAAAGTGTGTGCTGCTAGCTTCCAGCTCCTCAGGTGGGACAATTTCTCTTCAGTGCCTGTTACTGTGTTACTGTAGGGTCTTTGTCTTCTCAGTTACACATGGGTTTGAGTCTCTGGAGTTCACCAGCAATTTTCTCTGGATCCAGTTTTAAGACGAAACAAAACAACGGTCTCTGGAGACCACTCAGAGAAGAATTTTTTTCTCTTCTTCAGATATTTCCTCCAGAGCTCTGGTAGGGCCTTTAATTAGAACCTTTTTGAAGTTGGAAAGACCCAGTGACTGTGACTGGGTGTCTTTTGGTCAGCTACTTGACCATGATGGATAAATTATATCAAAAATAGAGATGGAAGGACCATGGTGGGTTTTCAGTCAGTATTTAGGAAACAGGTGACAGAGCTAAATTTAAGAATTTGAGTCAGAGACTGTTGATGAAAATGTCTTCAGAAAAAGGAGATCGCAACTCAGTGGTCCTTCCTACCCTAGACCCCCAGGGCAAGCTGGAGAAGGGCTTCCTAAGTCCAGAGGAAGCTGCGTTAAAAGTAGCTTGATGGCGTCTTGGCAAAGGTATGGAGACAGGGAGGACGCTGGAATTAACCATCCCAAGGCATTTTCCTTCCCTCCGTGTGACTGTGGTGGTCCCCACGGGATAAAGCCAAGTAGATCCAGAGAGCTTGGATCCCAGACGTAGGATCAGCCTCTCATGGCACAAAACCTGCCTGAACATGAGGGACTGTAGGCTCCAGCATTCCTGCTTGTGAACATATTTCAAACACACCTGGGGTTCACATGTGTACCAGCCTGCAGGGCTATTGCAACAGTCAAATTCCTCAGGCAGTTTGCATGCCATTTGGTCACGCTCTAATGCCTAAGCCAGTCTACTAGAGAGGCTTTGAGTGTATAAATACAGATGACTCACTGGAGGGAGAGGCGGTGGGGTTTGTGCCGACCAGGAATATGTTAAAATAAGAGCAGATACAAATGGATGTCATGCCAGCTGCCGGCTCATTCGAAGATCAGAGTTCTCTGTTTTTGTAGAGTCTTGACACCGAGTCAAAAACAAACAGGCCACTTTGTTCTCTCTGTTGTCAGAATTAAGTGGGATTTGTATTTCTTAACTAAGATACATGGTGACAATTTGAAAAAAAATTAAAATTATAAATGTATTATTTCTATGCTATAAGGGTTATTACAGTGATTAAGACATGCCACTGCAAGCCCGGTGGTGGTGGCACACACATTTAATCCCAGTATTTGGGAGGCAGAGGCAGGTAGATCTCTGTGAGTTCAAGGCCAGCCTGGTCTACAAGAGCTAGTTCCAGGGCAAGGCTCCAAAGCTACACAGAGAAACCCTGTATTGAAAAAAAAAAAAAAAAAAAAAAAGAAAGAAAGAAAGAAAAACCCATGTCACTGCCCACCAAGATGGTTGGTTTTCATTGTCACAGTTTAGAATTACCTGGGAAGAGAGTGTCAGTGAGTGAGGGATTGAATGGGTCAGGTTGTTCTATAGGTCACTTGTCTTGATTATATTAATTGATACTAGGGGAGCCAGACTATTGTGGGTGACCCCACACCATTCCCTAGAGTGGGTCTTGAACTATATTAAAAGTATAGAAGATGAAGCATGCATGCATTTGTCTTCCTCTGGTCTTGGCTGTGGATGTCATGTGACTAGCTGTTTCAATTTCCTACAGCTGTGACTCCTCTGCTATGATGGACGATAACCTGGGATTGTAGCCAAAATGACCACTGTCTCCCCCAAATTGCTGATGGGGTTAGTTTTCCACAACAGAGACAAAACACATGAGTGAGTTCTGTTAACAAGGAAAGTAAGATTCCGATTGTCTCCCGTAAGCCTGGATAAAGCCCAGAACACAGGTGGGTCACAACTGTACCACCCTGTGTACGTATGAGCGTCTCAGAACCCTCTCAGACGTAGATGCCGCTTTCCTGTAGCTCAATGGTGTGCATTGTGTACTTATCAGGGACCCGGCACAGGGCCATCTGATTCTTTAAAAAGAAAGCATCAAGGAAGGAGGAGAAATAAAGGACAGCAAACAGGGAAGAAAAGGGGGTGGGGTGACTGGGCGGGGCAGCGAATAGCAGGAAGGGCGATGTTAGTTCCCGGACCATTAAGAGTAATGTAGTTAGAATTTTTAACATCTGCGATGCAACCTGAAGGGTGAGCACATTGTGACAAAGACAGCGGGATTGGCAGAGTGTGGGGTCTAAGAATTGGCGTCTGTGAGGCGCTTGGTGCCTGCTAAACGCGGAAGCTGCGACACCTGTCATAGTCGTGGGAGACAGATCCTGGGATTTATTTGGATCTTTCTGCAGGGGAGCTGTTGGAGAAGGAGTAACGCAGTGAGCACTGAGTGTGTGTTGAGCGTTTTGTTACGTATCCACATTTCCAAGTCCTTTGCGTTGTTGGGTACTACGGGAGGAGGGAGTATTTTCATGGAGTGTTTAAATCTCAAGGAGGGAACATGCTTTAGCTTTGCTGGGAGGGATACAGGAGATCAGATCCAGGGGGTTGAACATGCTAGGCAGGTGCGGCACCACTGAGCTACGTACATCCCCGTCCCCAGCTTTCCTCGAAACATCTACTTTGTATGTGTATGTGTGTGGAGAGAGGAGAGGTGTGGTATGTTAGTATGCTCGCATATCTGAGGGTACACCCCACCTGTGGGTGGGGCAGAGGTTCATGTCTGATGTGTCTCAGTACTGTTCTCCATATTATTATTTTTGTATTATTATTATTTAAGACAGAGTCTCTTATTGAGCCTGGAGCTCGTTGATTGGCTAGACTGGCTGGCCAGCGAGCCCTGGGAGCATACCAACGTCTCCTCCCAGTAATTGGGGTTTACAGTTGCGTGCTGACTTCTTACATTTTTGCCGGCGATTCAAATTCAGGTCTCTATCCATTGATCCATCTCCCCAGCCCCAGCTCATTGACCCTTTGCACAACAATCTTTTAAGATGGCCCTTAAGTCAATACAAATAGTATAAGAAGGAACAAGCTTGCCTGGATTCATGCAACTAGCAAAGAGAGGTGCTGATGGATGTATGAGAGTTGCATCAACTTAATTCCCAGGTTCTTAGTCTGTGCCATTGCTATGGTAGTCTCCCACTTGCAAACATCCTCTGCAGAGGCTGGGAAGATACCTCAAACGTTTGCCTTGTAAGCACTGAATACTGGAGTTCGGTCTCTGGTGCACAGCTAGGCGTGCTGGAACAAGATTATGATTCCAGTGTTGGGGAGAGAGGTGGATCCCCAGGGCTTGGTAGCCAGCCAGCTTAAACTACACATGGAGTTTTGGGCTGGTGATAAACCCTGTCTCAAAAACCAAGGTGGGGGCTGGAGAGATAGCTCAGCAGTTAAGAGCACTGGCTCCACTTCCAGAGGAACCCAGTTTAATTCCTGGCACCCACAGGCAGCTGACCACTGTAACTATAGCCCCAGGGGACCCAACACCTTCTTCTGGCTTCCACGGACACACTGCATACATGTTGTTATGATTTAAGAAAAGCAGCAAGCACTTGAGAAAGAGGATTTTCTTTTTCCCAATTAGGGAAAGGGATCATAGAAAAGGGAGATGGGGGGGGCAGATCTCCAGGGACAGGAACAGCAGGAGAGAGGAAAGGGGGGAGGAGGGGAGGAGAGGAGGAAGAGGGGGGAGGGGAGGAAGAGGGAAGGGAGCAGAACAGAGAGAGGGAGAGAAAGAGAGAGAAGGATGGGAGGTGGGCGGGCCCTTTAAAAGGGAACACAGTGAATGTGCACAGGTGGTGCTCTCAGTGGCTGCAGCTGAGGGTGTGTCCTGTCAGAACCCCAAGGACAGGCCAGCACAAACGCCTGAATACTAACACACGCGGTGCCCAGACACATATGGGCAAAACACTCATGCACATAAAATAAAAATCTCAAAAATAATTAAATAGAAAAACAAGGTGATTGCCCCTGGGAACACACATGAGGTTGCGTGTGCGCACACACACAGGGTAAACCTGCTAGCTGTCATTCATTGCTTAGGCTGAAGATTATGGAGGACACAGAGAGATGGAAAGTGTTCTGGTCTTAGGGAAACAAGAGTTTCACGAAGCAGGGAGAGGCCCTCTCTCAGTCACAGTGAGCATGGTTGGGTGTCATCCTGGGGGGGGGGGTTTGCTGAATTTCAGGAATGGGAGTCCCTGGTCTGGAGAGTGTTTCCTATTTGAAATGACGATTAAGTAAGTGAGAGGGCTCTGGCAAGAGTTACAGAGTTGGTTCGGAAGGAAGGTACTTTTTCAGGATAAACAGAAAGGAGAGAAAAGGGGAAGTTCAGGAAGCAGGTGCACAGCTTATCAAGGGGTTCTACCTTACTAATGCTGCGGCCCTCTAATACAGTTCCTCGCGTCCTGGTGACCCCCTCAACCATAACATAACTGTAATTTTGTTACTGTTATTAATTGTAATGTAAATACCTGACGTGCAGGAGATCTGATATTCGGCCCCTATAAATGGGTCATTTAACTCCCAAAGGGATCGTAACCCTTGGGTTGAGAACCAGTGGCTCAGGAATGTATAGCTTGTAGACTCGGAAAGCCTCGTTGAAGGGTAAGTGAACCCGGGAGGTACAAAATGTATCCTGGGATTCTGGCCTGGTGTTGTCGGGGAGAAAGCAGGCAGATGGCCAGAGCGAGGGGGTGGGGAGGTTTGGAAGCAGGAGTCTCAAACACATTCACTTCTGATAGGCATGGTCCCTCCTGATTCACGAGACAGCTTCAGGATAATTAGAGATGGGTGTTTAAAGGAAAGAGAATGAACAGCACTTACCTACCCCAAAAGTGTCCCTAACAGTCCTGTGGAGTATCCACTGAATCTTTTCAAGAGTCCAGTAAGTCTCCACACAAAGGTGGCTTGTGGGTGTCAGTGTGGTACCAGAGCCCTTGGTATTTTCTCAAAAATGGAACAAGAGCTGGGGGACTTGGCCTTTTGTGGGAGGAAAACCACATTTGGAAAAAGTGAAGCAAATTAAGATCAAGTATTTCGGTAAAAATATTGTGCTTCTAAAGGGAAGAAAACAGTGTTTGAAATTAGCTCTGGAGGCAATTTGAAAGGGTGTCTCCCGTTTCCTTAAAATAGAGATTTGCTGTTTAAGATTGTCAGAGGGGAGAGATGGCCAAGGAGATTCAGTAATGGCTCCCATCCAAGGGGACTCAAGTGACCTTCCACAAAGGTCCCGTGACTAGTAGGCTGGGACTAGGGAGAGCCGTGGTTGGTGCTCGGGGGTGAGTGTCTTTAAAGTTTGCACCCTGGGTGTTTCGGTCCTGGAATGTGAGTGAGAAGGAGATTTTACATGTGAGCCTGCTCACAGTGACTCCCATAGCCCAGGTGTCACCTGCTGAGGACACAAGCTGAGGACTGGACTCATGTGGAGTTGGTTTAAAGGACCTGCGCCTGGTTGTCCCTGCCCGGGTTCTGTTACTTACTGGTCTATGCAGGACCCCGATACTGGTATTTTTAATGATCCTGCTTAATTTTATCTTTCAACAGAGATGGGAAACGAAAAGATGACAGCAGTGGGCATGAAGGACAGGGGTGAAGAAGCCAATGGAGCTTCTGGAACCTTCCAGGTCCAGAGTCATGGCTCTGACGGGGATGCTCTTGGCTGCATTGTCTGCAGCCAGCCTGGGTGAGCCTGGATGACGTGAACGGCTGGGTGACATTGGGGGGGATCTTCATGAAAGTTTGTGAAGATGCAATGTGCTGCCAGAGTCTGCTGGAGGACAGAGGATGTTGTGAAGGAGAATGGATCAGAGTAAATAGAAACTGCTTGCATAAGCAGACGGCCAACACTCAACGGACAACCCACCCATTCTCCCCAGTTTGGTTCTCCACCAACTCTGAAGCTCGAGACTACTGTCTGAGAGAGTACAGTCCCGAAGCGCAGAATCCCATAAATAAGAAGAAGAATGGGAAGCATGGGAAGCCCACCCCCCCTTTATTCCCATCTTCATGGATTTTTTTGTCCCTTCCTTCTCTCCTCCGCTCTGACACCCTCTAATTAGTGTTCTTATCACTGCCTCTGGCACCCTGCAAGCTGTAGGTGGCTGGCGTGACATTGGATGCCTGCCCCTGCAGTGCTATTAGGCACCCTGTGGCGCACAAACAAAAAGCCCAGAAAGCCTGACCTAACTATTTTCCTATGAATAGACTGCGCTGTCTTTATCGAGATAAAAGGTGTTTGTGTGCATCTATTTGCACGGAGACCCGGTATGCATATATAGGCATAAACACAGAGGACCTTGTACAACAGTGTCCTGTGGAACTCCTCTAGTCTAAAAAGACTCACACTCAAAAATACCTTGGTGTGTTCCCCAGTAAATCAGAAGCTTCCCCAATAATTAATCAGAAGCTATATAATTAATATGTAATGAATCAGAGACTATGGCAACATTTGCATCTTTTTGAAGGACTGGGGTCAAGCACAACCCTCTGGTCCGAGTTTAAAGAAGCATCCAAGAAATGGATGATCTTTCTTCCCTTCCTCTCAGGTCTTTAATAACACCACAAAATAGAGCATCATCCTTCGCTTCCAAGACTGGCACTTTAGAATCCGTGTAGTTTGCCTGGCGGTGGTGGCGGCGCTCGCCTTTGATCCCAGCACTCAGGAGGCAGAGGCAGGCGGATCTCCATGAGTTCAGACCAGCCTGGTCTACAAGAGCAAGTTCCAGGACAGACTCCAAAGCCAAAGAGAAACCCTGTCTCAAAAAAACCAAACAAGAATCCGTGTATATCTAGTTCTCTTCTTCCAGCTGCACCGAGTAGAAGGAAAAAAATCCCCTACCCTAAAGCCACGGGAACTTATACAACTAACTAGTATTTATCCAATGACCGCCAAGGGCTAAGCACCTATTCCGAAGATGAAAAATGACCTCTCCCCGGATTCATTCATCAGGGCAGTGAAAGATTTAGCCTGCACACACATATGCTTGGTGACTTTTACATAATTAAAAGAAAAAAAACTTATTTTAGAACACGGATCTAAACATTTGCCTTAGTTTGGGGGGAAAAAAGGGGGAGGGACTGAAAAATATTAACACAATCCCAGAAACCTTAAGGAGTTCTCCGGGCTTTAAGATGGAAACTGCCATGCCCTTCCTAGCTGTTTATTCCTCAGTCTTCCCCACAGCGAACACGATCCATGTACAAATGTTTAGACCACTTCATTAAAGGGCTGAAGGGGAGGGTTAGGTGCCAGGGGCAACAAAGACGGTCCCTCTGTGTGAGCAGGGAGTCCCTGATGTCAGTGGGAAGTTCAGGGTCTTTTAGGTGGGGTCAGGGTGTTTGCTACATTCTGTAGGTATTGAATGACGCTATAGTCTGTCCTGCACCTGTCTTCACAGGTGTGAAAAATTTAGAGGGGACAATAACCTCTTTCAGTCTCTCTGCTTCAAGGATGGAGATGCCCATTTTTGCAAAGCAGCGTGCAAAGTGGCAGGCTTTTCCTCCTCTTGGCGTCTGTGTACATACTTTTGTATTGGTCAGCCTACGTTCCCTACCTACCACCCACTTCCCTTCCGCCCACAGTCGTCCACTGCCCACTCTGAAGTGGTGTCTTTCTTACGGCCACTCCTAGTGTTTGTTCTCTTGCTGTGAAGAGACACCACAACTCTTTTAAAGGAAAGCATTTAACGGGAGCTCGCTCACAGTTTGGAGGCCTAACCCATTATCGTCATGGCGGGAAGCATGGTGGCTTGCAGGCAGACTCGGTGCTGGAGAGGCATCTGACAGCACTACATCTAGATCGGTAGACAGCGGGAAAAGAGAGAGCCACGGGACCTGGCTTGGGTCCTTGAAAGCTCAAAGCCCACCCTCTAGTGCAATACTTCTTCTTCCAACCAGGCCACATTTCCCAACCCCTCCCAGCGAGTGCCGCTCCCTAAAGATCAAAGATCCAAACACGTGAGCCTAACGAAACCATTCCCATTCAAACCACAACATGGCCCTTTCCATCCCTTCCTCGCAACTCGTTTTTATCCCTTGAGCGGACCCCTTTCTAATTTCTTGACCTCTCCACACTCAGCTGCACATAAACAGACACATTAAAATTAGAAGGTAGGATTCACATGGGAGGTAAAAACAAGTGTGGTTGTCTTTGTGAGCCTGGTCTATACCACAGTATTTTCTGTTTTCGTCAGTTTTCCTGGCTATCTTGTTTTCCTTTACAGCGGAATGAAATGCCATTGTGCGTGTGTACATTTGCATTAGCCATTCATGTGATGATGGGCATCCAGACTGATTCTATCTACTTGTTATTGTGAGTCCATGGCAATATTCCTGCACGTGCGGGCATCTCTGTGGTAGGCTATGGGCACACGTCCAGGACACTACAGAGATATTTTCACAGAAATGAAGCTGGGGTACATGTTTCCATGGCATTGGAGCAAGGATTGAAAGAGCAGCTCATGTTTTCCTTCTCTCCTTATAGAGAACCATGAGCCTGCTGTGCAAGACAATGGGAATTGATTTATCCATCGCTGACTGGATACATTACATTTGGGTGATTATATCGTGTATGTGTGTGTGTGGTGTGTATTGTGTGTGTCTGTGTCTGGTGTGTATGTGTCTCTGTGTTGTGTGTGTGCTGTGTGTATGTGTCTGTGTTTGTTTTGTGTTGTGTGGGTGTGTCTGTGTCTGTGTGTAGTGTGAGCGTATGTATGTGGTATGTCTGTGTCTGTGTGTGTCTGTGTGTTTATGTGTGTGCCTCTGTGTGTGTGGTGTGTGTCTGTGTCTATGTGGTGTGTGTGTCTGTGTGTGTGTGTGTGTGGTATATGTGTATGTCTGTGTATCTGTGTGGTGTGTGTGTGTGTGGTGTGCCTGTGTGTGTGTGTTGTATGTTGTGTGTCTGTGTATGTCTGTACGTCTGTGTGTCTGTGTGGTATGTGTTATGTGCATGCCTGTGTGTCTGTGGTGTGTGTGTGTGTGTTTTATGCATCTGCATCCAGTGTATGGCCTAGATGCCAACATCCGGTGGTCTCCCACAGTTGTCCCTGACTTGAGTATCTGACGTGGTCTCATTGAACCTGGAGCTTGCCATTTTAGCCAGACTGGCTACCAGTGAGCCCCTCAACATCTACCCGTCTCCCACCTCCAGCTCTTGAATTACAGATAGCTGGCCTTTATGATGGGGAGACACACTCAGATACTGATGCCCCGGGGAGGGCGCTTTACCCATTAAGCCACCACCCAACTCCTGTTTTATGGTTAGACAGGAAGAGAGATTTCTGAATGACTTAGAGAACCACATGTTTGTCAGCCAACAACCCCCACAGGAAGGGCTCAGCAGACAAGGGTTCAGGCGTGGCTATGAGACACTCTGCCCAAGAGGTGGGCTACACGGACCACTGGAAACCCTGAAGAAACAGACACACACTCAGGCCATGTGCATCCTGTTTGACAGTGAGTCCTGCTGTACCACTCACACCCAGCACAGAGCCACCCAACAAAGGCAGAAATGATCTGCGCTATGAAACTGAACTGGGGAATCCAGTGTTCTTCTCCTTTTCCCTTTTCTGTACCTTTTCTGTCAAGTTTCCACAGCATGTGAGGCTTACTAAGGCGCATCAAAGCCAATGGTCCTCTGCTTCCTAATCACTCTGTGTCCTCTGGAGCTTTGGGTGCTGTTTTACTTACTAACCCTGGAAAACACTTTCTAATTTCACATGTGAAGAGATGTCTTTGTTTGTTTTCCAATACGGAAAAATGTAGCTGTAAGGAGAGAAAGGGTGCCCACTGGCTTGGGAAGTTGAAGACTAAACAGAAAAGTACTGAATGGGCAACCCAATAGAAACAAGCCAGCAAACCGTAAAACAACAAACAAGCAAACAAATCTGTCCAGAGAGCAGTTGATGACAACAGACTGTCCCTCCTATATGGCAGTTTGAATTAATGATGGGGGGGCTGGTCTGGCAACTGGTCACAGCATTTTTTTAAGACCCTGAGCAACTACAGGAGCCCCCAGCTGACCACATACTCACCAGGAGACGCAAACTTCTCTCCGGTGCACTGTGTGTCAGCTGCTTCCCACCCATCTCCAGTTTAGAGATGGTAGGTGGAGGAGCCTTGAATTTTGTTGGGTTAGGGATGCTCCAGCACCCTGCAAACTAGCCAGAACTTTCCAGACACTCATTTGTGTGCACCACACCAGTTCTATCATTCAGGCACCGTTACTACGGGCTTGACAGTCATTCTGCCTTTGCAAGGAGTTGGCTGAGGTTCGGGCCAGATGCCTGCAGACAGGGGAGCTGTGAAGTGTGTTCAGTCCTAACAGAGTCTTCAGGCACCTCCTATCTCTTGCTTCAACTATGGAATCACACTCATCACAAAGAAGGTACGGTGGCTCACACCTGTAACTCCAGCACTGAGGAGGCCAAGGCAGAAAGGGCCAGGCAGGGCTACCCAGT
Source organism: Phodopus roborovskii (assembly GCF_943737965.1). Classification (NCBI taxonomy): domain Eukaryota; kingdom Metazoa; phylum Chordata; class Mammalia; order Rodentia; family Cricetidae; genus Phodopus; species Phodopus roborovskii. Next base: position 1,759,961 of record NW_026125575.1, read on the forward strand.
CTCAAAAGAAGACAAATGATCCAGGTGTGGCTGTGTATCTCCAATACAGGATGGTAGCAAAAGCGTCAGTAGTTTGGGGCTAGCTCTGTGATACTGAGGTGCTGTTTCAGAGCAGAACAACAAAATAAGCAAAGCCCAAAGGAATCCCACATTCTGATTGCAACTCACATGCTGACATGCCGTCAGGAAGGACGGGCGGGCAAGATGAGGGGATCAAGTCAGCAACTCAGCGTGCGAGCGGCGGAGAATCTTCTGTGTGCACGACACATCCTATTATGTTTCCGGAGTCGCTGCCAAGCCCTTTTACAACGTCGATCACTTCAGTCTTACCTGTCCTGGGTAGCATAGTCCCTCCATCCTTCCCTTTCTCACAGGAGGGTGGACCGAGGGCCTCACACTCAGAGCCACTTACTGCTCTGCTATTCCCACCGTTGTGACAAAGTCAACTTAGAGGAGGAAGAGTTTGAGGGTGCATTCCATCATTGCAGCAAGGGCTTGGGGCAGCCGGCGGCCACATGGCCTCTACAGCCAGGAAGTGGGGAGCGATGGGTATTGGTGGTCCACTCACTCTTACCTCTTTATTCAGTCTGGGACCCCAGCATGCAGGCTACTGCTGTTCATATTCCGCACAGGTCTTCCTACTTAGCTAAGCCTCTCTGGAAATGCCCTCAGGGAAAGGCTTACAGGTTGGTCTCTCAAGTCTCCTCAAGTTGACAACCAAGATACACCAACCTTTGCACTGCCCGTAGGGAAGAAACGGGGAGGCTAAGAATGAGGTCCAGTGGCCTTTCAATGCCCACACTCCCCTTTCAATGCCCACAATCCCGTCATGTGCCTACAGAGATTCAAAGAGCAGGAATGCTCACACCTGTGGCTCACACCAGAGACCCTGAACAGTCACTGTCATTAGGTGAACTGTCCCCAGCACCTGATCCAAGTTGATATCAACAGGGGTGATTTTTCTGTTAGACATCATCATCATTAACTTTCAATGATTACATTCATCCTGGAAATGCAATGGAGAATCTGCTCAGGCAGTTCCGGTCCAAATGTCACCGATCTGGATGCTCTGGTCTCCCATCTCAGATTCAGTAGAGCATACCAATAGCTCTCTGTGCAGTGGAGCTGCATTGCTGGCCTTGCTGAGCTTTGCTGACTACCATGGGCTATTATTTTGTCATCTGGTAGCTGCGCTTTCAGGAAATTACTTGTGGCCATTTAGTGACAGCGTTGTGAACGTTAAGTTGGGATTGTTTCCAACTCCTAATTTACCTCTTAATCAAATTTGAAATTAAAAAAAAAAATCTGGTTTGGCTCAGCTTCTAACTATTTTTGAGAAACACAGCTGGGCCAGTGGGTATGAAGGAAGAAGCCATCTAGCCAAGAGCTTGAATGTGCTGGCCATGCTTGGGAGGACCCAGGGACTTCCCACATGCTGCTTCCAGGGGACAAAGGGGTTGAGAATCTTTAGATGAGGAGGCCAAACAACTATAAATGGTGGTCTCTTCCCTTTTCTTTCCTCCAATAGTCCATCTTAGACCCTGCACTATCGATATAAAAGTTTAGCAATCTAGTTTCCAATGCCAGGAGATTCTAATTTTCTATCCATGTCTGTCTGTTTGGGGTTACTTCAGCATAGATAGGGTCAACTTTGTCTTAATTTTTTAGGCTTTGTTGGTTTGAGACATTGTCTGATGTAGCCCAGGCTACACCCAGAGTCAATATACACAGCTTAGGATGAGCTTGAATTCTGACTGTACAGTATTGACTGCCAGCCACCATACCCACCTTATATTTTAAATCTTATAGATTGCTTGTTTTTAAAAAATGATTTCTAATTCAAAGACATAATTCGGTTTCTAATTATAAAAGCTATAAGTAAGAAGGGAATGGCGAGAAAGCATTTCACAGAGAACAGCCCCCCCCCTCCCCAAACGCTTACTTTTTTTTTTCTTTACATTTATTTGGGGCCGGGGTTAAAAGCTGGATTCCCTTAAAGATGCTAGTATTCCATGGGGCTGGACCTTGGCTCTGCAATATTGACGGAAGTGGCTGACTCTCACAGAGTGACTACCGTTTAAAACATGAACCAATCAATCCCAGAAGCCTCCTGGAAACCCACAATAGGCAAATGTTTGACCTGCCTCCCCCCCACATCCTACAGTACTGTAGGGTGCTTTCTCCCACCTCGTGGCTCTGTTCCAGGAATTCGTGACACTGAAAATTAGCTCATTTTCTTATAATTTAAGCAAGACTTAATTTAAACAAATGCTTCTGCTACTCTCGGGGACAGAGAGTTAGAAAACCATCCCCCAGGTTTTGTGCGTTTGACTGTGCATTTGCTTACTGTTTCTAGTTAGCAATTGCTGGGAGTTCATCTACAGGCCCTCTTGGCCCACTCAGCTCCAAGTCGGGCTCTCATGAGCATTTTCTTACTTTTCTTGCTGATTAGCTAGTGGAAATGCATAACATATGTACGTGATTCATCGTTCCTATAAGGCAGTGGTTCTCAGCCTTCCTAATGCTGTGACCCTTTAATACAGTTCCTCATGCCGTGGTGACCCCCCAACCATAAAATTATTTTCATTGTTACTTTGTAACTGTAATTTTGCTACTGTTACGAATTGTAATATAAAGACCTGATATGCAGGATGTCTGATATTCAACCACTGCGAAAGGGTCATTGGACCCTCAAAGGGGTTGTGACCCACAAGGTGAAAACCACTGCTGTAGGAGAGACTGCTTTTATATTTTCTCATCCTAGGTGGAACCTTAACGTGTGGGTGGGGGAGGGATGTGGCTGTAAAATGAGAAGTGAAATCACAGTCGATTTTGAAAATGTAAAATGAGCTGACAAATATCACAACCAAGGCCATAGCTGACATCACATATGCATAATCATACATAGTTATTAAAACAGGAGGTAGACAGCTATTCACAAATATATAGTAACTGTCTGATCCACACACCACTGGCCTTGTTTCTTGTATCTTGGGTGCATATTCTCATATGATATTTTTATGCCATCAAATAAAAATTCAGCATTCTTTAAGTTTTTAAAAATTATATATATACATATACATACATACATACATACATACATATTTATTTGTGTGTGTGTGTGTGTGCCTGCTTGTAGTCACATGCTCACCTGTGGGTGCTCTTGAGGTTTCAGAGTCTCTGAAGGAAGAGTGACAGGTACTTGAAAGCTGCCTGAAGTGCCCTTAACCATTGAGCCATCTTTCTGTCGACTCCAAGTTAATATCACCTAAATGGTTAGGACTGATGCCAAACTGAGGAATCTTCTAAGTTGCTTTCCCCCTGCCCCCTTCAAACATAAGGCAGTGAGAAATCTTACATGCTAAGTTGAAGACAGTTCTGAGCCTGTCCTAGGGCACTATTGGGGTGACCTCTTATGAATTCTTTCGATAGGAATTTCCTGACTGGATTTCTGGCTAGGCATTAGTGAGAACTAAATTCTCCACGTACACATTCCATTTCTGATGATTTGTACACTGGCCTTGTGCGTTTCACACCCATTTCTCCTTCACCACACACACACACACACACACACACACACACACACACACACACACCAGTATTGGGTATACCTAAATCAAAATGCCAAGCAAGGAAACGCAACGGATCATTACTCCCTTCCCTACTCCACACACTGGATCTCAGGAGGGCCAGGATGAATGGGTCCTAGACCCACTCAGTACGGTAGGGTTTGCTTGGGTTCTGTCCCTTTGTTGCAAAGTTCTCTCTGCCTCCAACACAGCATCTGTGACAGGCCTGTCATGTGGCTACATCTTGGACCCGCATCTTGGACCAGTTGGGAGCTATGATTATTTACAGCTATTTCCTGCTCCCCACGCTGTGACTGCTCAAGCTTCAGGAACTCGGTGGTCTCACTTTCCTGACCACACTGACACCTGCTGAAAGAACAGGGTACTGCACTGCTGGAAGGCCCAGCAAGACCCTCACGCAGCCTTACAGAGCACATGGCTACTTGGCAAGTGCAAGGCAGGCCCCTCCCTTAATTGGTATTTGAGGACCAAGAGGACCCTATGGGAACTGCAGAATGGCAACCAGTGGGTCCTGTTGTCCAAGAGCAAAAGAGACTTCCAATTTACTGGACTTTCTCTGCCAGCAGGCTTCTGGTAGCTTTTTTTACCAGGCTTGGCACTGTGGCCGGGGAGCTCAATTTTTTTGTGCAGGTTTGAGCATCTATAAGAATGTAAAATAAATGAATAAATAAAATAATGATTTAAAGCTTACCTCCCAGGATGAGAATCTCCCTGAAGGTGGATGCAGGGATCCGTTCAGAGCTCTTGGAAGCTTCCTCTTTGATCCAAGGGTGTGGGCAGTACTGGGGACACCATCTGTGACAAGTGTGACTTATGAGTGTGTGGGTCAGAATATACTTGTTTCCACTAGATTCCTGGGTCCCCCCCCCCACACTGACCAAATCAGGAGCTCTTGGAATGAGCTATATAGTATATGCTTAAATGAATACATGACAAGCTGTCAGGTAATTTCTGTGCTTAGTGACCATTGCTGGGGGAGCAATTTTCAGTGTCATCTTGGACCAATAGCTTTGTCCAATAGAATGTCTCAGAAATGCGCACCTTATAGCCTTACCCGAGACCAGGTGCCCCCGAAGATCTGGAGGAGATACAGAAGGCTGAGCTGACAAACCCTGACGTGAAGGCATTGCTCACTGGGGTCTGAAAAGACCTCTACCTTGGAAGGATCTTCTACCCTGGGTTCCAAGACTAACTTGGCCTCTGACCAGCTAGGTTATGTAACTCCCCTGGGCTTCAGATTTGTTATTTATTAGCTGGGTCCCTGCACAACTAACATATTCATAGAAGGGGAAGGTTGGAGATAGACAAGCACACAGGGAGAATTAAATTCTAAACTCTCTCTAAAGCCAAGGGATACTTACTTCCCCGGTGCCTTCAGAGAGAACAGAGCATTGCCACACACACCCCAAATCTCATACTCCCTGGCCTCCAGCGTTATAGTACTTTAGTATGGCATTCTCATCCACAGCATTGAGGAAGATTCTGTGAGATACTCTACACCAAGTGCCATAGCCTGATGCTACTACTGGAGGCTGTCAATGAATATCTGCTTCTGTTACTTAAGTGATCCTCTACACAGCCTCCACAAGGAAGGATTTGACCCAAGGAGAGGCAAGCAAGCATGGCTGTCTGCCCTGTGGATTGAGACAGGGTTGGTGGGACATGCCAGACCTGCTTGGCCCCAGCTGGAGCCTAAGAAATAGTGGACAGATGGCTATTATTTCTGGTCACCTCTGATCTGGACAGGAACCAAATGGGGGATCCAGAGGCAATGGTGTGTTCAGTTCTGATGAAGCTTGCCTCATCTCTAAAGCCCTCTGTGGAGGACACAGTTGCCTTCCACAACTATCCCAGTCTGTCCTGGTCATAAGTAGTATCTCTGCCCATTACCAATGCCCTCCTCTACTTTGGCCCTCTAAACGGCCTGTGTGTAAGGTTCATTAAAGTGGCTGAAAAATGGAAATAAGTGAAGTTCTACTGTTTCAACCCTCACAGCCTCCGTCTTAGCACAGGAAACAGATTTTACAGATAAGTGCTTTTTTTTTTCCCCCCTCCCTACCTCTGTCCTTCAGGAGGGAAGGTGCTCTGTAGTTCCAAAGTTTCCCAGTGTGCATGCCACTGTGCAGGGAGAAAGCCACTTATTTTTTCTATCTCAGCACCAAGCTGCTGCTGTGGAGGAGACTGAACCTTCCCAGGGCACAGGCAAGCCAGCTTTAGTGGGGGGGGGGGAATGGTGGACTGCCAAACTTCAGAGGCCATTTACTATTTCAAAAGCTGTTCTAGCCAAGTGTGATAGCTTATGTCTGTGACCCCAACATTCAGAAGGCTGAGACACAAGACTGATGGAAATTTTGAGGCTAGCCTGAGCTAAATGGTGAGTTCCAGACCAGCTTGGACTGCAGAATGAGACCCTCTCTAAAAAGAAAACAAAACCATAAAAAAAAAAAAAAGGACTGATTTTGCTCTGCTCATCTGCTCACCAAGGAGGTGGAGGTCATCTGCAGACCATGTTCCACTAGACAGCTGCTCAGTGCCAGATGGGATCACTCTAGCAGTCTGGGCTGATGTCCGTGGTTGCCCTGTGTCCTGTGCAATTGCCTGGCAAGCTAGGGGGAGTTAACAGCACTCCAATAATACTCCCGGCTTCCCAGTGTGCTCCTCAGGCCAGCAGTTAGCTGACCTCAGTAGTTACAGCAGGGGGCCTTCTACTCCAGCAGAATTCCAGCCCAGCTGCACGTTTTACATGCAAACTCCCCATTTCACCCATGCCTCTAAAAATTTTTTTTCTCTTCCAGACATAAAGAAAAAAATAAAACTGAAAAGTTCTTAGGGCTGGGGTATAACTTAGCGGCAGTTTGCTATTTAAGAGGTCCTGAATTCTGCTCCAACACCACATACACAAACATGATTACATGCAGGCAAAACAACAAGAAATCTTGACAGGTTTGACTGAATGGTGTTTATCTGGAAAAAAAAAAAAAAAAAAAAAAAAAAGCACAGCAATAGTGATTCCCAGATTCAGGTTCTGCCAATTCTTGCATAGACAGGAGACAGAATGAAGACTGGAAAAAAGACTTGATTGCCTTCAACCTAGACAACCAACCAATTATTTACAGGTTTACTAGCCTCTTACTTACAGTCCAGGCAACTAGCTACAACACCTTCTGCAATTAGCTAAAATTCACTTACTATAACTTAGCTAATGGTTTGGATGGGTTTGGCCTGGTGCAGGCATCTGGTTCAAATCTATGGTCTCCTGCAAAACATTACCCAACAAAGGAAAAGTGTGCTGCAGACTTAACAGCAACAAAGCACCCCCACATTGTGACCCTGTGCAATTAGAAATTCCACTGTTTCCCGTCTTCTTTAAGCGGATCATGTAATGCCTTCAATGTGTTTTCCTCTTGAAAAGCCAAACATATAGTGAACTAGTGCGTGAAGAGCAGAATTTGTTGCACATGATCAGAGTGTGGTGGGGAAATAAGCAGATTGAATAAGGGCAATATCAGCATTGCGTGTGTAGGATTTTGCACACCTACCTTTCTCCCTGCAAAGCTCAAGAGGGCCACAAGAGGGTGCCAGAAACACACTGAACCTGTCAGTTTTAGCACACTGAGGCCTCCTTAGTCCCTGAGGCACTCTGTACCTTAAGGAATCTACAAGTATGTTTCAGTTTCTTTGTAAAATAAAATAAAACAAACAAATGTAATATCCCTAAGTTACAGCCCTCACTTGATATAGTTCACGCCTTCACCCCAGTTTCTCCAGCTCCTCTGAACCTGCACTCCTATTTCCTTAGATAAACTTTTTTTTTCCATTTCACGCTTTCTCTTTATTATACTAGGAATGGTGTGTGTGTGTGTGTGTGTGTGTGTGTGTGTGTGTAAATCAGCAGTTGTGTATGCACATGTGCACAGATGCAGGCCCACACACTATACAATACAGGGGAGTTGCACTTAAAAGGCAGCTTTGACATTCAGGGAATTGCATGCCACCTTCTGGCGAATCTTTGTTTTCTTCATATTTCCTTATTCATCTATCTATCTATCTATCTATCTATCTATCTATCTATCTATCATCTATCTATCTATCGATCGATCTAGATTGGTTGACCTATCTAGATATTTCTATATTATGTCCATTGCTGTTTCTTCTGCATGTATGTCTGTGTGAGGGTGTCAGATCTTAGAGTTACAGACCGTTGTGAGCAGCCATGTGGGTGCTGGGAATTGAACCCAGGGCCTCTAACCCCTGAGCCATCTCTTCAGCCCCTCTTCATCTTTTCTTTAGGTGATCCACTCATCCTCTTTGCCTGGGACTTCCTACGTTTTTGTCTTAGTTAAGGTTTCTATTGCTATGAAGAGACACCATGACCATAGCAACTCTTATAAAGGAAACATTTAATCGGGGTGGCTCCATTGTAGTTTCAGAGGCTCAGTCCATTATCATCATGGTGGAGAGCATGGCAGCACGCAGAAGAGGCGGTGCTGGAGTAGTAGTTGCCAGTCCTACATCTTTCAGGCAACAAGAAGTCAACTGAGACACCAGGTGGTGTCCTGAGCAAAGGAAACCTCAAGACCCACCCCCACAGTGACGCACTTCCTCCAACGAGGCCACACCCACCCCAATAAAGCCACACCTCCTAACAGTGCCACTCCCTATGAGATTATGGGGACCAATGACATTCAAACCTCCACAGTTTTATCTTGGAAATTTCCTGTGTCCCGGGAAATCTCTCCACCTAAGCAAACTGGGGTAGTTGGTCAACTTATAGATTAATTACATTATAAAGATGACAAAATTATGAAATAATAAAAACTCAACTAAGCCTACAAACTTGGACCTTGCTGTGGTCCCCAACCCCCAAATCTGAGCTTTCCATTATGTTATACTGCTTACTCAGAGGCAGGGGCCATGTTTTACTAAAACGTGTATCTTCTTGCCTTCCATGACTCCCAGTGGATGGATTACTGAATGGACAAAGTCATTAATAAATATGAATGAACCCACCAGTCTATGCCCTGGGTGCCTGACTGAGGTTCTGCATAGTTATAGAATGTTAGAAAATTGGGCCCAGAGAGGATAGATGACTTGATTTGTACCCAAGATCACACTTCTGAGAAGATGGTCTAGCAAGGATCAGAACTAAAGTTTTCTGACTTGTAAAGCATCTGTCTCTCAACCAAAGTATTGGGTGAGAAGTATGTAGGAGCAGAAGGAAGGGTAGGGTACAAGTTTGTGGTGTCGATACTCAGCTGAAGGAGTTCTATGAATTCTAGGCTAGCCTGGGCTACATAGTGAGTTCTAGCCCAACCTGGGCTACAGTGTGAGATCTTGTCTCAAAGACAAAAGGCAAAACAATCAAAACCAATAACAAAAGCAAATAAAGGAAGGCGAGTTTTCCTTAGTTTCTAGCTGAAGTTGCCTAGAACCTCTGACTCTTCAGGATTTCCTTCATTTAAAAACTCTGACAGGCCATTAAGGTGGCTCATTAGGTAAGGTACTTGCTGCTAAAGACTGACCGTCTGAGTTCAATCCTTGAGTCCCAAATGGTGTAAGGAGAGAGAACCCACTCCTGCAAGTTTTCCTCTGACTTCCACACCCTCACCAGGGCAGACTCCCAACATGCATGCAAAATAAAAAAATAGTCAATAAATAAATGTAATAGAAATCTCTGAGACCAGTAACTTTTAAAAAAAAATAACATGCCTAAAAGGAATGTACTTCACATTGAAAGGGCTTTGTGTAGAACTAAGACATGCAGAAAGTACTGTTTTAATTAAGAAATAATTTTTGAGGCAGGGTCTCAGTCTGTTTCACAGTCAGGTCTGGAACTGTGTAGCACAGGTTGACCTGAACTAGCCACCTCTGTCACTTGGAAGGATGTCTTATTTCCTGTTTGTCCATTTCACTTTGGCTGGTCTCACAACAAGCAGATCTGCCATCTCCAAAATAGAAGGACTATTTGAAGACAAAGCGTCCATGCACCACCGGCCAGAGAAGGTACAGTGACCCCCACATCTACTATCTGCAGCTCTCAAATGTCTGTTTATCCCCATTTTGTGGACATGTGTTGGCTTCCACGCTTTGTCCTGGGTCCTTAGTGGCCTTTATGTACAGTGGAAAATGCAGGTTTTTCTAGAGCTGGAGGCTGGATAGCATTTGGACCTGTTGCCTTCTTGAAAAGTGTGGCCACAGCTGGGCATGGTAGTCCACACCTTTAATCCTAGCACTAGGGAGACAGGGACAGGGGGATCTCTGAAGTTAAGGCCAGCTTGCTCTACAGAATGAGTTCCTGGATAGCTAGAGATACATAGAGAAACCCTATCTCAGAGAGAAGACAGACAGACACACAGACAGACACACATACACTTGTGTGTGTGTGTGTGTGTGTGTGTGTGTGTGTGTGTGTGTGTGGCCACAAACTCCACCCACACCAAAGAACAGATTATCTAGAAGGGCCAAACTCTGTGGCCAATAAACAGCCTGACGATGGAAGCCGAGGGTTTCTCTCTTCTAGACCTGCTGTCGAGCCACCATGGGAAGAAGAGGAGGGGAGAAGGGCTTCACCTTGCGTGATCTTTGTGTTTCTGGCCTTGCTGCTCTGGCATGGTGGACCCTAGCCATGAGAGCTGAACCTCATCTGGCCTCCTCTCAGTGGAGACTCTGCTCCCAAGCCTTAAGGAAGAATGAGCTAATGGAGTCCTGGGGTTTGGGTGTAGCCTTGGGAATCCACCAGGAAAACAACTCCATTCACCTTCACAACCGGTGTCAAGAATGTGCTGGGATTGCCACTAGTTCTGGGGACAGACAGACAGCAGGATGCTGGGAAGAGCCTGAAAGGGCTCCCTTGGCAGCCAGAAGTGTGGTTTTGGCAGGCTGCAGGGAGATGGAGCTCCGGGAAGCCAGACAGGTGTTTTCACACCTCCAGAGGTTGAGCGGTGTGATGTGAGATGCCAGAACCGGACCTGACCCATCCTCCTCTGTGCTCACAACTCCAGGGTGCCTTTTCCCAACTGTGCTCTTTACCCATTAGAAACCAGTATTTAACAAAGAAAAAAAGAAGTGTGCTACACTGTAAAATAATCCCAGGGCCACATCCCAGGAGAGCTGCAAAGCCACTGCCTCATCAAATGGGCACAGGCTTCTTAGGAACAGTTCCCCTCTGTGTCCTCTGATTTAACCAGGACCTCTGAACAGTTCCCGACTTCAATCATGTGCAGGATCACCAGATGTCCACCAGATGTCGCCAACGTCTTAGTTACTATTGGTGAATGTTGCCAGCAACGGAGAGTACACCTTTTTCAAATCCCAGACTTTGGGGGATGATGATAGAGGATCAGGGACTCAACCTTATCTTCAGCTATCAAGTGAGTCTGAGGACAGCTTGGGCTACACGGCACATGCCTGTAATCTCAGTGCTTAGAAGGCACAGTTGCAAGGTTCTCAAGTTTGGGCCAGCCTGGTTTATATAGCAAGTTCCAGGACATCCAGGATTACACAGACAAACCCTGTCTGGAATAACAAAAACAAAGAAACTAAGGCAAAAAGCCTCTGTGGGCAACAGCAGGAACGCCATGCCTACTGATGAAAACCTAGGCAACTGTCCAGGGCTTTGAAGTCACGGATGTTGGAAGAGAACCTATGGACACCACTCAACAGCCTCATCCCTGACTACATTTGCTCTATGGACACAGATAAGTGTATCCTCCCTCGTCAAGGAGATTTCTTGTTGCAGCAGATGAAGATCACTGCAGTAACCCACAACCAACCAAAACAGAGAGGTGTAGGGTCCATCTGCGGAACAGCTCTCACACCCGAGGCTCAGGAAACATGTCAGAATTGGGGGCAGAAAGATTGTAGGAGCGAAAGGGTCAGGGAGAGAGTGTGTGTGTGTGTGTGCACGCGTGTGTGAGTGTGTGTAAGTGTGAGTGTGTGAGTGTGTGTATGAGTGTGTATGTGTGAGTATGCGTGTGAGTGTGTGTGTGAGTGAGTGTGAGGCTGTCTCCTAGAGATGTTAGAAGCTTCCGCCATAAAGCCTCACCAGCATAACTGCCTACTTAAACACAAGCAGGGGTCTCAGTTCCACACGGAGAACTACGGACAACAGAGGAATGCTAAGAACAGAAGTAGGAATCCCCAAGAAAAAGCACACCTATTGGTTATTCAACACCAAACCTGAAAACCACACACACACACACACACACACACACACACGCACACGCACACGCACACACATGCACACTCACACACACTCACACACATGCACACACACTCTTGCACACACAGGCAGGCACACACACACACAGGCACATGTACACACATGCACACACTCACACACAGGCACCACATACACACACACATGCATACACATGCATGCACACACACGCACACATGCACACACTCACACACACGCACGCACGCATACACACATGCACACACGCACACACTCACACACATGCACACACACTCTTGCACACACACAGGCAGGCACGGACACACAGGCACATGCACACACATGCACACACACGCACACGCACACACACATGCACACACACACTCGCACACACACACACTTGCACACACACAGGCACGCACACACGCACACACACAGGCAGGCACACGCACACACACACTTGATTAAAAGAAGACCATTAATCTTAAGGAGAACCAGGATGGGTATGTGGGAGTGTTTGGAGGGACGAAAGGGAAGGGGGAAATGACATAGCTGTATTATACTCAAAATTAAAAGAATTAAAGCAAAGCAAAACAAACAAAAACAACAGAAAACCTCACAAGGCTACATGTAGCTTCTGGGAATCTCTGGGTGGCTTGGAGATTATGTGTTTCTGATCAGCCTGTCTTTATCTCCCAAGACCTGAGATTACAGGCCTGTGCCACCACACCCATTTTAAGCGGTGCTGGGGATTGAACCCAAGGCTTGGGTATGCTAGGCAAACAATCTACCGCCTGAACCACAACCCCAGCCTTCACAGGACAATCATAGGAGGTAACATAAAAAAAATTTTTTTTTAATTTGTCTTGGCACTCCCTTTCTGCAGGGGTGAAAGTTGGTCGGGTGGTGTGATGAAGACTAGGAATTGAAGGTCTGAGAGCCCCGTAGGCTTGTTTCCAGGGCCTATGGCTAGATGTCCTTTATCCTGCTTGTGGTCCTCTTCCTGCCTGTGCCTGTTTCCAAACACCCATGCTAGAAGCACATCAACTATATTAGGACCCATCCTGAGCCCTCTCTGATTTGCTTATGGATCTAAAGATTACCCTTAAAAGAGCTCTTCTTTCTAGCACGGAGATTGGACTCCACATCTTAATCCGGGGGTGGCACACTTCAAGCCAGAACAAAGGCCTTTCCTGGCCACCCTATTGAAAATGTCACTCATCCCTCCTGGATCTGTGTCTCTCTTCCCTACTCTAGCTTTGTTCACCATAATAGCTTCCCTACCGCTTCATGCTCAAGTATGTACTTAGTGTGCTTGCGGCCTTTGTTTTCCATAGTGTGGAAGTGGTGGTGGGGGGGTGTCTTCGTTTGGCTCAGGGTTGATTTCCTGTCACCTCTAATGGTACCCGGTCCATATCAGATGCTCAGCAAACATGCAAAGACCATCACACTGCAGTCCATGGCAGGTTAACGTCAGGTTGCTAACATATGGTCAAACAGACGAGGGTGTGGAGAGCTACTGCTTGGTTTAATGGAAGGAAAACACTAAGAGTGATCAGGTCCAGGGAGGTCCATTCCTTCCTTAGCCTCTCGCTCTTCTGTTCAGGGCCCAGTGTCCACGCTCAACCAGTTAGTACTCACTGAGCGATTTGTAAATGCGACCAGAGACTTCCCCAGCCATGGGGCCTAGCAAACAGAGCAGATTGTGCTTCTCAGGCCTTCATGAGGCATGGTGAAGCTGCCAGGTACCACCTAGATGTTTGAGGCTTGTTGGAAGAGCTGCTATCCAGGAGTTTGTGGCCTGTGGGAGCTGGAGAAGGCCATGGAGGAAAAGGCTGCCATGGCCACAGGAGCACTTCACCAAGGCTTTCCCCAGTCTTGAAGGAAGTTGTAGGTCTGGATCCGAATAGGTGAGCATACATACTGTCATCAGTGTTATTGCAGCCATCTAGAGAGCCCCTGCTTTGAGTGTGGGAATTTCAAAGGCACCCATTCATATTTATTCTACGTTAGCCTGTAGTGAGGGCCTTCACAGGCACTGCCCATTTCATTCTTATTGCAGAGGTGTTACTATTACCTTCAGGAACAGTGATGAGGAGTATGGGGAACAGGCTTCATTGGGAAAGTGCTTGCTGGGCAAGCATGTGAGCCTGAGTTTGATCACCAGCGCTCACATGAAAAGTCAGGGAAGGTGGTATGCCCTAGCAATCTCACACTAGTAGAAACAGAAAAATGTCTGGAGTTTCCTGGAAGGCCAGCCCCACTGAATCGGTGAGTTCCAGGTCCATGTGGCAGGTACTGGCTCAAAAAATGAAGTGAGGTTGGAGAGAGGTCTCAGTCTGAGGACCTGAATCCAGATCCCCAGAACACACAGAAATAAACAAACATAAGCCAGCCAGGTCTAACTGTGTTGCATGGAGTGGACAGAGACAGTAGATCCAAGGAACTCGTTGGCTTGTTAGATTCAGGAAGACATCCAACATCAATGTTTGACCTTCACATGAACACACACACACACACACACACACACACACACACACACACACACACACAGAGGAAGATGGCTCTTTCTTGAGGAATGACACTCAAAGTTGACCACACACACACAGACACAATGACACACAGTAGATGGCTCTTGAGAAATGACACTTAAGGTTGACCCCCCACACATAGACACAGATACACACATACACACACACATACACACCAGGAATAAGAACAAGCAGAGCCCTGAGCCTTGCACAAACGATGGTGTGGCATGGGGGCCATGCCGTGCCGTGCCCTACAAGGACAGTGAATGCATCACGGTGTGCAAGGCACTGCACACAGCCACTCATTCTCTTCCTCACATAGGCTAGTGAAGTAAGGAGCATTTTCGCCTCCACTTAGAAGACATAAACCCAGTTGGAAGGAGCACCATCCCTACTGCTCTCAGAGGGAGGGGTGGTTCCCACAGGAGCTCAGGCATGGAACAGGGTCTCTATGTCATGTGCATTATCGGGGGGGGGGGGGCAAGCCTGTTCAGAACGTAGGGAAGGGATTCTCAAGAAGTCACCAGCAACCCCGAACTGGGAGCAGGGAGGGTATCCTCAGTGTCTCTCTTGTCTTTGGGCCTGGTCTCTCTGCGGAAAGTTCACACGGAGACTTGGTCTTGTTTCTTGGACTGCTCTGCCCTCTGCTGTGCCCTGCCAGATGTTGAGGAAGCAGCCCTGGTGTGCTGGTTGCTCGGGCTCTTTGTGTATTTACAGCAGCTACATCCCTGGCAGGGGCAGCGAATCAGCACTGGGCACAGGGCAGGAAGGGCTGAGGCCTTCCTTTCCAGCCTCCTCCCACAGACTTTTCCCCTTTCCCTTCCAACTCCTTCTGAGGCCAGGCACAGGCCAACTATATACAAAGGAGTAAAGACACTTACTCCTTAAAGTGGCCGAATCGCAAAAGCAAACCCTGAAGACCATCCTAGAAAAGCATGCACAGGTGCCACCAGCAAGGAGGGCTCTCTCTGACCCCCCCAGGGCAGAGCTCATCTACTCATGACTGTGCTCAAAATTATCCCTAATGGCTGACGGCAGGACTAATGGTCCCCCCCCCACACACACACACACGCACACGCGCACGCACACACACTAATGATCACACACACGTGCGCACACACACACACGCACTTTAATACCTTTGAATAGCAGGTAAATTCAAACATACTTAAATATTTGGTGCATGTTATTTTCCGTAGGTGTGCTGGCTACTTTTGTGTTGTTTTCACACAAGCTAGAGTCATTTTGGAAAAGGGAACCTTAACTGAGAAGATGCCCGCACCAGACTGACCTGTGGGCAAGCCTGTGTCACACTTTCTTCATTGATGTTTGATGTGGGAGGGCACAGGTCGCTGTGGGATGATGCTGGTCCTGTGTGCTGCAAGAAAGCAGGATGTGTAAGCCACGAGGAACAAGGCAGTAGGAAGCATCCATCCTTCCATGGCCTCTGCGACAGTTCATGCCTTAAGGTCCTGCCTTGATTTCCCTGGGTGATAATGGCAATAAACCCTTTCCTATCTGGGTTGCTTTTGCACAGCAATAGAAACCCTAAGACTGTGTATAAGCATTTAGGACACTAAGAATCACATTATGTCCACATGTAGGATATGTTTCAGGGGACACAAGTCGTTGGACTCCTGGAGTGTCTGTCCATCAGGTCTTGGGTAGGTGTACAAAGGACAGAGAAGACTTTTACGTGAGGACTGAGCTCAGCAAGACCAGCGGGGATGAAGAAGGGCCTCTCTGGTGGAGGCCAGGTTGAGCAAACCATAAAATCAAACGTGGGATCCTAGTCAGTCCCAGCGATCTTGCTGTAGAATACACTTCAGGGCAGTAAGCTCAGGGTTCCATCCTTTGAGGTCTTTGGAATCCCCAACAAGCAGTCTGCCTACTTCCTTTCAAATGTTACTTGGAACAGTGAGATTCTTAGAGCTTTAGGCTCATTAGGGATCCTGCAGTGGGGCAGCCTTGTCACTAATGGCTTATCCAAACAGCAAACAAAGGATCTCAGAGGTGAGGAATCAAGACCATTTCTGCAAACTGGGCTTGGAAGGATGTTGGTACTCCTCACCATCTTGGGAATAAGAGCTCTGAGACACCTGGGAGTCATTGCTGCCTACAGCTTGGCAACAATTTTGTCACAGTGCCAGTCTCTACTGCAGGGTGACTGTGGCCAAGATTTCAGTCCTAGCAGGGCGTGGGAGTGCAGGCTTAGTGGCATCTTGTTTAGCCAGTGAACTTTCCATGGTGGCCGTATTCTAGTGGTGTGGCTTCAGGTGTGCAGATGTGACCCCTTATAAGGGAGAGGAGGGGCTGGCTCACCCTCCTGGGTGGTGGTTGGAGATCCAGAAGGGCAGAGACTGTTGTCTGCAGACGCATGCAGACCTCGGTGGTTAGTTACCATTAATTGTGTAAGTGCTTCCCTAATAAATACCTGTTATTCATCTGGGTCTTGTGGATTCCTTTAAACCCACCGTCAGCACACCTTTAATCTCAGCACTGGGGAGGCAGAGGCAGGCAGATCTTTGTGAGTTTAAGGCCAGCGTGGTATACAGAGTGAGTTCCAGGACAGTTAAAGTCACACAGAGAAACCCTGTTTTGGGAAAAAAAAAAAAAAAGAGAGAGACTTTAGTGTTTCTGTGTTATTAGCATGTGTCATGCATTTTTGCTGCACCAGGATGCTGAAAAAAGTGATTACTCCAGGCATTTTCTCCAAAGGTTCTGGATAGAAATTAGACTCCAACCATACTGACATGAACAGACGGGGCCTGGTGGCTCAGACATCTCACGGACACGATGGCAAGCTGACATCCAAATCAGGGACTGCCTCCCAGGATCATTCAGAAGGAAAGTCAGCCAGGGGTGCCTGGCAAGTCCAGTACCTCCTTCACAATGGAAACTCCCAGGATGCTGGGAAACTCCACAGCAGCTTGTTCTCTTCCCAGGAAGAATGCCCAGGCCCTTCAATACCTTCCACGTCGCCGTGAGGCAGCACCAGCAAATACATGGTAACAAGGTGTGGTTAGACATCAGGAAATTTGAAATGTTCCCCTCTGGGAGTGGGGGTGGGGTGGGGTGGGCAACGATAGCTATTTCAACCCTCTTACAAAAGAACCGTGTGATAACAAACTAGAAAGTTCTACTGCAGATGGGTAAGTGCAATGGGCTCAGGAAGTGGCCTCAGAGCTTCCTCTGGGGCTGCCATGAGAAGGTACAGTTGACCCTGTGCACACAAAGATAAACTTAGGGAACCCTACTGACTCTTGGAAGAAGACCCGTGTCCTAGAAGAGGGAGGGGTAATTAGGAACCACAGCAGGGGTAAAACATAGCCCCTGTTCCTCCTAAGCAAACACACGTCACAATTAGAGAAAAACAAGAAGCTAGCTCTGAGTCCGGCAAGGGTCAAAGCATGTCCCCCAGGGGCCCCGTTATAGGCCTTGGCTGATTCTGCACCATTCCTAGGTGGAATTTCTTGTCCTGCCTACTAACTCCCAAATAACCACACAGAGACTTATTAATAATTATAGGTGCTCAGGTGATATCCTGTTACTAACTAGCTCTTTCAACTTAAATTAAGCCATATTTCTTATCTATGCTCTACCGAGTGGGGTACCTTTTTTCAGTAGGACGTTTTCACCTCCCATTTTCTCTGTGTCTGGCTGGTGATTCTGCCTTCCTTCTTCTCAGCGTTCTCTCAGTCTGGCTCCCCTGCATAACCTCTTTCAGCCTAGCTATTGACCAGTCCGCTCTTTATTAACAACGAGAACAACACAGCTTCACAGTGTACATAAGGATTATTCCGTGGCAACCATCTGTCTTGCCAGGTGTGCTTCTCTCGTGGGTGGAAAAACAACCATTTCTTCTGTTTAGTTAAGAGAAATTCATCTCCGGTGACAGGGACGCCTCCCAGTAGGATCGTTAGCAAACCTAATGCTGTAGGAATCTCAATTGTTTCAAGGAACTTCTGAAGGGAAGTGGAGGCTGCTTCTTGGAGATCCTAGAGACTTCCAAGAATGGTACCCAAGTCCCCGAAGTCCATTCTGCAGCTAGGTCACTGGGGTCAGGGCCACAGATTTCATTTTGAGGTTTGTTGACTTGAAAGAGCACAGGGCTCTCTCTCTCTCCTGTGAGCCTAGTTCCTCTGGTCCCTCCTTCTTACTGGAACCAGAGGAAATCAGGTAGGATCCTTTCCAACTGGTACTGTCCTCTCTTCCTCTTCATCCCAAATTTGGAGCTTGCAATTGTCCACTCTTATCTCCCACACAGCTGATCCTGGGAGGACCCTGTGTGGAAGTTCCCAAGGATGAGGGGGACATTGGGCCCCGGGCTAAGAGAGTAAAGTACAGTTAACACCTGTCTCTGCTTCCAACTGCTGTCTAATCCTCCCATTTTCCCTTATACAGATAAGCTCATTCTTGGTGACTTTTAATTAACGAAGGAAATGGTATTCAGGTCATTTTACCTTTTCTCACATAAAGACAAGTACATTGCATAGATACAGTACATCATCCGTCAGACACTGCAAAGCTGAGTTGCCAATGGTCCAAGGTAGAGAGGTTCTCAACCTGTGGGTCTCGACCATTTTGGGGATTGAACAACCCTTTCACAGGGGTCACCTAAGACTATCAGAAAAGATAACAATTCCTAACAGTAGCAAAATTACAGTTATGAAGTACCAGTGGGAATAATTTTATGATGGGAGGGGGGGTCAGTACACCAGGGTTGCAGCATTGGGAAGGTTGAGAACCACTGGTCTAAGGCAAAGCGGGGTCCATTGAGAGACTGTATCAGTCAGTTAGGATAAATTCTGCTGAGTAACAAGCAGCTGCCAAGTCTCAGTGGTTTCTATTGGCAATGCTGTCTATTTTCCTCAAGGTGTTCCTGAGTTGGAGCTCGGTTCTCTTTTTGCCTTAGCTCCAAGACCCACACTGGACATTTTTGCCTGCAGCAAAATGTATGGATCTCCTAGTGGAACAGTCATGGAAAACACAAGCTCCCTGCAACACTTAAACAACACCATCACCCCTCCTACTTTTCACTAGTCAGAAAGAGACACCTGGCTATTCCAGAGTCCAACACTGTGAGGTACTTAATACTCCCATGGGGAGGGGATGCCACATGTCACAGGCCATTTTTAATTTGACAAGTGGGAACAGTGCAGAAACACTCACAGTCTACAGTGTTGGCAGACAGCTGACTTACTTTTCCTGAACATCATCAGAGCCCTCCACAGCTAACCCACTCACATCCACCTTCACAGCACAGGACTCACTAACCCTGGTACCTCTCTTTATTCCCAGTTCTACTTGAGTAGAGTGGGTTGACGGCAGTTTAGTCTCTGCGGTGTTTAGGCGCAGTAGCTGGGTAGGTGACTGGGCTCCTTAGCTCTTCGTTTACTTTTGGCTCTTTCGGTGGGAAAACCTGAGTTCTATCTAGCCCGAGCACCAGATGGTGCTGGAACCCAGGCCACAGGCCCATGCACACAAAAAAGAAGAGTCTAGGCATGAATGGTTTTGTTTAACATAGTCTTATATTTGGAAAAGCAGGTTAAAAAAAAACACTTGAAAATACAAGATAAGGTAATGGTTACTTATGTAAGTTTTAACCTTATATTGCTTGGCCATTTTTTTTTTTTTACATATAAATTATTGCTTCCTACTTTGATAAATACACAGCACAGTTATATACACAGAGGCAGAAAGCATGAACTATGAGAAAGCAAATACTATCAATGGCAGCCTGGTAATCAACAAATGTTTCATATTTACCAGCTCTTAGAACTGTGGAAAACTACAAGGTGTAGTCCCTGAGAAGTTAGGTAGATGCCCGGATTGTGGGCTTTCTATCTCCTAATTGTTATCACAAGCTGACAATGTCGCAGTCCTAAGCAACGAGACATCCAGAGGCAAGAGTCCTTGCTTCTAGTCATTGATTTCAGCCTGGTATTTCATAACAGTGTACTATGGATACAATAAATAGGCTATGCAAATAAATATTACTCTGCTAAAAATGCTTAGTATATATACAGCTTTGTTTTTATACATAGTACATTTCATCTGACTTTTTGGCAATTGTTTTTTTTTTTTTTTTTTTTTTTTTTTCAAAATGCGTTTTCTCTAGAGCAAAACTGGCCCACTCAGGCATGAGCAGGCTGAAATTTCAAGGACATGTCTTTGAAGTTGAGAAGAAATCCTATGCTGGACAGCTGCCATGGACCTTGTCTTCCAAACAGCATCGACTTTGCCCATTTCTGAAAAGCTTGGGTGGGTTGGGCCGTTTAGTTCAGCACGTGTTGTCTGTGGTAAAACCACAGGACTGGGACTTATACAAGGGGCCAACTCCAGGCCCAGAAGTCTACCCAAGCAGCCAACAGCCGCTTGTCTATACTACTTATCCTTCACCCAGGTAAGAGCGCATCTAGGAAATATCTCCCTGCAAACTATGTGTGGGATTTTATTCTCATGCCTCTAAATTCAAGGTATGTGCCACACTACTTGCTTGCAGACACTGGAGTAGGAAACGGAATTTACTCTCAATGTAATTAAGGGTACTATAAAAAAAGTGAATGGGAGCTGTACTATGTGCTACTATAACCATTTGGCAATCATATAGACTGTACGTGGATTTCAAACCTGTAGGCTATGGAGCGTCTGCAAATGTGTGTGGAAGTTCCTTAAAATATTTGGAAAGGTGGTGACTTTCCCTATATGAGCCCGTGTCCTACCTCCTGTGAGTGGGGGGCTGCTTTGCAGGAAAGGAATCCAAAGACCCACAGGCGCCCCCTACAGGGCTGTGCTCTTAAAAACAGGTCTAGACATCACTCACTCACTGGGGAAGATTCCAATTATACAGGGTTTGGGGAGGGGATGGAGATCTAGGTAATCATAAAAATGCAGAGGAGAGTTGGGAGGGACCTTGGACATCTCCTAGTTCTCTAGGGACAGCAACACTAATTCTGGGGAGCCCCAGAGGAGGTGTTGGAGAAGGAAGTGGTCCATCCCGTGCATGGGAACTGGGGACCCCTGTGCTCAGCTGCCTTAGGCAGAGCTCCCTGAGGGACACACAGGGTCTGACAATTTTGGAACATTTTTGTTTTTCATTTCAGATTTCAGATTCTGCAAAGCTCCTGAAGTCCCAATATCTGCTGCCTGAGAAATCCCTAGAAACAGGTGTTAAAGCTGAAGAAGATTTAGAGGTTTTTAGATATCCAGGAGATAGAAAGGGGAAAACAAATCACATCTGACTTTTGCTTTGGGAAAAGCAGCCTCGGCCATGCTCTCCTGGCCTATTCCCATTTGTCTCCTGCAGGATTTTCTAAGTGTGCCCAGCACAATGCAGGAATGGCTTGCTAGCCCAGCCGAGCTGGGACCTCGACAGATGGGTGCTCCACTAAAACAGTAAGTTCTAAAGGCAAGCTTCTGCCTGGATCAATGTAGAGCTAATGTCAATACATTAAGTTAGAACGTAAGACCACATCAAACGGCCCAGTATGATTTCACTAGCCCAATCCTAGTTGCAAGCTTGGAGGAACTTTTTTTTGTGCTGTGAGTCCGTGTTGTTCTCAGAAATCGCCAAGGGCTTCGTGAGTGCTTGTGCAAGGTTACACACCAAGAAAGCTTGCTTCCCCTTGTTCTGTGGCTCTGTCCTCATCCATTGGCTCTCAGCCCCGTGAAACAATTTCTCAGTGAGCCAGTCCTAGTCGGAGTGTTTCTCTAGCACCCTGTAAGCTTCCAGGACTGAAAATTTACACACTGGACCAGATATAATCTCTTTGAAAGCTCTACCAAAAGTTTTCCCATATGGTTCCTTCTAGCAGTATCTCAGGCTCACTCTGGTCCCAAGACCAGGAAATAGCATGGCTGTCAAGGAGTCGGGAGACAAGGTGTCAAACCTTAGACCTGGGTCATGAGAATGCACAAGGTGCTCAAGACAGCAGTGCGTAGGTCTGTGTAGACACTCACCAGCCAGCCCCTCGGGGGTGTGACACACACACACACACACTCATGGCTGGAAATAACCAGATCTAATACATTAGACATCAGGTGGGACCTTGCGCATTGAAGTGAACAGCTACAGAGAGGACAGGCTTGTTTAACCATAATCCCTTCGCTTACTTGAGGAATGAAGGGAATCTCTAGCCAGTCCTCGGGAATCCCAAGAGGCCTTATTTTGGTATATGAGGCCTGATTTGTATAAAACAAAGAATAAAAGGAAAAAGACAAATAGCAAAAAGATTCTGTCTTTGCTTGGGAAGTGGATTATGGGGCCTCTGACTCTCCAATTCAGTCAGATTTTAGGCATTTATGGGTTCCTTTCAATCACTGTAAGACTGGTAAGCACAACCAATAAGCTATATATGCTCAGCTTCTCTCCCACCTATCCCAAATGGCTGACATGCTGCATCCCGTGGGCAGGAAGCCTGGTGGAGTTATGCCAAACACCAAGGCTGCATCAGGCACAATTCTGTGACCCCAGCAAGTGGACAGGGGGCACCCACAATCTTGGCCCTGTGCTTTTCTGAAAATCACGTTGCGCTCAATAACAACCACAACAAAACAATATACGTAAGTAAGTTCCCAGAAACTGAATAACGCCACGTTCCTTACTGGATGAGAAACTCAGTCTGCCTTGCCTACAGAAATATTTTCAGTGGTGTAGAAACTAGTTTCATCTGTGCGCGTATGTCGGTAAATGATTGTGGATGCAAAGGAGCGTGTGCCAGGGCATTTCTTATTTGCACAGCAGGACACACCTGCCAGGGCGATGTCCAGTTTCTCGGTGCAGAGGCCTCTCCTTCTGGGCCGTGTGGAGATGCTCTCACTGCCTTCAGGGTATCCTCAGTCTTTTCACGGCCCAGAGGCAGCAAGGCCACGCAGGCTGAATGCCGATTCTTCCTGCTATGCATACAATCTTACTGAAAAAAAAAAAAAAAAAAAAAAACAATACGACGAAACAAAACAAAATACTGGCTGCTGTAGTATCCAGATGCGTTTTCTCTTCATGCGGCCACTCGGTAAGCTGAGACTTGGACTGGACTGAAGTCACCATCCCAGGAAAGACCCTTTTCCAAGGATGCTCTGGCTCCTTCTTCTCACTGACAGCAGAGATGGGTGGAGGAGGAGGGGCACTCGCCCGCCGCCTCTGGTGGCTGACATCACTTCCCGACCTTGCTTTGGGCCTGGCTTTCCTGTACTTGTCTCATGGTGCGCTGATAAAACTCAGCGACCTCTTTCCCTCACAGGAAGCAACACGCTGAACGGGAGACCTTTCCTTTGTCCTAAGTGCTGGACTGGCACGGCTCAGGCCCGGGGCTCCAGCCTGTGAGAGAGCTCGAACAGGGCCTGCTGGCTGTCGATGACATACAGGTGGTTGACATAGGACTTCAGCTCTTGCTGCTCCTTTGGGGACATGTCACTTCCTAGTTTTTAGAGGGGAAAACGGATGATCAATGTCATGGGAACAAGTGGCGTTGTTACTTTCAAATGCAGTAAAGCCCACACAAGGGTTTAGAGCAGGTTAGTTCTAGAAGCAGCGTCCTTGTCCCAAGAGATGAACAACTTCAGATCAGGCTGGGTGACTGGCAAGGCATCCACACCTAAACACACTGTCGCCCTTTACAGGGTTTCTCTGTGCAGTCCTGCCACTCGCTCTGCAGACCAGGCTGACCTTGAACTCACAGAGATCTGCCTGCCTCTGTCTCTGCCTCCTTAGTTCTCAGGTGCCAGTCTGTGGTTTGTATATCTCTGCTTTGGAGTTGTTGGGATTCAGCATCTGAACACAACAGCTTACTAAATTATTCATTCGTGTTTACTTCTTTCTATTTTAGATTTCTGTACACTTCTTTAGTTTGGGAGAGGAAAAAAACCCCAGAAGAATAGATACTACAGAATAAAACCTCAGTAGTGGGTGCAGGAAAAGTGGGCTCACAAAATATATGCATGGGTGAAAGCGTGCCCAGGAGGATAAGGCAATCCAAAGAAGTAAAGGAATATGAAGGCCACGAGAGAGACCTCAGTGGGCTGTGGCTGTGTGCACACATGCGTGGGACAGCGCTCATAAGGATCCTGAGATAAAACAGCATGGACTATGGGCCAAGGCCAATACCACAGGAAAAAAGAAATAAGAAAAGAACCCACATAGAGATGAGCAGAACTGACCTCCAGAGCCACGGTGAGTCTCCGAGAAAGTGGACCCAGAAAAGGAACATTTACTGCAGCACTTCTGGGAAAAATAGTTTCTCCCTCTTCTATGAAGAATATGTCTAATAAGAAGATTATTTAAAGAGCCGTCCGTCTGTCAAAGGTGGCTTTTAACTATTGAGCTTCCCGGGCTCAGGATATAAACACTGAAAGTCCAGCATCATCACCGTGACCCGTAAGCTATAATTCTAGAATGCTTTTCTGGACAGCATTGGGAAATTGCTTTCAGTTTGGCATGCGCTGGCTGGCTGTACAGGTACGTTTGTCAACAGTAGGCGTTCAAAAGGACATCACGATGAGCGCTCCTAACAACCACGCTGACACTTGCATGGCGCTCCATAGTTTATAACTGTTTGGGGTGATGTTTTCTTACTTTATTTATCCGACATACTGACATTGGCTAATGAGGCCCATAGAATGAAATTGTTAAAAGGAGGTCAGGTAATTTAGTCACAGCCTGATTTTAAGAACACACACCTAAAAGCTAAGTTTCTCCTTTAATTTGGGATGTGCTGAGCCCTCTGGTGAGTGGGAGGTTCATGGCCCGTCAGCCAAGCCTGCATACTCTCTTGACACACATAAGCCAGTGATCCTTGATAAATCACACTGGTAGTTTTAGAATTAGCTGAATACGTGGTGATCACTCTGGAAGCAAATGCCGAGAGAAGAAATATGAACATGCACTCATCAGTGACTCAATGCTGGACGCGTGAAGGACCCTTTGTGGCAACAGTACCACTTTTTTCTATTATGACTGCATTGGGTTGTGGGTTTGATGAGAACTTATATATAAAATGTATATTTTATATATATAAACTTATATATAAAATGGTATTAACTGAAGTGAATATTTAGAGAGTTAGGTCCCGTATTTCATAATTCTCCTTTTCCACTTTGCAACACATACTGGAGGAGGTTCAGTTCCTACTTGGACTTGCTGGGGTAGTATTGATAGCCAGGAGCAACCTACTATAGGAAAAGCATCTGAAGCATACATAGCAAATAGGAATGCTTTCTTTGGTGGGGGTGGGGGCTCTGATTCTCTATATATGCAGTATTTCTGAAACAAATTGTAACGAACATGTATTACTTAAGATCTACTTCCACCAGGTTGCTCATCTTTGACTTATATCCATCGAAATGTATTTATTATTTTATTTCATGTATATGTGTGCATGCCGGAGTGTATGTATGAGTCTCATATGCATGCAGGGGCCTTTAGACATCAGTAACTCCCTTGATGTGGAGTTACAGATAGTTGTGACTTACATGTGTGTACTGGGAACTGAACCATGGACCTATGCAAGAGTAACAAGTGTTCTTAACTTCCAAAGGGTATCTCTCTAGGGCACACTCTCTCTCTCTCTCTCTCTCCCTCTCTCTCTCTCTCTTTCCTCTTTTCCTCCCTCCTTCCCTGGCTATCCTGGAACTTGCTCTGTAGAACAGGCTGAACTTAAACTCACAGAGATCTACTTGCCTCTGCCTCCTTAGTGTTGGGATTAAAGGAACGCACCACCATCACCCAGCTATCTTGCGCTCTTTCTTAAAATTACTATTTATATCTTTAGAATCAGCACAGGGCAAAGCAATTGGTTGGGCAAGGAAGCCAGGACTGCATGAATTAGCTTCCTTGAGCCTTGGTTGTGGGTTCCACCCCTACAGGGCTAAGGATGCCTGCTCACTAGGACAGGCAGGAGTCTGCTGTCTAGGCAAAGCTCCTGCTACTTAGTAAAGGCAATTTCCTCCATTCCTGCAAAATGCTAACACCATTAAACACAGGGTAGATATTCCTGAGATTCAAAATGGAAAAAAAAAAATCCCTGCACATGTAGTGTCAGAGAGATCCTTCAAAAATGCTCAGAAAAAAAAAAAAATAAAAGAAAGAAAAAGAAAAGAAAACCTTTTTTAGCTGATAGGAAATCTGGGTTGAAGAGAAGAAAAAACAGTGGAAAGCTACTTCGGTTACTCTAATAAACTACACATCTATTCCAGGAAGGTCCCCGAGCAAGGAGACTAGAGGCAGGGCCACGCTAGACCTGAGGGGCCAGGCAAGCAAAAGCAGTAAGGAGGTTGGGCGGGTGGGTGAACGTCTGTCCTTCTGAAGTCAAATGTGCTTGCACAAGGGCCACCCATATGGCGTCTTACTCTCCATCCCCAAACAACAAAAATCTAGAGTATAAACAGAACATGCACATGACACACATATGTCACAACCCGTTTAAATTTAGGGTCATTAACTTTCTTAAGCTCCAGTCATTATTGCTGAGAACTCAGTATGCATTCCACCCGCAACTTCAACTACTCACCGAACTGGTTAGTTCTACAGTGTCTCAGGGTTCGGACCGTGTCTGCAATCATGTGCTGGAAGACAGAAGAGGACGGAATGGTCACTTACCGAAGCAGCAGCCATTACCTTCAGGGATAGGTAGCAGCCTAATCATTTGGGTATAAAGCGAAGAGTTCATCTTGGAGCTGGACATGCATTTTCATTGATTATAGTAAGCTTGGATTATTCAAGAATATTGACTTCCTTGCCAGCAAAATCAGCGGCTCCCAAACAGTGGGGCCGTTCCAAACCAGGAGAACACGCCATCTTTACTGCCTCCAATTTCCTATCCACACTTGCTTTTGATTTCCTTGAAGGTGAGGTGCTACCATCTCTCTTCACAAAGCCTTTTTGAGAACTCCCTTCATCGGACCCCGACTTTGTGTTATTGTCACTGCTGGGACTTTTATCTGTCTCCTAATCAGGCACCACTAGAAGACTTTGCATATTCATTCGGGACACAGGCTCACATGCGTGCCACTGCCCCAGTGACAGAACTGGGGATCAAACCCAGGGACTCTTGAATGCTTAGCTGGCAACTCTATTAACAGAGCCACACCTATGGGCTCACATGCATGTCCTGAACAGAGGGAGAAAGCTTTGTGGATTCAAAGGCTCGAACAACGGTAGAAAGTGAAGTACTCATGCAGAACAGTGTCTACATCAGCATTTTTTTTTTTTTTTTTACAAAGGCCATTTTGTTTTTAACTTATACTCCTTACTTCCTTCAGTATTCTAATTTAATTTCTTTTAGTTTCTCACTGGTCTCCAGACTAAAGGTATCTGAAATATACAGCTTTTGGGGGCCGAGAGCACGCTTACGCCTTGTGCAAATTAGATAAGTGTTCTATCACCAAGCTACCACAGCCCAGAGTGTCTCACCCAGGCTGGCCTAGAACTCCCAACCTTCTGCCTCAGCTTCCTGAGTAGCTGGGGTGACAGACCTACATCACCAGGCTTGGACGAGATCCCTTCGCCTCACACCTGTGTCCTTACAATAGTCCTTTTAGCTCACTCCATTTCTCTATGTTCACTTTTCTATAACGGTGGGAAACCGTTTTGGAAGACTGACCTCCACTATGGACAGCTCCTTTTACACAGCTGCCAGAATATTATAACACAGTTGTCCTAGTAGGTCCTATTCTCAGGAGACCGCCAGGAACTCCTTACTTCGTTTCAAATCAGAATCCAAATATCCCATTATTCAGTGATCAACACCATTCATTATCTGGTCCTCCAAGCGCCGTTTTCACAGCCTGCCGGCACAGGCCAGACCCAGGAGCATCCACAGATGACAAACAGTGAATTATTGCTAAGAGAATAATGCTAACGCTAAAACCTTCTCACTTAAAATCCAACGGAATGACAGAAACGCTATTTGAATCTGACAGCCTGATTAAATTATCCTGGCTACTGTTTGGCTCATTCCATGTTCCTCCATGGTGGAGCATTCAGTGGCGCAGCCAGACAGCACTTGAAGAGGAAAATGAGACCTGACTCACGTCTGCGTGAATGTATTGTTACGTTTCCTCCCCGAGATTCTACCCCAGTTCCCAGGATAGATTTTCCGTTGTTTCGTCACAGCGATTCCTACCCCGTGCCACTCATGCAACTTCTGAGAAGTCTGGGGCTGATGCAAGTTTCTGTGCTTGGTGTGGCACCGAGATCTGAGTCCCCACTCACATCTCTGGGTTTTCTGACCAGACGGGAGACAGCCATGGTCAAAGCTCACACTCGTAATATCGGGGGTGGGGGGATAGGGGTACTAAAAGAAAAGGATAGAACCCTCCGCTCCTTCAACATCTCATAGTCTGAGGTGAAAACATTTAGAGTTGCTGAGGCAGCGAGGAACTTATCCCAGGAACAATGGGAGTCTTACTGTACTCAATGAACGCCTCTGGATCTGCATGTGGTCTGATTTACTGTGCTGGCCTGTGTCAGCCAGATAAAGATAGCACCCCGAGGTATCTGCTGACTGGCTCGAGTTAACAACCACCATGAGGAATTGGCTGCTCGTGAGCTAATTCACATAGGTTCCACTGGTTCACTACTGTGAAAATGAACCTCTTATTAGCTTCAATGAAACCTTGTCCTTGCTAAGAGACATCCTCTAAGAATACTGTCTCTACGAAGATGCTCCGGCTCCTGACTGGAACACGGGCCTGAGTGCAATATGAAACTGGTTTTTGTCTTTCTGGAAAGAAAAAAATTCTAATCCCATCTTCCTTTTCCACAGAAGAGGATCAACTCAAGGCATGCTGAGTTTGGAGAGCCACTTGCTCCTCAAGTGCTTTGAGGACCAGGCCATCATCACTGCAGCTTCCTCTCTTTAGAAATGATACACAAAGGCCTGGGAGATTGGCTCACTGGGCAAGAGCATTTCAGTGCAAACATGAGGGTTTGAATTCAACTCTCCGGGGCCTACATAAAGAGCTCTTTGTGGCTATGCACGTGGTCATACCCTCAGCATCATGAGGAAGGGGGTGTAGGGTAGACGGGGATAGAACACACACACACACGCACACACACACACACACGCACGCGCACACATGCACATGTATGCACGCACGCACGCACACACACACACACACACACACACACACACACAGACTTGAAGACAAAACATATCTGCATCTCAACTCCCCAAAATACTAGTCATGAAGACATCATCTTCAGAGTTGCTAAGGGCTACTATAGAGTGAGGCTGGGGGATGTCTGTCTTTGAGAGAGTCTGGCAGTTTGGCTTTGGGGTGTTGGGTGGGAGCTAGCTTCGTTCTTCCTGTGTGCCTCGGCCCTTGTGGGTACTGGGGACCCCCTGAATAAAACAGGATGATAAGAAAGCAAGGTCAGACACCAGATACCATTTGGAGACTTCAGTCTGAATGCTCTTTAACTAGTTCATATAGGATATGGTCTGGGGCCTGCACTGACCTTCTCTGAAGCCTGACTCCAGGTCTCACAGGGATCTGGGACGGTTCCTGAAAGAGCTCATGCAAGTCCATTGTCATCACTGGAAAGGTCACTCAAAGGCCAGGAACCTAGGGAGGAGTGCTGGGACCACCTTTGACCGTGATGTATCATTCTGTATATGACACTAAAGGTCATCTGTCAGAAAAATGCCTTCCTCTTGTTGCTAGGCTGTCCCTGTGTGGAGCACTGTTATGGGACACCCACTCAGGCCCACTCAGATCTGGAGATAGCTTCTTGGAATAAGGGCAAAAGGGACAAACAGTCCACCGAGGATAACCCTGTGATTGCCCATGAAGGGTGGTTAGGGAGAAGCCTCCCAGGAATGCACATAAGAGGCCTGACCAGGTCCCTGTACCCATCAGTAGGGAGGTCTTGCAGCAGAGGCCAACAGGGAGGAAGCCTTTGCCCTCTCTTGCAGAACCCACAAATCTCAGGTGCATATCCAAGCCTGGGGTACTGGGAGACAGACACACGTGTCCGGGAGGAGTTCCTTGCTCACTGTCTCAAAGAG
The DNA here is from genome assembly GCF_943737965.1 of Phodopus roborovskii. Lineage (NCBI taxonomy): Eukaryota > Metazoa > Chordata > Mammalia > Rodentia > Cricetidae > Phodopus > Phodopus roborovskii. The sequence goes on from NW_026125575.1 coordinate 1,790,265, forward strand.
GTTTACACTGGGACATTAAGAGATGTTTGTGCAACAACCAAGCTCTCCTGTAGGAACTGTACCTGACAGCACCTTCACGCCTGTATGCCTGGTTCCATAATGTTTACCCAGTTACCGGGGCTAAGCTAATGAGATGCCATTTAAAAGAATAAAAGGCAGATTCTCCAGGTCTTGCCAGCCTAGTGATGGCACTGTTGCATAAGCAACAGAGACCCTGAGGTCACTCTGTGCGGTAGAGAAGGGTACTGAGACCTGGAGCAGGAAAGAAAGAAAAGGGTGTGTTTCCTTTACACACACACACACACACACACACACACACACACACACACACACACACACAGAAGGAGGGGGGAGAGAAGCCATGAAGTTTACATACCAGCTTTTCAAAATTGACGAGATTATCCAAGAACGTTTTATTTCCTTCGTGAATAAATGTTACATCTGCAAGTTAAAGAACAACAAGATGAAATACACTATTAGGAAGAGACCGTGAAGCAACAAAATTGCTCAGAAACAATGCAGTCTATGATTTCTTTCTTAAGCATTCTGGAGTTACGCCACATGTTTGACAAGGTGACTCGATACTAAACCTGTACAGCATCTGATCTAAAAGCGTAGAGGGCGACATAGCCTTCCTGAACTAGTTTGCATTCACGATGAAGAGTTGATTTCAACTTGTGTGATATCAAGGGCTATTTTGTAATTTAATTGGTCCACTATGACTTCAGGTCAAAGGACTGAGCAGAAAACAACTGAATATTCATAAGCAACGGGAATTTAATATTTATATATTTGCATAGAAATCCCCTTTAGCCAGTGCAAATGGGACTTTTTTTTTTTTTGGTGAAAACAGTTTAGATTCAGATTTACAAGTTTATATTGAAATCATGAAGCAATTAAAACATTTGGTTTCCAAAGCCTGTGACTGTAAGGGAGGCAGCATCATCACTGATGAAGGGGAAAAGAAAAAGTTAAATTTGGCTTGAGGCTCCCTAGATTTAAACTGACCGAGGAGCTGGGGTCCAGGTCAGTGGCTGGGCCTGTGTTTAGTGGTGAGGGCTGAGTCTTTCTTATTGTCCCCAAAGAAATGGATGAGGATGCGCCTGTCCCCACTCCACGCTCCTAAGGACAGTGGTGGCCAGTGACAATATATTACCAGGCACAGTTTCAGGTGTTTTACTTGAGTTAGCTCTTGTGGTCCTCACAAAGATTTTCTAAGTGGGGGGGCTGTAGGAAATAAGCACCCAGAGAAACTAGGGCCCAAGACGCAGCCACAGCTAAGTCAGGCTTCTGCCTCTGGGGCAGTCAGGAGTTGGTGGGTCCGCCAGGCTCGGTCATCAGGCTATGAAAAGCTTACATCTCTCACTGAGATTCCACCTGCTGAGCTTTTGCTACACCAGCTGCCCTGCAGCTTGTAAGTTGTTTCCCACATCTTTTCCAGAACGCCTTCCTACCAGACTTCATCTCTTTCCTTGGGATTTCAGGACTTGTTGAAGGTAGCAGGTGAGATAGCCACTCTACTCAGGAGTGTGTGTGTGTGTGTGTGTGTGTGTGTGAGTGTGTGTGTGTGAGCATGAGCGTGTGTTAGTGTGTGAGTGTTGGTGTGTGACAGTGTGAGTGGGTGTATGAGTGTGTGTGTGTGTGTGTGTGAGTGTGTGTGAGAGAGTATGAGTGAGTATTCGAGTATGAGAGAGTGTGAGTGAGTGTGTGTAGTACATGCATATGTGTGTCTCAAGCTACTGTGGGCTGCAGGAAGCTAAATTACAGAAGGGACAAGTACGCAGAAAGCAAGCTGAGGAGGTAACAAAGGGACGGAGGCTGGCATGAGGAGAAGAAAGGCTTTAGCAGCCGAAGGGGTCTACTATTACCATAGGAACCGTGGCATTTCAGTCTCTCCTTACTGTACCCACTAGTCCTGAACGGGTTCTCCAGCCTGCACAACCTATGCTGTGCGTCCTTCAATTGTCCTAGCAGAATTTCCTCGTTTCTGTCTTCACATGAGTATGTGCGTTCAGAGAGGAGCAAACAATGGTCCTCCAGGACAGGCAGAAGAGGGAATGCCAGCATAACAGTCAGCTGGGATGGAAGGGGAGGGAGTAGGGGAGGATGGCCAGGCCATGACTGTCAGCAATGCAACTCCTCTCCAGAATCGTTTGTTTATGAGGCCGGTCAATGGAGCCTGATTCTGCAGACATTATCTTCTGTGAGAGGCAGAGGTCGGATGAAGTCATCTATCTACAAAACCCCTTGAAGCAAGTGAAACGTGGCCCAGGGACATTTCCCCCAATTCCCTTTTCCTGGGGTACACGTAAGGTCAGGGGTTCAGGCCAGATTCTGTAGCCTTCCCTCCCACTGATGCCCCGTCTGACAGATCACTGAGATGTCAGCACGTATAACTGACACATTTCACATGAGCCGCACGTGTGCTCCACAGAAGACAGCTCGGTGGTAAATCCGGAGCTGTCAGATACCTTCCCAGCTAGACGCTGCTTCCTGGAGACAGAAAGAATGCTTTGTACCACCAGTTTTCACGCGCTGTGTAGCTTCTGTCGAATGACAGGATTTCTCACACATCAGCACACTGTGCCCTGCTATCTCTGAAACTTGGATGGAAACAGACAACTGCTGGTCCTTTGAGCTCTGTATGCTAGCCTTACTCTTACTTAAGTATGCATGGCATTAAAGAAAATAATACAGGGCTAAGGAACAAAGCAATATAAACACACAAGTTCCTAGACACAACGCTTTGACACTATTCCAGTACAACTATACATTCTAGACATTAAAAAGCAAACAAACAACTGAGTATTTGAAAAGCAATTCCATGCAAATATAGAGGCATACAAGTTGAGGCTACTATAAGATATTAACTGAGAGTCACATTTTTTTTTCCTGCTGTAGTTAGAAGGAGACATTTCTAGAAGACGACATCGCATCCCATAGCAGATAGGAAATCATTACCTTTGAGCAATAGGGGCATGAACGGGATTTTTGGCGGCTTCATTTTTTTGAATGCATCCCTGTAGGCTTTGTGGTTTAGGGAAGGGTCCTGCCAATGAAGCAGATCACACGGAGAGAGGAAAATCAATGTGCTATAGAAGCAATTCTCAGTCTACATCTGCTGTACAATTTGAACATGATTAGACACAGATAGGTTCTTCCTAAGAATAAGGTGGATAAAGGTTTCCTTGGAGAGTAAACACACTAATTAGGGTAGGAAATCTAGGCAATGCGTGGAATTCAAGTTATTGGTTTACAATAATGGGAGGCGACTGTAAAAGAGACAGACACCTTCTGATTGCCCTATCATTTTCCTCAAATGGGTTTGTCAAGTGCAATTTCCTCTGCATAATGTCTACCACGAGGTAACCTCAGAGTCTTTTGTTACACCCACTGCAAAGAGAAACTGCCCTCGGAACACAAAGACAGTGCCAAATTCTGACTTTGTATATATAGACTTTGTATATATAGGCCTAAGAAACAGTATATAACGGGGGAAAGGTTAATGCACAGCACATTAATTACTCATGTTGTAAAATGGAAAATGCCTTGTGAAAAAAATCATTAGATTTCCCAGGGAGAGGGGGCAGCATTAGCAGACATCATGCTTCATCATTTATCTCCACCTACTGTCTACTGTTTATCATTTACTGTCTACTTACCTACCTACCATTTATCTATCACTTATTCTTAAACTTTTAAATTAAGAAAATCTGAAATTCTATCATTTTTCTCCTTCCCTTTCCTCCACCCAACCCTTCTCTTGAGCCTGCCCCCTTGTTCTCTTCCAAATTCATGGCCTCTTTTTCTTTAGTGTGTGTGTGTGTGTGTGTGTGTGCGCGCGCGCGCGCGCGCGCATTCCCGGATATATAAATACAACCTGGTCAAGCTGTATAATGGTTCTCGCATGTTTAAGACTTTAGGGCTGATCACCTGGTATTGGACAATCAACTGAACGTGTCTTCCCCCGGGGAGACTATTTCTCCACTCTCGGTATTTTCTAGTTGCCTGTGGTTCTTTGTCTAGAGTCAGGAGTCCCGTGACATTTTCTCCCTTCCATGTTAGCATGGCCATCGTATCATTTATCTTCAAGACTGGGTCCTATTTCATAGTTCAGGCTGGCCTGCAACTTATAATCTTCCTGCCTCAGCCTCCCAGAGTACTAGGATTATATCACCATGCCCAACTCAAAACTGTAATTTTAGATGCAAGCAGTCAGTTTAGGCGTTGACAGCATGAAGAACAGTAAGCTGGACCTGGAACCCAGAAGGAATAGCACTATTGATGGGGGATGTCCTTCTGTACATATGTTTCTCTTATTGGTCGGTGAATAAACCACTGAATGGCCAGTAGCCAGGCAGGAAGTATAGGCAGGGCAGCAAGAGGAGGAGAATTCTGGGGAGAGGATGCAGACAGAAGCTATCAGGGAGACGCCATGTAGCCACTGAAAAAGTAGCATGCCAGAGAATTCTCTGGTAAGATAAGACCACATGGAAATACTTAGATTAATAAAAATGGGTTAATAATTAAGAGACAGCTAGCCAATAAGAAGCTCGGGCCATCAGCCAAACAGTTTATAATTAATGTAAGTCTCTGTGTTTATTTGGGGCTAAACGGCCATGGGACCAGGCAGAAAAGAAACTCCATCTACACAGTAATATTTGTTTGAAGAATAATTTACTTACCGTTAAACTTTCAAGTTCAGAGAAAAGTTTCTTAAACTTCCCGGGAATTTTCTTAAAACAAAAAAACAAAACAAAACCACAGTCAGCAACCAGGAAGGTCATGGAAGGCAGCTATTCTGAGAAGTGGCACTAAGGGACATTTGCATTGAATTCTGCTTACTCACGGACACATTTCTGGGCATAAATATCTGTCATTGGGGCTCTACCTTGATTTCATCTCATTATGCAGTTTTCATCGCCCCTCTCAACATCACCATCATTAGGCATGCTGCTAAAAATATCTTGGCAGCCACAGGGTAAAGGAATCTAGCTGGCGATACATTCTACACACTGGTATTTACTTAATGAACATAGGCTTCAGGTCCGCGTCCCATCTCTGATAAATGTGCTCATCCTTGTAATAATCTGACCAAGTGGGAAATAACAATGTTGACTGGATGTCTTTTTTATATAGATGGTAACACTACAAGCACAACAGAGGACAGATAACAAAGGCGGTGAAAATATTAGGTGATTCAGCTTGTACCTTAGAGGGTGGAATCTCCAAATCTGAAGCGCATCGGGAGGCTCGTAGGATGACAGGAGAGTGAGCATGTGGCATGCCATCCTCCCAGACCATGAGTAGGAGAAAGCACAGGGCCTTTCACACCGCCTTAGTGGCTTGTCATAGAAAGCTGACCTAACCAAGGCTCTGTGCATTCTGCTACCCCTTTCCAGCAGTGTATTTAGTGTGAGTCTGCACCCTCTCAGCAACAACTCATGAAATAAATACAACTGACCATGGTTGCCTAACAGATTCCAGCTATTAATATTCCTTGTTACTACTATATCATATCAATACATTCCAAAGAGGTTTCATTAACAAACTGAATCAAAGTAACTATGGTAAGTTTACAATCACCAAACTTTAAAACTACTTAATTTTTCAGTGCAATACTCTTCGCTCAGTTCTTTGTGGGAAGTAGTTTGGTCTACCTGGAAATGGCTGCTCAATAAATAAAATAGGAAACTCAGACTTTTGTAATTATTTCCAGTCTACTTTGAGCCATACCTTGGTCTGTTGGACACTTTGATGAATGTCCCAGTGCTACCTCACACTCAGTGTGCTTAAAACCAAGCTGGTCTTAGCCAGAGGTCAGCCAAGAGCCAAATCTGGCCCAGTGACTATTTTTGTAAATATGCTTTTATTGGCATACTCCCATGGCTATCATTCATTCATTCATCCACCCATTCATTCACTATGGCTATCACAGTACAGTGGCAGGGTTAAGTCTTTGCCATAGAGACCATATTGTCAGTTCATCTTAAAAATCTGCTGACCTCTGTTTACCCTTCTCAAGCCTACTTCTTTCCTTTATTTGATAACATGACCAATCATCGTCCTTTGACTCTGAGGTCCTGAGGTCGCCCCTCCTCGGATGTCCAGTCTCATGTACCAGGAACTTCTTCCTCAACCTGCAAAGCCCTACTGCCCAGGCTTCTTACTAACCTTCCCAGCTGCCCTGATTACAGGAAGGGAATCTCCACTCACTTCTCCCTGGGCCAGTGAGACCTGACGGACAAGGCCCTCTATTACACAGTGTTCTCTGATATTCATTTTGCGTGTGCCACTGATGCAGGGCACGGACCGCAGCATGCAGTCAATACGCTGAATCGGCTTTTCATTTGTTTTCCCGTTTCTCTAATCGGCATGGCAGTTGTCTCCCATATCCTTTAATCTTGAATGTTCTTGGCCATCTTGTTTGTTTAGCCAGAGAGGGCCACCGTTTCATGTCTTTATTTCTTTCGTTGGATCCCCTTCAAGGAGAGCCCTACCCCGCAACCCACCGCCTGGGTTAACACAGTGCATCCCACTGGACACAGCTCCTGACTCAAAAGGAGTGAATCCACAGGGAGAATCACACAGTCAGTGACAGGACCAGGAGAGGTCAAGGAGACCGTGGTGGACCACACAGGTCACAGCCCAGAGGAGGCTGACATTGAGTATAGAGAGGGTGAGGGGGAGCAGCAGTATGCAGAGCTACCGAGCCAGTCGTCAGAGACGGAGAGCAAGGGGAACAAAAGCCCACGGAAAGCAGGGATGGGGCCACAGGAGAGTCAGTGCCATGCTTCTGGCTACGCTCTGGCTCTCCTGGTTTGGTTCTTTGATGGGAGATGTCATTCTGTATATGTTTCTCATACTGGTTAATAAATAAAGCACTGTTGGCCAATAGGAAAGGAAGATAGGAGGGACTAGGAGACAAGGAGGAAGAGGAAGTAGGAAGGAGGAGTCAAGATGGAGAGTCTGAAGAAAGCAGTATGCCGCCGTCTCCCCGGTAAGAGAAATACATAGATCAGCAGAAATGGGTTAATAATTAAAGACAGAGCTAGCCGATAAGAAACAAGTAACCGGGCCAACAGCATTGTATCAAATACAGAGTCTCTGTGTATTATTTGGGGCTGGCGCGGCAGCGGGACAAGACCGGGCGGCGGCAGGCGGAAAAACCTGTACGCTTTACAGTTCTTCTCACACATCCTTTTAGAACTATGGGTCAACCAGTCTGGCCTCCTGCATCTCACGGTCCCAGCAGCCTTCACCATCTACAGAAGCTTGAAGCTTTCTGTAAATATAGAAAGACTTCTCTTTGCTGTTGCTGTTGTTTTCTTTTTCTTTTTTTTTGTTTTTCGAGACAGGGTTTCTCCGTAGCTTTGGAGCCTGTCTTGGAACTAGCCCTGTAGACCAGGCTGACCTCAAACTCACAGAGATCCACGTGACTCTACCTCCGAGTGCTGGGATTAAAGGCGGGCGCCACCACCGCACAGCTTAGAAAGCCCCTCTTCTAGAAAATTAGAATGCAGTCACTTTGGCAGCTTTGAAAAGCTATGCACGCCAATGTGAATATGGCCAAGACCTGCGTGGGGGGGGGGAGACACTGAATCTTAACTTCATCTCTGCACGCATCCCTCAGGCACCCCTCGGTCTCAGGCCAGTAGTGCCCGATTCATCTCTATGCACACCTTGCTCCACAGGCAAGACCGGAGGATGACAAGCCAGCATGGAGCTACGGCTGCCTTCAGGGAATGCAGAGGAGGGTGAAGAGAAACTTCAGATAGAAGCCCGTGCTAAAGATCATTTGAAGGGCCACTTGATAGAAATGCTATCCCCCAACACACACACACACACACACACACACACACACACACACACACACACACACACACACACACACCCTGTCACAGTCCTCCTACAAATACTTTTAGTCCAGTAGGATTTGTGTCATTTTAACCACTTAGATCTACTTATTTCTACTGTAAGTTCCCCCTGGAGCATTTCATTTTGCCGCACCCCCACTCCCAGTGGAAAGGTCCAGGCTCACCTCCCAGGTCTGTGCCAGCCGGCTCACAGAGGCAGTGTTGAGACCCATCACGATAGCAAAGAAAGAATTCAGGTTCTGCTGGGCTTTACAGCTGTGAATAAAGGAGAGTGGGGACTGAGAACATTGTTTCACACAGTGGGCAGTCACTGGTTAAGATTCCTGGGACACAGCTTCAGCCCGCACACCTGTCACTGTCCAGGGAGAGGTATGGTTGTCCCAGCTGTTTCCAATGCACAAGAGAGGATGGATTTATGTCTCCCCGGCTCCTCCCTGCCCCTTCCTGACACTGCAGGAGGCTCTCCCTCTAACATTCACTTGTGTACGTTTATGATTTCAGCGACTGTGCTTTGAAATGCCCACATCTCTTCATCCACCACGGCCCGACCGCTCCTGCGGCTCTCCTCAGCCTTCAGACTCAGTCCCTGTGTTTTCCATGCCTCTCTCTCACCTCACAGGTCTAAGCTCTCTCATTCATTCAAACACGGCATTCTTTCCTAGCAGTGAAAAGGACGCCACGGTATCCGTCCGTCTGTCCATCATCTATCTGAGTATATGACATACACTGTGGGAAAGCACCCCACGTTTCTCATTTATAAAAGTACAAAGTTAACATGGAGCACTTCTGTAATCCCTGTACTGGGGGTGAAGACAGTAGGTCCAGAAGTCCAAGAAGGTTATCTTCTACACAATGAGAGTTCAATACCAGCCTAGAGATACATGCTCACAATTTAAATTTTCACTTAGTTTTCCTAGTGTAGCCTTTTCTGGTTTCAGTTCTTCCCAATCACACAGACTGATGCAAAGGGGATCTTTGCTACGCAACTTTTCAGTTATTGGTAATTTTTTTCCTTTCCATTAGGCTTTCAGTTATCACATTTTTTCCAGCTATTACACGATGGTACAGAAGCTATAAATGCGAAACATGTTTTTCCTTTTTGTTTGTGTTTGGAGACAGAGCTCGCCGCCTGGGCTGCCCTGGAACGCACGCACTACACAGCTCGGACTAGGGCCTCAGTTTCACAGTGCTGGGACGCTGTGCCACCAGCACCATGCCTGCCAGCTAAAGGTCCCCACATAGGCTGTCTTCCAAAGCTGTGACATCTTAGCGGCACTAGAATGAATAAGGACACGCTGTGTCCTGGCAGGTCCTTCCTGTCTGCCTTGTGAACCAACCTGACAGACCCTGCTCCAGTCCAACTGTAACTGAACTCTTGAGTCGGGAAGAAAATTCTGTCCCCGTGAAGAGAGCAGCCGGAGCCACCCTGTTGCCTACACACCTACAGCAGAAGGGTACGTAAAGACCAGCAGGCGCATCACTACCAAGCCTCGGCTGCTATCTATGGCTGGTCCCCAAGTCTGTCCAGTTCCGATGTAGTCTTCAGTTCCTGTATCAAGTATGAGGACCATGAAGCCTGATCTTGCTGGCTCTTCCCCTGGCCTCTTGTCAACCGCCACCCCCTCCCCCCCCTGGGCCCTGCTTGGCACAGTCTATGCACACACTGAAGGAAGGAGCCTCCTGTCTGTGACTTTTGAGTCTCCTCTGCCTAAGGCTGAGCCTCTCCTGCCACGCACTTCTCTCCTTCTACACCATCATCGACAGTTCGTAACAGCCAGAAAAGCTTGACTTGGCCCCGTCTCTTGGTGGGGTGTTTGAAACACCAGCTCCTCTGCTGGAGCTCCTGTCAGTGAGAACGTCCAAATCCACAAGCAGAAGCTACCTCCCCCGGCCCCCCAAGTCTTCGCACAAGGGAGGCCCTACAGGTCATTGCTGGCCCAAGAGAGGAAGCTCATTAAGGCTGGGTACACACATCTACTCATTTGTTTTCCTGTGTCTATCCAACAGCTCAATGCACAGCAAGCTGTGTACAGAGCGAGTGCTAGAACTGAAAACAAGAACTTTCAGGTAAATGGTTATTATTTCTCATGATGAATCCCCTTCACTCAGCATCATTTATCTATATACCTTTTAGGTGCTTCCCGCCTTTTATCTGTTTGTTTCCTTCTCACATGCCATTTCCTCTGGTCCACATGGCTTCATTTTAGTCACAAAATTCACCCCCCCCCAAAATGCATACTGTCTGATTTTTTTTTTTTAAAGAAATTAAATTAATATACGGTTTCCAAATGAGACAAATTGATTCTGAGCAGGAATTAGATGCCAATCAGGTCTGGAATCCTGTTACCACGGGCCATTCATCCATCCTGAGATAAGAGCAGGCTGCCTGACACTAAGCATTGCAGTCCTGCAACCAACCCTTTGTCTGCTTGAGGAAAGAAAATCCACTCAATCCACAGAGGTGGGGGGAAGGAGGGAAACATGAATATGCAAATCGGGGGATGCCTCAGGCAGGGAAGGCAATTCACAATTGTGGAGAAGGCTATTTTCCCTGGGATCTTCCTACTGTATGAATTTAACTTTACGTTTCAGTTGGCATTCTGTTCCATGGGCTAGGACAGAGACCCAGCACCATAAATAAAGAGGAGCACGTAAATAGAAGGAGAACACATGAGCACATTCCATTTCCCCAGGTTAGATCGTATATGGATGGGGGAAGGAGCTGGGTGGAAGCCACTTCACTCTTGCAACACCAGCAACCTATTTCTTCATCACACTCTAAGAAACCTTTCAACCATAAAAAAAATATACCTTGAGGGGCTGGAGAGATGCCTCAGAGGTTAAGAGTGCTGGCAGCTCTTCTAGAGATTCTGAGTTCAATTCCCAGCCACCACACGGTGGCTCACAACCATCCCTAGTGACATCTGGTGCCCTCTTCTATCATGCAAGTGTACATACAGGTAAAACACTATGTATATAATAAATAAATAAATCTTAAAAAAAAAAAAAAATCCACCTTCAGGGATCCCAGAGCCCGTTTTAGAACACACAGACTAAAAACTACTAACAAAAAACCCTACTCAGCACACCATGGCAGATCTCAGACAGGTACTCCCTCAGTCTCTTGCTTCTGGGATCTTTCGGCTGGTTGGTTTCCTTTCCACTTTCCTAAAGCATATTCTGTGCTTTATATCTAATACAGCATCTCTGTGTGTTATTTGGGGCTGGCGCAACCGGCGGGGGGCGGGGGGAAACTACTCATAACACCAGGGCACCTCAGAGTTAGGCCCATGGTTACCTAGTCCCAGTGCTTTTCTGTGTTACAGTCGTGTTCTGGTCCAATGCAGCATGACCTCCCACCTACCTTTTGCCACATAACGGGGGATCTCAGAGTCCGTACCCACATCCTAAATGTCTCAAACAACACAGAGGCAAATGGCAATTACTCTACCCTCAATGTCTCCCAAACTGATATATGTGCAAAAATAAATTTATTCATAATGTAAATTTGTACAAGTTTGTTGACTGTGCATGTGTGTGCGTGGCATGTGTGCGCCTGAGAGTACATGTGTGTGCTTCTCTTCTGTTGTATGGAGGCCAGAGGTTGCTACTAGATACCTTTTTGTTTTAATTTATAAGTGCCTTAATTGATATATATATATATACATATATATATATATAATGTACACACACACACACACACACACATATTTGAGATAAGGTCTCTATGCACAACAGGCTGGTCTTGAACTCACACAGATTCTAGAATGTTCCTAAATTTCCATTATAATCTAATCCCCCCCCAATCACACTCATATCATCTTTCATTTTGCTAGCCACTGGCAGTACCACCAGCCATATTGTACAAGTACTCACTGGCTGGTTATAACTCCTAAGCAGACAGCTCAGTGCTCGAGTCTGGTATTTTGACATTTGCTTTGAGATAAGAAAGTTTCAAATGCAAAGACATAAATATTCAAAAAAAAAAAAAAACAACAGACCTTTTCAATCATTTGGTCACTTAACTCGGCGTTGCATTTTTATATCCCAACCCTTCTCATCACGACAAGGAATGAAGCAAACAAACACTTTCTCAGGGAAATAAGAGGAATAACGTTCTAAATAACGTACTGAGCAGCAATCTTGATGAATTTCTTCACCAGCTGCACGCGCTTGCCCAGCTGGCTGCAGAGCAGAATCTCCGTGGCCACCCAGAGCTGGACCTCGTTGCATCTCTGGAGCAGAAGGCTGAGGTTGGCTGTATTCTCCCCATTTCCCTGTCTGCTGAACGTGAAGTAGATCAGCTCTTGCTGAAAGAGACACGTTTGCATTTAGCTCAAGTCAAGCTGATGCAAAACTCAATTATATCAGCTGTTTCAAGAGGCCACTCCCATATCCTTAATGTGTTAACAGTGAATTATGTAATAGCCTATACCATTCCTTAGTGTTCACTCTACTTTGTTCACTAAAGTTTACCTAGCATCGTACACCTTTTTTTTTTTTTTTTTTTTTTACCCCCTTCAGAATGTAAGGAAGACATCCTGGAACAAAATCTTAAACGTTGTAAAGTTGAAATCACGGGAACTTTGAAAGGAGCCACGGACTGGGACAATCAAAGCCAACACGCATCAGAGCCAACAGATAACAGATTATCATGGGGTCCTGTGAACCATCCTGCATACTGGTAAGGTTCAGATTACTGGAGCTCCTCCCCCATTTCTGATTCATAATCTATGGAGGGCTAAAACACCCTTAGATACTAGGTCTTACTACACTGCCCAGGTTGACCTTGAACCTGTGGCTTCCTGATCCTCTGACCCTAGTCCTCCAAGTAAAGAGTACTATAGGTGGGCAGTGCCACGCCCGTGCATGCATGGGCTCTGGAAGTCTGTAATTCTAACAATTCCTCAGGTGGCGCTGTTGATTCTGGCCTTAGCAGGTACTCTCTGAGAATCAGTGTTTTAAAGACACTACAGTGTGTGTGTGTGTGTGTGTGTGTGTGTGCGCGTGCGTTCAGGAGTCATCTCACTCTCCACTGCACAAGCAGGTGGATCGCACTTGACTGACATTTCTCAAGACACAAGTCATCCAGGCTGAGTGACTCCACACCATGCTCAAACCCGATTGTAACGCTAAAATGTTTCAGTGAGAAAATACGAACGAATTTAACAGATATTGAAGAATGAAAGGCTGATGGGTCCCAAAGGATCAGCCATGAGTTTCACTGCAAAAGGAAAGGCCGCTTCAGAAAGAAGTGCTTCTCTACATGTGAGATAAAGGAACCTGTGGCATTTTTATCTCCTCATTCCTGTGAGCTCTGCTAACACCAAGCTATCAGTAGTAGCACCTTCCTCCTAGCATATAATTGTAAACATTATAATCTGTCCCAGGGAGATGTTCATACATGCAAAAATGTAAAATTTGAAGTTTCATAGCACATTCTAAAATTTATGAAATATGAATGATTTTTTTTTTTTCTAGAGACAGGGTTTCTTTGGTAGCCCTGGTTGTCCTAGAACTAGCTCTGTAGACTAGGTTGGCCTCAAATTCACAGAGATCTGCCTGCCTCTGCCTCCCAAGTGCTGGGATTAAAGGTGTACACACTACTGTAGTGAGATAGTCCTACTGTAGCGCTGACCACGCCCATTGGGGGGTGGAGCCATGGGCGGAAGACCTATGGAAGGAGGTCGGAGGGGGCCAGGAAGGCGCTCTCTTTTTGGCGTGACTCGGACAGGAGAGGATCGGGTTGAATTTCCTGGTGTTCATCTGTCTAGGTTGTAAGTTATTTCTCCCTGAATAAACATCTATTCGGCCTATTTGTTTATCCTGATCCTTATTTACCGCAATACACTACCATCCGGCAAATTTATAAAATATTCTTAAGTAAAAGGATGGATGGGTACACACACACACACACACACACACACACACACACACACGGAAATCTTAACATCAAAGGTGAAATTACTCTTCATTCTGTAGCATCATACATCAGTATAATTCTATACAATCACATCCCCTCAGATCTTATGCTTCCCTACAGGTGTCTGCATATAAACCCAGCATGTGCACACTTACACCAAGCACGTGATTGAACTAGCAGCAATGAAAGAAAGCATGGTACGTATTCTGACTTTCCCAGGATGAGGTAGGTTTTCAGTATGTTTTAACTGCCCTAGACAGCTTTTAGAGCTCAGTGTCCTAGCATAGCTGTATCACCACACAAATGTCTCAAAGCAAACAACAAATCGTCCCGTTAAAAGCTAAAGCAACGTTGTCAACTGCACCCCTTGCCCCCTGCTCACCTCATGGATTGAGTTGAACAGGCTCCAATCAAAACTCATTAATTCCAGAGCAAGGTCCCAAGTGTTCATTCCCAAAATCCTCACCGGTCTTTGCTGCGATTCTTCATTGTCTGCGAAAGGATTCTGAACCGACAGACAGAAGCAAAGGGATCTTCAGTAGTTCTCAAATGCTCCACAGGGAACTGGCTGCCCATTGGGGAAGGTTCTAGAAACCCAGGTTGGAAAACCAATCCTTTCTAAGAGCACTTAATATTTTACCTGCCCTGGTCACCTTCAGTGAGTGACAGCCATTGTGGGAAACATCCCCGGAACATTAGAACGAAGGAACAGACAATGAACGTGATCAGTGATCCCTCACCCAGTAGGCCTGCCCCTCCCCCACAAGCACACACACACACACACACACACACACACACACACACACACACACATCTGATTATAGAACACAGCTCTGACAGACAGCATAATGAAAGTGAAATCCCTGGAATCACCTCGGCTTCTGGTAAGAATTAACATGCCAGCAGGGTTAGTACAAAAACAAACAAAAGAAATGTCACAGAGCACTTCAATAAATACAGACATGGCTTTTACAGGAAGCATGCGTTACTAGTCTCGTCTCAGACACGTGCTTACACATTTTATTACAGTGCCCTTGGAGAGTGAAAACTCTAACATGAAATAAAAATTAAAGCTTTTTTTAATTTAGAGCCTGTGTGGCTAGCTAATATATTCGATGTAACAAATGTTCCCCCCCTTCAATGGAGTTGGGGGCTAATCACGCTGAGGTTGATAACAGTACTTCCTTCAAAATCTGGCATGAGACTATTAAATTGCCAACACAGCCTTAAATCTACCATCACTTCTGAAGTTATTAAATAAACAATTTGGCATTTTCCTAAAATAACTGATATTTTCTAATTAAAATACACATTTTCTCACTTAAAGGGGTTCGAGTCAAAGAGTCAATGATTTAAAAAAAATGGGAATTGGATGTGGCAAAACTCAGTGATTGAGCAATTATGGTTGTTGTCTACCATCTATGAGGTTCCTAGGTCAGCCCCCAAGTAAGAGAGAGGGAGAGAGAGAGAGAGAGAGAGAGAGAGAGGGAGAGAGAGAGAGAGAGAGAGAGAGGGCTTGCTATGCAAAAATCAATGACATGGATAACATGCCATTTTAGAACTTTAATGTTTATGAAAAGGTTTCCTATTGAAACACAATCAAAAACTACAGAAGACCTTCACAGATTCCCCCACAGGGTTGATTGCCTTGAGGTGGGGGGGGCAAGCATAAGTTGCCTCTCTGCCCCCACAGAGGGTGTAGGATGCTGTGTTGTGTCAGAAGTCTGTGGACTTGCACATTCTGTGGTACTGTGTGGGGACTGTCTGCTCGGATGGGACAAGACACTGAAACAGGCTCAGAGAGAAAACGGCAGGGTGGGGACTGACGGTGAATCGCAGGTTAACTTGGCCTTTTGTCCCTTTCTTTTTCCCCCAAATTGCCCCTAAGCACAGTTTGGTTACCATTTGGTTATTGAAGGCTGTCCGCTACCCTGGCCAGGCTACACTGCTATACTTTTCAATTCTATTCCTCCAGGTTCTAAGGCCTGATTCTGAGGGAGATTTGTTCATCTGTGTGAAAGTGTTAATGTGACCAGTGGGCAGACTCATGTGGTAGTCTTCCCCAAACATCGTTTAAGTAGAAGAGTTCCTAAATCTGCTTCCCACCAGGACATGGTGGTGTCCAAATGTGGTGTAGAAAACACAAGATAGCAGGACAGAGTCTGGGTCCTTTTACAACATAACACCCGTTTATTCCACCCGTGACTACCTTAGCGTCTCTGAGAGGCCCCATATAAGCAAGTCCTGGGGGGAATTAAGTCAGGTGGCCTGGCTGTGTGGCCGAGAGGGGAGGGCACGGTGGACAGCAATAGCGTGGGTTTTTCTTACCAAGAACCAACAATAGCACTTGTTAGACTATCTTCTTTCACGGGCAAGAATAAAATCAAACTCACTGTCTACTAAAAAGTGCTGGGAAACACCTAGGCCATCCCCTTAGTCATAAACATTCTTAAAATTTACACTGAGAGTAACCTGAAGGGTGGGTTTATTTATATATTCAAAATCTTACTCTTCAGGGCATCTGGTATTGTTACCAACCCATCTCACTGGGGGAAGCCTTTATTTCAGGAAACGGAACACTCAAGAGGACACACTCTTCCTCTCCGTATCTACCTGGGAATATTTCTCAGCCCTGTGCCCATATAAGCTCCCCCAAAAGAAAGACGAGACTAAACCAAGATCCCATGGGGCAAGGAGTCAATAATTTGAATCCTTCCTAACAAAGCAAGACTGATCTTAGGGAAGGCGAAGAATCCGTTAAGTCAGTCCTCTGATTTGCAAAAGACACACCACTTGGCAGCCTACCCGTGGCTAGAAGAGGAAGTAGCTTAATATATGCTTTTCACAATCAAGCATGAAAATATTGTTGAGTCTGACACTTGTGTGTCAACATGCCAGCACAGAAGTCCTTACCAAAGTATCCGCTAGATCTTTCCGGTAGACAAATATCCGACCCGATGCCTCCAGGGATTTGGAAATGGCCAAGTCATTTGGCTGAAATTCATGCTTTTCTTTATTTAAAAAAAAAAAAAAAGTAGTAATTAGAAACACAAGTAAGCCCATGAAACTTGCAAAGATACATAAGTGGACTTTGAGTGAGTTCATTTTCGCACATTTTAACATAAAGCCAATGGTGGTAGGAACACCACCACTTAGCACTCCGAAGCTAAACAGAACAGTTCAAGGTAGATAGCAAAATTCACTCATAATCCCTCTCCCCAAAAATAACCGTGTGAGTGCACATGTCAGCCGTTATTACAGTGCATGCATGCACACTTGTTCACACACTCTCCCTCACTACTGATTAGCCCTACACATTGTTTTATAGTTTGATTTCATTATGAGCACTTACCCACTTACTGTTTATTTATCATGTTTAATTGGTTATATAGCAGCCCATTATATCATCATTTAGTCATTTCTCTACCGCTGAACATTTAATGGTTTCCTGTTTTGGGGCATATAAATTAATATATGTTAAGTATTAGCATGGGGCCTGGCATATCACAGTGTCTTGACAAACGGTTCTGTTATCGCAGCAGCCGAAGTCAACATCCTTCTGCTTACATACAAGTTTGTTAACAGGCTTCCTAGTATGGGATTACTGGGTGAAAGGGAATGTTTGTAAAGCCTTTGATACCAACTGCCGAACTGCTTGCCAACTCTCTTTTTAGAAATAAATCAATATATATCCCTAAAACTAGATGTAAAGCTTGTACACCTAACAACACCTATTACAGTTCTGGGATGGTCTGCTTTATGTGCAAGTCAAAAGGCTGCTTCTCAGTTGGTTTCTGGTTACTGGCGAGGCTGGATGCTCTTCAGAGGTGTTAACTTCCTTATTGCAAAATGTTTGAGTGTGGGTTTTCCTCTCCTGTGGGTTGTGCCCTCTTTTCACAGATGAATGTGCTCCTCCACAGCAAATGCACACACAAGGATAAAGTAACCGTAAATCTATTCTGTAGCCACACAATCCGTTTCCCCTAGGGCGGCGCTTTAGTTACTGCTGTGAGTGGGAGACATACTTGGCTCTAGATAACTTAATCAACTCAAATGTGCCAGGTTTTGTTTTGAACATGTCTGGTTAATACAGAGCACAGGAATGATCATCTAATTTATTCCCAATGGGTCAGCATTGCAATGACCACTATCATTACAGTGTTAGGCTGTTAACACAGGCATGAAGTCCTTTCAAATTGACTACCAGAGCATTAAAGACTAAAACTTAGTATCAGCCTCTGAATAAAAATGGGTAGGCTGCTATGACACCACTTTGGACATGAAGTGTCTAGAAATCTGTTGAAGCTCCAAAAACAGTTGGTGCCTCTTTTAGAAAAACCCAGGAAACATCAATGAATCCCTTAAACTTTTTTCAAAACACAAAATAAAATAAAAACCAGGTCACGGTGTCGGTTGTCTCTGCAGAAGTTTTAAGATGCAATTTGTAAGGCGGTCTGGAACTAGAGCAATGACTATATTAAGCCCTGTTCCCCTCACCCCAGTTTAAACATTACTGTCTGAAGGACAGTAAGACGTAGGCAAGGAACTTCTTTATAGACGATCACGATCACACCACCAACCAGTCTAGAAAACTAACCAACCACCAACCAACAGACCAACCAACCAGCCAACCAACAGGACCCACTCAATGAATGGGACTTGATGTCACATTGCTGAACTTGTGGATAATTTAAGATAAGCTGTCATTTCTAGTGATGACAGGCATACAACAGAGTACCTACTCTCCACCCAGGAGAAACTAACAGAGTGTGGGAAAGGCACTTCTCAGTCATCGGTAGATGTGCAGTAGTTAAAAAAAAAAAAAAAAAAAAGAAGACACCTTTTATAGTTTCCAGATTCTCACGTGGTTCTGCCCTGGCTTGAGTCTGCTCCCAAGGGGACATGGGCATTAACTGTGCTGTGGAGTTCACTTGAATGCCTATCTTTTCTGGTACCTTTTCTCTCTGAATGGGGTCCCAGTGGTTATTCTCTGTAGTAGTACTATCTTGAGAGCCAAATTACGGTTTGATGAAGCTTAATATTGCTTATAATCATTTAATGTTTCGGTCTTTTAAAATACATTACACATATTTAATATCTCTACCTGAAATATGTTATTAATTCAAAGCCTTTGAGGACATGTTCCTCCAGCTCACCAGGCTTTCTTAACAAACTATCTCTATTTCTTTTCTCCCCTTTAAGCTTCTGTGTATTATTATTTACTTTATGTGTATGAATGTTTATCTGTACGCATGTTAGTGTACCATGTGTATGCAATACCCAAGTGGGCCTGAAGAAGGTGTCAAGAGCTCCCTAGAGTCTGTCAGCTAGGAACTGAACTTAGGTCCTACGCAAGAGCAGCAAATGCTCTTAATTGCCCAGCCATTTCTCTAGCTCCCACCTCTAGCTCTCAACAAACAACCCCGCCTCCCAAGACCATTTCCTTCTCAAAGTTCACGGGGTTCGCATGCTTTGCAATTCTTTGCTTTTGTTTCTCGTAGATAATTTGTGGTTAGAGGTTTTTCTGGGGACTCAACCCAGAACCCCATACATATTAAGACCCGTGTTCTACCAATGGGCTACACCTTCAGCCAGGGATGGTGTTTTGCTAGGCTATACAATGATAATTTTAGGAAGGAAGGACTCTATGAGGCTTACAGGGAATGGCTTTGGCTTTATTTGTTTATTTTCATGTGTAATTGACCGGCTTTGCCAAGTCAGTGAACCATATATTCGGAATCCATCTCTATCTACGAAACGGTGACTGAGAGTAAACAGGAACGTCTTGTACCTGCTTTCCTCCCCCAACACCTCCTGGTTGGTTAGTTAATGTGGTGCATTCTACTCTCAACAGTTGTTGAGTTAAATAAAGACTGGAAACCCAGAAGACCAGTGGCAATGAGATCTGACAGGCCCCAGTGCACACACCATTTATGTCAGTTTGTAACCCGCGCCATCTTGTTTAAGACGGACAATAAAGCTTCCTCGGAGGGCAAGCAAGGCCCACCAGGAGAAGCTGTTACAAGACCCAACTCATCATGTGCACCTGACAGCACGCCGCCTTGTGAGCTGTGACCTATTGTACAGTTTCCTGTCTTCCAGTGGAGTCTAAACATTAAATTCTCAGCCAGCAAGATGACTAGTTGAAGGCCCCCCCCCAAATCGTACAGTAATTAAACCCTTTAACAGTTTCTGAAGTTAATTTAAACATGGAAATGGAAGGCTTATCTGATGCTAAAAATCACAAAAAGCCCTTTAATGCATTTCAAAACACTGGCACATCAATTCAAGGGAGGAAATTCATTGTCCCCCCCCCCCACACACACTGTTGTCATGGAAACACCTCTGATAGGCATGTCATAATGGTCATCTAGCTGCAGGCAGAGAAAGGAGAGGCAGCAAGTCTACTCACAAAGTGTCAACTTCCTCCCTGTGGGGGATCCAGTGACGGATTAATATTCAAGGACAGAAAATAACTTACCTCCAGAGAACATGACGGCCACCAAAGCCAGGTCTTCTTCCGCACGCTGCAGCTTGTCAGCCACCACCTTCAGGATCTCCTGGGCCGTACTGGAAACTTTTGCCTTCACGCTGACATAGGAGTGCTCCGTTATATACACGTGGCAAAAAACTGTAGGAGCCAAAGGAACAATTCGTAACCAGAGGGTTGTGACCCCGAGGTCACAGACATTCCTAATCAAGGTGTCTACCTTGCTGACTGTCGTCTTAAGGGTAAAGTGTGTGCAGCTAGATGCATTTGGAACCACGTGAGGATTGAGAGGGGCTAACCCGTCAGCAAATGCTTGCAGTGACCGTGCGGGAACAGTTGACTGGCCTCCTGTACTGTAAGGGATGCCGGGGTCACACCAGCACGTGCTTGGGACAGACTGGCCAGAAGACATTGGAAACCGTGCTCCACAGACTTGAGAGCTGTTAGAATCTCCCAAAGCAGCATGTTAAAATGTCTAATGCATATATTTTTATTTTATACTCCATTTTAGGACAATCTCAGTGGTCCAATCAAGAACAGCCCAGTGGTTATTAGAATTCTCAGAAGTTTAGCTGGAAGCCTGTCTTTGTGTGTGTGTGTGTGTGTGTGTGTGTGTGTGTGTGTGTGTGTGTGTGTGTGTGTGTGTGTGTAGCTTTCTTTGTCATTTTAGAATAAGCCTCCAACCCCGACCCATATCCAAGTGACGATGAGTTCTTAAATGGAGGTCATATTTCTAGCCCTTGAAAACACCTTTTTTTTTTTTTTTTTTTTTTTTTTATCGTTTGCAGTGTTATTAATGATGAGTAGGGTAACATCACTGTCAGGATGAATGGGTGCTGGAGAAAAGTATCTTCATGATTTGCACAGTAGAGGTAGTTTTAGTAGTGATAAATATCACCGATGCAGCTTTATTTAGCACACAAATGCTGGCTCCTTAGACTAAACAGGACAAGGGTATGTCAGATACCTGTAGGAGAAACTGCAGCCAGCCCACCCAAGCCGTAGGTGCCCAGGCCAGCGTGCATGAGCATGCACGGCAGGCACTTCCTCCCTGAGCCAAGCCTGCCTCTATGCCCAAAGACTGCTGACAGAGACACCTGACCCAGAGACACCAATGATAAAAGAAAATGGCAACCTGAGCCACCTGAGCCAACGGGACCTTGGGAGGGGGTACAAAGGCAGGTAGAACTTCCTTAATAAATGAGTCTGCAGCACGCTCTGCTACTCACCGACTCTGGGTGCCTGAGTCATCCGTGCTGAGTCTCCTCACATACCCCCACCCCAAGGGGTGTTCGAGCAGGGTAACACACAACAGATACTCTGCTCTATAGCTTTTCAAAAATAAGCAGCTTTCAGGGAAATTTTATGTGCTTATTTAAATGGTGTCACAAAAATTAAACTCAGGGATGATTTTCCAGAAATGCAAAGGCAGCAAGCCCAGAGTGCGAGCTGCTGTCACAGAGCCTGGAACAAAAACACACCCTCTGCCCTTGACAGTCTTTGCTTTGGTTAGGTGTGCCACCAGATCAACAGCTTTTAACTAATTACTGTTTTATATTTTGCCAGCAGACTTGATGGGGGGCATTTCCTCCTTCTACATTTTCAATAGAAAAAAAAATGCAGATTTTGAGTAAATATCCAGTCTACAAGCTACTAAATAGAGGTCGAGTTTATCCTTGCTTAATAAACTGATGAACAAGAGGAGGCTGGTGGCTTTCCCACACTGAGCCTCTCTGAGGCTCAGCTTAGCAAACTCCACAATTAAATTATAAGAGAAATGGACAAGGAAGGCCAGCAATTAACGAATTAGGAGGCAAGGTAATTGCATTTGCTCTTTCATTTGGGGCAGTTGACAGTTAATGCAATATAACAGAAACTTTTCTGCAGGCAGGCGGCATCAGACACAATGCTTCAGGACAAATTTTTTTTTTTTTTGTTCGTTTGTTTTTTGTCATTAAGACATTTTATTTTGGAATTGTTAGGAAAGTCAAACAAATAGTTAAAGTTTAATTTTTAGCATTTGGAGAGAGATGAGTGGAAAGCTACTCAAGGTCACAATAGCACAGGTATTTAAAATTCCCTGTCTCTCGGCCTGCCATTAACTCAGCTCTACCCAAACAGGGAACCTCTACCATCACATATCCCCATAGAAAACACACCAGCACTTTTAAGTTGCTAACAAGGCATTTTCCTGTGTATCTGGTGAATGCCTCTACCGGCACGGGATGACATGAGCCCTATCAGGCAAGAATCACCACCAACTGAGTATACTCTGGACGTCTGACAGATTGACTGGCCTCAGACCAATTTCCCACACACCCATCCTCTTACTATGATCTGCAAGCTTTCTCTTCTATATCTCAGGGACCAACTCCGCTAGGTCCCTGCACACTGGCTTTGGTGGCCCTTCTGCTCAATCGTGGACCATGGGCCATGGACATCCAGAGGCAGAAAAGAAGGAAGGTCCAGGGAATAAAGAGCTGAGTTTTTGGCATGTTCTGTGGAATGCTAGAGGGCTCTGTGCACACATCCCTGTGCTTGCTTCTCAAGATTAAGAGTCTCCTGGTCTTTGAAGGAACACTGCATTATCTAACAAAACTAACAGGAAAACCGAGGAGGAAGAGCCATGCTATTTGGTATTAATGTTCTTGCCGAAGAGGAGCGATGGCAGAAATGACATTTGCAGGTAAGACGCGTCCCTGCAGGAGGATGGCGGCCCTCCTGTATGCGCCTACTCACTTTCTTCTGTCTCGGTCACAGTTCCTCTGTGCTGGAGCCAGTTCTCCTTGAGACTGAATTGGTGGAAAAAGGCTTTATTCTGTGGAAATGGAGAAAGAGAATGATGAACGAATGTACCCTTGCCCTTTGGAAATTCACAGCTGTTTACAACGTGTTCCAAAAGAGCTAGCCAATTTTTTTTTTTTTTTTATAAATATAAAATCCACCCATCCAATCTTAGAGAAATAAAGATGGGATTGCTTCATTTAACAAATGTGGATAGGGGGATTCTGAGAAGTTAGCCAAGGCCAGCAGCAGGCAAAAAGTCCCTCGGTCTATTCTGTGGTGAGAAGACACTCCAGGAACACCCACAGTTCTTTAGGAAGATACTTTCTCCGTCCCGGAATGCTCTCCGAGACATAGTTAAAGCAACCTCAGCTCCTGCCTTTTCCAGTTTGCACAGAAGAGCTCTGCAAAGTCATTTCACACTGTTGCCACTGGTTGCTACGGTGACCCAATTTCCGCCAAGTACTGACCAATGTCCTCTCCTGCGTGCCCCCTCACTGAGTCCAGTGGAAACACAATACGTTTGCAGAAGACTTTCTTACTCTCAGAGTAAGGAAAATCCTCCAGCTAAGATTCTTACTTGGATTTGGAGGCACGGATATGAGCAGTTTAAAATTCAAACTTGTGTCATTTTGGTAATAGCAGAGAGGCTCTGAGACTTCATGCTCATCAACAGAAAGTCAAGGGTCCTACACGACTAGGGCCAGAAGCACAGCAGCAAGGCAGGACACCACAGGCTAGCTGCACCCTGGGTCTTCCTGCGCCACCCTGTTAGATTTGAGGCTGCATTCACTTTAATTACAAGGAAATGCCAAGTCAGGCAAGGCAAGCTCTCTAAGCCAGACCCCCTCCCCACTGCCCTGCAGACACAAAGGCATTCACCCACCTTCCTCTGTGGCGAGTATTCGTCAACAGTGCTGTAAAGAGAAAGGTCAGACATGAGATTCCTACAGAAGACTCACTTTCGGGAAGACCGCAGAGACTTTCACTGTTCAAAGAAAAGCCAGTGAGGTGGATATGTGGGTAAAGGTGCTAGCTGCCAAGCCTGACCACTGGAAACCCATCCCCAAGGTCCACACAGTGCAATGAGCGATCCACTCTGAAAGCTGCCTGCTGACCTCCATGTACACCCGGGCTGTGCTGTGGGTTGGCTGCGGTTTTTCTTTGTTTCTTTGTGTCACGTCAGTGTGACACCTGGGAAGTTTCAAGGAACCACAAATGAGGATCTGTCTTCATGGCCCTGGCCTGTGGGCATTTTGGTGGGGTATTTCTCCCCCCCCCCTCTTTTTAACTAATGCTTGATGTGCAAAGGCCCAACCCGCCATGGGTGATACCACCCAGGGGCCAGTAGTCTTGAGTTGCAGAAGAAAGGAAACTGAGCAAGCCACAGGGAACAAGCCAGTCAGCAGCATCCCTCCAGCGCTCTGCTTTAGTTCCTGTCTTGATTTCCCTTGATGACGGATATAGTAAGACTCTCCTCCTAAATTGTTTTTGTTCTTGTTGTTTTATCACAGCAACAGAGAATCAAGCTAGAACACCATGACATAAGCACACCCCCAAACAAATGAACAAATGAATGAATAATACATGTCATTAAAATAAAAAAAATATATCAGGACAAAACAACACTGGTATAGTGGTACGTGTCTATAATCCCAACACCCAGGCGGTTTAGCAGAGGCAAGATAATGTTCCGCCCGGACTACACAGCAAGCGAGTTTCAGGACAGCTTGTGCTACAGAGTGAAACCCTATCTCAAAAACAAAACGAAAAGATAAAACACAGGGGTCATTAATCTCCTCATTATTCTTTCTCTCCTGTCACTGTCATTGAGTAGTAAAATGTATGAACAAGAAACACTTCGTCACATGGCGGGATTTGGGGTGAAACCATTTTCTAGGTCTCTAAATGGTTTAGCGTCATCTCTGTGTGGTCTATGAAGCAGAACTGAGTGAGGACATTTTGCAGTGTGACCCGTGCCTCTCGGAACGCTGATGACTGGGAGGAAGTAATGCCTTCACTAAACCCAAGATAAATGACAAATGGGTGTTTATTGGGGCACACTTACACAGAAAAATACAATGAACCACCCTTCCTACCAGATCCGCTGATCCACCAGAAACAGTCGGTCTGATGCCACGCCCCCAAGGGGGTGTGGCCACCGTCACAGGCAAAACTACTACATGCTAACCCTATCATTAAGTGTCTCTGTAGGCTATCTCCACTCTTAATAAAGCTGCACTGGGCTGTTTTCCAATACTACCAGGCTAACTATCAGTTACAGGTACCCAATGTAGTAGGCTCAGGAAGGGACACATCCTGAGTCCATCTGGGAAAATGTAATGGCCACAATATGCCCATGTCTCATCCTAAAGTCTAAAGACATCCCATAGTCCTACACCAAGGAAGCAGGAGCCCCCCCCCCCACCTCCTTCTCTGCGCCCTTGTGTTGCAGGAGGTGACCCTCACCTCCAGCCTAACTGTACCTTACTACAATTTTCTAATTTCAGCTTACTATTCCCCAGTATAATATAAAATTTCAATGAATGCACTAGATGTCAATGACAGGGTTAATGCTTGTAAGTGTACTAAACCAGGCACTAAGGTTTTCCAACTGTAACAGTACAGAGTCGCATCCAAAGGGGGGATTACTTAGCCACAAAGTTTATCTTTCTTTCCCTTTCTGCTTCATTGACTAATTATAATTTCACATCAATATTAAGCTACTCACATATGCTTAAGATGCAGACTGTGATCACCTTACACCCGATTTCCGAACGTGCAATCCGACAAGTAAAACAGGCTTATTCACGATCTGTTTGTTCCTTAAGATTAGCCTACATACATCCTTTATTTGTAATGGGGCCCCCTTTACTACAGCTAAGTCAGGCTTTAAATCAAACTACTTAGCTCAGAGGCCAGAACTTAACATTCCTTGAGACACGCACACACTGAAATCTTAAAAGCATCTCCAACGTGATGTCATACTTGCTTCATGCTACTAAAAAACAGTGAACTGCACCACACATTGGGATAAACTTGGCAAAGACTATACCTTGGAACTGGATAATGACTCAGTGTTTTCTCTGACCAAAATTAATAGGGAAGCAGTTAAAGCCCAGCAGAGCCGGGTGCTGCCAATCTGAAAGATTTATGAGTGCTACTTATGGGACACTTGGGCATGCCAACAGTTACTTGAGAAATTGGCTTTCTCCAATCTTCCTAAACAGATAAGGAAACCTCTGGGGTCTCATAATATTGAGCCTATGAAATGCTCTGTGACTCACTGGGACCTATTTATAAATCTTTTCTTCCCTGTTCCACAGAGATAGCCCTGAGTATGTTACTTAAAATTAAGGGATAATTTACTGTCTTTATGTACTCAGGCTGTCTCGGCCCAGTTTGCTTTTATCATCCAAAACTTAAAAAAAAAAGTCCATGAGTATGAACTAGTATTCTTTTATTTTTGTTTTTAAAAAATAAAAACACACAATTTGCTACTAAACATGCTAAGTAATCTAGATAAATCCGTGGCTAAGATGTTAAAAAAAACAACAACAAAAAGCAAAACATTCACTTTATGTACATGACAGCCCAAATTCTTACATTGGCTATTGCATTCACTATCTGCTATGAGGAAAGCTAAATACTCACTGACGCCGATGCATTCCAAGTATCTTCTGAAACTCTTTCAATTCTTTCTCAAGAATTGGGTATTCGTAGACGTCATCCAGTACATTCCTGTATATGGTCTGCAGAGAGGGTGGAGACAAGAAATGGCAACTGTAACAATATAGTGTCTACATCTCAGTGGTTACACACATTTCCTATGTGTAAAACCCTAGTTCAGTCCCAGCACCACCACCTAGAAGAAAGGCCCAGGTAATGGTTATCTTGCTCCAAGAAGTAAGATGGAATTCAGGACTAGGTAGGAGTTTCATCTTAGACACTCAACCACACTGCACCGCTTGTGGAATGCTTTTAAAGGAGGTCTGCTGGAGATGCTGGAAACAGATCTCTTACTTGGCTACAAGAGATCTCCACGAGTGGTTTAGGTTTCAAAACAGAACACCTGCATGACTACCTGGGAGGGAAACATACTAATTAAAAAAAAAACCGTGGGTTTGAAAAGTAACCCGAGTTATGGCAGAGGGATGGCCAGGTCTGTTAAGTTCAAAGCTATTTCCTCTAAGACAGGCAGGATCAGTTCAGGTATTTGTTCCAGAACAGAAGTCTTAGTAAAACCCAACTCTACCCTCTCTTTGTGCTAATTTGTACATCCAATACAGGAGTCAAATAAGTCAAACTCTCCACTGCGGAGAACTGTCTGTGGCAAGTACACATTGTAAATTATTAATACGTAGACACATTGGTTTATCTGGTTAGTGTATTTTAGACTGCTACTATTTCAAAGTTTATTGTCAAATATCTATTCTCAAAAATAATTCTTAAATAGAGCATGCATTTAAAATTCATATCATGATACAATATATCTATGATTAAGATGATTTTTAAATGCTTATCCAAGTGCTGTTTGTTCATATTGGTGGTGTTAGTTTCAACACTATCATAAGTCTAACATTAAATCTTAAAGCATATCTTGGTTTACCTTATTTATCTAATTTGCAATAAAAATTCTCATGATCAAAATAAACCATCCAAAATTAGTGTACATAAAAATTTTCATACATGGGTTTTCATAACATATTTACAATTGTTAAAAAAAAAAATAAGCTCCTACCTAGATAAAGAATGCCAGATCTTGGAAGTCAGAATGAATCTATACTTCCATTGAATGTGACATACCAAAAATTGAATGACTACAAATGAGATTTTTTTTGAAGCATGTAGCTGAAAATAAAATCAATCACTTGGCATCAAAATACTCGAAAGCCCTGGAATACCTTCAGAAACATTTTTGAATGCTCATCATCATGTAGCCAGTCTTTGTACAGAGCGATCCACTGTGAAACCAGATGTAAGACCTTACGCTTCCGACAGGGGACATCTGAGCTTTCTTCTTCCCCTTGATACTTCTTAGCAGAATAGGTGCCCATGGTTAAGAAACAACACTGTGTTGTGTTGAAACACAAAATGTGAAAAAGGCCCATTTGGTAGTTTTTTTACAACATAGGCTACAGCACATTTCCCAAAGAATACGGGACTGCATAAAGGTAAGAGAATAGGACCCTGAGCAGGGAGGGCAGAAGGTGTTCTGTGAAAGGCATGAAAGTAAACCCAGAAGCAAACAGAAGCATCCCCCTGCGGGAGGCCAGCCCTGCAGCCGAGGGCTGGACCTCATACTGCAGCTGCTGACCAAGTCCCACGGGCAGCATAGGATTAAAGTCAGTTCAAAGCGACAGAAGGTGGCTCACTGATTTCAAGGGCAGCTTCCAAAGGACATGCCGCCTCACTATACAGGTGAATACTATCTCAGTGAGGCACATCAGAGGGAAGCCAGGCAATCTTTGATCTTCAGAAATTCATATTTTATAAGACCGGTTGCTTCTAAAGTTGTTCCAGATGAGCACAGCTGTCTGGGGCACAATTTATGGTTTGATTCAAAGGCCCCCATCCTAAGAGTGTGCCCAAACAAAGAACCAGATGAATGTGCAAGGATGCAGATAGAAAGGGCTTCTGATTTTCACCTTCATTAATGCAAATTTATAACGTAACAGGGGAGGGATAAGTGTTCTAGCAAGAAGTCAGTTAAATAAATGACTCCAAGGCCATAAACATGGGGTTGGTACATCCATTAAAATGAACATTCACAGTATATTGTTGAGACCAGCCTTGTCTACAAGAGCTGGTTCCAGGATAGTCTTCAAAGCCACAGAGAAACCCTGTGGCTCGAAAAACCAAAATAAAACAAACAAACAAACAAAAAACCCAAAACAGCACATTGCTGAGCAAGAAAAAAAGCTGCATTAATAATGCTTCCATGACTATTGTAATAATACTTACATGAATATTTTAATTACTTAGAAAGACGATGACTAGCAGTGGCTTTTCAATGTATCGAGATTTGAGAATATCTGAGCCACTTTCTAATGATCACTTACTAATTTATATGTAATGACCATGTATTAACTAATTATTAAAATAACTTCAAAGTAGCAACCTTTGATGACTAGGAATGGGACAAGAGCTCAGAATTGTCTAAACTCCTTTTTCCCTCAAAATGATCATCTTTTTTTCCTTTCACCTTCCTTCCTTCCTTGTTTTCTTCCTCCCTTCTTTCTCTTTCTTTCTTTCTTTCCTTTTTTTTTTTTTTTTCAGGACAAAGTCTCTTGTAGCACAGGCTGGCCTCAACTTTTCATCCTCTGGTCTCCTCCACCTCACAAGAGCTGGGATTACAAGTGTGCACCGTTCCACCATCCCCAGCCCCTGACTGTCCTGATTGTGTGGGAAAAAGCTAGACACAGAAAGCGTCGGGAGATGGTTGATCAAGACTGCTTCAAAACAGAAAGGAGCTATTCATCAGACTTTGTAAATATGTAAAAGCATGACTCAGCCACTTTCTTCCTAACTCGCAAGAAAACACTGTGGCCACTTTCACAGTCCACTTGTGAAATGAAACAGCTACACAAACGAACAAAATGCCTGCTAAAGTGCCTATTTCTTTCCGTTATCCTCTTGAAAAACAACTATAAAGGTTAATTCTACGGTATGTCTGCTTCACACATGTGTTCTTTTCCAACAATGGCTGGCAAGGAGGGATGTAGTGATAAATTATTTATGATTTATTAAAGCTTGACTGAGGGTTCAGAAAAGCCAAGGCAGCCTCAGGCAGTGGTGGCACACACCTTTAATCCCAACAGCCAGATGCTAGGAGGTGGTGCTACACGCCTGTAAGTAGGACTCAGGATTAAGAGATAGAGGAATCTCTCTGAGTTCAAGGCCACCTAGGGATACATGAGATTAAATCAGTCTAAAAGAATAACAGGTCACCAGCCTTTCAACCCAGCACTAGAGGGATATAAATGATAGAAACAGGAAGCAAGCAGGATCTCCAGTATTCAGTATAGGCATTCAGTCTCCAGCCACACTGAGGAGAGGCACCAGTTTGAGATTTTATAGCTATCAATATTTATTTTCCTAACCTCACGTTCCCTGCAATGTATGTATCTTTTAGAACACTTACTGGTTAATTTTGTATTTGTTCTTCTGCTTCATTGGAGTATGGTATAGGTTCTTTCATATTTTGCCCAGGCTTAATTATACTGACTTATAAATGTAGTATTGGGGGAGGGGCACTGGGTGAGCTGCAGGCTCTTTGTAATGCACTGAATATTAGCTGGCCGTGGCTATGAGCTTAATTGTAATGTGCTTTACTATGATAAAAGCCAAAAAGCCATTCAATCCTATTACAACAAAAATATCCATATAAAACATCCAAGCACTGTGAAATGGTTGCAATCTATTAATAGTGCTTAAAAATCATGGGAGGAAAAAAAAAAAAAAAAAACAGAAACAAAAAATGACCTGAATCACTCTTTAGTAGTAGAATATGACAGGCATCTTTGTGAAGACAGAAACAAAATTGCTGTTATTTGATGCCGATTCATAGTTTCAATTGTGGCTTGAGTGATTTCACTGGAAAACACTAATATCCAAAGATACCCTCAGACATTCTTTGGAAACATCCACAGGGCATTAAATTACTGAGCGGCAGTAAAAATACTATTTGGAACATACCTGAAGACAACAGTTTGAAGGCATAAAATTTGCTTTCAGACACAATTCTTATAGTTAATGGGCGGTGATTGCTTTAAAGTAGGTAAACATTAAACTGTTATTGATTAAAAAATAAAAATAACAGCACCCCACTTGAAACCTGTGAGAAAAATCTGCATATTGTTGAAATTTTCCAGATCCAAAATTAAACATTTCAAGATCAGTTTTATGAGTCAGATTTTAGAAGCTGTCAAAAATACCTACAGTTTTGCTTAGTCGGAGGATTCAGTAAAGCTCCAAAAACAGTTCATATATAAATATATGTCATTTCTAGTTCACACATGCCTGCATCAATATATAAACACTTTTGGGTTTGTGTGTGGACATGTGTTTGCCTGTGTGTACAGGTTCACACGTGTGCGCCTGGCGGTGAGGTCAGAGGTCAGCGATGAATGACTTTCATTGGGCAATATCTACTGTTTTGTTTGAGATAGTGTCACTCTCCAACCAGGCTGCACTCTCTGGCCAGAGAGCCCTGAGCTCCCTAGCACCAGGGTTACCTGTTCCCATCACCAAGTTTAGCTCTTCTGCTTGGTTCTAGAGTCTAAACTCAGATCCTCATGCTATCTCTGAGCCCAGCCTGCCTTCGGAGACACCCAGTGATCTCCCTGACTCAGCCTTCTGAATGCTGGGCTACAGCTGCTCATGACATCAAGTCTGGACTAGTCAACTTTTTTTGTTTTTCAAGACAGAGTTTCTCTGTGTAGTTCAGGCTGTCCTGGAACTTCCTTCTGTCGACCAGGCTTAGTCCTATATTTTAAAAAAGAGATATTTTATTTTCACTTTGTGCAGTTTTTAAAATGTCCTTTTAGGTGGGAAAAAGGAGTATGTTGGAAGCCATATATTACAATTATTTAACAGGAAAAGAATCTTAAATGCCCGTTAGCGTTAGATTTTATAAAATCTTAGGCTTATAATCCATTTTCCTAAACATTTTGCATAGATTGAAATGGAATCTCTGGTCTGGTTTAATAAA
The DNA here is from genome assembly GCF_943737965.1 of Phodopus roborovskii. Lineage (NCBI taxonomy): Eukaryota > Metazoa > Chordata > Mammalia > Rodentia > Cricetidae > Phodopus > Phodopus roborovskii. The sequence goes on from NW_026125575.1 coordinate 1,822,052, forward strand.
AGCAGTAAAAATTTTTTTTATTAAATTCTTAAGGGCTATAATAAATTTTACTACTATTAGCAATAAAATTAATTAAATAAATTAATTTATTAACTACTTAATTGCTTTTGAGGCATCTTTTATAAGCACAACTGAGGCTCGAAGCCCTGATGGGGACAGACTTCTCGTCAGTTTATATGGAGTTATGGCTTTTAATGCAGGTTCTCTCTGGTTACTGAGTACAACTATAAGGCTTCTTTAGCTGGCGATTAACCTTCTAATCCCATCTGGTACTTGAGGAAAGTATGTGGTAAGTGGAAACACTCCAAAAAGATGACAATGGTCATGGGAGATGTCATTCTGTAAATATGTTTCTCGTATTGGTTAATGAACAAAGCACTGTTGGCCAATAGGAAAGCAAGATAGGTGGGACTAGGAGACAAGGAAGAGAGAGGAAGTAGGAGGGAGGAGTCTGGAGACTGGAGAGAACAGAGATCCCGGCCCTCTCTCCGGTAAGATGAGACCACGTGGAAATACTTAAGATTAATAGAAATGGGTTAATATTTAAGACAGAGCTAGCCAATAAGAAACACTAGTAACAGGCCAACAGAATTATATCTAATACAGCGTCTCTGTGTTATTTGGGGCTGGCATGGCTGTGGGACCAGGCTGGCGGGAAAAAAACTATTCTTCACACAATGGCATCCGGGGATGAGAGTGGATTTCCCTTGGAGGAGAACAGCTCAGGTGTCCAGGGTTGCTTTCCCAGGAATGACATCACACGCACGCACGTACCTAGGCACACACGCATGCGTGTACGTATGTAGGCACGCATGCATGCATGCACAGGGGTGGTGGAGCTGCACAAGAGGTCTAACACTAAATGGCTGACTCCCTATAAAAATACTGTTTGTTGACCTGTTCACTTGGGTTTACCTGGAAAACAGTGTTACTCCGTAAGCAACCAGGAGAAACAGATGTAAACATGGTATAAACAGTACACTTTGCCCAAAGCGCAGGCTGTGCAGGCTGCAGCCCTGCATTTCCCGCTGGCCACCCCTGTCTATCCTGTCTCATTTCATCTTCGCTTTGGCTATCATTACATTAATATTTAATACGTCCACACTTCACCGTGGGTTGAGTAAATTAATAAAGTCAGTTCATTCGTAATGCAGGGCATCTATCCAGAGGAAGCCTGCACTGCATCCTGAAGTTAATGAAGGATATTGTCTTAACAGCGCCTGGCACAGGTCATCAGTTGTCATGAACACGGTATATGTGAGAAGGAAGTCATCAAGGAGCGTCTCTGCAAAAGAAGAAAAGAAACACAATGTGAGCAAAGGATGGAAAGGAAGGTACCCGAGTAGTCTCCACTGCAGGAACATGGCGACTGATGAGCTCTGGAGTAAAATTCTACCAACAAATGCACTATTTATTAAAGATAAGCTTTGAAAAATTCTTTACGCCGATGCTTCAAACAGTCAAGTTTTTTTTTTTCCTTCTGACAAATTTTCTCAATATGCCATTATTATTCCATTTACTGAGACATCATTTGTATCTGAGAGTAGAGGCGTTTATGAAAAACCAATGCATAAATAATGTGTTTTAAAAAATAAAGTTCCTAAGCCTTCTGAAGTATAGACTCCATTTCTACAGACAAAAGAAGAAAAAAAAAAAAAAAAAAACCTAGCCACCTTCAAGTTCGGATAAATTAAGACTTTACAAGGCCATTCATTTTCATTTAGGGCAAGAATAAGAAAATCCACAAGACACTCATCAGGCCTCAAGGCCATTCATTCATTCACCTTTTCCTTTCACAGGCATCTGTTGGGGCTGGGAGGTGGTGGCGGCGGCGGGGCTCACCTTTAATCCCAGCATTCAGGAGCAGAGGCAGGCAGGCGGATCTCTGTGAGTTCGAGGCCGAGGCCAGCCTGGTCTACAGAGTGAGTTCTGGGACAGCCTCCAAAGCTACAGAGAATAAAGTACTTGCCTACTACTAGTGAGGCCTTAAGTTTGTGTCGATACCACAGAAGAAGAAAAGTCGGGGAAGTGATGCAAGATTTTCTTACTGTGGTGAAGAGAGATTAACCCAAATCTAGTAAAAATCGGGAGCCTAAAATTCTAGACCAAAAAAAAAAAAAAAAAAAAAAAAAAAAAAAAATGCTTCTTCCTAATTCCATCTGTAATTTCACATTTTTAGTTAATGTACAAAGTGATACGCTTCAGTGTGACATTTTGAAACACGCTCATCATTACACTTTGCTCATTTTCCTCCCTACTTTCCATGTCCCCCACCCTACAACCCCTAGTGCCCCCGCCCCTCGATTCTTGGATGTTTCTGGAAAATTTGGCACGTGATATGGGGCTGCAAAACGGGCAAAGTCTGACCCCCCAACACAATTTCCAAAGCAGCAGAGATCATGTGTAAAACGCAAAACAGCTTCACTAAAGTCTCTCTGCCAGGGTCTCTTTATCATCCATCATACAGCATGGCTTACATCCCTCATCTTTTACATTGCGAACAGAGCACTTTTGTTTTTACGAAACAGTAGTAAACTATGAAGGCAATGAAATTACGTACTGTTACAGACTTAAAACTGACATAACTTTCATCTTTATCAATTGAAACCCACCCCTTAACATGACGGCATTAGGAGACGGAACATTTGACATGTAAGTAGGACTCTGTGGAGTCCGGGTGGGGTGGATCCTTTGTGATTAGGATTAGAGACCTTTTTTGGAATCCCGAATGTCTGCTTCCCGTATCCACGATTTGAGAACACCGTGAGGCAAGCTCTGAACCAGGATCAAGCCCTCATCAGACAGTGACTTGGGCAATACCTTGACCTTCAGCTTCCCAGCCTCCATAACCGTGAGAATAAGCGGATTTACTGTTTGTTTTACAAACTACTCAGTAAGTGGTATTTTGTTAGAGCAGTCTGAGTCCAAGGTCTACACTTCAATAAATGCCTAGGCATAACTAATTGTCTACTACAGAGCTCTGTGAAGATTTAACAGCAACAACAAAAATACAGAATTTAGTCACATACAACTAGCTACATCTGCTCTAAAAAAGATGATCAATGCAAACAGCAAGGCTGTATCTACAAATCAAATCCCATTCCGTTCAAATAAGATGACACCTGTAATCCTTCATCAGCCACAGAGTTTCTAGGTTTGACTTGGTTACAGAATGGTAAGATAATTCTGATCTACATTAGGGAATGGGTGTGCGTGTGTGTGTGCCTGAAGAGGTCAGAGGAAAACATCAGATGCCCTGCTATACCATTCTCCGATTTATTCCCTTGAGACAGGGTCTCTTGCTGAACCTGGAGCTAGGGTGGCAGCCAGCAGCACCAGTCCTGTCTCTGCCTGTGGGGGGTTGAGTAAGAATGGCCCCACAGCCTCATATATTTGAATGCTTAATTATCAGTGAGTGGCTCTGCTTGAGAAGGATCAGGAGGCGTGGCTTTGATGCAGGAAGTGTGTCACTGGGGGTGGGCTTTGAGGTCTCAAAAGCTCAAGCCAGGCCCAGTGGCTTGCTCTCTTCCTGCTGCCTGTGGATCTAGATATAGAACTCACAGTTATTTCTCTAGGACCAGGTCTGCCTGTGCACCACTATGATCTCTGCTATGATGATAATGAACTAAACCTGTGAAATGTAAGCCAGTTCCAATTACATGCTTTCATTTATAAGACTTGCTATGGTCGTGCTGTCTCTTCACAGCAACAGGACACTGACTAAGACACTGCCCTTGGTGCTGGGATTATGGGTCCACACACAGCTAAGCCTGGATTTCACACGGGTACTGGGGATTCCTGCTTAGACACACATTTGGGCAGCAAGCACTGCTACCCATAGAGCCATTGCCTTTAAACAGGAAAAGCCAATTAGAGTGGGCCAAGGTGCTAATTAATGAAGACTACAGTGGAGTTTTTAACAAAATACTTATAATTTATACAGGGTCCTAAATTCAATCCCCAGCACTGAAGGGGAGATTTTTTTTCGAGTCATAGTGTTCTTTATCAAAACAATTAATATGACAAATTCTACCAAAACTCACTGTAAGGCTAGACTTCCAATGTTCTGCCACACTACAATATGCTAACAAATCATTGGCCTGACTTGCTGTTACTCTGTTTATTTTTGGTTGTTGTTTGAGACAGTGTTTCTCTGTGTAGCCCTGGCTGTCCTGGAACTTGCTCTGTAGAACAAGCTTGCCTTGACCTTCCAGAGATCCAGAGATTAGCCTTCCACCTGATTCTGTGTGTGTGTGTGTGTGTGTGTGTGTGTGTGTGTGTGTGTGTTTTTGCTCCAAGCAGATGTGCACTGGCTTTGATGGGTAAACGTTAAGCCTAGCATAAAAAGACAGTGTGTTCCTCATCAGACAATACACAGCCTGTACCTACAGAACAGCTATGAGCCCCATACTCTCTCTTTATAAAAGGCAGGAGAAGCCTCAAACCACTTAACCTAACAGCCTGTTTTTTAAAGATTAGTAATTATAATAAAAGATTTGGGTATATTTAATGACTTCTATTACAGTTTTAAAAATATTTGAAATGAAAATCAACCACATACATGATGTCTAAAAGACCTATGCTAATTTGGAATGCATCTCATCTGAGAGCTGTCATTTTGGAATACTTTCTCCAAAACACAGTAAAATTATGCTAAATATGGTTGATAAACGCTCTTTTAAAAATATTTTTATTTTATGTGTATGTGTGTTTGAACTGAATGCATATATGTGTGTCATGTGTGTACCTTGTGCCTGTATATGACAGAAGAGGGCGTTGGAGCTCCTGGAACTTGTTATAAATGGTTGTAAACTGCCTTGTATGTATGTTGGGAACTAAACTCAGGTTGTTTGCAAGAGTAGTTAAAGGCTCTTAACCACTGAGCCACCCCTTCAGCCTCTTATGTAAAACACTTACCTTCTCTGGTTGGATTAGGGACTAGAATGTCCTTTTTGGCACAAAATGCAACACACAGATTCTGGGAAGGGGTAATGGAGTAGTCTGCTCTGAGGTCTTTAGTAACCCTCACAGGTAGAAGCTACCAACACCTGGAAAGGACCAAGTGATCACATCAGGAACTCCATGTGTTCGAGTGACACTTAAAATGCTTGGTGTGACAGACAGGGGGAGATATTCTTACTCTCAGCTGGATCTAATGAGGTAGGAACTATTTTCTAATCAAGGTTTTCTCCATTAGTGGCTAAGATGAAAAAGAACACCATTAACTTTGATATAAGCAGCCATTCCGTGGCAAACAACCTCAGGTAATGAACTGAGTATCTGTGAGAGTCTGGTTGGGCTTGGCAACCCTCTTGGCATTCAGTTCAATTAATCAGCTCACATATCGCAATATTTTGTGAAGAGATTTGACCCACAAATGCTTATTTCCCCCTAAGCTACGACCATATTTAATATTCACAGCTTTTGCCTAATTATCTGTCATAGAAACATTAATTAAAATAAAAACAATAAGGCCATATGAAAACATCTCCAGTTAAAGTTCTAATGAACAGAACAGTTAAAAATTCCAGTAAACAGATCAGATTTCCCATTATGCCCAACTGCAGTCTTTCTTTTTAAACTACGCTATTGCTCTGACAAATCTCCCCCTACACGTAACAAGCTTTCCTTTATTCTTTTGCTTCAAGGATTGAGAATATAATTGAGAGATATGAACAAAAAGTGTAATCAAAATGATGCACTCCAAATAAAAGTGCATTTCATTTTATACCATCCATGCTTCAAAAACGTCTGTCCCGCTGGTATTTAGAGACCTTTTTGTAGAACCACAATGGCTGTATGAATGATTCCCCAAAGACTATTAGCTAACAATAGCTGTTTAGAAAGACTAGCACATCCACCAGTATCCATATTAAAGCACAGTAATTATCTATTATGTTACATAGTGTTTAATTAACAGTAATTTAAGAATGTAGGCAGAAAAGCACTTCCGTATTCATAAAGGCATTTTTCATTCAAATCAATCTATACATTCACATTCTGTTCAAGAAATGTGTTCATTTTGATTTCCAACACTATGAATTCCCAGGTATTAATGTACAAAGAGAACTGTTCTTTAGAATTTGAGTCACTAGGTATGACCCTAAGTTCTTGGCTCATCACCAACCATTTGGGAATGTGCTCTGCCCTCCACCAGAACAAATTATGCTTTTATTATTAGGGTAGGGTGCAGGGGACTGAATCCAGGGCCTCATGTAAGTTAAATATGTACTATACTCCCAGTTCCCCCCAAAAAGAGTACTGTTCAGGTAGCTCTGTAGTTGTTTGTATTTTGAGATGGGGTCTCCCATGGCCCAGGCTGGTGCCCCTTCCTTCTCTAGCCTGGCACACATGGAAGAATGTGCATGGGGTACCCAGTGATAAGTGGGGGTAAGAGCCCTCTGTGTAGCTGCTGCTCCAGACCAATTAGCTGTTTTCAGAATCTGTTATCTGTTGTTCATGTGTTGTGATTTCCAACCGGTCCGGGAGGCTCAGAAAACGTTATGAATGCATAGGGGCCCATTGTGCAAGCCTGTGATGCCCAGACTTGCAAACAGGAGGGTGTATGTGATTATTGAGGCCAGCCTGAGCTATAGATAGCACTTTGTGGACATGTGGGTTTGTATGATTGCATCTACAGCATAGTAGTGAATAGTGACAGAAAGCCAGTATGGTCTAATTCAAAGTAAGCCTAGAAAAGTAGGTCAGAGCTGATTCCTGGTGGGCCTCTGAGAGTTGGCTAGGGATCCTCGGGCTCTTTCCACAGGGAACAGGCAATAAATGGAGACTTTGGAGGCAAGAAGTGACAAGGAAGTTTCTGAGGGATTGATCCAGCCACATCAGGACTACCCTAGTGGATAGGGAAGAGTGAGGACAAGGAGTTGAGTTTCCCTCTATAAACTGTGACACTTGGATTTCTGAGGGTAATCTGACTAGAGCTATTAGGCAAAGGTATCAAAGACCAGAGCACAGGTTATGGTAATGGGAGCCATAGGAAAGGAAACCGGAAGCTGATCTGAATTCTTCTACACGCCCATGGAAAAGACAAGCTGCTGTGGTCTAGGGTTGAGCAGGATTAGATGTTCATATGTGGGTGATATTAGGAAAAGGCAAGAGAAGAAGAGAGAAACAGAGAATCGGGAAGCAATTATACTAAAATCCACGAAGGCAGGGTGGGAATGCAGCTCTGAGGGTTAAATGTCGTGAGTTAGCTATAAAATGGGGTTCCTTCTCCACCACCCCTCAAAATACGTCTTCATATATGATCGTTTGTTCCGCTGGTTCAACTCGGGGACCTGCTTCCTGGTTCTTTACAGACAGGTTATGAACGGCCTCATGAAAGAAGGATTGAAGAGGAACAGGTCTCAAAGCCCTGTCCTGCTGTCCTGAGTAAGAGGCCCCCCACCCTCTCAGCACCTGGAAGCTCCCCACATCCTGTGACCCAGGGTCCTAGGGAGGTGTCATCACATAGGCATGATTGGATAAATCATGGGATACTGGTAATTAAGCTGATTCCTAGCTGCAGGCTTGAAAGGTGGTGGGACTAAAACCCTACTGGTCCAGTGAGTTCTGGACCAGCCTCCATCCTGAAGTTGGGATTTGGCTACCAGTCATCTTGGTAGCACACAAAGTCAGTCTTTCTACCCAAAGGTCTTACAATTTCCCTTGTCAGGGAACAGCAACTAAAGCCCGATACATGCAGGACATTACATGGGTTTGAGAGCTCCGTGCCAGAGGACAGACCTCGATGTCTTCCCTAAAATGTCACAAGTTAATAAAATTGTGTACTAAAAACTACTTCCGTAAATAATATCTGTGCCACAGTTGACAGTCAAGTCATTGACAATGCAATACCTATCTTTCTTAGTTAGGTTTTTTGTTTTGTTTTTGTTTGTTTTTCCTTTTTTGAGATAGGGTTTATCTATGGTTTTGAAGCCTGTTCTCCTGGAACTAGCTCTGGAGGCCAGGTTGGCCTCAGACTCACAGAGACCCACCAACCTCTGCCTCCCGAGTGCTGGGATTAAAGGCATGAGCCACCGGCACCTGGCATGACAATGGAATATTTCTGTCTGTCTGTCTGTCTGTCTGTCTAATTTCACTTATGAAAAATACATTTTTTGGAACAAAAGACATAGAATTCTCAAATATTAATCCAATGGCCCATATCAGACAGGAAGAAGTAAACATTGCAGACTAAGAGGATGTGTGTAAATATTCACTCCTGAGATGACTAGATGGTTGTCTACCCTAAACTATGTATAGGCTTTTTAAAGTGCTTTAAATCGCAATATGTTTGTGTTGAGAGAGAGAGAGAGAGAGAGAGAGAGAGAGAGGTGTAACTGTGGTCTCAAGTCTCCTGTGTCAGCTGACAACTCTGGGTGGTAGCACACCCTGATGATCCCAGAACCACAGGATGCTAGCACTTGAGATGCTGAGCTAGGAAGATTGCCAACTACAAGGCTAGGGAGACTCTGTTTCAAAAACAAAAACACCTCCTACAGGGAGGAGGGAAGAAGGGAGAGAGAAGGAGGGAGGGAGGGAGAGATGGGAGAGGAGGGAAAAAACCAAGCCAGTTTATCCTTCTTTAACTATCAACTTTCTGCCCTGGGCACTTCGCTCCCCAGATACTAAAAACAAAATAAAACAGCGTGATGTGATGCCCAGCTTGTAGACGGTAAGTGGCCGTGAGACTATGTTCTGGCCAATGGGAACCAGACCAAGGCTGTGGCACACATGCATGTGTGGGATACAGGGGTTCTCAGGCCTCCCCTTGGGGTTGTAGGGACAGGCATGCTAGCATCCCTCCTGCCTGTGAAATCAAAGCTCTATGGGGTGTCCTGGAACATTCACCTGGAAGAAACCCTAGCACTCACAGTAGAGTGGTCTAAGCAGCATCACATTTCTCCACATTTGTTTACACAGGAAAGAGAAAAAGATTCACGCCACGTTTAAATCATCCTGCCTAGAGTTTCGTTATAGCATGCAGCCACGGTCCAATCACAAATAATGCATTTATACCAGAAGTTCTCAGAGGCCCAATGACAAGATCGTACATGTGATCCTGGTTCTTAGGTTTCTCAGTCAAGTAAGAAGGGAACATGTCAGCAGCCATTGGTGCTCTGAATTTACCCTGACTGACCTCAGTACCTTGGGTTTGGGGAAGTCGATTCCTCCATGTGTCTACTTGTTTAATGAGAACAGAGCCTACCCCCACCCCAGAAGAGGCTCTTAAACAGTCAGCATTCTGAGGTGTACACACCATGCCAATCAACACCAACAGAATCTGTGTTCTGGAATTATTCCAGAAATCATCAATTTCATGGAAACCGGCATGCAAAGCCACCAAGTTAAGGCCAATCTAAAATGAGGTGAGATTGCACAGCTTGCAGGCACCATTATGAGGAAAAGAGCTCCATTTAGGATGAAATGGTAATCAGGTTTTTGGTTTGCTCGATGTGCTGGAGACAGGCCTTGGGCATTCTTCCTATACGTTCTGTTGTTGAGTCATTTGCCTGTGCTTTATTTTCACTTAATAAAACCACACTACGGGACACTAGGTTTAAGATCTAGAAGCTTGCTATACAACAGCACAATATGTGATATAAAAAAAGACCAGGAGAAAACTACCTTGGCATGATGTGACGTAATAGGCATAGAGCCTGGTGACAGGCCACAGGGAGGACATCAGAGGCTCCACGGTCAGTAGGGGCTCACACAGTCACACACAGACAGCAGAGGCTCACACAGTCACACACACACAGCAGAGGCTCACACAGTCACACACACACAGCAGAGGCTCACACACAGACAGCAGAGGCTCACACAGTCACACACACACAGCAGAGGCTCAAACACAGACAGCAGAGGCTCACACAGTCACACACACACAGCAGAGGCTCACACAGTCACACACACACAGCAGAGGCTCACACACAGACAGCAGAGGCTCACACAGTCACACACACACAGCAGAGGCTCACACAGTCACACACACACAGCAGAGGCTCACACAGTCACTGACCTAAGCTATGTTCCCTTCAGACTGGGCGCTCAGGCACAAATGCCCGCCTGTACACACTATTTACTTGTAAGTTCATGTTCACACTGAGTGGTGCTCCTTTACAAGTTGGGGATTGCCAGCAGACTGAGTGGAGGCAAGACCACCAGGCCTGGAGAGGGAGATGGAACTTCTCTGAAAATTATGGTCTGCCACTATTTAGACGATGACAGGATATTCTGGAAGATTCTGGTTCTGTTTTTCACACTGTCCATCCTTATTTGACAATCATGACTAATTCCATGTTTATTTCTAAGATTTGGGGGAAGGAGTGCCAGCCCAGTAGGGACTGAAACGGTATACACAGAATCAAAGGCTGGTTTCAGTTGTCAGGCAAGAAGGCCTGAGGGCAGAAAGGCAGGAAAGTGGGTAAAATGAGCTGAGCCAATGAGAAAAGAGGAAAAGATGAATTGTGAGAAGGGACAGGGCAAAAATTCTCCCATACAAAGTCTGTTCCTTTTAGATGCGTACTTGTTGTCAGCTAAGGCAATTCTGTGACATTGTAGCCTTTAAATGAAACACTGATTTGATTGAAACATGCTGTGAGGGATTAACATTCAGTGATTATAACCAAAGAAGTGACATCAGCTAATAATCCTTCAGACTCACAAGGCTGAGCACCCTCTGCAAAAGGTTGGGTGGAGACACAGACAGACAGACAGACAGAGGGAGACAGAGACAGGGATAGAGAGACATGGAGACAAAGACAGAGAAAGAGACCCAGAGAGACAGAGACATAGAACACAGGTACAGGGGCAGAGAGAGACAGAAGCAGAGAGACAGGGACAGAGAGGCAGAGAGGCAGACTGAGAGGCAGGTAGACATACGGACAGGGACAGAGAGACACAGAGAGAGATGGGGAGATAGAAACAGAGAGACTGTCTCCTTTCCATGTTTCTGGTAAGATGATACATTGTACTTGAAGATGTCACAAGCATTTTGAGACTCAGACAAATAATCTGATAATTTCACCCTAAATCTATCACTCCTAGGGAAAGACAGCTCAAATCTCTCTCTGGCTCAAGGAAAAACACAGAAAGAGAAAGAGGACAGGTTTTGTTTTTCCAATCTTTGACACTGACACATTTTCAGGTGATTTTTGTTTTTGAAGAATGGGGGAGGGGAGGGCTTACGTAAGCTTGGGCAAGCATGCTGCCACTGAGCTATAGCCTAACCTTCAAGGACCTGCAGTTGCTGCTGTCACAGGGCATATAAGAAGAGACATCAAGCTCACTATAGACAATGTCTGGGCTCATGAATTTCAGTATCTCACATGAAAATGAATATGGAAACAGCCAGACTCAGGCAAACTCCAATGTGTTTCTAGTAAAAGCATTAAAACATGCCAATATGATATCCAAGACTTAGTTGAGAAAATAATGTTTAAAAGTCTGTAAGCTATGAAGGCAGAGTTTTCCTTCAGAAAACGTCACACTGCGACCCTAGAATTCAGTTCCTCATGTTGTGATGGCCCCCAACCATAACATTATTTTCATTACTTCAAAACAACAATGTTGCTACTGTTATAAATGATAATGTAAATATCTTTGTTTTCCCATGGTCTTAGGTGACCCCTGTGAAAGTGTCAGTCAATCCCCAAAGGCATTGCAACCCACAGTTGAGAACCATTGCTCTAGACAGACCAAAAGCCACACTGGTCACAAAACTAAGATATTGCATTGTGGAGATTATTTCCCCAATGAAGTTGTCTGCTCAGTCATTTTAAATTATTGAATGTTTTAGTTTCTGCTTTGTCAATATGTAACTCATTTACACGCTACTTAAAAGGCCTAATGAAATGCTTTTCCTGTGTAGTTCTCTCTTATTACTGACTAACCGCTGCATAAGTTATCTTTCATTGAAAAAAACTGTAACAGCTTGTATTAACTTTGATGATGCTATTCATAATATTAAAAATATAATTCAGGCCCGGCCTTGGTAGCCTTTAATCCCAGGACTCGGGAGGCAGAGGCAGGCGAATCTCTGATTTCGAGGCCAGCCTGGTCTACAGAGCTAGTTCCAGGACAGGCTCCAAAACAATACAGAGAAACACTGTCTTGGAAAAAACAAAACAAAACAAACAAACAAAAAACCCCAACAAAAACAAAAAATATAATTCAGATATAAACTACAGCTCAAATGGGAAATGAACAGAAGAAGAATGTTTCCAGTAACAAGTATCCTGTGGTTAGGGTCATATCATAGCTCAGCTGGCAGAGTGCAGTTGGAGCATTCACAAAGCCACAGGTTCAAGTCCCCAGTACTACATGAAACCAGCATGGCACACACCCCTGTTCTCCCAGCACTCAAGAAGCACAATCAGGAGGATCAGAAGCTGTGAGGCCAGTCTGGGCTATATGAAGGCCGTTCTCAAGGACAAGACAAAAGCATCCCAGTGATCCAGGCCCACCTAACTAGGTACCATTTGTTTCTGAATCAGGTGTGCTGCCCCAATGACCCCTTCCCCCACAGGTTACACTGCCGTGGAAACGCCCACGAGTCCTTGGCCGGTCAGTGTGTGTTAAGGATGCTGTCAGTCTCACTTAGCTTTGTCTTGCTTCATTTCCTACAGGAAATTAATTAACCCTCCATCAACGGGCCGTGTAAAAGCATCAGTTCCCTTGTTACCATATGTAACTGCACGCCCAAAAGTGGTGTGAACAGACCGACCCAGGGATGATGGACATATCCGATGACATCCACAGACAAAATGGCTCTCCCCCAGTCCCATCTGAGAGTTCGGGTCTAGGTCGGTCTGTCTGTCCGTCTCTACCTCCCTTCCCTCCTTTGACATTTCCAGTCAGCTAGCTGCCCAGGTGGCCATCCTTCTCATACCTGGAAGACAGGAAGCAGGTCCTGTGTGCTTCTCTCAAGTGAGTGTATGTAAGGCTGAGTTGAGCTGTGTTTACTCCAGTTACGCCATTCACCCACGACTCCAGTCTCTAACGAGAGCGGTCTTTGGAATAAAGCTAGGAGTACATCTGGGCTCATTTCTAGATTGAAATGTACACTCAATCACTGGCACAATTTAATTAACTTCTACCTCAACATCGAAGTCCATTAAATGAGGATGATTATTCTGCCCAAGGACCCACCTAATGAGGCAAGGTTTGGATAAATGAATTGTCATTTTGAGTGACCTTTGAACCCTGGATTTCAGGTCTGCAGGGACCTCAGGCTTCATGTGGTCTAAGCGCCCCCCCTGCTGTGTGTGTGTGTGTGTGTGTGTGTGTGTGTGTTTATTATGAGGCAACCGAGAAGAATTATTTCTACTCAGTTCTAATTATCCCACCACTTAGTTAATGTGAATTTATAAAGTCTCCCAATGCTTCAATTATGCTTGACAAATACATTCTCTGTATTAGCAGTTCAGAGAGAAGCTAAAGGAATTGCAAAACTGCAACATGGAAAACAGCCTCATCCCAGCCCAGAGCAGAATGGAAGCCACATCTAATGGGAACTCCATGGGTCCGACTTCTCTGATGCTCTCACTCTGCATAGCTGGGCCTCATTTTTGACCTTTGTGTGGAAACAAGCCTTGACTGATGGCCCGTGCTTTTCATCATCTCGGAGGCACCTGGGGCATGTGCTAATGAATTTAGCTTTTCCTTGACTTGATGTTTACTAGTAGGCACATAACCAAAGAGCCCAATATTTAAAAATGACAGCTCCATAATGCTGAAAAAGGCATCCTTGTTCTCTGTCATGGTGAAAGCTACTTTCCCAGTTTTAGAGGGTTAAACATTTCCAGGGAGGCAGCTTCTTTAGCTTTCAAGGCAGCCATGTGACGGTAACACCTGGTTTAAATAAACACACATCACTTCACTTAAGTCTATTTTGTTAGGTCCCAAACTTTCATGTTAATTTTTAAGATCTTTGAATCCATTAAAGCACTTACAGTGTACTTGCTTTGGAAGATGGAAGATGTTATTGAAGCTACCTTCTGAAACCATACCAATTACCCATCTTCTACCATTTAATATGCAGTATTTTCCTCATTTTGTTTACTATAGTTTCATTACACACCACCCATCATTTCTATGCACTATTTTTCTTCATTTTGTTTACTATTTGTTTCACTCTATTAGAAGGTAAGCCTGTGTTGTTTTCAGTTCTAATTAGTAAATTAGAATTTACTAATAAAATGGTGCCAACACAGTAGTAAGTCAAAGATATTTATGCAGGGAACAAAAGAATTAAATTTTCAACGGCCCTAATTCACATGCATGTAGAAGCTGTATAATGTGAAAAACATGCATTTTTAAAAACATAGAAGAAATGTGTAAAGTTAAAACTTGAGAGTACTCAGTGGGGTGACCAGTGTAAAGATAAAATGCAGTGTATTTTATTGAGGGCGGGGGTTGTAGCTCCTCTCCCAAAAGCAATAGACTATTTCTGGATATCCTAAAATGGATTGGTAATAAAACTCTGCAAATGGATTTTGCTAGTAGCTCATAAATCAGAGCTATCTACTAGATATGTTGTTATAGTATAATTTCTCAAAGGAACTTTAAGTTATACAAACACGCATAAATCCCCACCACATATGGACCGTTGAGCTTGCATTGCAAGCACCATACTCACTGATGCTCTGTTCCGCAAGGTTCTGGAAACACAGCGGCAGTATCAGTAGCATGAGGTGACCTCACTTCCAACGTCCAGACAATTCTGGAGGATACTTACTCGCATCCTTGGGCTCCACTCAGATCTAGGGTTTTATGGTTCTTTGGCATATTTTGGAAATGAAGAAGAGAGCCCTTGAAGGAAAGTAGATTGTGGCACGTGACACTTCGGAGCTTATCTCATTTGTGCTCTGCAATGTGCCTCCAGCTGATTTACTAATGAAGTACAGATTTGGGACTCACAGCTTCAAAAGCTCATTTTAGCAAATTTTCTACCATACTTATGGGTGTTCACTTGCCTCAAAACATAAATCCCCAAGTGGGTCACAATATCTGAGTATTATTTGTTTAGCACCCATCACTGGGGCTACAGACAGCTACAGACAGAATTACATTGGCCAATGTGTGACATGACATTGCAAATAAAGGGCAAGGGATTTGTGGAGGTGGCTTAGTGGTGGTGAGCTTGGCTAGCATGTGCAATGACCTGCAATCAGTCTTAGCACAGAAGCTGATGTAAACTACAAAGGAACAAACACTATCAAAGTAAGTTTATGTGCACATCAATTATGTAAAATCACAGATACACTTCCAGTATCTTTAAAAAAAAAAAAAATCTATCTACCCTCAAAAAGCTTAGCTGTAACAGGGTCTGTGCTAGGCTTACTATTGGCCTGGTGACTCTGACAGGGGAGGCAAGCTCAGCAAGGAAGAAGTTCAACAAAATTTTGTTCTATCTTTCCAACCAGCATTCTTTATATTCTTCCATTAAAAATATCACATTCAAGGTTACTATGAACTTGGTGTTGGCAGGAGAAAAGATTTTCACAGAAAACAAAGGCCCTGCACCACTTAATCAGGGTTCTATAGTGCACTGCTCAACAAAGCCAGTGGCTCCCAACCTCCCTCATGCTGCAACACTTTAATACAGTTCCTCCTGTGCTGGTGACCCCTGACCATAAAATTACTTTCATTGCTACTTTGTAACTAATTTTGCAACAGTTACAAATTGCAATGTAAATGTCTGTGTTTTCTAATAGTCTTAGGCGACCCCTGTGAGAAGGTCATCCAGTCCCAAGGGGGTCCCAATTTACAGGTTGAGAACCACTGCCCTAGACTCAATACCAAAACCCCTCAGACTCTATGCACCCTCTCAAGAACTGGAAGGGTCATGCTTCCTCACTCACAGGTTTAAAGCCAATCACCATCAGCATGGAGGCATGTATGAGGACCAAAGCAGGCTGTAGAGACATGCCTATACAGTGTTGTATTAACAGACTACACAGAACGACAGCCTCCTGAAACTAAAGGGGGGGGGGAGGAGAAAGCAGCAGCTATAGCTTAAAGAAACCAGGTCAGGTCTAATGAGGAGCAAGGTAGGCTTTCCTTTTCCTATTAGCCTGCTTGGCTTGCTTGCTTTCCCTGAGAACCTGTTATCACAGGCGTACTTTGTTCAAAGGTATGCATAAGAAATTAGGGAATGAATGTAAGGAAATAGGAAGTAACCCATCAGATATGTTTTCCCTTGCTTGGAAATAGGAGCACCTGCAGGCCAACTTCATTCTCTGCAGGAGGAAAAGGGTTAAGTAGAAGCAGCACCCCTGTGCACAGCAGGGCAGCAGGGCAGCCCAGGCTCGCACCTGTCCTCCACCCCTCCCCTCCCCCCAGCTCCTCCACTCCTAGCTTCCTCTCATTTCTTTCTTTCTTTGTAATTCCCAGGCTGGCAATGCCCAGCAATGTCTGTCCTATTTCTGGGCAGATGAAAGGTAGAGCTGCAGAACATTTCTGAATGTTTCAAGTCAGGACCTGATCAGTGAAAGAAAAGAAAATCACAATCACAAACAAATATCCGGCTGCTACCCTCAGCATTTCCCCCCTATCTAAAAGAATGAAGAAGTATGTGAAAAAGAAAAAAAAAATGTTAAAATTTATATTTCAGTGGATCTCACTGCTGCTCGCTAGATTACTAATTCCTAAAGAGAAGGGTATTTGTTTACCATAGGTTTATGAAGATTTCAAAGCTGCCTGCAAAGGAAGACCTGGGTACTTAAAGGTTTGCCTATTCCCTACCAACATTCTCCATTCTTCTTTGATAAAAGTGTAAAAACTAAATCTCGTTCATTCATTCATTCACTCATTCCACACACATCACAGGTTGATCCCTATATCTGGTGTCACCGAACAGGAAAGACATGCAGAATCATGAAATCGCCTCGGTGACTGTATGCGGGTCAAATTAGTTAGAAATACAGTCAAGTAGGTTTGCCTTTATGCATCTCTAAAATTATTATTTTTAAAACTCATCTTGATTTGGTGATAGAATACTGCATATGAATTGTTGAAGCGTTTCTGTTCTGCTCTTGACTCAAGTAGCAGCAGAAATAAAAGCCTTCTCCCAGAGCAATTCTGTTTTCTATTCTATTCAATGCCGTCAACTTCTTCCATGTCAACGTTAACACCCATGGGTGATCAAGACAGTCTGTCCCACGTGATCACCACAGGGCTTCCAGAGCTTTCCACTTCTTTCTTTCCATGTACCCTTCACTCCTTAGTGGCACCAGGGCCACGTCTAGGGGCTACCATATGGCAACATGGGCCCCATATGGCTCCATCTCATGAAGAGAGACTCTCAACAACATAAAAATGCTGCTGTATACTTTTATTGCAGCCTCTTCTCCTTCCCTCCATCTGTCTTCCATATGGCTTCTGAACCTCTGTTAGGCTCTCATACATGAGTCTCTGCCAACCTGACCTAGGTGTCACTCACCTCTGTCACGCCACTGAGTTAAAAATCCAATTCATTCAAACTAGAACAAGTCATAAACCGTTTCTCTTCAATGTGAATACACATATTTTATATCTTTAAAACTTATCAACAACAAAAACACATGGTAGTTCTCTCCTTGAAGTTTCAAGGAGAGCCGTGTACCGTTTCCCCATAAAGAGTATCTCCTATAACACACATCAATCGCTTTCTTCAAAGCTGGCTTTTTCATTTTCACATAATCCTCCTTTGATGAGAGGAAACATTATTACTGTATGTTTTTTCAAATGTCTTTACAAAACTCAGAAGAAGCAGGAGTGTCCGTGTGAACGATCAAGAAATCAGGTGAGGCTGACCCAGACACGCCCCTTCCTAAACCCCCTAAGGTAGGGCCCGAGAGGCTATCCAATGAATTCTGGTCCTCTTTGCTTTTGTGTGCTTGCCTGAGGTGGCATGTGGCCCCTATGGTCCATATAACTGAGAGGAAAGCAGAAATAAATGTCACTGGATAACACACATTTTCCATTACAGACAGGGGGTAACTCCTGGCATTAATACATGAAAGTGACAGGTCATTTACAGTCGAAATTTGAATCTATCAGCGAGTCCTTGGGCCATCTCTCGCAAAAGTAAGAACCAGCTGCAGGTATAAGTCAGCAATAGAGCACTCCCTGGCTTGCCAGAGGTCCCGTGTTTGATCCGAAAAAGCACAAGATGTTTAAAAAAAAAAAAAAAAGGAATATACAGACTGAGTGATGTTATAAAGGGGAAGGGGAGAAAACAAATTATCATTAAATGGTTTCTGTGCTTAGGATGTTAAGAAGCAGCAATCATTCCATCCTCCATGGCTGTACCTGTCCCATGCATGAGTCCTGCCCTTTCTGTGATGGACAACCTGCCCCTAATACTCTCTTTTCAACAACCTCTGGCCACCAGCATGTGGGGAACTCATCTCATGACTACATCTGTAGGCAGAGCCTTGGAATGTTGCTCAAATGTACAAAGTGTGAATGCACAACAGCCCAGTGAGTACCACCAGGATACTTTTATTTCATTGAGAATGGCTTATTTCCTGTGCATAATCAATAACTTATTCTTTCCCAATTGTAAGCAAAATAAATATTTGACTTTTAAACTAAACAATGATATTGTAAGACACATGGTTGTGTCATGAAGCTTTTTTTGTTTGTTTGTTTTTGTTTTTAGCCTAACCTATTCACATAACATTGTTTCTCTTAACCACTCACAGGCAGACACTAGGGAACATGCTCCTGGGCTGGTTTTTCATTCTCTCCCAAGCAGTTACTCTGCATGAGTACAACCAACAACTGCCTTTTCTGGATGCAATCAATACACTGCAAACTGTGGGGGTCACAGGTGCCTTTGTAAGGCAGTCATCGGATCAAGTTGCAAACTTCAAGCTACTGCCAGAAGCCTGTTCACTGGGTTAACTACTGTAGGCTGAAACAGATTACCGAGGCTGGTTAAGAGAAGCAAGCACTCCTTCTGTAAGCAGACATCTATCCACAGAGTAACACTGTTTCAAAACGTGTACAAAGCTAAAAGCTACACGGTCCTTTGGTTTCAGCTGAATAAAATGACAAGACATCTCAGCAATAAGGCTTTAATGTCTGATCAGGGAAGCAGTATCACATGGTGCACTCCAACCCTTACTCTGGGCAAGCAGTTTGCAACCACTTGGAGAGGGGCAGAAGTTGCTGTTGCAGCTGAGGAGCTGCAGAAATCGTTTACAATTTGGCAGGGAGGGTGCTCTAACCACTCACTGGGCATTTCCTATAGATCAAGAGAAAGCCTGTTGGCACCCCCCCCCCCCCCCCGCCTTCCTCTTAGGCTGCTTTTCATAGCACAGGAGTTATTGAATACTGGCTTCTTGCCAAGTGGCTTTACGTGAGATTTGGCAAAAATGACCAACCACGCGCGCACGCGTCTGCCTTCACCTCATTTTCTTTCCACGGCCACTTCCCAGGCCGCTGCTCAAGAACTCCATGTGTCCATTTACTGGATTGAAACAAACCGAGCACGCATAGGGTGAGCCACACAAAGCATATGCTTTTCCAGCCCATTCTGATTTCCCAAACAGTGGGAGCCTCGCCCCTGGGGATGCTGAAGGGGGAAACGCAGCTGCTGCTGCTGTTTTGGAGGCAGGAGACCCCACACATACACACTCCCCAAACCCTACCACCACCACCACCACCACCAGGCTTACCTGTTTCTTTGTGCTGGACCTCTGCCAGGTGCAAGTCATTCAAAAGGTGCTCCAAGATCTTCTCCGGGGTCCCAGACACCACCACATATCTGTCAGAGAGCAGAGAGTCCACTGAGTCATCCTCAGTGGACGACTGTGAGCGGCTGCTCCATTCATCATCCTCATCTTCTTCGTCGATGTATTTGAAATAAGGCACATCGAAGGTAGGCAAGGGCAGCTGGCGCCCCGAGAGAGCCTCGGAATCTTTCCTCTCTAGATGGGGGTCAAAGACCCGCAGGCGGGAGCTGCCCATTGTGAACGGTGCCTAACAAAGGCATCCCCCTAAAGGCTAAAAGATCTTGCCATCCTTGTCCTTTCACTGGGAGCTGAGTCCATCTGGCTGCTAAGAGCTCTGCAGTCAGCTAGAACGCTGGAGAGGCGGAGAGAAAAGCGGGAGGGAGGGAGGGAGGGAGGGTAGGGCAGGCGGCAGCAGAGCGAGTGAGCGAGAGGGAGCAGGGAGGGAAAACAGCGGAAAGGAAGGAAACCCAGAACGTGGCTGGGCTGCGGGGAATCTCACCTGGCGTCGCTCTCCGCACCCCCCGTGGTGGGGGCTGGGCCACAGCTCGCTACTTTCTTCAGCACCAGCACCCTCTGGCCTTGCTCTTTAACCTGAACCATCGCCACTTCATCATCTTGCTTTAATTGTAGATCAGAGTGATGGATGAGAGAAGGAAAAGGGGAAAGAAAATTAAAAAAGAAGCCAACTATCCTCACCTCATTTCTTCAAAGAGCTGGGAGGAATTAGGCGCCTGGTCAGGCATTAATAAGTACAGAATCTAGGCTCAAGGTCTCTGGAAACACAGAAAGCCTTAGAGACTTAAAGGTGCCAAGGCAGAGTGTGTTGTGCATGAGAGAGAGAGAGAGAGAGAGAAAGAGAGAGAGAGTGAGTGTGTGTGTGTGTGTGTGTGTGTGTGTGTGTGTGTGTGTGTGAAATGAGGATTCCAAGAGTTTATTTTTACAACTACCCTCAGGGACAATTTGATTTAGGGAATAGAAACTTAAAGTTTCAAAATGCAGAGCATACTAACTGCAGTCTTCTACCTGGCTAATTATGCTTAAGCATTATTAAATCAGAACAATCACAGCCTAACTACTATTAAACATTAAAATAACGAGCCAAGGCTTGCTTTAAAAGGTGAGCAAATGGCAACCTATTGAACCACTCAGGTCAAATCCTGCCATTCTCCCCTGAGAAACACATACACACACACACACACACACACACACACACACACAGGCAGAGAGAGAGTCTTAACCATGCTTTTAAATTTATCAGGCACTTGTTTTACCTGAGTACACGCCAAGATGGATGTCTAGTTAGAATGTCCTCTAGGCTAAAACCCCAATGCCAGGGGCCCCTGCACTGACTTCCTTCATCTCTGTCCCATTTTAAAAAGGCGAGAAGCTTAACCATCATTCATTTCTGCACACACAGCTCTCACTGTGCAGAGCCAGTGCCTGACCTGGCTCAGGCAGGGGATGCTTCCTGCTGATCCAGCAGTATGGACCCAAGTCTAAGCCAGGGGCACAAACTTCCAGGGCATTTGCTGTGACACTCATAATGTGCACCCAGCCCAGCCACAGGAAGACCACCAGGAAAAAAATAAAAAAAGTATAAGAGACACATAAGAAAATCCAACTTCTATGTTCTATGATGATTTGAGAAGAAGATTAGAGCAAGAAAAGTTGCTTGAGAGCAAGTCAGTTTCCTCTTAAAGATGACATCAGCTGTTTGCGAAGGAAACCTGTGATAGCACATTTCTGCTGCTGAGAAGATCCTACCTACAATTAGGTACAAGCACATAGAAGGATAGATAGCCCACCCTCCTACAAGGATAAAAATGCCATATCCAAATGCCTTATAGTTGCTTCTATAGGTCCATCATGTATATCTGTGTATTATTCTTTTTCCAAGACAAGAAAGGCACTGATATCACCATAACTGCTAAGCAGATCAGCAATCCGACAGTGACCTCAACTGAGGAATTTCTAAGAAAATGTACATCCTCCCAGATTTTCTCAAAAACAAGCAATATCGGTCATCCTAAACAGCAATTTAATTGTGTGATCATTCCTTTTAAACCTCTTACTGGCAAATAATTTTGCAGCATAGAACTGATGTATTATGTTTCAGCAAGGTCAGACACATGGTGTCTGTGGCAATTAATGCTGGATATTCATTGTTCAACTCCCCAAGGAGGTCAGTCTGACTCCTCTAACATGAATACCAATGTGTAATTGCTATCTTTCATTTCTCCAAAGCAGTCCTTTTGTTACCCATGCAGCTGAAGTGAACTTAAAAGGCCGGAGAGAGGGGTATCTATGGGCCAAAGAAGAGGGAGCAGAAGCAGAAGGAGGCTGGGATGAGACACATTAAGTAA
Organism: Phodopus roborovskii; assembly: GCF_943737965.1. Classification (NCBI taxonomy): domain Eukaryota; kingdom Metazoa; phylum Chordata; class Mammalia; order Rodentia; family Cricetidae; genus Phodopus; species Phodopus roborovskii. The sequence continues at coordinate 1,844,142 of NW_026125575.1, forward strand.
GACACATAATTGTATTATTTGAAAGAACAGATGTGAAAAAGACAAAATTCTTCCCCTGGCTTCCTCTAATCGTCAGCCAATATTCATTTTATATGAGCTGCCGTCATCCTGAAGTACGTTTTACATCCTTCGTGCACATGATATATGGCATTATTAACTTTTGCAGGCTGCACACATACATATGGATGGGCAGGGTTCCTCTAATGTCTGTGTAAGTGATATGTATTACATGGCTGTGCACACAGCAGCCATACTTTACTGGGCAGAGAATAGCTGAATCAGATTGATGTACTATCAATAGCATCTTATGTCATTGTAATAGGTTCCATTTTGAAACCTGTTAAAAATAAAGAAGGGAGAAGGCAGAGAAATCAATGAGTAATGGGGGGGGGGGATGTAAATGACCGGAACCTGCTGTGAAGATGCAAGAATCCTGTGTATTATAGCCATCTATGAAGGAGGGCTAGATTAATGCTTCCTAATGCGGTTACCTTCCCCTTATTTCTCTCCCTCACAAAGGGGGAAAAGAGGTTGTGATTTTTATGAAATCTTTATTTCAGTACTTGCTATGGTAAAAATAAGTATTAGAACTAATGATGGAAAATATGTTCAATGACAGATTGCCCATGAAATAGAAGCATTAAGACGCCTAATCGACAGTCACTTATGTAACAAATAATGAAGTCCTTTTTAGGTAGGACACACTGGCGGACACTAAACGGCAAGCAAAGATGAATAAGACAAGCTCCTTTCTACTCCAAGTTAACCGGCACCATGAAAACCCAATTACGGCTTGGCACACACCCCAGAGCATCGGTTCTCAACCTTCCTCACGCGGCTGCGACCTTTTAATATAGTTTCCTCATGATGTGGTGACCCCCCAGCCATAAAATTATTTTCGCTGATAATCTGTAACTGTAATCTTGCTACTGTTACGGATGGTAAGGTCAATCTCTTGTGTTTCCTGGTGGTCTTAGTCAACCCTTGTGAAAGGTCATCGGGGGTCTCAACCCACGGGTTAAGAACCACTACCCTAAGGTGTGGCTAAGTGTGGGGAACAAGGCAAATGGTTTGGTGGTCAGAGACAACTAAGCTGTTAAACAGGACAGGATCCTCAGAGGAAGGGTGGCTCAAATAAAACAGCTGATGCCTTAGGACACTTAGGAGGAAAACTCAGTTTTCTGCACAGAGGCCAACCAAGGGTAGAGACACATTTGTTAGGAAGTCAAATGTTGGCATTTGGTGAAGTCAAGGGAGAACTGAGAAGTGGGAAAACTATGAAACTGGATTTAATGAGAAAAACAGGGTAAGACACGAACAGCAATAGGAACAGCCTTGGGGAAAGTACTCAGAGATGATGAGGGACAGAAGCCAGAGGAGCCAAAGGGGAAGCAGAGGAGCTGTGTCAGGAGGTCCCAGGAAGACCCTGTCATCCCCAAAGTTCAAATGGGCAAGTCCAGGAAAAGCCTAGGCATCATGTTGGGGTAAGAAGAAGCCATAGCATGAATGCTCTGGAAGCCAAGGCAGGAGGATCACATGTTCAAAGCCAACCTGGGCCACTTACCAAAAGATTGACTATAATTGTGAAAAGGAGCCTAGAGTATAGCTCAGTGGTAGAGAAAGAACCATGAAGCTTTGCTTCTAATCCACAGGTGGAGGAGGGAGGGAGGGAGGGAGAGGGGAGGGAGGGAATGAAGGAGGGATCTAGAAAGGAGGGAGAGGCGTACAACCTGAGAATTTCAATATATGGGGGCTGGGGCAGCCTGGAAAGCCTGTGCCCTAGCCAAGAATGGGGAGTAGGACCAAAGAACACAAATGTGGGGAATAGAGACACAGCTAAGCTCTTCCAGAGAAATGGCTGCTCTTCCAGAAGACCGGGGTTCAACTCCGGGCACCCATATGGCAGCTCACGACTGTCTATAACTCCAGTTTCCAGGAGATCTGACATCTTAATAAACACATGCATGCAGGCAAAACACCAACGCACATTAAAAGAATGTCCCACTAATGTAGGACCAGGCTACAAAATAGACTTCCTTTCAGATGGAATCCACTGGCTCAGTGAAAACGAAATAAGGGAGGTGGAGATATTATGTGCAATGGCTTCTACCTTGGTACACCAGTACCGAAGCAGATTCTGGGGGAGGGGTAAGGGGTGCAGGGCATGGGGCTGGTAGCCTAAAGAAGCTATTATTGGGAAAGTGGCCTCAGGGAAGCAGTTATGTATGAGAAGGACCGCCTGACAGCAGCTCCTGAACTGCTGAGGCTAGAAAACACATCCGTGCATGGTTTTATGACCTGCTCTAAGTGCCCAGGGGCCTTAGAGGAAAATAGTGACTGATGAGGCCCATCCAGGGTAAGAGACAGCAAAGAGACATCAGAAGCCAGGGTGGGGAGAGGACATTAGTAAAACAGCCCTTCATCACAGAGTGTCTGCCTGGCTATAGAAGGGGAGAGCAGTTGTGATCATTGAGGGGCTATCTCATGGGCCAACAATAGAGGCTTTAGCCAACACAGCAAAGGTTCAATGTGAACAGTTCTGCGTAGTGAAGACTAGAGGCCCCAGGTTTGGGGTTGGGTCCTAGGTCCCAGTTTTACATTGTCTATAATGCTGAGAGTTTCTGAAGTGGCTAGTGTACTAGGAACATCTTTAGTGTAAGTATTTAATCTTTTATTCTTGGTTCTTGACATCGCTTGAGCAGGTCCAGGACTACAGAGGAAGAAGGCAATCTTCTTTTACTCAAAACGTATCCCTTTCCACACACCCACCTGAATTTATATTAATGAGGTCACATTTGGAAAGCCAACAAATAGTACCATCATAGGAGGCCCGGTTGCTAGTAGAACCAACTCTCAGCCCCTGTCCCCAGCTCTAAAGGTCTCAATGGTTACCAGTGGCCAATGAATTAATCAATCATACCTACAAAAGGAAATCTGCATTAAAAAAAATCCCTAAAGGATTTTGCACGGGGCTTCTGGGAAGGTGAGTTTGTTCGGAGAGCAGCACATCCCAGCTGCGTAGGAAGGGGGCTCTTGTACCTGGGACCCTTCTAAACCACCTTGTCCTCCATATTTCTCTGCTGTTCATTTGCATCCTTTAAAATATTACTTACAATAAACTGGTAAACAGGTTTTCCTGGCTTCTGTAGCCACTTTAGAAAAATCAACTGAGCCAAAAGGGGGAGCTTGCGGAAACTCTAAATTACAGTCAATATATCAGAAGCATGGGTAAATAAATAATCTGGAGGGTGTGATTGGCATCAAAATTTGGGGCAGTCTTATAGCGCTCAATGCTCACCCTGTGGGATCTACACCCTGGTGGACAATGCCAGGGATCTGATGCCACTCCCTTGGAGACAGTGTCAGAATCCAGTTGAATTGTGGGTAACTGAGCTTGGGTCAGCACAGAACTGCCCATATTTCCTGTTGACCACCCCAACACCTCATGCACACCTGGTCACAAACACATTCCGTGTTGAAGTCCAGTAAGAGAATAGAAAGAAAAGACACAGCTCTCCCTCACCCCATACTTTCAGACCCTGACACTGAGCTGAGCTGGCACTTACAGCTAGCCGTGGATGTTCTGTTTAAGCAGTTTTGTAGGGACTCAACACCAGACAAGGTTACCAGAGAATCATCATGGCTTGAAATAAAAACGCAGCTATTTATTCATGACATCTGAACCGAGAACGAATATCGTTCAACCCTCAGAATTCCCCAAAGCCTTATCTTCCACATGCTGCTCTTTCTTCAATGACAGTGGTAGCTCTGCCCTGGCCTGCACTCTCTGAAGGGAGGGTAAGACTTAGCCATGGAATTACCCTAGTTTCTAGACAGTAATCCAGAGAAAAGCCTCACTGCCTTGGGATCTCTCCCTGAGTCCTCAGAGTATCTTCTAGTAACTCTCTCCCTAGGACGCCCCTCAAGAGCATGAAGCCTCCAGATCCTTGCACAAGAGGCCTCTTGTGCTCGATTCACTGCAGGAGTATGGTCCTCACACTGGTCTCTGGTCGGGAGGCACAGATGGGGTAAAATGAGGTCTGCAAACTGCCCTGGCATTTGGTGTGGAGTGATAAAGGGATGGGTTATGGAGTTATGGAGAAAAAGCATCGTCATTAAGTGTTAAGCGTCAAGCATTCCCATTAGTGGCAGCAGGGTAATGGGGCACGCTATGGGAAGGAGGAAGCCTGCGGGTGAATCCCCCTGAGGAGAAATGAGATAGCATCTTGGAGTAAGGACCAGAGGACCAAGCCAGTGGCATGTACCCTGAGTAACGAATAGCTTTGGAAGGTGGGATGATGGCTTGGATGTCTTCAGTTCCAGGAGATACCATGCTCTGCTGTGGTCTACCTCTGTGCATGGCCCCGAGCCCAATGTGCGCATCTTCAGGGAAAGTCCTTGCCCCTAACACATACTTTAGCCCCAGATCTGCAGAGACCAGTGCTCATTCCCACTGCAGGGGTACTGCGGGAGCTCTAGGGACTTGCCAAGTGGATACCTCGCAGTTCCACCATGGGCACATTATTGGAGGCGGTAGAAGAAGAAACACAAAAGCAAACAGTGAGTAGTCCTCAGCTGTCAGCAGGGGAGCCTGCCTGATAAGAGGGTAATTGGATTGCAGAGACTTATGACCCCCTGCAAAGAGCCTTCTGGAAGAATAAGAAAACAGGGCAGGGCTGCTAAGTCCCCCAGAGTTCCTTGTGCCTGATCCACTTGCTGGATGAACATTGTTGATGTATTCACTCAGTTCCAGTATACGACCCTGAATTTGAGCAACAACCTTCCACTGACTTACATCAACTCTGCTTTTGTACCGCTGCATCAAACTAGTGTTCTTCTAAGTTATTCACACAGACAATCGTCTTGTCTTCTTGTTTGATTTTTCCAGGATGACAATGTGCAGTTGTAAATATACTGTTTTTGTTTGTTTGTTTGTTTAAAGGCAAGGAGAAGAGTGATGTTCACAGCTTAGCAGGCTTTCATTTTACTGTCCCGAGTCAAGCTTCTGGTTATCTTTTTGTTTTCGTACATCACAGTATGACCAAGAAAAAGTGATAGTGAATGCATTTCTTAGCCTGCTGGAAGGGTCTTGGCTCCTAGCTTGGTGCTCCCATTATTCCTAATTCCCTTCCCAGGTGACCTTGAAAGCAGCCTTTGGCCTCTCCTGGGGGGAGCATATCCCTGGTGCCCTATGAGTACATACTTTATAAGATCCTTACCCAGGGGCTCAGAGATGGGCTTTGGGAGCTTAGAGGATCTTCTGATGGTGTAGTGAGATAACAGTACAGACCAGCTTACACACAGGAATTCAGGTTTATCACCTCATCTAATGAGGTTTGGTGTCTTTGGTGTCTCCTGACACTCACTCCCTCAATTTAGATGAGATATCCAAAAACATCCTATTCCAACACCCGTCATTTGACCATATGACCTCTGGTCATCTGTTTTCTGTTCTTCTCCACTAAAAGATGCCATTCCAAGGACAGGGACTGTGCCTTCTGTCCTTTTCCCAAAGAACGGATCAGGGCCAGGCACATGATATTCACTTGATAAGGGTGTACTGAGCACACAAAGCCATGGGCAGGCAAACGAGGAGGGACCAGCTCCCTCATGTGGCTCAAGGTCACCCTTACGGTGATGTTCACACACTCCCTGCACTTCCTTTCCTTCAGTGCTGAGCATCTATCTGACAGGACATGTCTGGAACTGAAGTGCTCCGAGCGCCCACTCAAACATGTACAGGGGTTCTAGCAAACCAAGCTCCCGTGCAACTAATATTTAAGAGGCTAAGCATCACATCAGTAAGGCAAACATTAAATGTCATTGTCCCCTAGGTCTATGTCACGTGAACAACAAAATGACAGGCGGCTAAGACCATGTCGAATGGCAGGCTGTGTTATAATACAATGCTTTTGTACCTCTTTTTTATACCCCATCCTCCCCTAACCAGTTTTATCCTCACATGACTGACTCACTGCTCAAAAATCATACCAGATGTGGGACAGCCTGAGAGAAGATAACAGGCTGGCAACATCAGCATCAAGTCACAGGACCACAAGGCCAACCTCCCCCCCCTCCACACACACACACTGGTGCTGTTTCTGCAACATCAGCATCAAGTCATAGGATGAACATACCTCCCGATGGTCTTAAAGCTTCTCATACGGCAATCACGACTGCAACTTAAAAGCACAGAGTTAACAGCCAGGAGCTTGCTGGACATCCTTCCATCACACAGCCCTGGCCTTACTCTTCCACAGCAAGGGCACCTCCTCTGGGAAACCATCACCCTGACCTCCCGAGTGACCCCTCAAACCACATGGACCTTTCTCACTTGATGCAGCTTCCTGTCCTTCACAAACTGTGATCGCTCCTGCAGCAGATGATTTTATTTTGCACTCTCAACAGACTGGATCTTGACATGACACACCAGTGAACGTTTACTGAATAAGCTAATGAATACAAGATGGATGGATTGATAAATGTGGACTTTAAAGTGAAAGGCAAGAGGACAGCTGGATCCTGGAAGCAGTGAGTTCTGCTGTGGCTAAGGCAGGAGACTCTTTGCTGGGAGGTGTCCCTCACAGCAGGGGCGCCAGGCTACTGTGGTAGTGGATAAAACACCAGCCACTCTGCTGCCTTGACCATGTACTGAAACAAGGTACTCAAACAGACAGGTAACCCAAGCACTGGCCTGTCTGTGAAACTGGATCATGACAAACAGCTTGGGAGTTACTTATGAGCTCAGAATAACCCATTCTCGTTGGGGATCTTCGATTGAGAAGCTTATTTGAAAACCAGCGGGAGACAGCCCCGGGGCACAGTCACTTTTTAAGGTAACATATGATACGTCTTTTGATGTGTGAAACATCATGCAGTTATTAGTTACTAAATCACAAATGTCTAACGCGGTTTGCTTACCTAGCAGCAAAGGCAAGCCCAGCACCAGAACTAATGAGATGGTATTGCTGCATTTGAGAAATAGACCCAATAGGAATGGGACATCAGGGAAGCCCGTGCTCTGACCACACGGATAAACCTAATGAGGGCTTACAGATCAGAGGAGGAAAACCAGAGGCACAACACCGTTTCCACCGGGAGCTTCTGAGCCTTGTGAGAGAGTCTGTGATTACTAATGACATGCTGCAGGTAACTTTCCACCTGTGGGTGGCAAGACAGAAAAGGCTGAGTGTGGCTCAGTTTCAAGCTGTACAAACAGAGTGCATGCAATGAGACATCTCTCAAGTTGAGCCAGGCCTGTCAGCAAGACGAGAACACCTGGAGACCGTCCGCATCGAGAAGGGCAGGCTCCTCATTCTTTCCAGGGCTGAAGCTTCATATAACTCATCTGTCTTGACCCTACTTTTCTCCCAGAAGTCAAGAACGTTGCTCTCTCAACTATGAGGAAGGCACCTGACTTAGCAACCAGACATCTCTTCACATCTTGTACTGGAAATCCACACACAGCTCAGCAAACCAAGCCACCAGGGCCCGCATCTGTTTTGGTATTGTGAATGTGGGTACCATACAACTACAGTTCTTATTGGTGTGTGTGTGTGTGTGTGTGTGTGTGTGTGTGTGTGTGTGTCTGTGTTGGGCGATAAATGAAACAGAACCTTCCTCAGACCAAAGAGAGCTTTCTCTGAGACCAAACTCCATAGATTTTTTTTCATATTTTATCTCACGATTCATTTTTTTTCCTCATGGAAATCAGTCTTTTTTTTTTTTTTTGAGGTTATGAAGAAAAAAATATTGCTGAAAGACAATACTCAGCAAAACAAAGATTAAGGGTTGGAGGTGGTGTATGTCCTGCTTACTAAGTAGATCCTGTTTCATCCCAGCACCACACAAAAAAAAAAAGGGGGGGGGAGACAGAGACAGAGATGCTTGGGTGGGGCAGACTGAAGGCAGGGGTCAACTGTGTCAGGTGAGCAGTTAAGAGTTCCAGAACTCAAAAGCACTGGCCTAAGAAACCCATCTTCATACAATTTGCTCTAGCAGAAGAATAATTAAATAATGATAACTAGTTCTTTATTTTTACACCATACACATTAAACTAATAACAAGCTAAAGCTGCATGAATTCACCTAACTGAATTCATCACACCCAAATTCATGAAACCTAAAAAAAAAAAAAAAAAAAAAAAAAAAAGAGTGTTTTTTAGGTGTGAAAGAAAACATGAATGTATTATGGTATCTGACCAAACTTGACCAAAACCATTAAATATAACAGGGTAGACAGCTGGTAGTTGCTCAGGAAGAAGTGCATTAAAACTTATTCCCTTTAAGAGTAGTAATATAAAACAAGGTATCTACGAATCCTAAATCTAGAGCAAGTGTAGGGATCTGATGCTGAAGCTGGCTGCAGCTTGTGTGCTTGCTACGCTAGCAGAAGAGAGAGGGTGAGCTATGACATCTCGAGATACAAGGTCACTGTCTTCATGGTGAGACTGTTCCAATGAGCTACTGATGCAGCTTGACGGATGCTCTTAGACACAGCTGAGAAGGAGATCACAATTAGTAGGTTTGAAGGCATTCAGTGAAGGGGCCATTTATAGAAGTTTGGGCAGGATTGAGGAAACCATGCAAAAGTGATGCGATGATCCCAGGATAACACACACACACACATACACACACACCCGGGGGGGGGGGGAGATCGAGAGAGAGTGCATGGCTATAGTTGGAAGAGCTGACTAGCTATATAGGTGAATACTAGGTCCCGTTGTAGCCAGAGACATAAATGGGCTGCAGCCATTGAGCTCTGTCTTAGCCTCCCACTGACCAGGTCCCATTCAGAGCAGGAGAATGCAGGTGACCAGGTCCACAGAGGGCAGCACTACACACAGCAAAGGGGTAATGGAAGAGAGGGTGTGCTGTCTCCAGAGACACTGTCAATTTATCAATCCAGAGTGTGCCATGAGGCTCACGTGTCCACTCCCTACTGTCAGAAGATCTGGAAACTTCAGAGTAGCTGTGCTAGTGTTTCCAGTCCTACACGCTTGCCTTAACTCTTGTCTAGTACTGGCATTAATTACTGCGCTCAGCTCCTACACCGCACTCCCGTATGACCCTTGAGAAGGTACTCAGTCACACGGGTGTTATTGTTTTCATCGTACTTCCCAGCAGGCCCTCTTGTCCCAGTATAGAAACTCTTGGTTGATGGCCAGAATTGGGAATCAGGATGGGGATGTCGGGGGGCGGGGGGCAGCAGAAGAGAGAGGACCGATAGTAGAGTTAGCGCCACACACAGACTTCAGTTGCATGGATCAGGGATTTCGTGTGTTTACTTTTCTGTATCATACCATCAGCCAGAGCAGAATTGGGTGGGGTGGTACTACACATCCATAAGCTCAAGGTGAAGGATAGAGGGCCAGTCAAAGCCACAGAGAGAACAGGGGTCAGCCCCAGAGGGAGTACTCCAGAGAGTGCAGTAGGGAATAAGAGAGGGTCCAGAACAGAGAGCCAAGGTCTTGTCCACCTGTGTTTAGGAGCCAAGGCTGCCTATTTGGACCCGAGTCACAGGCATAGCTTTAGCAGAGCAGAAACCAAGTCAGATTCTGACTCTCGGGTGCTTTGAGCCACTTGTCACTCAGGGAGTTCCTCAGAGAAAAGCCAGGCTCATGGGTGCAAGCAAACAGCCAAACAGTGCTGAGGTGAGGGGATTGGGCTTTGTTAATGAGAGTCCTAATACAGAACCAAGTCTTGACGAGGGCTATCAAGTCATGTTGCTGGAGGAAAACATACTTCCCAAACTCCACGGCATCACTTGAAATAATAGGATAGTATCCCCTTCAGTGGATTTACAGGCACTAAAACAGGTAATTTATGCAAGGACAAACCACAGCCCCGCCCCAACTACCATTCAGTCAGTAGGAATTAGGTAAGTTTATGGTGTTTACCAATCCGCATTCCTTACCACATCCTTTCTCAATAAACCCCTGCCAGAGGTATGCACCATCTCTCCTCGTTTCATGGGTAATAATCAATGATTAATCACATAAATGTTAGATGACATTTTTTCAAAGAAGTTATGGCCAGAATCAAATTAAACCAATTAACTCCATCAAAGCTAGAATGGGTGTTCCTGGGCTCCAGTCCTAGATTTACCACTTACTGGAAGGCTGGCTTTTGCTTAGGTTCTTCAATGTCTTTGAGTATTAGTTTCCTGCATTGAACGGGATAATATGAGGTGGGGGATGTCCTTCTGCATAGGTTTCTCTTATTGGTTGATGAATAAAACACTGTTTGGCCAATGAGACAGGAAGACAGGCGGGGCAATGAGATGAGAATTCTGGAAAGTGTAGGCAGAGAGGAGTAGCTATGTAGGCCGCCAGAGGAGTAACTGTTCTGGACCCTTCTCCGGTAAGATAAGACTACATGAAAATACTTAGATTAATAGAAATTGGGTAATAATTAAGACAGAGCTAGCTAACAGAAGCCCAAGCTACTGACCAACCATTGTATAATTAATATGTTTTTGCATGTTTATTTGGGGCTGAGAAGAGCAGCAGGACAAAGAACCTTTTGTTAGAAAAATGTATGTAAAAGTCCAAGCTAAGTGTTGGGAACAGAGAAAGCCTCCACCAAAAGGAAAGCAAAACAAAACCTCTAAAAACAGAAAAGCATATAAACTATATAGGACAATATGTCATTCCAGTACATTAAGATCTACGTGTTAGCTGGGAAGTAGTGGTGCACGCCTTTAATCCCAGAACTTGGGAGGCAGAGACAGGTGGATCTCTGAGTTCATGGCCAGCCTAGTTTACAGAGGGGGTTCCAGGACAGCCATGACTATACAGAGAAACTCTGCCTTGAAAAAATCCAAAGAAGACTTAAGTGTTCCTAAACACAACTAATAACATCACCCTGTTGTGGTGGGAGCAGCTCCCTTTGGTACTATGTGAGCCACTGACAGACATCGTAACATCCCGGGAGTTAATCCCATAGCTTACTAAGCCAGGAGAAAAAGGAAGACCAACACCCTCTACTGGAGAAGGACCATGGATGAAGAGCTGGACCACTCCTGATGGAGGTCACAGTTGTTTCTCTCTGGCAATCAAGGAACCCCTGAACCTCCAACCGCTAAAAAACACTCACAGTAACTAAACTAACACATGAAAGGGGATGGGCAAGTTCAGGCCTCTAACTCTACCTTTTTTTTTTTTTTATTTCAGGAGTTTGTTAATGTCCTGCATCTTAGAGGGGGAGAGGGGGAGGGGAGGGCTGTCAACTTGCAAGGGAAGAGTGAACGTGTCAGTGAGATCTGTGTGGGCAGCAAAGAGCCTGATGCCACCAAAGTCATCGTGGCTCTATGAATCACCTTCTACCTGTGTTCAGAGGACGGGGGCCTCTTCAGCATGTTGGCATACAGTCCTTGCCAAAGGCCAAGTGAGAGCATTTTAGATTTTGTATATTTGAATGCAAGTGTGTGTGCACACGTGTGCACGCGCGCACGCGCACACACACACACACACACACACAATTTAATAGAGGCCTATTTGAAGGTAATTTAGAAAAAAGGGAAGAACTTCAGATCCACACTAGACTCTTCAGTATGTCTTGACATAGGGAAAGAGGAAAACACTATCGATAACCAAGATCCTTGAAGAACTTCATGTCCATCAACACTTGGAACACAGGAACTCATTCAACCCACAGCCCATTGTAACTCCAGATAATGGTCTCTGGGTTCCTTCATGCTGGGTTTTTTTTTAACAGGGAGATGATCAGTACTGAAAACTGCCCATATTTCTACCAGTCTATTCACATATCCTTATAGAACTAAAAAGCAAGCAAGCATGCAAAGAAAAAAAACTATAATTTATTTCTAACCAAGGTATTTTTAAGAAGGCAAATTAAAGAATGAAATCTGATATCTTGTTTCTATGGAGGTATTACAAATAGGACGAGTATGAATAATGCCACACACAAGAAAAGCTTTTAGCTTTCTAGAATTCCCAAGTAACCCCCTGCCCTTGTGAGTGTGTGTGTGTAAGATATTTCAAGGGGAAAATGTCAATACAGACAGTTCACTAGCAACCCAAAGATTTGGGGGGGGGGGAGAACTACACTAATTATGACTAGGAAAACCTTTTTATAATCTAGTTGCATATATAATTGTTTAGAAGAATTCACAGCAGGGGCTTTTCAGAAAAAGACTATGGAATCTGAATAACAAGGTGATGGTATAAAATTTCAGAGCAGTATTAAATGGTCAACCCTCACTGGTCCCAATGGCTTTGTCTACTCCAAATTACTCTTATAAAGAGTCTGAACCCCAGAAGCCCTCAATAATGCATCCTGATTGAGTGAAGACCTAATTCATAAACTTAAATTACCTGAAAAATTTAGTTCTTCTCTTTGGTCAGACCAAACAGAAGCGCTCTTCAAACTTACACAAGACAAATCGTAAAGGATGATAAAACTGGAGAGCTGTTAAGACCAGGAACTCTATTACATTTTAGAGTGTGTGTGTGTGTGTGTGTGTGTGTGTGTGTGTGTGTGTGTGCGCGCGCGCGCACGCTTGCTGTATGGACAAGGATCTTTCGGTGTGTATGCACTCACACACGCGTGCTAGCTTTAGAGAGGGCCAAGCTGCAATGAAAGAGCAGCTTCAGTATTTATACAAATTATGAAATGAAAAATTCCTAGTTACCATAGCAACTGCTAGACCACACGGAATGGGCGTGAGGAGATTGGAGGAGGCATCTTAGGTAAACACTCATGTTTTCTTTTTCTCATATTTTGTGCATTCCTGCGTGTTTTTAGAGACGCCGGTTTTTTTAGTCTGTGTTGTAACCACCTCACAAACTGCATTTCACAAGACCGGAAGAAAAGCAAGTAAAACAATTTGCCATTCTGTGTGTACTGTGCAACCATACAAAGTTGCTATTAAAACCGATTAAGAGAATTGTAAGTACAATGGTGTATTGCTGGAGTGCTCTGGGAAACCTGCAAGCAAACAACCCAAATGCCAGGATGTATACGGGAAGAGAAAGGGCTAAAATAAGGCACAGATGCATTTGGATACACAAGGAATATTTCTCTGATCTTTTTCTCAGCTGGAGATAGAGATATGGAAAGAAGAGGAGAATAGACAGGGAAGAAATGGGTTTACATGATAATGCATGAACCGGAAGTGTCAAAGACCAAAATCCTTGCACAGAAACCAAAAGTAACCTACTACTGCCGTGTCTACTCTTCGCCAACCACCAACTCTTGCGAAGCCTTATCCACAACTGCAGATTGTAAGTGACAAGGCTCCTGACTTTCTGCTTATCCTGTCCAGGCTGATTCTTAAGACGGGAAACTTGTTTTAAAAACTGTGTGTATGTGTATGATTACAGGTAAGGTGTATTAGTGTGGGTACACATGCCACGACATGTATGTGGGTGTTAGGATAATTCTGTATAACTGGTTCTCTCTTTCAGCCCTTATGTGGATCCCGGGATTAAACTCAGGTCACCAGCTGAGTTGGAATGAAACATGTCTTCCACGGGCTCACGTGTGGAGTGAGCACTTGGCCCCCAGTTGGCAGTGCTGCTCACAAAGGTCATGGAGGTGGGGCCTGGCTGGGGATGTATGTCACTGGAGGGTAGGCTTCAAGGGTTAATTTATCTTGGCTCCATTTCCTGTGCTCACTTGCTGCCTCCTGTGTGCTGATAGGATGTGATCAAGTAGCCAGTTGCCATGCCTTCCCCCAGATGATGGACTGTATGTATTCCCTCAGGAACTGTGGCCAGAAATAAACCTGTTCTTCATAAAGTTGTGTTTTGTCAGCGTATTCCATCTCCGTAACAGAAGATTAACCAATATCCATCCAGGCTTGCAGGCACCACAAGCACCTTTATCAACTGAGCCATCCATGTCTCTCTCACTGATCGGAAGACAGCAAACTTTTTTACTTAAAATGTGAAATCTCCAGTCAACTTGAGTCCTAGCACTGACGCAATTTCGAATTTTCACAGATCTGGTTTAGTGTTCGAACTTGGAAAATGTTTTACATCTACCCATAGTTGCCTTCTCTACCAGAAGATCCATCTCCACACACTGACTAAAAGCCTAGTGCCCAACCCTGGGGATTGAAGTTCAAATAAGACAGATGGGCCACTGCCGACAGAGAAACTTCTTCGTAAGGGAGTTTGACATGTTGGGAAAACAGTAGTTTGGGATGGTACTGTGCAGTGGTTAGTAAAGGAACCAGGCTGATAATAATAACCAGACAGCTTGCTTGGTATTTACAAGAGTTCAGTAAGTTCTACTATTTGTCAAGATTTAGGAATTCTAGATCACTGTTTTCTTCAGGACATTCTGAACTCAGAAAAAAAATAATTCCAAATATTTAACAACGATTTAAAATGTGGTTTTAATAACCTGATAAGGCAGACAGATTTTAGCTGGTTAGGCCAGATGAGCCATTAATCTCATAGCAACAGCATTTGACAGTAAATTTTTAGAAGTTCTAGCTATTTTTAGGACATAAAAGAACAGAAGGATTCTTGGCACTGAGAGGCATATTCAATTAGAGTAGGAAAATGAAGCTACTGGAAGCATCCCGAGCAATCAATTGATAGCCATTACTAAATGGAAACACCCTATTCCCCCCTCCCCACAAGAATTCAACACTCCAAAGTATGGATGCCACTTAACTTGTATGTACATATGTGGGAAGGGATGGTTTTAGAGTCGAAAGAAATAATAGATGTCTAAATCTTAATTTAATAAATGGGAAATGAGGCTCACAAAGGAAAGGACAGTCCAATGTATAATCAAAATATTTAACTTGGAAGTTTAAGCGACATAAACTTATACATGTGATAGGTAATTAAGAAATCTGACTTTTACATTAAAGATCTAAATGTAAAAGGCAACTCTAGAAGGTTGTGTGTCTATCTGGCCTTAGAAGTGGAAGGGTTTAGGTCTTAATGCAAACTTTGAAGTGAAGAAGAGTAGGAGACATAGTATTTTTGCTCACAAAAATTACTAAATAAATAGGAGATAAACTGGGAGGAAACTATATGTAATCAATACTACAACATTTTGTAGCCTCTATGTATAAAGAATTGATTTAAGTCAACGAATGGAAAATGGGCCAAGGAGGCAAATGGATTAAACAAAAAAGAAAAAGTTACAAGCATTTAACTTTTCTTTTAAAACAAGTAATGTAAATTGCAACAAGGTAGCAAGATTTCCCTTTCTCCGCTCCCCCCTCCCTGCCCATCCCCACTCCTCCGTGAAGGTGAAGGCAAGAAGTGTGGGCATTCTGGAACAAGTGCTTTCAAGTTTTGCTGACTTAGTAAAAGTTCCACAAGCTTTAATGAGAAATAGCTGGGCCACAACAGGAAAGTTTGTGCCTGTAAGTAGTAATTGTACTGGGGAAATACCGCTTATGGTATAGGTAGAGTCTTTTGTAGAATTGGGCAGTACTGCTGTGTGATTGGAAAACATGTTTGTCCCAAGTGGAAAGGTGTGCTCAATGTGCCGTGGAATCTTGAGGAAACTTCCCTGTGCACAAATTGGAGGCGGCAGGAAAATGAGAGAAGTAGTTAGTTGTCACTAAACTTTTCTTTACTTCATTGTGTCTATCATTTCTAAATTCCCTACGGAATTCAAACATTACGTTTTCAATTGGTGCTTTTTTTAAACTTATGTTTATGTGTATGGGTGTTTTGTCTGCAGATATGTATACATACTATGTGTGTGCATGGTATCTACAAAAGTCAGAAGTAGGCACTGGATCCCCTGGAGCTGGAAATAGGCACTGTTGTGAGCCACCATGTAGGTGATGGGAATTGAACCTGTGTCCTCTGCAAGAGGAATGAGTGCCCTATCCACTGACCCATCTCTCCAGGCCCTCACAATTGGTACTTCCAACCATTAAGAAATGTGCCTTACTTCAGGAGCACATTTATTCCCCATGGAGGGATACTCCCTTAACCTAGAGACAGGCCGGAGTGCCTAGGCCCTACCCCAAATAACTTGACAGATTTTGGTGATCCCGCCTGGAATGGCTCACCCTCCCTGGGGAGTGGGTGGGGGATGGGATGGTGGGGTCAGTGGGAAGCATGGGATGATGGGAGGGAGAGGGAACTGGGATCAATATGTAAAATAAGAAAAAAATTTAAAAAAATGTACCTTAATGGCTGGAGAGATGGCTCAGCCATTGAAGGCTAGGCTCCTAACCAAAAAATATAAGAAATGTGCCTGAAGTTCTGACATGTTGCCCAATACCTGATTCTGCACCATGACATAGCCCTATATCTCCTCCAGATGGAATTTGTTTTCAGAAAAGATGGAGGCATTGATTAATCACCGCCCAGGTCTGTATTAAGACATATGAATGCGTTCTTGGGAGTGTTTTTATAGCTAGAAAACTGGAGAGTCAGGAAAGGTGATGAGTAACAACAACATGTAACCTCTGTAAGACTTGGGATCGTTGTCATTTGTGATTAGTATCCTAATAGGGTTACATCACAGAAGTGGAAGAGACTAATGACTAAAGGCATGTGAGAAAAGATGGTTTTGGAAACAAATGTCACCGTGTAGCTTTTTCCCTCCTGGGAGTCCATCCTAGTCCCCCCTGCTGAATTCACTGTTCTTGACTCCCTCTGCCTTGCTTTCTCATCCTTCCTTCACCGAGAGTTGCTGCCTTCTGGTTCAAATCACAACTTGCTTGTTTCCTTCCCTGTTGTTCCATTCTTGGTCACAAGTGCTCAGGCACTGTTTCTATCAGTGGATGGAGGCAACAATAAAACCATTACCACCAGGTCCCTAAAAAGCTTGCCTCTGTGCACGGAGAAAGAAGTTTAAACCAACATTAAAAAGTGTCTAGGATTTCAACAATGTGAACTTTATGTGCGGTACGTAGCTAAACGATTGCCACTTGTAGGGCCCTGCCTGAAGTAAGCTCACTGAATAACCAAAGGCCTGTGGCCCATTTCATTCAGCTAAAGAATACTTCAGTTCATCATAGCAGACGTTTGTATATACCCAGCCCTTCGTCCCCCTGCAGGGCCACCAGGCTGAGACATTCAGCCTGTTATTCTGCATTCAAAACGAGCAAAGGCGTCATTTCCAGTTCTTCTGTTCAGCACAGAAGCAACCTCAAAGCTCAGGCTTTGGATTAACCAGACACTCTCCCACTGCATTCCTTCACAGAGATCCCAAATTAGTATGTGTAGAATATAAGGTGTAAGTCGGAGTTAAGATGAAAATACGGCAAACAGTAGAGGGTGGGCACAGTACAGCACAGCAGTTGTAGATAGACAGTGGATGCACCAGAGAGCTGTGCTGATCTCCCCGATCTCCAGCAGGAAGGATCTCTCCAGGGTGTGGTGCATTTTCTCAGGTCTGGGCAAACTTGCTTAGTATGCCAAGATTATGAGTAACGTTGATGGCCAGGGATTTTATTAGATGGAAATGGGATCTACTTTAAAATAAAGGTCAGATGTACCTGCCAAATTACAATGAAAATGGCATTTACTTGTTCAAGGAGTCATCAAAGGTTTTTGTGCACAAGCACCTGGCATTCAAGTACATTCTTTAAATGCAAATCAAGATACCACTGGTGTGTGTGTATCCATGTGCGAGTGTGTGTGTGAGTGTGTGCATGTATGTGAGTGTGTGCATGTGTGTGCGTGTTGCTAGGAATGGAATCCAGAGTCGTTCACATGCTAGACAAGCCCTCTCTCACTGAGTTATACTGCAGTTCCAAATTATCTCCTTTGTTTTGTTTCAGTGTTTTGAATTCTACCTTCTTTAGGCTCAAAATCTTCCTTGCCCACCTCTAGGGTTTTAACCTGCAGGAGGAATGTATTGTTGTCAGCTTGGCCACACGTGCTCCTTGTCTCTGCCCTTTTTTTTTTTTTTTTTTTTTTTTTTAACTCAATTACATCTTTTAAAATTCCAGTCACACCTATTATTAGAGGGGACAGAATAATCTTCAACGCTCCAATTACCCTAATTTCCCACCCGGTTTTTACAGATATATCTGAGTGTTGTTTTAATACTGAGATAATTTTTGGATATGTGCTTCCTGATGGGTGTTTAATGAGAAGAACTGAATGACCCTATTTATATTTTGCTGACAAAATTATTGGTTTCTGCTTTCATGAGATGCTAATTTTTCTGATGGGGTAACTTGCTAATAAAGGAGAGAAATTTGCTCAACAGAAGCAGTTTATTGGAGCTTGGGGCCATTTCAATCATGCTAGCCTTGACCCAGGACCACACAATATATAAATACAAGAACACTTAGGGGTAAACTTACATTCTCTACCGAGCCTACAGTTGCTGTGCTTTTATTAGTGAGTTTTTACTTCCGTTTACAGAGGCTAAATATATCTGCTTTAATAGAGAAATATTACCAATGGAAATATATATATTTTTTAACATTTTCTTGTGATTAACCATCATATTTTATTCATCACCCATCTTAAGGTGACTGCTTACAAATCCCATTTAGCAGGAGCCAGTTTACAAAGGGAACAGCTTTCTCACTAACACAAAACACATGGCATCTAAAGTTCCTTCCAAAGTGCAGAGTTCTCAGAGGAAAACTCCACTGCCTCCAATTGATGGTGGAAAAAACAAACAAACAAACAAACAAACAAACAAAACCAAAAAGCCCTCATCACCTCCGGATTTGCAATAACAGTGAGAGCGAGTTCACTGAGCAGAAACTTAACAGCATCTGGCAACCATAAATTCAGTTTGGGATTTCATGTTGCATGTAGCCATTAGAAGACCGTCGGTACTCTCTTCCTAAGGATCTCACAGCGAATTCCAAACAAGGCAAAACTCACGCAGAATTTAAAGAGTCATCTATACCATGTGCCACTTCTCTGGTGGCACAGGGGCCAAAATTTCACCTTGGTAAATTCCACTCCTGCTCCACGTTTGGGGTAACAGGATATATGCTCTTATGACTCATTTACTTTTCCTGAGCCCCTCAGAAATCCCTGCCCTGAAGACACTTCCTGCTATGATAACCATCTTGTGATCATCCCTATTCTCTTCAACTGTTTCTTGGATCTTGAAGATCCCTTAATCCTTTATTATGATTCACTGTGCCTTAATCCCCCCCCCAGCCATTCCTGGAACCTTCCCAGAGAAGACATTTATAAAGGATTGTCAAAATTGTTGGTTTTGTTCACTTAATTGTACAGGAATGTACATGCACGTACAATGTCTTACTTCTCCTCCTTTTGATAAGGGAAGGGAACCCCTACAACCTAAACCTAAGTGTCACACCACTGACGTCTAAAGATCTAAATAACAATCTTTTCATTTTCAATAACAGGATAGACATGTTTTTTTGTTGTAGGTATTTGTTTTCTTTCTGTCATGTGTGTGTGTGTGTGTGTGTGTGTGTGTGTGTGTGTGTGTGTGTGTTGTTGTTGTTGTTGTTGTTTTGTTTTCGAGACAGGGTTTCTCTGTGTAGCTTTGTAGCCTGTCTTGGAACTCACTTTCTAGACCAAGCTGGCTTCAAACTCACAGTGATCCGCCTGTCTCTGCCTCCTGAGTGCTGGGATTAGAGGTGTGTTCCACCATGGCCCAGTCAGAATAGACTACACAGAGACTATGAGTCCAGTTTAGGACACATAAGGCTGTCTTTTAAAACATGAACAACAACAAACAAACAAAAAAAGAGTTACAGACAAAAACTTTCATATAATGACAAACAGGAACACAGTCTTGTATTAAGAAAAACATGGATATTTAGCACAATTTATTAGAAAAAATGTGTACCGTACACTTGCCCACAGTCTGTTCTGTTAGGATATTTTAACACTCCTCTATTTTTGTTACCTTAACACAACATTTAGGGCTGTTAGATACCAGATGGGATTTTTTCCCTTCCTACCCACTTTCCACCACAGGGAGAAGGGGGAGGGGGTCCTTTCACATTCTACATGAAAATGTTTTTATAAATTCCTTTTATTCTTCTTCTTTCTCAACTCAAGTATCTGAGTCACTTCAGATCAGTAAAAACTTCGTCTGAATCCATATGAGGCACACAAACAACAGAGTGAAGTTGCACTTAAGTGAATGTATGACAGACCGCCATCAACAAAAGCTTCCCTGTCCTAGCTGCTTGTATGCTCACAATCTGATTTTACAAAGCCCTGGCTGAATCTAAGTCAACCTTTTAGAGATAAGCGGCAATGCAGTGGTGTATTTTAGGGAAGAGATAACAAGTTGAAACCAGGCTATAAGTAGACATTCTGTCTTCTCTGGAACTGAAGTCCCCAGAGTTGGCCTTTTTTCCCTCAGACCTTAAATGTACACGCCACTTACTGCCTCAAGCAAAACAAGAGTGAAGACCATGGGAAAGGAATCAGAAAGCAAGCTTTATAAGGAGCGGATGTGACCCACCCTTCACCCTCAAACCCACCCTTCACCCTTCAGCTGAGCAATCTCAAGTACTGAAACCAACGCCCTCACTCACAAGTCTTCACCAGAGCTGTGTTTTCTCCATCTTGGAATCCTAAGCTCAGATTCACTAATTATAAACACTAGGCTCAACTCACAAGGTCCTACGACACCCTCAGGCTTTGTCACCTGATCCCATCTCTACCCAGCACAGACTATTCCTACAGTTGCCAGGACCTCTCAGGCCATTACACCCGGTCATTCTTCTCTCTGAAATGCCTAGTCCTCCTTATCTCTCCCCTCTTCCACACTCTTATATCCTGCCTTCTCCTTGGTGGAAGTCTGTGCACCTCTCTTGACTACTTGAAGTCTCTATTCGAAGTGTTCACCCATATGCAATCCCACTTCCTACATGGGTAACTGAACTTAGCCTTGGATTTCTTTGTAGAGCTGTTCTACAAGGGCAATTGTGTGTGGACAGTTCCCTGGGGGCCAAGGTGACGGTGGATGTCCTTATGTATATGTTTCTCTTGCTGGTTAATGAATAAAACACTGATTGTCCAGTAGCCAGGAAGAAAGCCTAGGCAGGAGCAACCAGACCAGGAGAAGGCTGGGGAGAGGGAGGCAGAGAGAGGCCACAAAGAGTAACATGCCGGATTATGGGTAAGCCACAGCCTTGTGGCAATACATGGATTAATAGAAATGGGTTAATAATTAAGACAGAGCTAGCCAATAAGAAGCCTGAGCCACCAGCCAAACATTGTTTACTAAGAAATTCTTTGTGTTTTTATTTGGGGCAAAGTGGCTGTGGGGCCAGGCAGGACAAGAACCTCCTACACCAAGGCACATCATGAGTTGGATTTTCCATCTTGCTATTCCTCCATAGCTCTTGTTTGCCTCTCTTCACTGGTACATGGTTCTCACAGATTCCCCATCTGCTTGGGCATCCTTTCCACCACAGTCTGTCTTCAAGTATCCACCAGAAACCTAAAGAAAACCAGTCTGCTAAGGTGTTAAGAGTTACTTGCCCAGACAACAGCTGATAAAGTATTGGACATAGGGATATTAGTTTAGATCACTTAGCATGGAGGTAGAGAAGGAAGCATTAGTTCTAGGAAGAGTTACCATGAGAGAGGAGGGTGTAAGAGAGACAATATCCAAGAAAAATAATCTGGCTTCCTATACGTCATTTAATTATTTCCTAGCCATGGTGGAGATGATATGGCTACTTTAGTTTTACAATGTAAGAACCTAACAAACTTAGAGAACGCTTGTACAGCATGAAAAAAAATAATAATAAAGATACACTGATAATGGGAGTTTGATAAATCTAACTAAGCCAGGATCCACTTTCTTATCTGGGCTTTCAAAGTAATCTTGAACACATTCAGAAAAAAGTAAACACCATAAGGACAAACGGACAGAATTCCCTCTGTTAAAAGCGTTGAAGCGAACTTAAGGGGATGGTGAGAGGGCAGAATCTGCAGCAGGCTCCTTCTGAGAACCTGAAACAGTGAATGAGCAGATGGGTCCACCAGACAGCATGAGGCAGCCCCGAGACACACTGATAGCTGCTGCCATTTGGAGGGAGAAAACAAAGTCTAGGATTCCAGGAGCACACAGAGTGAACCAGACTTGTAAGCCTTGTCCCTAAAAGGGTGGGGAGAACATGGAAGGCGGCCGTTTGTAAAATGCGTTTGCTGGGTTTATGTCCCTCAGGCTCAGCACCTCGAAATGGAACTCCTGAGACTTTCACTAAACACTGTCTTGAAGGAATTTGCGTTCTTTATGTCCAAGATCTACTCTAAACTAGATTGTAAACTTCTTGGGTGCAAAAATCACCATCTCCTACCTTTGTATTACTCTGTGGCCAGATCGTTTCTGTCACTCTGAGTCCAGATTGATTCAAAATGGAGCAAGGAGCCCATTTCCTCTGCAGCGATAGCTTTAATGCCAACCCAACCCCAAAGTCAGGATATCAATATCAAGAAAAGTAACATGACTTTCAATGTGGTGATTATAGATGCCTAACTTAAGGTCTTAAGAATTAGCCATTACATCTGAATTCTGGCTTCCAGTACAAACAATGATACTAGAAAACTTCTATTCCTCTTTAAGAAGCTTTTGGGATAAACCATTTTAATGGCAGACTTCAAATACTGGTGAGAGTATTTGAAATTAATCTCACCTACATGTACAGTTGCAAATTTGAATATAAGCTGCACATTCCTTTTTAGTATTTCATTCAGAGTAAAAAAGCAGGACTACACTTAGCCCTACTTTTAAAATAAAATGAAGTCACAGAAGCAAACGTTGAACATATAAAGTAGTAGTGACAGCAGTCAGGATACACTAAACCACTTCTCAGCAATCCTTAAACAAGAGGCCCCTTTGACGTCTGTAGAATTCCAGGATGAGGCTGCAGGAAACAGGGAAAAGGAAATTCCGGTCCAGGGGGAGCGATAGGGAGCTTTCCCTGGGGTAGGCAGCAGACCATGCCAAGATTCAGCTTCAGAATGTGCCAAGTAGCCTTCCCACCCATATCTCATGAGTGAATTAGAGAAGGGGAAGGAAGTAGGGTGGGTCCTCAGACTTAACAAAGGAACTGAAGAAAACTGGGTGGGAAGAGGTAGGGTGGAGACAAAGCCCCTCAGGAAAATCCTACTGAACAACTGCTTATATACAGTTTCTACAAGTGGAAACTTGGGGGGGGGGGTCTGGTATATCTCATGCACATAAAGCATAAGCTACATTTCAAGAGAAACAGTTTCAGTTTCCTGGTTAATACTGCAGCTGCACTCCAGAAGCTAGCCCCCAAGTCTACACAGTATCAGTTTCATTGATGTAAAAACATGCAGAGTACCAAGCACCAGCCTTTTCCTGTCTCTCCACCTCCCTGTGGTATCTTCCCATCATTTTTGTTCCCTCCCTGTCTCGTTCATTTCTTCTTCCTCAGAGATGCCGTGACTCCTGACGTCTGAGCTTCCTAGCTCCTCTGTGTCCTTACTCCAATGACAAGTGCTGAGGGAAGATATACTCTCAAGGCCACCACACTGGAGTTAGCTCAGACTAGCTCTACCTAACCGCCATTTCCCTCAGCTTTCCAATCTGTCAAAGTGGAATAGTTTTCAATTAGAGTTGTTTAAATCTGACCCAAGCTTACTTTAAAAACCATTATCAAATCTCATCTCCGCTATAGAGAGAATCCAGCATCCCCGGCTATAAATCAAATCCTCCCCTCCCCCCACATGTTTATCTCTATGGGTTCTCAATGCATCCCTTCCTGCAGAGCTGTCATTCATCACAATCTTTTCTTCACAACTAGATTAACTTTTTGAGGAATGGTAGCCAGCACAATTATTCTAAATTCTCTATCCTACCAACCTAAGTAAAAGTTTAGTGCCTGAATAAATATAAAGAGAATATTCTAGAATAACAGCATCTGTCAAAGTAACCCAGAAGACATCAGTCAAGAGAAGAAGCCTAGCATTAATAGAGACCTTTTCTCAACAAAGTAGATTGCACAGTGGCAAATAGCTAAATTTGGCCAAAAGAGTGGGGATAAGTAGAGATGCTCTTTGAGGACATTTCAAGGGGATTGTTTTTTTTTTGGGGGGGGGAGGTTTATGTGGTCTCCACACCATTAGCCAACTAGCAACTCATAAGCATGATAAATATATTGAGATTCCAGACAACTTCAGAACAGCTCATGGAAACAAAGCAAGGTCAGTGGTTCACATGAATTTGGGATAAAGTCCCAAGTTGAACCATCATTCTGGTGACAGACAGAGCAACTTCTGGCCAGGCATGTTGTTACCCAAGCTTTCAGAGAAGTAAAACTGGATAACCATGAATCCAAAGCCACTCCGAGTCACACAGTGAGATTGTTGTCTCAAAAGATAAAAATAAACAACAAAAAATAACCACAACATATTTATTTCTACTCTGTATTCAAGAAACATTAATAAGTATTAAAAAAAACCCTATTTAATATAAAATAGAACATGTATTCCTGATTATCAATCATCGAGCTCTGCCATTTCATGCCTATACAGCTCTTAACGTCTACCGCCTTCTCAGTTCCCACAGGCTAACACCTCTCATCGGACTGAATACAATGGCTTTGTAAGATTCTTGCCAACATTTCCCTCTTCCTCACCCAATTATTCCTCTGAACTGAAGCCAGAGAGCTCTGACAAAACCCACATCTAGTCATGTTACTTGTCTTATTTGGTGGCTCTCCTTTGCCAAAAAGACAAGTCTAAACTCACCAGGGTGGCTTACTAGGTCTTTCACAACTGCATTTGAGCCTTCCAGCCCACCCCTTTCCATTCCCCATGAATCACCAATGGCTGGTACTCTGCCTAAAATTGAGAGGTCATTGATCATCCTCATCCTCCAAGGTCAAGTGCAGAATTCCTGCTCGTTTTTCTCCTCCACTGATAAACCACAGAATTAAGACTTATAAGTTCTATGCCTACATAAGAGGCTAATTTCTTCAAAGAATTAACGGCAGAACATTAATTCTCCCATCATAATGTTTAGAAGACACAGTCCTATTTTTGCTCTCTTGTATAAGTCTTCACATATTAATTATCAACACTTACAAATGCGTGGTGCTCAATTTTGCCTATAGCTAGTTAACAGAAAATAGATAGATATGCTGAGTGACTCCTGAGAAACATGATAATTACATTTCTAATTTTTTTCTCCTGAAACACCATGGCATAAGTACATGGTGAAACATTTTAATGACTGCATGAATTTATAATCATAGAATTTGCCAATTTAAGAAAATACTAGAAATGCCCACTTAGAATTTGTAACAGGACAACAAAAGCCGCAAGGGCTTTGTTTTACTAACTTTGTGCCATATCCAGTAGTTATCCTTCAAAGTTACTTCCCCGTCTGGGCATACACATAACGAGAGAAACAGAATATAGTGTCCTGCACCAGGAGAATGGGGCTGAGTAAAAAGACTAATACATCAAGCATTTGGGATTCTAATGTCAATGTAGCCATTCTTTATGTAGCTTCAGCCAGGAAGGGTAATGAGATAGATAAAGGACTATAAGACGATGAAAGAAAGGGAATTTGCACACAATCGCTGGGTTGGGTCATTCATTACTGTGGAAATAAGAGGAGGAGTGTTTGCGTTGGTGAGTTGTGGTTTCCGCTGCCCGTGCTGTGTGCTTACACTGAGTTTGCATGAGTAAGAGCCCGAGATTGCAAAGAAACTGATGCTCATCAACACCGAACTTAGCAAAAATACTGTTACAACAGATCCTCAAGATATGAATGCTTAAAATCAGGTCAGAAGGCTTGGATGTTTAGATAAGGATTGGAAGAACACACAGGCACCTAATATACAGCCATTCTTTTATGGAACAGCACATTGGTTTTTGCTATGGGTTCTGACTAACTCAATCAGTACCATCCTGAAGATGGAAATCACACCTCAGCTGATTTTACATTTGC
Source organism: Phodopus roborovskii (assembly GCF_943737965.1). NCBI lineage: Eukaryota > Metazoa > Chordata > Mammalia > Rodentia > Cricetidae > Phodopus > Phodopus roborovskii. The sequence goes on from NW_026125575.1 coordinate 1,869,992, forward strand.
CAGTGAGATGGGAAGGTCCTTGATAGTCTGTCCCTTCCCTTACTTTAACCTCCAAGGGGGAAAGTCCCCTGGGGAAAGCCATAATTCCAATGTTTGTTTACATATCTTCTTTCCTCTTAGATGCAAACATTTCAGAGATGTGAATTTATCTGTCATGTGACATTTCATTACCATGAAAATTCTAAAAACTCTTATTTTTTTTTTTTTTTTTTTGACAATTTAAAAGGCTTAAAGGCAAGAAAGAAAATAATCATAAGCCATGCTACAAATCTTCACACTTGAATTTCTGGCTCCTTTAAAAAGCCTTAGGAATGACTAGCACCACCTTCAGTTTTCTACAGATTGGAGGGAGTATTACTAGCTGTCACTGAAATACTCTGGATTAAAATAATTACAAAACAAAGGCAACACAAGTGTCTTGTGAACAGCACAAAGTTCTTCACGGCCGAAGCCTACAATTAGCTCTTGTGGAGTGAGCTCTATCGTTTGGCTTTGAACAACTCTGCCCTATCCCAAGTTGTTACTGGTTCAATGCATCTCATTTGCAATCACCCAAGAGATACAGTGTTCATTTAAAGGACAACTAGGAAAGAAGAACACCCCTAATTAAACTATGGCACGATTTCACACCATCAACAGTGAGGACTCACAGTGTATTTTGAAATTAAAAAAAAAAAAAAAAAAAAAAAAAAAGGCAAATGAAAGCTATGGGTCTCCTAATTAAAATGAATCCAAAGGAATAATAGCTCCTTGAGACGTTGAAGTTACACATTAAGACATACAAATACCTTAAGGATCTGACAGGATAAGAATTACTCTGTGGCACAGGCAAACCCTAGGGTTCTTTTAACATCTTAAGCAATTGAATTTTTCTGCAATACTCAGCAAAGCGTAGGTGTCTGAATCTTCCAAGTATACTTTGAAGCCAACAGTTAGAGCTGCAACATTTCAACCTCTAGGCTCTGAAATTGTATTATCATTCCCACCACTTGAGACAACTGTCACAATGCTAAGCCAAACGTTGAAAAATATTCCATGCTCCTAAGCTCAACATCTAGCTCCAAAGGTCCTGGCCCATCCCTTGCTCAGCAAAACTCTGTCATTTGTATCAACAGACTTGAAAAAGCATATAGCAGCTTCTCTCCTAGAAGGGTTTGAAAATAAAATGTGAAACAAAAATTACAGCCAGAGAAAACGACAGGGAACTGGTCTGCTTTGTGAGCAGTCCTGGATAGTAAGAGTGAAGCTTTTACAAACAACAATCAATGGGTTACAATATGTGGCAAAAGAAAGTGGCTACATTGTCTCCCCGGCCCGAGGGCAGCATTCTCCGGCTCTCAGGCTCTGGCTGAATAACTGCTTTCAGGAGACCAAGCAACTCGTCCTTACCCCAGCTTTCACTGTATCCACACAATGTCACTCTTGTTGGAACACAGCACTGAGAAGCTACTGGGAAATCTCCATCTGACCCACTCTCTGTTTTTCTGTCCTTTATCTGTTTCTAGTGACTCAGGATACATTCCTTTGCAAGCGAGATCCACAACCAAGGGAAACATAAAAGTGCATTGGAATATTCTCTCAAAAAACAAAACAAAACAAAACAAACAAACAAAAAAACTATGTTCTCTGTATTATTTAATGGAACAAAATTTACAGTCAGAATCATGGTAGGCATGCATTCCTGGTTGTCTATGTTTTTATATGGCGTATGTCTGAGAAGAGTTCTTTTACAACCTCGGTCCCCAAACCACTAGCTCAAGAATTCAGAGCATCTACCATCTTTTTCTGAGAAGGCTTCTTGCAGAGGTAAAATCCTAAGCAATTCCAAATAAAAGACTTCATATATACAAGCCTTTCCCCACCCATTCTAATCCACATCCCCAAGTGGAAAGGGGGCTTACCTGTTCAGACTTCTCCGGCTCTTTTTTATCTGTCTGTAAAAACTGACAGTTTTCTCTTGCTAGTTTCTGGACCAGCTCAATACGCCCAATATCATCTCTCTCTTGAAGCTTGCACATCACCCCAGCCTTAAGAGTTGGAGAAAAAGCGAAGATATACTTAAATCCACAGTCCCAGGACATGACACAAACACAAAGTTCACCTTATAGGAAGCACATTTTCTCTGAGAACTGAATTAAATCATGGCATTTGTAAGAGATTTCGCCTTTCCAAGTTAAATCTGTGTTGTCTTAACGTAGAGATACCATGCCAGAGACTTCAGATTTGGAGCATGCATCGGTCTACTTTAAGAGCTAGACGAGCAAACTAAATCATTTGCTAGTACGTGTGAGTCTGATAGGCTGGTATTTGTTTGTTCCTGACAGCCTGTTTCCTGTTACATAAGCAAAGCCCAGCAAAAGGTTAAAAATTCATGGGAAAGTTAGCCAGGAACCACTCTGGCAAAAAGGGTGAAGTGATACAGTCCTAAAAATAACGGTCTACAACTTCCCAATTCTTTAGCTCGAGTGGATCATTCCATGGACAAACACAGTTAGCAAGAAGATTATGGGATAAACTTTTTTCTCCCACAACTGGAAAATTACTATAAGGACATGAGTAAAAGCACTCATGGGCATTTAGAAACAACCCACTAAGCATCATATATTTATTTATATATTGAAGGCCGTAAGTAGTAATAATAGGAAGGCAGTAAATCTAGGAGTTTAGAACAGGGAAAAAAAAAAAAGATCATTCTAACACAAAGATTATAAACTATTTCTACTCAAATTCTTTCCTAAATGGTTCACACAAGCATACCAAGGCATGATCTAATAAAGAAACCTGAAGTTAACTTGGCAGGATTAGTCAAAACCACTGAATCTTTATTTACCCAACATAACCTACAGGATTTGAATATACTCGCTAATGTGACCAAATATGGGGACAGTGCTTACGAGAGCACTCAAGCTTCATGTTTCCCCTTCCCCCATACACACACCCAATGCAAGGTCCCTCTATGTAGCAACTCTGGTTATCCTGGAACTCACTCTATATAGATCAGGGTGGCCTCCAACTCACAGAGATCCACCTGCCTCCCAAGTGCTGGGATTAAAGGTCTGTGTCACCACCGTCAGGCAAGCTTCATGGTTTTAACAGCTGGTGTGAAAGGCACCCATGCTATTGAATGGCATCACAGAAATAAAGCTAGGTATGCAAAGCAACAACTGCAACTTTATTCCCAAGGGCTCAGAAGAAAAGAAATTTCCAACTAGCCATCACAGGCCCCTAGAGGGCAGCAAGCAGAATTCTCCCACTAAAGTGTGAGGTTTATGCTTTTAACATTCCTCACAAATGGTGTTTTTAGTTTCTTTCCTAACTTTCCTTGGACAAGGACCTCAGTTTATCTTAAGACATCCTGTGCATGGTGGATATCCAGCTGCTGGAAAGCCCCATACCACCACCCCCCATAACTCTTGAAGTTATTTAGTATCAGCCCACGAGCATACAGTTGCCTTTTAAAGCAACTGGAACAAGCGCTATCCCTTACCCAATAACACAGCCTTCCTAGTATTAAACATACTCATGTGACATCATTTAATAGTATCCAGACACATATCTCTAGTTGTCTATGCTGCCTTACACATCTATTCAGTAGACTTTACCTAACAACCACCCATATAAATCCTAAAGCTATAGAATAAATCCCCCAAAGTCCCTCTTGTCCCTGGAGCTTACATTCATTCATCAGGGGAAGAAGATTCTATAACATAAACAAAAAACCCAGAAATACTAGGTGGTATATGACAGGAAAGAAAAGTAAAGCATGAGGGGTCAAGGCAATGACTAGAGGTCACCAGAGGATCCAGAGATTCTCAAGTAAGATGACAATCGAACAGAGACCTAAAAGAAGCAAGGAAAAGATTATGTCCATTCCCAAAGAAGTGTGTTTTAAGCAGAAGAACAAGGACTCTGAGGCTTGGTGTGCTTGGTATGACAAAGGTCCAAGAAAGAATATCAACCTGGTAGCACAGAACCGGGCAAGGGCTAATCGGTGACATGATCAGAGACGTGCAGGATCTAACCACATAGTTTCCTTCTGGGCTATATAAGGAGTTTATAGTCCTAAATGGGGTATCTGGATCAAGTCCCTCCCCTCAGAGGTTGGAGACCTCTAGAAGGGAAGGCAGAAAGACTGTTTAAGAACCAAAGGATGGAGGACATCAAGGAAACAAGGAATTCACTGATACGTCTGTGAACTCAGAGACTGTGGCAGCATGCACAGGGCCAGCACTGGTCAGCACCAGATGGGGTTTCAGTGCTGACAGACATGGACACAAACCCCCATCCCCACCCCAGAAGCCATCTCCAAAGGAAAACTTAGTTCTTTTCTATTGGAGATACAAACCCCTCTGAAGGGCAGGCCTCGTGTCCAGCAGCATGTGGCCAACTCAATTGTATCTTTGTCTTACAAAGCTGTGCTAGAGGTTTTTTTTTTTTTTTTTTAATTAAAGGTCCTTTGCATATAAATTATGGTTTCCACTCTTCTGTTTCTATGGGAATCCTGTATATGTGAATGTGTATGTGTCTCTGCATCTATGTGTCCCTCATCCTTTTCCTTTGGCTGTTTTTCTACAGTTTGTTTTGTCCTGTTCTAGTTTGGCTTGCTATTTGTTTTATCTCATTTTATTATTACTCTTTAGATGACCGTTTGATATTTTTTGTTTTTCAAGAGAGGATTTCTTTGGGTATCCCTGGATGTCCTAGAAGTTGCCCTGTATCAGGCTAGTCTTAGACTCACAGAGATCCTCCTGTCTCTGCCTCCTGACTGCTGGGATTAAAGGTGTGTGCCACCAATGCCTGTCCATCTATCTGGTTTTTTGTTTGTTTTTAAAATTTTTTTTTGAGACAGGGTTTCCTCTGTATTGTTTTGGAACCTGTACTGGAACTATCTCTGTAGACCAGGCTGGCCTCAAACTCACAGAGATCCACCTGCCTCTGCCTCCTGAGTGTTAGGATTAAAAGTGTGTGCCACCAACTCCCGGCCTATCTGGCTTTTAAAGGAGAAACAGAAAGGGTATGGATTCAGATGGGAAGGGGGGTGAGGAGGGTCTTGGAGAAGCAGGCAGAAATGGGAATACCATAATCAGAATATAGGGCACACACACACAAAAAATGCTTTCAGAAAAATTAAAAATAATATTTAGCCCCGTGAGGTGACTATAGATGACACTAATCAATGTTTCCCAAAGCAAAGATAATGTATTTTTAAAGTCTCTGTCATAATAAATACCAAATATTTAAATAAATGTATTTATCCTGATGTCAACTTATAAAATGTATAGATACAGTGAAATACCACATGGTATGCACCTAGTGTGTGTGTGTTAAAATTAAGTACTTTGTTGGTAGAGTTTTGCCTAATATTAGTCGTACCTGCTGCATATACTTTGTATTGCCAAAGATAAATACATTCAATTCAAATTTTAAAATGAAGTAACTTAAGAATAAAGATCCACATAGCAATGAAATGAAGAATCAGGCTCATTACTTTTTGGAGGAGTCAAGTTGGGCATCTTATATCAACAAGACAATATTGCAGTTAATTAAAAAAAAAGCTATAAGTACACAGAATTTATGGAATATAAGTTTTAGTTTAATAGCAAGAATTATGATAATCAGTCTTCATGAAGACAAACTATGTTACTTCTTTAAATTATGTTTGAGACGATATGAGCTAATGATATCTTACCAGGTTATGCTAATAAAAATATGTTGCACTTAAATTTGGTGTTAACTGATCTGTAAGACAATGAATAATATTAAAATACATGACAGTGTTTTGCCTATGGGGGGGGGAAAAAGAGTTCAGATTCTTGTTCTAAACAAGATGAAATTCTTTGGAATGGCTTCAGCAGAAAACCATCACAAACAAATTTATAGCGTAGAGGCTCACTGTGTCCACCAGGAAGGATGAAGGAAACATTCGTTCACCCAGGATGTCTCCCCCTCTTGAGGCAGTGGAAGAGATGACAAGGCCTGAGGGGCATTTAGATGCAGTTTCAAAGCAGGGTCAGCAGATGCTGTTTGGGCGTTTCCCAAATAACTGTAAATACTGGGGGGACTATGGAAGGAAGGTGCCTACTCCAAGTCTCAGTGGGGTGAGGCTTGGCAGACTGTGGGTCCAGAAGCAAAGGCAGGGGCAGAGTGCCTGGGCCATCCAGAGCATAGACTGTATTTTGCTTTGGTTATTTGAATGCAGGGATATAAATCAAATAGCTGACTGCAATGTTTCAATGGGAGGGTGCAGAGAATCAGAAAGGGGGCAGAAGAGGTAGCAGCTTCAGGGGAAATTTGGAGGACTAAGGGGTTTCAGTGTATGTGCGCGCGCGCGTGTGTGTGTGTGTGTCTGTGTGTGTGTGTGTGTGTGTGTGTGTGTAGGATCTACCAGTATGCTGCTGAAGTATCAATTAAGATGTTTCCATATAACTATCAATTTGACAAAGAAATTTTGAGGACAGGAATCTCCTCTCGTGGTGGTTAGGGGGACAGTTTCACTAACTGAAAGCCAACAGAGAACCCCAAGGGTACTGTGACAGACCGGCCCCAGCTGAAGAATGATGGGAATGAGAATTCTCCTGGCTGGGTGGAGTTGAAATGAGGGCTACTTTAGAATATTTATCTATGTTAGAAATCATGTACTACACAGGGAAATTTGAGAGGGGGGGGGAAGGAGAGGGGAGGGAGAGAGAATGTGAGTGAGCACATTTTCAAGATTAATACCCTTGAGTATGAAAAGAAGATAAAGATCTACCCTTAGACAGAAATGTAAATATCCATGTTCCAAACACTGGAACAGGAGGCAGCATGCAGGTAGGCTGGCAGAGTCCGATGGGGGCAACTGGTGAAGATTCTTTACTGAAGGCATCTTTTTTTCAGAAGTTATTGACTAAGGGCAAGAACTGGGAAGAAGATGCAGGTACTATGAGAAACAAAGGCACAGGTATAGTAGACATCCAAGTGCCAAGTATTAGCAAAATTTTCATACCAGCAGTCAGTAAATCTCTCAGGTGTGTGTTGCAACTGCTTGGCTCTGCAGCTGAAAGCCTGGAGCGGCAATGGGGTGGTAGGTAAGAACAGGCTATTTCCAGTAACACTTTCGTACAGGCACAGGCACAGGCACAGGCGGAGACTGTGGTTGTCATCTCCCGGCCTACTAGGAAACTAGACTGTAGAAATCCATAGATGCTTTAGGCCAGTGTTTCTCAACCTTACTAATGCTGGCGGACCTTTAATACAACTCCTCATATTGCAGTGACTTCCAATCAAAAATTATTTTCCTTGCTACTTCACAACTGTAATTTTGCTACTGTTGTGAATTATAATGCAAACATCTGTTATGCAACAACCCCCAAAGGGGTCACGACCTACAGGTTGATCTAGAGCATCCCTGAAGGCCCATCTTGATTTTTACTTTTAGATACTTTTACCATCCTAGCCTTCCTCCTAAGAGTATATTCCTTGTTTGTCAGAATTTTAGTGGGCCCTATCATCTGAGATAATTCCAAATATATGGACCAATTATGAAGTTGTGTTTTTAAGCAATGCAAGGGAGGACAGATGGGAATAAATGGTATTAAGTACCCACCTTCATGGTAAGAGGACAAGGAAACTCTGTGGGGGCTAGTTCTACTTGCAAATAATTAGCATGCTTAAGAGATGGGGTTCCTTTTGTTTATTTATTTATGTTTGTATTTTATATATACGAGTGCTTTGTCTGCATGTGTGTCTGCATACCAGAAGATAGCATCAGACAATTGTGAGCTGCCATGTGGGTGCTGGGAATTGAACTCAGGGCCTTCAGAAGAGCAGCGAGTGCTCTTAGCCACTGGGCCATCTCTCCAGCTCCCTAAAGATTGTTTTCCTAAAGCAGTAAATTTCTGGGATCTAGAGAATTCTTCTGTCTATGTTCGCACCTAAAACTTCTTTCTGCTCCATGCCACCTTCAGCGATTCACTGTATCCTGCTGTAGAAGAGATGCTGACACCCCACAAAACCTCAGACAGACCCCCTGGTAACAGCTGCGTGATAGAGGAGCCACGCCCTTCTGTCCCTCTTCCTGCCTGTCTCCCCCTTCCTTCTACCTTGCTTCCAGTGTGGCTATCAGGGGGAATGCCTGTGAATGCAAAGGCAGGACTGGTCCCAGCTGGGAGTGCTGGGAGCTATTGTGTCGGGATCCCTGGACAGAAGCTGCAGGGACTCATTCAGACACCTTGAGTCCCATGCACAGCTCTGTAAACAACTGTTTCCATCACCAGCAACAGATGGAGGAGATGAGAGGCACTGGCTACATTCTTGGTTTCTACAGAAACACAAATTTTCAAGGAACTTCATGTTATGATGAGGATCCTAAACAGACTTGAGATTTTGTCCTTTTTTTTTTTCTTGTATAAGGAAGCAGTTTTATCTGAACCAGACATATCAGTACATAAATACAATATATGCCTTCTAGGTAACAGATGTTATTACTTTAAAAAGTATATTTCAAATTAATTTAACTTTTATACTTATTCCATGTTTTCTAATTAAAAAGAGGAATAATACTGCCTTGATTTTCCAGTTCCCATCGAGTTTTTGATGTACTAATATTTTCATTAGATAAATCTACAGCTCTACTTTTAAAACGACTACATAATTCTACAGCTAATAAAATGACTACTTGGTGGAAAGTTTTCAGAGAATTTTATGGATGGCACTTTATTCCCCGGAGGACTTTCAGCCCAGAGATATCACAAATCCTCCATGGTTCACAGGATAGTAGTCTTGGAAATTCAACGTGAAACCAGATGTTCTCTGGGGGTCCCTTTCACGGCTCTGTAATTTAGTAATTTAATTCAAGAAACACATGAACTTATGAATATATTTTGGGAGCTTTGTTATGACAAAAGAGGCAAGATAACTTACAGCTCTTGATCTAGACTTTCGTATGTGTGGTCTATTTAATGTATCTACGTGAAATTAATTACAAACAGTTTACCTAACACTGCTAAGCCAGAGAAAGAGAAGGATTAATGTGTAACTGTCAGAAGAGTTATTTAAAAGCCCATTTCAAGGTCTCTTTTGGAAGAAGAAGAAAAAAAAATCCCTGTAATGTATAATTAAAGCTGTTGGGATGGTTTTCAGCCTGAGCGATGTTACAAATGCCAATGAAAAGTCTGTTTCCTCAATAAATTGAGCCATAAAATGTGGGTACAATTCCCCAGGGCTAAAAATGAAACATGGACAGGGATCCTTTAGTAAAGGGCACAGAGGGAGGACAAAGAAGCAATCGCATCTGAAAGCAATGACTGCATTACCTTAACACTAAGGTTCTTTTTCTGTGCCTGGGAGATGGCTCTCTAGTAAGAGCATTTGCTCCTTACACTTGAGGAGGCAATGAGTGTCGAATTGGGGAACTCCTGCATACCTGAAGCCTGAAGTATAACTTCAATATAAACCCAATTACAGCATCATTCATATTATCACAAATCAACGCAAGTTTATTAAAATGTTACAACCTGTACAGTCTTGACTGACAGAAGCTAATGTGATGATTCTAACCACAATTAACGGGTTTTGGACCTTCAAAGCAAAAGGCAGTAGGTTAACTACACTGAATCCTCAAATGCTTCATTTTAATATAAATGGTTGTTGACCCCCAGGTATCCAATTCAAAATCTTGTCCATTTGTGATTTAGCTACTAGGGGTTAAGAGCACAGGATCTCTGGCAGCTGATGTATTGCTAAAGTATGACTGCAAGCTCTTTCTATCCCACCAGCCTGAAGAGATGGCCAGTCATAAGGATCAACTCCTTCTACTTCAGTGCTTTCTTGAGAAGTGGAATCTATCATCCATCCATCCATCCATCCATCCATCCATCCATCCATCCATATCTGTCTGTCATCTATCTATCTATCTATCTATCTATCTATCTATCTATCAATCATCTACCTGGCTATCATTTATCTATCTATCAGTCTGTCAATCTGGCTATATGTATCTATCTGTCATCTATCTATATCTATCTATCTATCTATCTATCTATCATCTATCTATATCTGTCTGTCTATCTGCCGTCTATCTATCTATCTACCTGTCAATCTAGCTATATCTATCTGTCTATCTGCCATCTATTTAGCATTTATCTAACACCTATCTGTCTGCTGTCTGCTACCTATCATCTATGTACCACCTATCAATCTATAGAAATGTAGAGGGGAGGGAGGAAGAAAGGAAGTGAGAAAGAAGTATAGTTCCTCTATCAATGATTATCTGAAGAAGACACATCCTAAGATCCCCAGTAAATACCTAAAACTACAAATAGTACCGCAGTCTGTCCACACACACACACACACACACACACACACACACACACACACACGAGATGTACTTCTCTCTATACATGAAGCATTATAACAGATTAACAGCATTAACTAATCACAAGAGAGAGCACCCAACTCAATACACTACCATAAGTGAGATGAGATTACTGGTGTGGGCATTCTGACACAGCAACGGGTTACTACCGAAGGGCAAACTGAAGAATCCCTACAACACCAGGGCTGTTTAGCTGATAACCAGACAGCTATCTGGTGACTAATGGGAGGAAGTGCACACAGCACTTTTACTGGGTAGGATGGAGCTACACTGCTCAGTCAGAGTGACACACGATTTAAACCATATGGATTGTTTATTTGGGAGGCCATGCGTTTGGACAGTGAGTAACTTAGATTACAGCCGGTACTATGCTGGGTACGGGAGGAGTCCTGTAGGAACAATTTAGGGTCTTTCTTAGGAAATGCCTTTATGTCAAAACTAAACAGTTTTCTGGATGAAATTGAGCAATAACAGGACACATAAGGAAAACCCCCCTCATTCATGAGCACCTGCCCTATCTAACTACCCTCAGCTGAGAAAGGTACAACACAATGTGGCTCATACCTGAGGATCAGGAACATCATTCGCCTCTGTCACGGTGATGTGCTTGTCAGTGTTTTCTTCATCTTGTTCAATTGCTTTAAAAAAAAAATAAAATAAAGACAAACATATATTGCATCGTAAGAAAATGTTTCAGGTACTTTTTTCCAGATAACTTGTCAAGAAAAAAAAAAAAATAAAGCTGGACTCATGAAATGAAAACACAGCAATACCACTTGCTATTCCCATGGAAGGTTACCTGTCACACTGGGGTCTCGTCATCCACTCAATAACAGTGGGAAAGTTTAATCTCAGCTCTTCTCTCCATTCCATCACATCCTGACATTATCCTTTCGTTATTGTGCTTTGACAAAGGAACTCTGGTACGGGCAGGAGAGTGTCTATTCATTTTCATTGAGAAGAGTCATTAAATTAATATTCTTTTAATGAAGGGTTAAACCGGGGGCTTCACACTCTACCGCTGAGGTTGAGTTATGTTCACAGGTCATTCATTCTTTTAATTGTTTTTTAAAGGTTGAGATGACATCTCACTAAGGTATCAACATAAGCCTTGAACACTGGATCCTACTATCTCAACTTCCCAAGTAACTAGGAGTATAACTCTGCACACACACACACACACACACACACACACACACACACACACACACACACACGAGTATGCATGTGTGCACAGTGTTCTGAGTGACAAGGTAAGTGTCCTATTACAAAAGAAACAATGTTTTATGGCTCAGTTACTGGGTACGCTGTCACCATAAAATTGTCCCTTTCTTCTGGACCTCTTTGAAAGCATTCTATGGCCCTTCCCTCACCGCTACAAGAGCCTCCCACACGAGGCCCTGGTTCCAGCCTCTTCTTTACTTAACCCAGCATGGTACAACTCCTAATCAGTCTCAAATAATAAATAAAGTGCCATGCTCTGGCCTGTGCATTCTATATCTTAGCAGTCTGCTCACTACTGACAGGATTCCTCCTACTCTCCAGCTTCCTGGGAATCTCTACTCTCAACCAGACACTCAATAAAAATATAACATATGCAACTCTGATCCAAGCTTGACGACTGGACAATTTTTTAGTATGTAGGGCTTATTAAAAAGCAAGTGTGTGCTGGTGTATACTATGTGCCCGGCACTGGAGTTGTGCTCACAAACAAGACAGATATACCCCGATGATGTATGCATATTACCCAGGGAAACAGTCAGGTACAGCTACAAGAATAAATGTAAGATGAAGTAAGGGCTGGGGAGATGGCTAGCTGTATAAAGTCTCTTGCCACCTGAGGACCAGAGTGTGCAGTTTGTTTCCTGATTTCCACATGAACACCGCAGCATAATAAGCCCCCCCCACTTACTACACACACACACACACACACACACACACACACACAGAGGGGGAGAGAGAGAGAAAGTCAACGTAACTGTGATGGTTTGGAAGAAAATGGTCCCCAAAGGGACTGGCACTATTAGGAGGTGTGGCTGGCCCTGTTGGAGGAAGTGTGTCACTGTGGGGGCGGGCTTTCAGGTCTCTTTTGTTCAAGCTTCCCTCAGTGTGGCATTCAGTCTACTTCCTGCTGCCTACAAGCCACAGGACTCTCAGCTACTCCAGGATCACATCTGCGTGCAGGCCACAACGATCCCTGTCATGATGACAGTGGACCGAACCTCTGAAACTGTAAGGGAGCCACCCCAGTTAAATATTTTCTTTGTAAGAGTTACATGGTGTCTCTTCACAGCAGTAAAATCCCTAACTAAGAAGTTGGTACTGGGGACTGGGCTATTGTTGTGATAGGCCTGATCATGTTCTTATTGGAGGAATTTGGACTTTGGTACTTTGGGCTAGAAAAGCTGTGGAATGGTTTGAGCACTGCTTTATGGGCCATGCTAGTAGGAACATGGAAGACATAGGTGCTAAGAGTTATTTGCGCTGTTGGATGCTCACTCAACAGCTTTCAGAAGAAAAAAAAATTAGTATGTTGCCTAGAGCTTGTTCTTGTGATATTTTGGTGAAGAAAGTGGCTGCCTTTTGCCCTTGTCCGAAGAGTCTGTCTGAGGCTAAGTTTTAGATTAATTCTGTTGGCAAAGGAGATCTCAAAGCAGTCTAGTATCGACTCTGTTATTAGTGTTAACTCTGATGAAGATGTATAATGAAAAGGAACAAGCTGAAAAGGAAAAATATTTGAGGAGAAAAGGGGGATCGGAAAGTGGAATGAAGCTATGTCCTGTGTTCAGGGAGATACACGGATTAAAAAATGGAATAGAGGAAATGGTCACCTCAGGGCAAGATCCCACCCAACTAAGTTTCCAATTTGTAAAAAAGGAACTGAAGATAAAAAAGCTTAAAGCTGGGTGTGGTGGTGCACGCCTTTAATCCCAGCACTGGGAAGTCTGGTGGATCTCGGAGTTTGAAGCCAGCCTGGTCTACAGAGCAAATTTCAGAGGAGCCAAGCTTAGGCAGTGAAAGACAGAATGCTAGTGAAGATGTAATTGAACAAGATGGCCATGGTCCAGCCCCAGTAAGCAGCAGAACTTCCTTGGCAGCTCTGGCCATATGGTTCTGGGTTTAGAGATAAGGAGTTCGGGAATAAAGCCACAGAGGCCAGACATGCGTCAGGGGTCTCCCTGAATGGAAGCCTAGCAGAGAGGCCATTTCGTGAAGGTGTGAAGTTGAAGCCTGGGTTACCTTGGAGAACAAAGATGTTGGAGATGTCAGAGTTGTGGGTTACCTGCTAAGGAGGGCGGCTAACAGGAAGTGGAGCCAGGCCCGAGAGACAGAATTGAGCCTCACTCAAAGCTGGTTGGAGTTGGAGATCTGAAGAGCATTTTGACATCAGACATAGACGCGGAGTTTGGAGTTTGCCCAGTTGGTTTCCTGTCTTGCTTTCCTCACTACTCTCCCCTCCTTACATTCTGGAATGGTAATGTATGCCCTGCGCCATTATATATTAGAGGTACATGACTTTTGGTTTTATAGGGTAATTACAGCTAAGGGATTGCATGAATCTCAGAAGAGACTTTGAATTTTTAAATGTGGTTGAGACAGTGATAGACTACGGGGACTTTTGAAGTTGGACTAAATGTACTTTGCCTTTGGGGGCCAGAGAGTGGAATGTGGTGGCTTGAAAGAAAATGTTCCCCAAGGGGAGTGGCCTTGTTGGAGGGAGTGTGTCACCGCAGGAGTAGGCCTTGAGGTCTCTTCTGCTCAAGCTTCCCTCAGCGTAACAGATATGGGACTCTCAGCTTCTTCCCTAACACCCCATCTGTCTGCATGCTTCCTTGTCCCCCACCGTTGTGATTGTGAACTGAGCTCTGAAACTGTAAGGGAGCCCCCTCAATTGAATGGTTTCCTTATAAGAGTTGCCATGGTCATGGCGCCTTTTCACGGCAATAAAAAACCCTCGATGTTAACGGAGATAAGATGAAAAGCCACACAGGGACAACTATGAGAAATGCAGCAGACCCACTGGGGTGGGGGAGGGGCGAACCATGCGAGCCGGGAGGACATGGTTGGCGCTGCTTTGAATAGTCATGGTTGAGATGAGACCTGGGGCCGTGCTAACCACCCGCTGCAGGCCACAGTAAATTTAGACTGGAACCAGAGGACACGGTGAACCACTGAAGAACTTATGTCCTTCGACGCCTATGTCCTCACGTTCTGTCTATCTGTTTGCGGGTGATAAAGAGGTCACAGCAGCAAGCAGGAACAGAGAGGCCAGACGGGTGACTGTCACAGAAGCCGTCCTTAGAAATGGGATGACTTAGGCTACGGGGACAGCAAGGAGAGAGATGAACGTGGAGGACCTGGGCTATACTTGGACAGAATGAACTCCACATTGGCTGAGTGTGGGGGGCGGGTGCAGGAAAGAGATGATGACCAATGAATCAGCAGTCAATGATGACCCTAAGCTGGTCTTAGGCAGAGCCCTGTGCTCATCGTAACATCCATCCTTCTGCCCTCTCCATCAGGGAAGACAACCATCTACTGCCCTGACTGCACTCATGGAATCACTCACTGTGGACTAATGAATACTATACTTTTTTTTTTTCTGAGCAGTTTTTAGAATACCATTTTATATCTACATCCACATACCGGAGGATAGAGAAAAGAGAATGTCCCATGCCAGCATATAAATAATCTCAGTTTTTAAAAAAAAAATACACGCGGAATAATCATAACTCTCAGGGTGCATTTGGCCCCTGGCTCACATACATCTCTACAGAACAAAACTTATTTGTTCTAGGCTTTCAGGGAAAACATGAAATCATGCACGTGAAATAATGTAGTTGGAACTTTCTACTGATCCCATAATATATACACCGACGTCAAAGACTGTGTTAGGAGGCGACTTCTCTCTCCACGTCTCCCAAAAGTGAGGCTGGTGGCAAGAGGAGGAAGAGGTGGGTAGTTGTTTAGATTCAGGGTTCAATTTTTCTCTTATCTGATCAAATAAGCGTAGGTTGGGGGAAGAGTTTCTAAGCAAATATTGACTCTGGGGCAGTTCCCTCCAGCAGAACACGTACACAGGAATGATACTTCTGGGACCAGAGAGGCTAGAAGCCTCACCTTCTGCCAACACAAACCATCCCCTTATCTCTCCACACACAGAATCTAAAAGCAAGAAACAGCCTTTAAAAACAACCTTCAGCATAACAAAAACACAAGTATAAGACTCAAGAGTATGTACTCTGAATAGTGAACATTAGAGGCCACATGAGAACTAACAGTATATGTGAACTACTTAGCGCTAATCCACTTAAGAGTATTTAGTTTAAATGCATCTGTTTGTAAATTAGCCAGGAGGGAGCTCACATCACTAGGGCTGATAGCTTCCAAGGCTGGAAAGGCCTGCCTTGACAGCACTTTATTTCTTCCTTTTAACTTTTCTTTTAGAGCTTCACGCATAAGTACTGCGCTTATATAATTATCATCACCCTCCCCTAATGCCCCTCAGCCTCCTCCCACGTGCCCCCCAACTCCTCAAATCCATCACCTCCTCACTATTGTTACACACAAACAGACACACACGTGCACACACACAAAACGCACACGTGCACGCACGCACACATGCACACATGCGCGCCCACACATACTTGCACACACACATGCACACACGCACTTGCACACACACATGCACACACATGCAAACGCACGAACACACAGACACACACATGCACACACACAAAAAACGCACAGTGCATGCACGCACACATGCACACATGCGCACACACATGCATACACACATGCACACGCGTGCACTTGCACACACACATGCAAACGCACGCACACACATGCACACACACAAAACGCACACGTGCACGCGTGCACACGTGCACGCACACACATGCACTTGCACATGCACACACACATGCAAATGCACGTACGCACAGACACACACACACAGACACACACATGCACACATATACACACACACACATACCTATCTACCTTATGAGCCCATTTAGTGCTGCTTGTATTAATGTGTTTGTGGCTGACCACCGGGGACTGGGGACTGGATAGCCTGTCTGGAGGTCATCCGCAGAGAAAGCCATTTAACTGCCTACGACTCTTCATCTTGGGTGGGGACTTATGAAAGTTCCCCCATCCACATCAGCACGTGGACCCGCGTTTTCGTTATGTGAGGATGTGAGGGGCGGGGAACCCTTCTTCATTCATTGTTAGTGGGATTGCAAACCGGTGTAACAATGGTGGAGATCAGTGTGGAGAATTCTCAAGAAGCTGAAAGAGGATCTACTCTATGACCCGGCTTTGCAGTCCTGGGAACGAACATGCCCAAAGGACTCCGCGGGCGTCCTACTCTGCAGATACTTGCTCAGCTTTGCTCATTGCTGCTGCTCTATTTGAGATATCCAGGAAATGGGAAAGACCTAAATGTCCTTCCGCTGATGCGTGGAAAATGAAAGTGTAGAATGTATGAATTCTATTCAGCTGTACAGAAAAACCCAATCGTGAAATGCACGAGTGAACAAAGAGAACCACAAACTAGTGTACTAAGGGAGGTAACCCAGGCCCAGGAAGATAGACGCCTGTGTCCCCAGAACAAGCCTCCCTCTCTCTCTCTCTCTCTCCCTCCTTTCGGTTGCTTTTTAATGTGCATGAGTGTTTGTATACACACCACATGCACGTCTGAGGCCTTTGGAGGTCAGAAGAGGGTGTCATAATCCCCTAGAACTGGACACAGACAGTTGTGAGCAGGCATGTGACTGATGCGGACCCAACTAGTGTTCTCTGTAAGAGCAGCCAGTGTTTGTAACTGAGAACCATCTCCCCAGTCCCACGGAAAGAGTTTTCTGTCCCCGCAACTCACTATGACGGACGCTAGGGGAATCTCTCCTAGCGTCCTAAACCAAAATGTAACTGGCAGCCTTTCGTTCTTAAAAATTTTATTTACTTTTTGTTTCTGACAGAGTCTTGCCTCAGACCCCCTAGCTGATCTAACACTATGCTGTTATGGATTATTACTTTAACTCTGTAAAGGTGCATTGCATTTGCTCATGCTGCATTTGTTTAATTGTGTATGGAAGTGTTGCTGTTTTACCTTGCCCGCCTAAGGCACATGATTGGTCCAATAAAAAGGTGAATGGCAGTAGCTAGAATAAGAGAGAAAGAGAGAGAGGTACCCGGGGGCCAAATACACAGACAGACACAGAGTAGGACATACAGAATGACAGAAAGGTAAAAAGTCCCAAGGCAAAATGTAGATCAAGAAAAACAGGTTAAATTGAGTTACAAGAGCTAAGCTAGTGGGATGAGCATAAGATAAGGCCAAGCATTCATAACTAATATTAAGTCTCTGTGTCATGATTTGGGAGCTGACTGGTAGCCCAGAAGAAAGCCTGTTACACTATGTTGCCCAGGCTGGCCTCCAAATCACAGCAGTGTCCTTTAAACGTGATGTTTATTGAATGTGTCCTTGACAACTTTGTCAAGGTGATAACTGTACTCACAGGTAGCACTAGACACATAAGAGCAATGTGTTACAGTGAGTACACTGCTTTTAAAAATAGATCAACCTGGTTGTTTTGTTTTGTTTGTTCGTTTGGCTGGTTTTGGTTTTCCAAAGAATTTACAAGTCAAAGGAAACTTTTCCTGCAGATAGAAGAAATTCAGCATTTCAAGTCACTTGGGAACAGTCAGCAAAGATAATTAAGAAAGATAATTTGCTCATCACTTTGCAAAGAGTTTAAGATGTGGCAACAGGAGAATCCCTCACGCATTCGGGCATCTTCTCCGAAGCAGTGCCTGCCACACTGCATACCGAACAGTCCATTCTCGGTGTTCTGTTTTCCAGAGATAGTCTGACTGTAGCTCAGGCTACTCTCCTGCCTCCACTTCCTGAGTGCTGGTTGTTTCAGGCGACACCACATATTTACTCATGCTAATCTCGGAACGAATTCCTTTTCAATTCTTTTCCTTCTTCTGGGAAACAGGACAGAATGTAACAGAAAAAAAAAAAAAAAAAAAAAAAAAAAAACTGAAAAAAATAGTTAAGATCAGAATGTATTGGAACTGGTACTTTCTATTGGGGGGTGTGATGTGTAGAGATGGAGGCGGGGGGGGGGGTCCCTGATGTGTTCTGTGGGCTGTGACCATAAAACAAAAAAGGTTGGAAAACCCTGCAGAGTTTCCAGCCACAGGAGGCAGGGCCCAGCTCCTCTTTATGTAAATAATCAGCTGTTGTTTTGTACCATCCTGCAGAGGGCTCATAATATTTTTTTAGGAAGCCCCTCCACAGCACACCCTGCACATTCAGCCAGTAACTGTGTGCAAAGCAGCAGGGTAGCCAGCTGCAGCAACATGGGCACGTGCTGCCAACACAATGACCGCCGCTTCCAAATGCTCGAGTCCCTCCTTACCCCGAAAAACAAGAAAAGCAGCCACAAACCTTTACTGCATCCATGACAGTGTTTATTTCAGTGTTGAAATTTGAAAATTAGAGGTCAGTCTTTGCAGCCTAGTTCCTGCATGCACTTTGAGTCTGGATTCACCCACACACACCTCAATGCTGACGAGGGGTAAGTCTCCCTCCCTCCCTTGCTGATGAGGGGTAAGTCTCCTTCCTTCCCTCCCTCCCTCCCTCCCTTTCTCTCTCTCTCTCTCTCTCTCTCTCTCTCTCACACACACACACACACACACACACACACACACACGTCTAACGAGGTTGTTTCCTCTCTGCCCTGTTCTGTTAGCATGTCAGCTGGTGGTGGAACTATTCATTTCAAATGCCCCGTTCCATGTCCTTTTTTATCCTGCAAGCTGGGCCTGGGCTCCCCTCGTCCTTTGCTGCTTTCCTTGGTGATTGTATCTGCTCCTACAAGGTTTCCGTTTTCACCACCATGCGGGCTATTCACCGATCTTGGTTTCTATGCCCGCCCTCATTGCCAATCACACCCTGAATCCTTGCATTTTACACAACCTGAGGTCAGCGAGGGAAAAGTTTCTGTGGCAGGTGTGGTAGGGATGCTCGGGAATGAGCTCGGGAGTGATCTACTTGATAAAGTGTGAGGAGGCTAAGATCTGGGTCACAGGTTCCGCCATTACATGCCCTCAGCCGCTTCTCCGACCCCAGCATGGTGCTCTTGGTGGGGTCTGAGGGGAGTAGAACCTTTATGAGATGTGGCTGGATGAGTGGTATTAAGGCTTCTATTGCATTCTCTACAAAGGGTTATTTAGTGGGTCTCCAGCCTCCTCCTTGTCCCTCCTAGATCCTGGCCAGAGGTGAGTAATTTCGCTGTTCCACATATGTCCATCAAGATGGGCTGTAGTGAGTGGCCTTTGCAGTAAATTTGTAACGGTGGCCACACCCCCTTAGAGGGGCCTCAGGCAGACAGAAGCAGAAAGAGGGAAGCTTGAGGCATGGCTTTGTTGGGTGCTTCCTTTCTGGCGGGCAAGGGCAGAGAAACGCTCCCATGGTTCTTTGTACTTTTCTGTGTAAGTGTTCCCCAATAGACACTAATTCATCATTTATCTTGGGTCTAGTGAAATCATCACATCCTCCTCTTCAATGAGCTTATCTCCCCACAAGCCCAAAGTAATAGGCCGAAACTTCAAAACCTATAGACTCAAATAAGTCCTTTCTCTTTCTAAGTTTAATTTCAGTGATGGAAATCTGACCGGCATAGGCCGGAGGAACGCAGAGGCCATTTAACAGCGTGTGAAGGAGTATAGATAAAGTCAAATACAGTCCCTGTAGTGAATAATAGTGTGTCACTAGAGTCCTTACTGTCCCTGGCACATGACCTCCACTGTAGGGTGCTTCCACTGGGTCTTGTCAGAGCCCTGTGTAATGCGCCTTGAAAAGCCACACTGAGGTGCCTAGCCCCTGGTGACAGGCTAATAATGCCATGTCACCTTGTGCCAACACATTAAATATCTACTCAGCATCTATGTAGTGGACCAGTGGGAAACTTAGTTTCTTTCTTTCTTTCTTTCTTCTTTCCTTCCTTTCTTTTTTTTTTTTTTTTTAAAGGTGTCATCTCTTAGAATTTATCAGGTTTCCCCTTTTGTGAATCACTTAACTTAGTAGTTTTGCCAAGACTTTAAAAATATTAAAATGATAAACTATACTCGCATGTATTTTCTCATTCTCCTAACAACTTTTCACGACACGTCTGTTCTGATATAATTACTAAGACTTACATTATGTTCACGGACAAAGTTGTGAGCAAACCATGGAGTGATCCATGTACCATTTGGTTTCATAAAGACCACTAAGGGACTGTAGAAATGGCTCAGAGGTTAAGAGCACTGGCTGCCCTTCCAGAGGACCTGAGTTCAATTCCCAGAAACCACACGGTGGTGGCTCAC
This sequence comes from Phodopus roborovskii, assembly GCF_943737965.1. Classification (NCBI taxonomy): domain Eukaryota; kingdom Metazoa; phylum Chordata; class Mammalia; order Rodentia; family Cricetidae; genus Phodopus; species Phodopus roborovskii. The sequence goes on from NW_026125575.1 coordinate 1,890,729, forward strand.
AACCATCTACAATGAGATATGGTGCCCTCTTCTGGTGTGAGGGCAGAACGCTGTATACATAATAGATAAATAATGACCACTAATCACCCCATCCGTGCTAACAAGTTGCAAACTGAAGGGGCTGCCTCATGGATTCTTGATAACCCCATGAGGTTCTAGGGCAGGTGAAGGCCTGGTCCTCCCTTCAATCTGTTTCCAGGTGCTCTTAAGATTACCCTTATCTAACAGATAAAAACACCGAGCCCCAAAGATGGTAAATAGTTCTAGATTGGCACCGGAAACCAGTGAAGGAGACAGCTTAGGCACTCAGGTCTCACTGTATCAAAATGTTCTAAGAACTTAATTGAAAGGAAGGGGTTAGTTACCACGAGTGCTCCAAACAAGAGTGGACCTGAATAATCCACTAGGAGTTCAGGTTCTAAAAATTAGAGCTCCAATGACTTAATCTTTTCTCTTTAAATGTCCCTACCCAACTCCCTTCCCACAACCCTCCTGCTGCCTCTTGAACCACAGATTCAGACAGACCATATAAACGCTGCTGCATGGCTTTCCAGTGCAGGGTGGGCAGGAGTCTACCAGAATCAGTCACGGCAACACTAGGCAATGAAGGTGTTACCAAGGACAGCATTCTTGCTGTTTTGCTCCCTTGATTTTAAGGTAGAAAGTTTTCCATTCCAAATGGTAGGTCTTTGTCAAGACTCCCCAAACTCCCTTCTCATGAAGTCTTAACAGAGTTTACTTTCAAGTAAGATTTAATAAGTTGTTAATGGAAAAGTTACTCAACAGGAAAAGGAAAAAAAATGATAATGTCACTAGAGCAAAGAGTGTTACCTATCAGACCCCTTAAAGAGAACATAGATATTTACCACATTGGCCAGGGCAACAAAGAGGTTAATTCATAGTCAATCCATGCAAGTAACCTATTTTGTTGCTATGCTGGCCAGAAATGTATTAGGGGAGAAAAACTGTTTGATTTTAATTCGAAGACGACTTGTGCTTCATTCAAGTTTTACAAAAAGAACAAAAATCAAGCAATCCTTGGTTACAATCCCCTCCCCCTATATTTTTCAAGAGGGACAGACACTTCAGGCCTTTTGAAGTTGCCATTCAAGATGTGTTCTGGCTAGGGGACAGATGGAGGCCAATCTGCTATAATCCCACGGTGCAGGAGACAACCAGACATGACTCTGAGACACTGTGAAGTGTCCGCTCGCTTTACAGATCCTAAAGCACTCCATTACTCTATATAATTTCTCCAGGGAATTAAATTCCAAAAGATTTATCTAAGCCAGTAAAAGAGAGATGATTTCCAGGCCTAACTACGCCAGCACAAAGCAATGCACTTTTTATGCCCTGTCATTTACCGACCAACAAGCCCAAGGGCATGTGCTATGAGTTCCATTTCACAGACTAAGAAATGAGCCTTGGGAAGCCACTAAGTCATACTGCCTGGCTAAACCGGGGCTGGGCTAGAGTCCCTTGGTTTGTTTTTCAAGGCTACATAATCATGCCTTTAAGACAGTAAGCCAGAGACAAAGCAGGTCACATTTCCATGCAGCACCCTTATTAACTAAGGGTTTACAGTAGATAATCCACATTAGCATATATTAACTGTATAAAACAGCCGTCTTTATACTTTACATACTATATAATATTCACTTCCTCACTAACCTGTCTTATCTTTCCTCCTTTCCTTCTGGTCCCTCACCCAAATAGCCTGCCTTTTATTTTCATGTCTAGATTCCACAAATGAGGAAGATATGTCATCCCTGTCCCTCTCAACATGATAATCCCCACCCTTATGCATTTTATTTTTTTGTTTATTAATACTTTTACTGTTTCAGGTTTTCATAATGGTATATAGCATATTTTGATTAAGTCCTCCCCTACTAATCCCCATTACTCCCTTATCTCCACAACCACTTTCCCTCCCAACTTTCTGTGTTCTTTAAAACCCACGGAATCCATTTAGTGCTGCCTGTATGGATATGGGTGTGGGAACATCTACTAAAACATGGCCAGCTTTTCAGGGGGCATCTCATTGAAATGAAGGGAGTCTCCCATCAGCCATCAATTGCCAAGAGCTCCTGGGCAACGGGAGGGACTTCATGAGCTCCTTCCATTCATTACACATGCTAGGGTTTCCGTTGATCTTCTGCTGGTTGTGTGCATAAAGTTGTAATGGCATCTTGTTTCTATAGTGGACTTGGGGGTGGTGGCCACACCTTAGGGTGCAGCTTTAGGTGTGCAGACAGATGTGACCCCTTACAAGGAGGAGGGGCTGGCCTAAGCTCTCTTGGGTTGTGGTCCGGGCATCTTGAAGGGCAGAGACTGCATCTTCAGGAGCAGGAAGACTCTGGTGGTTATTTACCATCATTGTGTGAGTGCTCCCTTTAATAAACTCCTCTTAATCCTTTACCTGGGAATTTGTGGGCTTCCTTTAAACCCGCCTTCACACAGCCACAGCCAGTGAATTAATTTGTGCCACAGCACTGTCACAGCCAGCAGACCCCATTTCCCTGCAGACCCCACTGACTGCCTCTTCCACAATGACCCGGGATCCTTGAGGGTAGGGGTATGCTACGGAGACACCATTTTAGAACTAAGCATTCCAGTCTCTAGTTTTCAGTACTCTAAGCGGTTGTGAATCTTTGTATCAGTCATCATCCACTACAAAGAGAACCTTCTCAGGCGAGGGTTGAGAGAAGCACTAACCAACAGGTAACGAAGATAAGAACTTAGGGGCAGGTTATTGTATTGCTATGTCTATTTAGCAGAATAATAATGTTACCCTATTATTCAGCCATGGGCTTTGGACCACTTAATGGTGGTAGCAGGCCCAAGTTCAGTCTTGTGGAGTAGGATTTAAATCCCATATCAGTCATACCATTTTTCCACCAGTGGGCATAATGTGATATTTTTTTCTCCTTTATGGCTGAAGAACACTCTGTGTGTGTGTGTGTATGTGTATGTGTTTGCGAGCGTGTGTGTGCACATACATGTAAGTGTGTTTTCTTCTTACATGTCTTTATTCATCTGTTGATGAGTATTTACCTAGTTTCATAATCTGTCTACTGTAAATAATATAGTGATAAACACATGTACAGGTATCACCTTAGTAAGCTGCCTCAGATTCCCTATGGTATATATTGCTATGGATAGATGGATAGATGATATGGGGTTTATATTTTTAGGTTTTTGTTTTTGGAACTCCCATACCGATTTCCATCCTAACTGTATTTATCTTCTACCAGTACTGTACATAGGGCCCCTTCCCTACCCCTATCCTTACCCTTACCAAATTCCTCATTCTTGATACTATTTTTGATGGTGGGTTGCATTTCTCTAATGGGTAAACGTGTTGAATGTTTTCCCATGTATTTACTGACTAATCCTATCTCCTTTGACAACTGTCTGTTCAGTTTGTTTGCCAATTTATTTACTGGTTTGTTTGTTCTCTTGGTGATTTATAATTCTTGGCTCTTTACAATATTCTAGGTCTTACTCTCTAGGAGATGAATAACTGGCAAAGACCATTTCCCCTTCTGTAGGCTATCTCTTGACTGGTAATGGCTTCCTTTGCAGTATATCAGTATAGACACTTTGCTTCATCTCATGCAATCTCATCTTTGAATCCCTGATGGCATCTTCTGTGCTATTAGAATTCTTTATTGGAAACTCCTTTCATCTTTGAGTGTTTTCCTCTACTAATTTGCAAGCATCAGGTCTTACATTAAAGCCTCTGGTTCATTTTAATTGATTTTTGTACAGGGTGGTGCAAGCAGAAAAACTAAGTTTTATTCTCCTATATGTGGAAATCCAGTTGGCCAACACCATTTGCCATTGTCTTTTCTCCAGTGTGTATTTCTGATAACTTTGTTCAGGATCAGGGAGCTGCTGCATGACTATAACTGGTTCTTCATAAGAACTTTGACATTATTTTTTTATATTTATGTGAAGAGTATCGTTGGAAATTTTTAGGATGACATTGCATAGGTAGACTACTATTTTTGGTAGTACAGCCAATTTCACACTATTGTCTATCCCTGACATTAGAGGCCTTCTAGAGCCTTCTTTCAATTGCTATTTTAGGTATTCATAGTCTCTGTTGTAAAAGCCTTTTACCTCCTGAGATTAGACAACCAGTATTTTCAAATTACAGTATTACAACCTTTGTGCAATTCCTATCACATGTTGTATTTCTGGACCATCAATAATCGTACTGCTAAATCTTTTCCACCAATATTATGGTGGAATTTTAAAGCATGCAATAGAACTCCCATAATTTCACGGAGGTCCTTGTGCTTGTAAACAAAAGTCAATAAAACAAACAAAAGGCAAAGGACAGCTTAAAAGAGTCCAAAAGGGATGCAAAATTTTCCCTTATGCATCACCCAAATCTCTCCTGCTGGACAGAAAGGAGCGGTCACTCACTCTACATCGGGGAAAACAGGAACATTTCTGAAGTACTCCCGGATGATCTTTACTAAGCTGTATCAACTCACTGAGCATCAATGCCTCCACCGCAAAAAGGGGTAAAGGACAATGCAAGGATGGACTGTGGAAAAAGGCAATAAAGTGCCGGCTTTGTCGGGAGCTAATGTGCATTTCTCTTTGGCACTTTCATCTGTGAATGGGATCTTCTTTCTTTTTTCCTAATCAGATCCACCTACCACTGGACTGAAGTCAAAGCTAAAACATGGAAAGGCAGAGTCACTAATGCCCGCATCTCCTCATCTAGGTAGAAATCTTCTAACAGCAGGATTTTAAAAGTAGGCATTACCTTCCTTCACACACCAGGAACCAGCTCTGCTAAACCCTGAACTCCCATCCTTCTCCCCTGCAACTGAAGGGCCACGAGTTGTCTCCATGAGGAAGAAAATCACAAAATGGCAGGCTGGAAAAGCTCAGGGCTGCTGCATATTGCTTTGTGGATAATGGAGAAAAGCATGAAAAAAAAAAAAAAAAAAGGCAGAAGAAATGTGAGACAAGAGCCATAAGTTGACACCCCTTCTGCCCTAGCAGGGCTTGGGCCTGAGGTGAAGCCAGGAAGATGGCTCCGAAGACTGTCAACCACATGCACCATAGAGACTGCCTCAGGCTCAGCCTCTGGCCAACTTAGAGTATCTCAACATCAACAGCACTGAATCTTGGAGCAGTGTGGATACAGACTTTGATTTTCTGGAGCTTCTCTTTCTCCAGATGGGAAGCATCCAGAAGTTTCTACATGTCTCAGGGGGCAGGGGCAGGGGCAGGGCCAGGGCCAGGGCCAGGGCCAGGGGCAGGGACAGGGCCAGGGGCAGGGACAGGTTGAGCTCCACAAAGTAAGTCTTTAGCAGAGTAGGCAAGCCAAAGCAGCTGCTACTCTTCACTATGAAGGCAGCAACTGACATCCTTCAACAAGTCCTACGTGCTAGGTACTGAATAATCTAGAAAGGGGATTGGATCAGCCTCAGCAGGGGTTACATCCCAAACAGCCTGTTTGCCCCGAAAACAATGCAAATCAGAAGCAGCTAGCACCTTGCTCACTACAGTGGGTGGCAGGCTGTGAGGGCCATGGAGCAGTTCTCTGTATTTCAGTGTCATGGATAACTAAGAGTTTACACTACCCTTTAGAGAGTTCATATAACCCTTAACGGCTCATAAGAGACAATGCAATCTCTTAACACTGGCATATTTGAAGAAAAAAGTTTTGATGCAGTACTGGTTATCAGGCCAAAGTAAATCTGAATTAAACTAAGGACAGCTGTATCTATTTGTAGGATAAAATGTGATCTATTTTACACATGTATAAAGAGTGATTTCATGACATTATAGAAGGTCACTGCTGTATCTGGGAACACACTGGTTTCAGGGGGTTGGTCCTTAAACTGAAGGCGTTCAAGGCCCTTTTATAAAAGGGTGCTTTGTTTGTAACCTGCAAGACCCTTTCATGTGCTTTAATGCGCTGCCATAATAATACAGTGCAAATGCAATACACACAGTCGCTAAGCTATTTTTCAGAGAATAAGCGAAAATACCTGCACATGTTTAGTACATATGTTACCACAGTGGCTCTAACAAAACATGCACGAATAAGGTGCACACGCGTAGGAAACGTGTGCTGGAGAACATCGGGTTTCTAGGAGGTAGAGGAGACTACCGCAGGATTTGGTCACGGTATCTAGCAAATTCAAGTTTTGCCTTGTGAAAAGTATTTCTGTCCATTGCTGACTGAACCCAGGAAGGACAGACAACTCCAAAGGAGGAGCCTCCGAGATAGCATGAAACACACCTGGATACCAAAGTCTCAGCACGAAAGAGATGCATTCACCTGGGAATTACAAGAGGGTTCCCTTTGGCTGACAGGCACTTGGCCAGGGTTGGGGTGGTTGCCTCCAGTTGTCTAGAAGGAGAACAAAGGAGTTGAGGCAGTGGGCTTCCCTTCATGCAGCCTGGTGGGTGTGAGAGACCTTCTCAGGACCAACACACCAGGTAGGTACATACACTGTGGAGTCAGTACAGAAAGCCAATACATCTGATCTCCTCGCTTACCATTTCAGAGTAAACATACTTAAAACCCGTCCTTTAAGCAGCTTTGAAATATACAGCATGTGGCAATGAACTTGGTTACCAGTCTGTGGAACAACTTCCAGCTTCCCTTCTGCCTGACTGAAGCTCTGTATCACTTAGCTATCTATCATATCCAGTTCTCCTCATTCCCCATTCTGCAAGTCTCTGGTAACACTGCTCTGCCTTGTCGTTCTACTCCTTTTAGACGGACCTTTCCTTAATTTTATTTATTTACTTTTTTAAACTGGGCATATACACGAGACCATCAAGGACTTGTCTTTCTATGCCTGGATTATTCTGATCGGCGGGGTAGCCTTCAAGTTATGACCAGAATGGCAAGATATCCCGAAAGGAGCAATAGTGGCACTTATATCCAGAAGGTAACCAACAGCTGTCTAATTAGGCTTAAGGCATGGTCAACAGGACCATTTATTCCTGGTTCTGTAAACTGAGACCACGACCCATGGCTAGCAGGGCCATGGACCCTGGGAGAGATCTTACTACTGCCTTACATTAAACCAGTATAATCTCTAACTATATTCTAAATATTCGTCCTTACCTTATAACCACTAATAAATGTAGTTTTCACTCTTGCCAAAGCTTTTTCCATCCCTGGCGGGGGTGGGGAGGGGGCTGAGGGTGGGGTGCAGTTGTTCAAAATGCAGAGAACAACCACGTACTATACGGTGCCAGCCCCAAGGGACATTTACAACATGACCCTACACTTAAGGCTCAGGCAACATTGTGGAAGGGTGTGTGTGTGTGTGTGTGTGTGTGTGTGTGTGTGTGTGTGTGTGTAAGCTGTGACAACCAGGGGACAAGGATGGGATGTTTGCTGCAGTCCGTGCCTTCTACACGAGCCAGAGAGGTTGCCCAGCAACCATAAACAATCCAGTTTCCTACACAAGACCTCAGAAAAGGATTCTGGGGATTATAAAATGTCACCCCTAAAGGAGCTATACACAATTAATGGTTGCTGAGGAACGAAGACTGAAGACAAGTACTATGATAAGCCAGCCAATCCCAAGGGGTCAGGCCTCAGCATCACCCAATGATCTCAGCAGGTTGTGTTTATAAACTTACACACACACACACACACACACACACACACACACACACACACAAAACTGTAACTATAACTAAAGAAAATGAAGCTATGAACTTGAGGAGCGGGGGAAAATATGGAAGGATTAAGGGAAGAGATAAAAGACGGGGAGAATGATATAAACATTGTGCTGAAACATAAGATTCTTAAAAACAAATAAAAATTAAAATCTGCTTCCACACCGCCAATTAGAATCAGCGCCACTAAGAGTCTTCCTGGCCGGTTTCTATTGAGAAACTTTGGTCAGAACATGTACTTACTCTCTGCTGCCCCAGGCAAACGCTGGAGACAAATCTCATCTATGAAACTTTCATTGTCAGTATCATCAAAGACCTATCTACCCTTCCACTATCACTCCCAAGTCAAAATCTCTACTCAGCTACAGAAACACCGACAAGCCAATAAACCAATTAGTAGTCGCAGTTTAAGCATGGTTTTGATTCTCTAGACCATGGTTGGCAAGGCCAACAACAAATGCTCTTCAACAAACACCAGCTCAATTCCTGAGGCTGTAGATCCAGCTTTCACAAATATGTATCAAGGCCTGGGACTGGAATCACCTAGGGCTAAACACAGGCTGGTTAAAAAAAAAAAAAAAAAAATCAGGTGCCAGGGCCTCTCCCTACATTTAAATGATGACCCAGAGGCAGGACCCAGGTGCCAGAACAGCTAAGTGGTGAGAATGACATTGTAGGCAAACTGAAACTCAGAGCCATGTTCCAGAGGGAGAGAGGGAGAGAGGGAGGGAGAGAGAGAGAGAGAGAGAGAGAGAGAGAGAGAGAGAGAGAGAGAGAGAGAGAGAGAGAGAGAATGTTCCAGTCAGTCAAGGAGGAAGTTGGGAGCATCTGTTCAGAAAAAAGACACAGACTTATCTTATCCGGTATCTATCCATCTGTTTCCACATCCGAGCACAAACTACGTGTCAAAAGCCACACTTGAATTGTGCATATACTCCGGGGCTGCAGGGTGAACTTTTCACCATTGCAGGCCCCACAGGGCTAGAGCACAGTGTTCTCAGAGCCTGACTAGAAATGCAAACGGCTGAAACTATGTTTATCTACTTAGCAAGGAAAGGGCTGCTTTAGAAATGCTCAGTGTTTATGTGTTTATGCAAATGAAGGGAATTAATGCATGAAGCAAGCCTGCCATGAGCATCTCTCCTGGAGGTAGAATTCAGCTGAGGTGCAGTGTGTTCCAGGCTGCCGACTGGGGGAGTAAGGTACACTGCCATCGCACACTGCGTTATCAGCACAGCTCCACTGAGAACAGCTCCATTTTCATGGCTACTTATACAATTAGACTTCTAATGTGACGAATGATGGACAATTGTTGGGTCATGTGGCCAAGACAAAGATTTCCCATGGTGCCTCTTACTTGTCAATACAAATGACAGCAGAAAATGCGCCCTGGGGTGGGGGTGGCGGGGACGGGGCCTTCGGATTTTTCAATGGTGAAAAATGTCAATGAAATGGGAAAATGTAGGGGGAGGATATTAGAGTATCTGCATTCAATATTGCCATACTTGTACGGAGTCAACCACAATGCGCGATTAGGAGACATGAACTGGCTGGTACCTGGCAGCTAACACGGTACTGTAGTCTTAGGCTAAGCACACCTCTTCCTTTTATTAAAAAGGATTCTGGACAACTTACCATGAGAAGGTAACACAGTCAGTGTGGCAGTCAGATTTCCTGACAACACTCCCAAACCATGAGACTTTGGTAGGTTATGGCGTTTTACTAGACTGCAGAATTTCATGACTCTAGGAATACTGTGCATGGCAGGGATTATTCTTAAGGAATATTTTAGTACCTGAGAGAGAAGATGCTAGCTGTAATATAGCTTTCCTTTTAATTATGTGATCATTCTCTTCTAACCATCCCTGAAAGATTTCCATGTTTAATATTTTAAACCAGCTGCAGAATTGCTTTCACTCAATACCTTAGGGGCATACCAACTGTAGTCACAAGATTATAAATTCTGACAGTAGATTACAGACAGTCTCCATCTCCACCCTGGCCTGTGATCCACCAAATATTCAGTCAGAGACAGGGTTTTAAATGGGTACACTTCCTCTTTGAGCACCTGGTAATTAGCATAATGGCCTCTGGGGCCCTGCCTCCCTCTGCTGGGTGCCATATATCATGTGTTCTTGGGGAGCCGCTCCCACTCCCCAGAGGACAAGAACAAAGAGGCTGGCAGGATACAGAGACGCTGCCCAGTCAACAGTGTATTAAAGACACCCATTAGTTGTTTCAATCAGCTAATTAGCTCAACAAATGCAAAACTAAATCATTAAACAAAGTGGTCCGTCCTGATTGCATTGCTGGCTTGTGATTTGGCATCACTAACCCAGCAGGAGGGAGAACAGGGTTATTCAACAAAACCCCAAAATCTGTCCACACTGGGGAACTAAGAAGGGACGGCACTTAATTTTTTATGAAAGTTGAGATTTGCCAGGAAGTTTCAGTAACAACAACAGAAAAGGGAAAAAAAAAAAAAAAAAAGGAGACTTCTGTGTTTATACTTTGAAATTTAAATCAATTTAAACGTAAAATTGCTCTCCCTTTTTGTCATTATGTGAAAGAAACAAAAAGGGAGTTTTAGCTCTCTAGTGTGCAAATGGTCATTAACTTTTTTTGACCTTGGGTGTAGAGCTAATAATGGATTTATGCACAGGGCACGCCATTATATTCTTCTTCGTGCATTGCACAAAACATGCTCCCAGGAGTCCTGTCTCAGGTTTTAGCTAGAAAACGTGATTCTCCCTTAACTGCCTCTCCCCAGCTTTGTACCCGCCTCTCCGCTCTGGCCGCAACAAACTGTTTTAAAGGTTTGACTATGTGTACAAAACACATGCAACTCCGACACTGTTCTGGACCAAGCAAAGCAGAAAAGAACTTCTCCACAGACCGCCACGTTCTCGGGGAGAGGGGCCAGCTCTCTTCCAGTATCCAATTCTCTACAAGAGCAAGAAGCTGGCATTTCAAGTAATTTAACTACCTGAGTCTGTTGAGCACTGTAAATGTTATGCATCATCACGGAGGTGCTCTGTAGATCCTGGTTTGTTTGTTTGCTTGTTCTTTTTTGATTGTTTTTGAAAGCAGGCTTCAAAAACCTGCCATCTGCAGTACATACTCCTATGGTTATTTATTATCTTCTTTGCCAAATCAATTTCGTTCACTATCTTAGTGGAAATGACCACACTGAAAGATGTAAAGAAAAGCATCTTGTTTTGCTTTGTAATTTACTTAATTCTTAACAATCCTCGGGGTTAAGGGAGCCCAGCTCCCGATACTCAATACCTGCCTGTCTCCTGCTATTCTAAAGAGAGCAGAGCAGAGGGCTATTTTCTTTTATAGTATGCCATCGGATGGTTATTTATCATTTCAACTTAATAGCTCTAATTACAAAAGACAGTGTCATGGGAATTTTTTTTTTAAAAAGGCAATTTTCTTTTCATCCCAGTGGGAGGCTTTAAAAAAAAAAAAAATGTACCAAGTGTCAGCTGCATGAATTTGCAATTATTGCTGGGCTTCACTGGTGTTTTTGTTTTCCTCATTTAAGAGCCTTACATTTTCCAGTATCCTTCACTGCTTCGAGCCTCTTAGCGTGATTTCAAGACACTAAGAAAAGGAGAGGCAAACTTTCAACCAGTGAACTGTTCGCTTCCCCGGTCCCTGGTAAAGGTGAGGATGAGCACACTACAAACCTGCCAGGGGCAGAAGAGCCATGTCTGGAAACGTTAGAGGAAGTAAAGTTTACAAGTCTCCACAATCCGGATGGTGCTAGGCAAAATTCTTGTAAGGAGAACATCTTGGTCGCCCACCAATCAAGAAGACAGGAGTTGCCGTATCAACTATTTTAGGATGGAATGCATACCACGGCAGATCCTCCTGGTTGACAAAGAGAACCTCCTCAAAACAAAAAACACGTTCAGTGGTTCAGTAGTGTTACGATGAGGCCATGAGGAAAGGTCAGTCCACCCACAGGTCACACAATGACACAATGTGTGTTAGGGGGAGGAGGGAGAGAGGAAGAGAGGGGTAAGAGGAGAGGATGGGAGGGGAGAGGACAGGAAAGAAGGGGGAGGAGAGAAGAGATGAGGGGAGAAGCAAGCCCTGTAGAAAATTCTACTCTGAGGACAGAGATGTCTGAGAAGAGATGTGGTAGTCTTGGGAAGATTGGAGTGGTTGAAATAGTCAAAAAATGCATAACATTTTGAATACTTAAAATACAGCCAACAGACTTCATATACTGGAAGCAGGATGTAAAGAAGGAAAAATCACGGGACGGTGAGACAGAAAAGGAACTCCTCATTCTGGAGTCCGGGAACTCCTCAATCTGGAGTCCGGCTGAAGTCACTTCTCAGCAGCAAGGTTAAAAACTGCTTAAAGCCTTTCTCCCTTCTTAGCTGTAAAACACGATTTTCTAGGAATCTCACCAGGAACCCCAGTATCAATTACAGCAGTCCTAAATGTCCTATACAGCCCTGGTGCTCTGCTGGTTCTGGGTTTTATCTCGGCAGATTGCAACAGCTCATTCAAGGCACCAGCATCTCCATCAACAAATAGGGGAGCAATTCAGGCGAGAGCTAAGGTTCCCCCAAAAACTAGCTGAGCGACCTCCAGAAAGCTTCCAAAATCCTGCACAGTCACCGGTGGACTCTTGAAACTTTAGTCCTCTTCAAGAGGCCACACCACACTCTTGAATGTGATCTTATTCTTTTCATGAGCACCTTTGTATTTAAAATATTTTTAACAAAATCTCATTGTTGCTGGAGTTTCTTGTCCTGTCAGGTCCTGCTGCCCTTCTCAGCCCCAAATAAGCACACAGATGCCATATTAGCCATAAAACTATTGGCTGATGCCTAGGACTTCTTACTGGCTAGCTCTGTCTTAATTATTAACCCATTTCTATAAATCTATATATTTTTCACAGGAGAAGGGTCTGGACCTGTTGTTACTCCTTCCTCTGCCGCATGGCGTCTCTCCACAGTGGCTCTCTGCCCACCTTTCTCAGAATTCTTCTTGTCTCCTAGTCCTGCCTATCTTCCTGCCTCTGTGGGCCAAAGAGTGTTTTATTCATCCACCAGGAAGAGAAACATACATACAGATATAAACAGAAGGACATCCCCCATCACTCAATTCTGCTTCACAGTTGCTAGTTCTGAAATTCTCTCTCTCTCTCTCTCTCTCTCTCTCTCTCTCTCTCTCTCTCTCTCTCTCTCTGTGTGTGTGTGTGTGTGTGTGTGTGTGTGTGTGTGTGTGTGTGTGGTTTTTCAAGACAGGGTTTCTCTATGTAGCCCTGACTGTCCTAGAACTCACTATGTAGACCAGGCTGGCCTCTGTCTCAGAGATCTGCCTACCTCTGCCTCCTGAGTGCTGGGATTAAAGGCGTGTGCCACCATGCCCAGCCTAGTTCTGAACTTTTTAATTCATCAGAGCTACAAATCCCTGCTGTGCCTGAGTTGAGGTCTCTAAAAGATGAGGGAAACTGTTCAGGTTGCTGAGAGTGACAGCATAGAGTTGTGTCTCCGGCCTCTCACTGCTTACATAGCTACTCAAGGTTATTCATTCTTCATGAGATCACTTAGTGGGGAAATGGCTATTCAAGAGAACATTAGGATACAGTTTTGTCTTAAGACCATTTTTTTTCAGCAAAATATTACCACAGTGAACCAGAAAGATACAGTAAGTTATAAGACAAAACTTCTTGTAGATAAAACTCCTGTGCCGGCACTAAATTAAAATCTAACATAGAATCCATTTTGTCACACAGTCTTCTAAATATGAGCTCCATGTTTATGAAAGAACCAGATTAAATACAGTCTGTATCAAAAGAGGGTGCTGTCAACAAAGCAACAGAAATCTCTTTTCCTTGCTCTGTAGTCCCTTCCAGCAGACTGACTTTTCTGTAGCGTTAGATCAGACCTCAAACCCTCACAAAAGCTTCCTGCCAGCATGCAGGAAGTCTTACACATACACGTGAGGGGGAACAAAAACTGATTAAAATTTCCTAAAATGCGTTACTAGTGACCACTGATTGCAACTAACAATAGGCCTGCAAAGCTGAACCTTCACACAGACCCCCAGGTGATTAAAGCCTCATGCACACTGCCGAATGGGCTCATCAGGTCGACCAGAGCCAAAAACAGAAACCAGATTTGCCAAAACCATGTGAATCAGAAATATCTATTTAAACTGGAATACAGGTCAGAAAGAAGGCAGAAGACATTATCTATACAGAGGGTTCCAAGACAATTAAAGAAAAAAAAAAAAAAAAAAAAAAAGGCTAGAAGAAACAATTTAACAAATGTAAAGCATTAGCTTCCTTCTGTTTCCGGCCCATTTAAAAATAATGATTTTCCTGATGCTAAACATTTTTATAAAAAGAGCTAAGCCATTTTATAGACGTTTATGTTATGATCCAAAGGAATAATAAAACCGGCATACCTGCAGCCTCACTGGACTATCCATGATTTGCACAGCTTTTGCATCTCCCCTTTATTTTTTTTTTCTTGTCCCAGGAATAAAAGTGTTTAACTGGAATCTCTTCACAAATTACAGCTTTATTTTCCTAATGCTGAAACTTTCTAGCCAAGAATGGACGTTTAGCTGATGGGCCAAAGCCCAGGTTGAAAAAAAGTCAAGGTTGCATGCATGTCACCTGCAGACTATCTAGCTGTGCGACTTCCTTCAGGCCTGGCTTGACTCCCAGTTCTGGGAGACATACATTAAAAGCAGTCAGCCTGCAGTGGATACACAGCACTCTGACTGCCCAGTTCACCTATGGGTAAGTGGGCAGAGGGACAGCTAAACTCTGCCAAAGATATATATATATTTTTTTTTTTTACTAACTACAGTCTTGCATTATTTATGGAACCTTATATTGACTGGCAGTTAGTATTATTTCTGTTTGTATAATGAGATGAAAATAAAACCCTTTTTGCTACTAAGGCTTATTGTAAAAACAAACAAAACAACAACAAGGAAAAAAAATCTTTTGCAGTTGAACATAAATCTAGCATGGCCACCTGAGTCCTAATTTGTAGTTTTTACTGCAAGACATGAACTACTAGGGTAGTCAGTTATCGCTGTCCAGCTCCAGATGTGCCAGCTTTCATTTTCATACTATTTTTCCACATTAGATAAATGCTAGCTCCTCTTCTTTTCCCTTCAACATTAAAAGTTCAATGTAAGTCAAAGACCAACAATAATAACAAAAGAATAAAAAGCTCACATAGAAAGCACTGATCTGCAGTAGGCACTTTAATATCACCCCTTAACCCCCAGAATAATAACTTTCCCTTCATCAAATGGGAACTGATGGGGGAATGACTTCTGTACATATGTTTCTCTTATTGGTTGATGGATAAAACACTGATTGGCCAGGCAGGAAGGATAGGCGGGGCTACCAGAGGAGGAGAATTCTGGGAAGTAGCCAGCAAAAAAGTAGCATCTCCGGGCCCTTCTCCGGTAAGCCAAGACCACGTGGAAATACATAGATTAATAGAAATGGGTTAATAATTAAGACTGAGCTAGCCAATAAGAAGCCCTAGCCACAGGCCAACAGTTTCATAGTTTATGTAAATCTTTGTGTGTTTATTTTAGGGCTCAAAGGCGGTTGTGGAACCGGGCGGGAAATCTATCTACAGGGAATGGATTTGCAAACATATTTACAGTGCAGGCAATGGCTCCACAGTAAGGGATGATGTGTCCTTGCTCTTGCTCAATCTCCTCATGCCTTTACTGTGTTTACTGGTTGGAAGCAGGTAAAGAATGAATGGATACAACTGAGATTTCTGCTCTCTGTGCTTTATCATTGCTATTTCTCATCCACTCTCAGTGTCAAGTCAGACAACAGGGTTCCTGACTGCAACAACATGCAACTTGTTGGTTGCTTTTTATCTCAGATTGCTTCCCAAATTCGTTGTGGTTGGGGGACTCTAACAGAATTATCGTCATCGTCACTCTTTTTTTTTTTTTTCTCCAAAGCAATCTTCTTTGTTCATATTGGTTTTCTAATCAGAAAGCATCATATTTAATTAAAGTCAGGGACAAAATAGGAGAGGCACTGCTCAAGTCTCGTGGATATTATTCACTTTCGTATTACTGAGCCATGACTAATGACATAAAGAAGTACATGATTGGAACTGCAGAGACAAAACAGTCATCATTGATGGGGGGTTTTTCTTTCTCTCTCTCTTTTTTTCTTTCTTTAAAGACATTTGGGATTCAGTTCAACACTTGGGGGAGACACAGAATTCTCATATAATAAAAAATGTCAACCAGAAGAGATATACAATACAAAAGGTGATCAACTGATTTTAGATTTCACATGGACAGTGGATGGACTAAGAAGAGGCAACACGATACTAAAGGAAAAGAACAAAGTTGCTGGGCTGATACTTTCTGATCTCAAGGTTTACTATAGAGCTACAGTAATCAGGACAGTATGGAGCAGAATGGAGCCCAAAACAGACCCACACAAATATGGGCAAGAATCTCGGACAAAGGAGCAAAAGTTAACGAGATTGTCTTCTTAACAAACAGTGAGATAATCACCTGAAAAGCGAATCTAGACGTTGTTTATTCCCATTACAGAAAATAACTAAAACCGGACCAAAGCCCTAAAGAGAAAATGCAAAGTTATAGAACCACTGGCTAGAACACTGAGAAAACCTAAATGGCTCTGGCGTGACAGCCATTTTGATATACGGTACTGAAGGATGACCTGTGAGAGAAATAACTGGCAAGGTGGATTGCAGAGAACCACTGAACAATTGGAAAGTCAAGCTACCCCAGTCTGGGAGAAAATATCTGCAAATGACACACTTGGTTGTGACTCTTGCTAAATCAGACAAAGAACTCTTCAACAGAGAGGAAAGGAGCAAGCCAACTAGGAAACAGGCAAAGGACTTGACTAGGCATCCCACTGAAGAAGTTACTTAGACGGCGCGAAGCCCAAGGAAAGACGATGGCCATCGGCAGGCATTAGAGAAATTGCAAAAGAGGAGGAAAAGCAAACGAACGTTAGAAATGACAGGCAGCATTAGAAGGATCTACATCTAAACCGGCATCAAGCTAGTTGACGATAGGCGATGGAACTCTCACAGGGGAGGCGGGCATTTAGAAGACCATGTGGCATTAAGCGTGATTTGATACAGGACCAAGCAAACACATTTCAACTAAAATGAGTGAAAACTTAAACCCACAAAACCCACAAAGGGATGTCCAGCCAACATCATTTACAATTTCTAAACCTTGGAAGTAACTGAGATACTTTCTAGTTGGCAAATGGATAAACTATGCTAATCAGACAACAGAGCATTGCTCAGAACTAAAAAACAAAAACAAAAAAAAACAAAACAAGAAATAAACCAGGAGACCACAAAAGACCTAGAAGAATCTGAAATGCATGAGGTTAGGCAGAGGAAGCCAGTCAAAAACAGCCACATAACTGTGTAATTCCAACCATCGGGAAAGGCAAAACCCTGGAGAGACTTGAACGCACACAGGGAGGAGGTGCTGTGGCCGTGAGGCTAGAGGAAGAGATAAGCAGGTAAGGATAGCACAAGGGGCTTTTATTTATTTATTTATTTATTTAAACAGTGCTTTGGATCAAATCCAAAGCATTGAGTATGACAGGCGCGTGGTCTAACACTGAGCTGTGTCTCCGGTCCAAATAGTACTACTCATTTGTTAGAACGCCTGCTGAGGTCTTAATGAAACTTGACAAATTAAAATCGTGCTAAGAATAAGGAAAGGAAGCACTCACTGCCCCTTATGGGGACATTGTGGTGATACATTGTTTATGATCTAATAAAGCCAATGGGGATCAAAACACAAAGCCAGCCACAGCCATAGAACCAAGCAGTGGTGATACACACCTTTAATTACAGCAGCCATAGAGGCCAGGTGATGGTGATACACACCTTTAATGCCAGGACTCAGGAGACAGGGACAGACAGATCTCTGTTAGTTCAAAGCCTGAGCTACACAAAATTGATCCAGCCCTAAAAAGAAACAGCTCACACAAAAGTGATCTCAGCACTTGGGATCACACACCTTTAGTCCCAGCACTAGGGAGGTGGAGACAGGCGTGATATGGCTGGGCAGAGAGGAATACAAGGCAGTCTGAGGCTTAGTGGAGAGCAGGCTGGGGATTCGTGGAGACAGGATCACCCATTTTGGTCTGAGGTACAGATAAGAGCTAGTGGCCAGCTGCTTTGTTTCTTTGATCTTCAGTTTGAACCCCAGTATCTGTCTCTGGATTTTTATCATTCATGTTACAAGAAGTCTTATTATATAGCTTCAATACTTATACCCGTGTGCGTGTGTGTGCGTGCGTGCGTGTAAAACTAAACTTTACACACACACACACACACACACACACAAATTTCGGTGGCTTTCTGCCATGCACAAGAAAGACAAAGCTATAACACTGATCACAACTTTTGGCCCAGTGAGTCTAATTTCAGCTACTTGTTTAAGAAAATAATTGAACAAGGATAAGAGCAAAGCCAAAATCTATTCAAGAATATACTCTTGAGGGGGAGGTTAGGGAACAAACTAGAAGGAGAGGAAGGAGGGGAAGGCAAGGTCAGGATGTAAAAACAAAGTAAATCGATAAGCAACAACAACAAAGAATATATGCTTTCCTCTTCCTATTATTGTTACAGTGTGGGCAGGACCACTCAGATGTAGGGTTAGGGTTGGGGACTGAGCTCCTTTGGTACAAACCTTTCCTAGCTTACATAATGCACTGTTGGAGCTCAACCACCATATAAACTATGCACAGTTCTGCACACCTGTAATCCCAGTACTCAGGAGGCAGAAGCAGAGGAAACCAAGTTTAAGGTCATCCTTGACCATACAAGTGAGTTTGGGCCAGCTTAGGATACATAAGACTCAGTGTCAAAAACAAAAAACAACAAACACTGAATGGCTGGTACAAATTGCACAATATACACAGTAAAAACGATTGTTTGGGACTCTATTATTGACACAAATATCCCATGAAATGGGTTTATGTGCAACTATGGAAATTTGTCTAGTAGAGTAGAAAAACTAGGAATACATACATATCAAAGTGCACAAAGGAATTTATTATTATTATTATTATTATTATTTTACAAAGGCTGTGGTGGTGTATGCCTTTAATCCCAGCACTCAGGAGGCAGAGGCAGACTGTTCTCTGTGAGATCAAGGCCAGCCTATTTTACAGAGTGAGATTCAGGACAGGCTCCAAAGCCACTAAGAAACCCTGTCTTTAAAAAACCAAAAAGAAAGTCACCCAGTGAAGTAGATTTATCTTTTCAGCAGCTATTAGAAAAGTTTCAGAGGAACAAAATAAAACAGACAAACAAAAACTATAGCAGAAATCTCATGCACTAAACCAAACCAACCCAGAACAGATCAAAGACTTAAATGCAAAACATAAAATTACAAAACCTTTAGGAAATAGCAGATCTCTCTCTCTCCCTCCCTCTCCCTCCCTCTCTCTCTCTGATTGAGTCTGAGTGTTCATAGACTTACCCAAAAATTACCCAGAAAAAAAGTATATTCCATTCTTTTCCCTTGTATTTTTTCTTTCCCTGTCTTCCTCCCCACTCCACTCCCTTTTTTGTGTAGTGGGTAGGAGTTTTATTTATTATTTAATAATTTCATAATGCATATATTTGATCAAGCCCACCCCACTCCCCCCCAGATCCTCCCATACCCCCCCTTACCACTTCTCCATCCCAGCTTCCTGAATTCTTTTTAAACCCAGAGTCCACTCAGTGCTGCCAGCATGACAGGGCCATGCATAAGAGCCCGGACAGCCAATCAGAGAGAGGGTCACATTCAAAGCAAAGGGGCACTCTCCCTCTGAGGGTGGTCCTCAAGACAAGGTTCTACTGTTGCAGCCCAGGCTGGCCTCAAGCTGGCAATTCTCCAGCCTCAACTCCCCAAGAGCTTGAATTGTAGACATGTACACCATACCCAGCTTAATAAGACGAACTTTATAAAAATCATACACTCTCTCTCTGTGAGGATGGGGGAAAAATGAATAATGGTCTTCAGAAAACATTTGTCGCCACATATGGATAAAGGACTAACATCCACGCTGTACGAGGAAACATGAAAATGTAAGAGTGGAAAACGGAACAACAATCCATGGCATGACCAAGCATCTCACTCCGACACTCAGTGCGAAATAAGCACAAGAAAATGACTTCCGTATCGTGATCTCCGAGGAGGTAAAAAAACGATAACGACTTAAGATATCACTGCATACCTATCACAGTCTCTAAGACTAAACTAAATATACAGTGATGATATCAAGCCCTACCAAGCACAGGGAGGAACCTGGATCACACTGTTCATGAGAATGAAAATAGCTAGCCATGCTGGAAATACTTGGTCAACTTCTGAAATGAACAAAACCAATCGAGAAACCACCATGCACTGAGAAATCATGTTATTGGGCATTTATTCCAGAAAAAAATAAAATGTTAGTTTTGCATTAAAAAAAAAATTTGCACCGTAATAAATGGTTTTAGCAGCTCCATAAGTGCCCCCGACCAGAAATGAACCAGAAACCATTGAATGGTTGATTTCTTAAAATACCGTGGTACACCATGACTACGGGATACTAGTCAGCAATAAAAAGGAATGAACCAAAGGTGTCCAACCAGAATCAAGGTCCAGAAAAATCATCCTAGTGCAAAGTCAATCCCAAATTATTACATATTCTAATTCTATTGCTACAGTGTTTCTGACATGACAGTAGAAACAGAGAGCAGTTGCTGGTACCCGGGCGTGACAGATGAGAACTGGGGAAGCCGTAAAGGACGGCTGTGAGGGAGCCTTGTGAAGATGGAGATGTTACATCCATCCCAGCATCACCCTCTCTCTGCTTCTGCATCGGCCATTACAGAGCTTTCGTAAGGAACCCTTAGTGCTGGAAGAAGGGACATCGGTTTTCTTCAGAGAGTCAGCCCCAGACAGGTTGCCCACACTCCATGTGACCATGCATAGAGCAGTAACGCCAAATGGACTAATCAGTTTAAAGAAACAGTAAAAAGATTACATAAAGTGAGAAGAGAGATGAGTTGGGGGGACCTGGAAGGATCTGGGAGTGGGGGGCTGGATTTGGTCAAAACACACACACACACACACACACACACACACACACACACTCATGCAGACATTCTCAGACAATGAGTAAAAATATTATTTTTAAAAGGTGCCTGGGCTATACCCATCATTTGTTACAAATGTGTGTGAGTCTATAATTACCTCAAATTCTAAGCATTATTATGAGTAGTATTTACATGTTAGGAGAGTATCTAGAAGTATATGCAACGAAAAGATTGATGTTGATGTTGGTGAGAAGATATGAGGCTTTTCAATTTCTTCTTCAAACATGAATGTATCATAACATCTTTTTCAATGAGCATTCTCTAATAGCAAGAAAAAATGAAACAATCTATTTTTTATTACGAAAAAGAAAAGTAATATACACTACTGTACACATTTCACTGGTATTTTACTTCCTAGACCCAAGCTAAGAGCCTAAGAACTACTTCTACCTCCTCTCTCTCTTTCGCTCTCTCTCTCTCTCTCTCTGTGTGTGTGTGTGTGTGTGTGTGTGTTTGTCCATGCATGCATGTTAAACATGTTCGGTGTTCGGTGGGGAGTGTGTGTAGTACATGGATGTACGTGTATGGACTCTTTCTCTAGCAATGGTCACTCCATGTTTACCTTCTCCAATTTACACCTAAACTTTGAAAGGTCACATTCCATGCTCAAAGATGCAGCAGCTACCACAACTCACACAGACTTGAAGTTTGGCTTCTTGGCT
The DNA here is from genome assembly GCF_943737965.1 of Phodopus roborovskii. Lineage (NCBI taxonomy): Eukaryota > Metazoa > Chordata > Mammalia > Rodentia > Cricetidae > Phodopus > Phodopus roborovskii. The sequence continues at coordinate 1,912,237 of NW_026125575.1, forward strand.
TCCAATGGCAGCAAGATCAAAGCAGGTACTTTCTAATGCTGCTCCCCAGTGAGCTCTGCTGCCAACCCCCACCCCCACCCCACCCCCGTGGTGCCCTTGGCAACCTTCTCTCTAACACTTTCATAACTTCTGGTCTCTGTGTCTTTAATCAGCAAAGTAACCAAAGTTACACGAATATAATAAATGCACACATACTAAAATGTGTTTGATTCGAGAAGTAGCAAAACTTAAGAGTGTCTACAAAAAGAAATACATAAACGTTCAGTTTCTGCTAACGTTCTGTTTCCTGATGGGAGATGTCATTCTGTATATGTTTCTCATACTGGTTAATAATAAAGCACTGTTGGCCAATAGGAAAGGAAGAAAGGAGGGACTAGGAGACAAGGAGGAAATAGGAAGTAGTTAGGAGGAGTCAAGATGGAGAGTGTGAAGAAAGCAGTATGCCGCCGGCTCCCCGGTAAGAGAAATACATAGATCAGCAGAAATGGGTTAATAATTAAGATAGAGCTAGCCGATAAGAAAGTAGTAACTGGCCAACAGTATAATATCTAATACAGAGTCTCTGTGTGTTATTTGGGGCTGGCGCGGCTGCGGAACAAGACCGGGAGGCGTCAGGCAGAAAAACAACATACTCCTTACAAATGGCGCCCATGTGGCTATTAAGAACTTCCACTTAAAATTTAACAAAAGCTTAAAAAAGGGTTTTAGAAACATAAGAACAGAAATAAGCAAGGTTTCTTGGTAACAGCATTTTTCTCGGTTGGACTCTGACTTGCTAGAGACAAGCAGATATTCGCGTGGCTCCTTTAAGGGAAGGTTCCTGACTCAGCATAAAAGGAAAAAAACCCGCACAGCTTTTAAATAACTCTGCTAACAGATTATTGGTGTGTATGAGAGATGGCAATGGCAGTGACCACATCTCCAAGCCGGCAGCATGCTTTCTGGGTGGCAGCACAGACCAAGGCGGTGAGAACAGCTTTCCGTGCTGGCGGTAAAAGTACCCGCCACCATCTTTGGTAAACCGCGGCTGACACAGCTATATGAATTTCATTTTAACAATGTTATTGTTTAACAGATAAAGACTTGTGGCCAGATGAAGATAAAAATTTACAGTAAAGACAGATTCATATTAAGAATCTAAAGGTTTACAGTGTGTTTTAAAATAAGGAGACATGGAAAAAAAATAAAATGAGTTTAAAGAGACAAAGAGGAACTGGGTGTTGTAGCACACGCCTTTAATCCCAGCACTCAAGAGACAGAGGCAAGCAGATCTCTGTGATTTGTAAAGTAAACCTGGTATGCAGAGTAAATTCCAGGACAGATAAGAGTTACACAGTAAAACCCTATGCCAAAAAATGAAAAAAATAAAAGTAAAATAAACAGAGTAATAATAAAGCCACGTAAAGACGAAAAGCTCAGAGAGAATCTGGTTACTGTATGCTATTGTGTTGTCTCTGCATTGTTTGACTGCTGAGAAAATAACAACTGATAAAGGAAATGCTGCTGCATTAATTCAATTTATATATTTTTAAAATGCTTTGACTCAAACATTTAAGTTGAAGGACAAGTTACTGGGGAAAAGGATTTCTATTTTTGTTTCCACAGAAATTGAAAAGCTGTGGATTCTTTCCAGACTAATGTGGTTTGAGCAAGCCAGACCGCCTGAAACAGAGTACCAGGTGATCCTACATTCAAAACAGCTGGATAAAGCAGCCTCGCAGACTACAGCCAGGATTTCTGCATCTTCTTAGGATCCCCATGACAGCGCCCCCTATCAGCAGGAAGTAGTTTGGAAAGAACGATGCCCAAATTCCCAAATATTGTTTATAAATGTTTGTTTTCATTTAAATGGACTTGGTTATAAATGGTTAAGGATCACAACCAATATCTTTTTAAAGGTAAAAAGGGAATTATGGTATAGATATGCATAGTTTGTTTTGGAATGGATTTTCATTTATTGATACAATTTAAGGTCAATTTTGTCATATGTATATTTCTCCTCTTGTTTGTATAGCTCATTTAGAAATGTAATGTATAATGTAGGACAGATAATAGATAATTATCTATGATAGTCAAAGCTTAGAGTTAAGTTAGTTAGGTTTTCAAGATACACAGAGATGTATTTGAGATAAATAGGCATTCTTCAAACCTTTCAAAGACCTACAGAATATGGCATTTAAAATGGTTTAGGGTTTTTCTTGACAGTGAGACATAAATGCTCCTGGCAACACCATTTATGTCAGAAAGGAAGATGGACATAGAAGAAACGTGTTATGAAGTTTGCTTTCAATATAGCAAGACTAGCCATTTGGACAAGATACTGCTCTTGTCTGGACTGTTTGACTTTATGGTGTATAAACTGGACATGCAGGACCCACAGAAAAGTGACTGCTGATTCAAGATGGACATTGCTACAGAGTTCCTGCTTCATGGAAGAGTCTGAGAGACAGTATGCAGGACACAGAGAAAAGTGACTGATAAACTGCCAATACAAGAAGACAGTTTAAAGTTTCCTGCGTTGCTGAAGAGTCTGCCAGACACACTATGGCCTATGGGCTGAAGATGGAAGATTACAAAAGAACTTTGGGTGACCAGGCAGTGAGTTGTCTCTGTCATTTCTAGAGTTTATATACTATCCTTCTGTGGTCTTTGATGGAGTTGAAGACAAATAGTTATGGTTATAGTTTTCCTTAGTTAGGTTTAAAGATAAGTTACATATAGGACTTTAGATTCACAAATATAGGATAGATGATAGAATAGTTTCTTTTAGTCTTGCTAAATGTTAATTGACTAAATATTGTTAGCTGTGATTCTTACTTGATAACTGTTGTGTTACATATTTTGCTATGTTAAGGTTAAAACGCTTCTTTTTATTTAGACAGAAAAGAGGAGATGATGGGAGATGTCATTCTGTATGTTTCTCATACTGGTTAATAATAAAGCACTGTTGGCCAATAGGAAAGGAAGATAGGAGGGACTAGGAGACAAGGAGGAAATAGGAAGTAGGAAGGAGAAGTCAAGATGGAGAGTCTGAAGAAAGCAGTATGCCACCGGCTCCCAGGTAAGAGAAATACATAGATCAGCAGAAATGGGTTAATAATTAAGATAGAGCTAGCCGATAAGAAACTAGTAACTGGCCAACAGGATAATATCAAATACAGAGTCTCTGTGTGTTATTTGGGGCTGGCGCGGCGGCAGGACAAGACCGGGAGGCGGCAGGTGGAAAAACCCGTACTCGTTACAGTTTCCTCTCCGGTTACTCTTCAAGTTTATCTTCTTCACTCTCAACTTGTCATCATCTTTCTGGCTGGAAAATCTCCTTCTATTGCACTATATCCAAGTCATGCCTTTGCTGAGTTCAAGTCCATTCAGCACCGGCCTCAACACTCTGAACTCGAGGGACAGCAGGAGATTCTGCCCCTCACAGCTTCCTTCTCTAAGTCTAGTGGTTTGAAAGAAAATGGCCCACAAAGGGAGCAGCGGTATCTATCGGGCGGTGTGTGTGTGTGTGTGTGTGTGTGTGTGTGTGTGTGGCCTTGTTAGAGGAAGTGTATCACTGTGGAGGCGGGCTTTGAAGTCTCATATATGCTCAAGCCATGCCCAGTGTGACAGTTCATTTCCTGTTGCCTTTGGATCAAGGCATAGAACTCTCCGGCACCATGTCTGCCTGCACGCCACCATACTCCTCGCCTCCATGCTCCCCACCATGGTGATAATGGACTGAACCTCTGAAGCTGTAAGCTGCACCCTCAATCGAATGTTTTCCTCTATAAGGGTTGTCATGGTCATGGTGTCTCTTCACTGCAATAGAAATCCTATGACACTAAACAAGAGTTTCCCCACTTCACAGAGCCTCCATTTCACATTGGATTTTAGCAGAAAATGTTTTTGTTCTCCAACGTATATTTGGAAGCCTCCTTCTGCTCTCTGCATATTATTTATGCAGACTATAGCTTAAAAATAGGAGGGCACATCTATACAATCAGACCTGTGAAAAACGTTTGCCATGAAATATCGTTGGATAAATTATTTTCAGACAAGTTATTTTGAAATTAAAAAGAAAATGTTGTCTTGTCGTCTTAAGTACACCAAGAAGCAGGCAGATCTCCGTGAGGTTGAGACCAGCTTGGTCTACTAAAACTTCCAGGGTATTCAGGGCTACACGATCAGACCCTGTTTCAAAAGCTGTAGACATTTGTAGCTCTCCATCACTATATTATGTAATGTAAAGTAATTTAATTGCTTTCACAGCGGGCTCTGATCTCTTTCCTGGTTTCAGTGAACTAATAAACATTTTCAGTTTTTCCGTCAGGATTGGAAATAAGTTAGGGGAAAGGAGTAGGATTCTACTTTGAAGTGCTTTCCAGAGCACCTTATCCTATTTAAACTGGGTTATAAACGCTTCAAGATATGGTGAGGTATTTCTGCATCCTACAGCCAGCATCCTGAAAACACCCTCAGTGCACACTGCCAGGGGATGTGCAGAGTACAATCTCCCTCCAGCCCGCGGGAGGTTACTCACCAGACTTTCTTGCTTTCAACGCAATAACAGCCGCTAGCTCTCTCTGCACCTAAGAAAACATTAAGGAAAGAAACCGTATTAGAATAATAAAAATGGAGCCACCAAGGCAGCACTTTGCTTGCAGCTGAGGAGCCCACGTTAGGGGCCGCTGCAGCCAGACCGAAGCTTACCACCACCACAGCTTTCCATTCCTTCTCTTTAGTATGTGAGAAAAACCGTGGCAGCTTTGCAAACCAAAGATCTGGAAGAAATCACACTGACTAACTTATTTATTTTTTTTTTTAAGAGAGTGATTTCTATTTATTTTTGAAAAGGCTATTTGATGAAAGGTGCACATTGTGACATATATATGCCATGATGAGTACTTTAAAAAAAAAAAAAAGTTCTAAATAACGCCCAGAAACAGTAAGGATATGAACTGTTAGCAATGCTATTCTGACAAGCATAGTATTATGTATCCCTGAGATGCAGATTCATATCAGGAATTCTAGAAGCACTAGAATTCTAGATGGGTGGCACTGCATTAATAATCCTTGGCTCTGACACAATGAACTCTTGCTGTAGGCTGAGCAGGTGACAACAGCCACTTAGGATAATCTGCAAGGTAAAAGCAAGTGGCACTGGCTCATGGGGCAGGTAGAATGGGAACAGACAATGCTTTTAAAATCCCAAGGGTCTCTAACCATGTTTATCTGCCAAAATTTTAACACATATATGCTGATGCCCTACCCAGTGTGAACGCTTAAATCTGTCCTTTAAAACATTTCAGAACAAAGGCTTGCAAGTGAAGCTGTTTGGTCAAACCAGAATGAATGAAGGGGCGACAGACAGAGAGGCAGAAAGACAAGGGGGGGGGGGTGAGGGGAGAGGGAGATGGGGTGGGGGGGTGTGGACGGGGAGAGCGCTGTTTTATGTTATTTGCTTTTTTTATGTTGTTGTTTTTTGTTTGCTTGCTCTTGGGGATTCTGTTGTTTTTTAATCAATATTCTTACTTGTATTTTTTAATTTTAATTTTAATTTTATTTTTATTATTTCTTTTTAAGTTTTTCTCGGTGAGGAGACGCTACAAGAGCGAAGGGCAGATGTGGAGAGACTGGGAAAGGAGTAGGATTGGGGTTTATGATGTGAAATTCCCGGAGAATCAATACAAATTTGTGGTAAAAAAAAATTCTCAAAGAGAAACATAAAAGACAGGAAGGCTAAGTATAATTATTATCAAGATAATATAAACACAATCTTGAAGAAACCCATGCTTGGTATCAATTAAACACACACACACACACACACACACACACACACACACACAGTGAGTTCTTTTCTCATCAAGGCACAACCTCGTGTGTGTGTGTGTGTGTGTGTGTGTGTGTGTGTGTGCTCGCGCGCGTGTGTGAATATATTAAGGTACTGACACTTTAAAAGCGAAATATGGGAGTTCAATATTAAATTGCAGATTTGCCATTCAAATTAATTTAATTTACATTCATTTACTGAAAGGCAATAGTGCTAGTGTGTTAGACCCTGAGACTCCACCCAGGACCATTTTCCAGTGGCCCAGGCATAGGCTTCCTGAGGAAGGAAACTTGCTCAGCTGTTTTTACTGACACACTTTCCCTATGGTTGGCACAAATGTCATTCCAAAGTGCATTCTCCTGATTTAGCTGACTCTTCAATGCCTGAGGCTCTCATGACAATTGCACAATGGTGAGTAGGCAATTGTTGGTCTCTTTCTCTCCAACCTTGGGAGTTTGGAGTATGAACAGGTTCAGGAACAGAAGGTTTATGGGGAAAAATGAGGTGGGTAGGGCACTGAGGAATTAAGAACCTAAGAACTGAGCAGTGACCACGGGAAAAACTCTGTAAATAGATTGTGCTTGCTCAAATAAATTTAAAAAAAAAAGAGAGAGAGCAACAAAATAAAGTTCCAATCAATGAAAATCTTATATTTTGAGTTGCATACAAGGTTTGCTATTGTAGCGTTGCCAGCTGCTCCAGGATGTTCCTTCTTCACGGTACCACAAATTTTCCGCAGTGGCATGAAGTTGTAGATTATGGGTAGTTCCTGCCGTTCTGTTAATGGCAGCAGAGATGGAAAACGGTGGAGAAACTGGGTCGCCAAACTTGCTTCCGGAGAAGCAACGTCAGCCCTTCCCATCTCACTACTAGCTTTTCTACACCTAAATACCTTCCATGGGGTCGTCAGCCTTTACCCTCTCACTCGGAATAAGGCTCAGAATAAACAAAACAGCTCAGAAGAGAAAAGCCGTGTATTTTAACTATGCAACACTGTATAGTTTCCAAAAGCTCAGAAAAGAATAGCAGTGTATTTCAACTATGCAACACTGTATAGTTTCCAAAGATTTGGTGGGAAAGAAATTAATGGGTTGAGCAATCAAGACAGAAGGGAGGGGCAGGAAGAAGAGAGATGGGCAGGGCAAAGAACTACAGGCTGATTTGGGGGTAGCCTAGTCCTTTTGTTCATATAAGGTATGTGAGGTTACTGTACTCACTACATTCTCTGAATTTCTTCAGTGAGAGGACGTATGTCTCTCTACACACAGCAGGGTTAGAACAGCCTCCACAATTCTGAGGGGCGGGGAGAAAGGGTTTTGACTGAACCCCATTTCTTTCTACAAAGCACAAAACGGAATTTACTGCTCAAGCAAGACACAAATTAGGTCCAATCCCACTGGCACCTTCCCAGGTCCTGTCTGTTCCTAAACACCTGGCAGTTGTGTCATTAATTATTCTGAATCACGTGGCTGCTGTGCGTCTTCGTCTTCTGGGATAGATGGCCCACTGAAGCGGGGACCTATCTGTCTTTTGCTGATATTACCCAACATAAGGGATGTCCCTTCACTGAAAGACAGTGGGCTGGTACAAAAGCATCTCTTGAGAGCCTCAGGGAGTGAAAAAGTCACCTGAGGGAGGAAAAGGAACATTCAAAGGCAAGGCATCCCCCATGGCAAGCTGCAAGCTACACCAGCAGGAATCTTGTTGTTCCTGTTTTTTCAAGACCTCAAGACCAGGATCCTCTGCCTAGCTTTGGCTGTCCTGCAATTCACTCTGCAGCCTGGTGGGATTTCTCACCTTGCCAGCACCGGCTCTACTGTGGCTGTCAAATATACTTTTAAACTAAAACACTATTGTTTTATTTAAAAACAAGACTCAGGAAGCAGATATTGGAGAAAAACCTGCTAGCTTAGAGACAGGCCAAGAAGCAGACCTTCCTGTTGAGCCAGCAGAAAAGCATCATCTTTCCAGCCATCCCAAATCAAAAAGACCATGAAACCCCCGAGTCCCTCCCTTCTCTTTTCTGTGAGTCTCTCTATCCATATTCCTGGCTCCTCTGCACTCTCTATGGCTAGTTCCTGTCAACTAGTTGCTGGCTCCACCCTTAATTCAAGGTTGGCTTATCAACATAGCCTCAGGGTTTCACAGTGTGATCAAATATCCCCGCAACAGAATTGAGCACATATGGCTTTGACTCTTTTCTCCTATGAAGGATCACTCATGAGGCTAATTGACATTTTTTTCTTTCAATTTCTCACAGCCTAATGTTCCTGTTTCAGAGTGCATTATTCTATTCTTTTGTGTGTTGTTTGCTTGTTTTGTTACTCTGTGTAAAAGCCCTGGAACTTGCTTTGTAGACCAGGCTGGCCTCGAACTCATAAGAGATCCACCTGCCTCTGCCTCCTGAGTGCTGGGATTAAAGGCGTGTGCCAGAACCACCCCACACATTATTCTATCCTTTAGAGGTAACAACCTCATAGTTCTGACACATAGATATTCTTGCCATTGCCTGCTAGTGTAGCTTACAATTTGAAACTAGGAAAAGTTGCCTATCTGTCTAGACACTATTGTTTTCCACTCTGCTGGTTAATTTAACCAAGAATTACTTCCCCACACCAGATACTGTCATCACATCAAAGAGGAGCTTAAGTAGGCTGCAGTGATAAAATAAATATACTTATGCCCACTCATCTGTTGCAGTGCAATTAGGGATATTTGAGAATCTCTTTATGTAGACTACTGAATACAAATGTATACTTCATTATGCTGTGACTGAGACAACAGCTGGCCACTCAAACATGAATATATGGAGAAATGGCCTGAACGAACCAAAATAAGCGAGTGGGATTTAAAGATCTATTATATAAATCTGTTGCACTTACAACTTTGATAGGTGTTCAAACTATAAAGATACCATAGTTCCAAACTATAAAGATACTATCCACAAGCACTGTATGAATTAATGTTGGAAATGGGATCACTAAGAATGGACAATAATATTTTCGGGAATATGACCAGAGGAAGGAAGGAGTAAAATGTAGGCTTAAAAAGAAAACAGTCACCCCAGAAAGATCGACGTATAACTTATTTGGTTTCGGTACCCTTTGTTCAAGAGATGTATGGTACCCATGAGAGCCTTGGAGCCACATTTGGTAGACACCAACACCCTCATTTACTTTGTCCTCCCTGTGAAACGGAACAGTGTTAGACATTCCATTCTCTCTAATGGTCGGGATTCCATGCTGACATGTTTCTGGGCTTCCCATTACGCTCTGGACCATCTCTTTTCATTAACTCACATTGTTAATGTGAGAGATAGAGCTCTTCTGAACCCTAGTGTTCAAAATCCTCCCATCGTATGGGCTAGAACCCTTTAGTAGCTTGAACTTAACAGTCCCAAAGGTGACTCCACTTTCACAAAATTTTCAGGCTTAGAACCTTCTTCTTTAGGCAAAAGGGGGAATTGTAGTGGCATCTTAGCTTGCCAGTGAACTTGTAGTAATGGCCACACCCTTTGGGCGTGGCTTTAGGTGCAGAGGTGGCCCCTTTCAGGTGGAAGAGCTGCATGTGAGCAAACTTTCTTGAGTTTGGAGAGCATCAGAAGGGCAGAGACTTCATCTCCTGGAGCAAGAAGGCTGTGGAGGTTATTTACTCTTATTGTTCCCCAATAAAACACCTAATTATCATTTTTCTTGGGTTTGGTGAACTCATTAAAACCCCTCCTCCAGTTCTCTCCATCCTATATTCCACAGTGAATGGTACAACCACGAACACGGTCTTGGGCAGGCAGAAGGCATCCCTGAATTAGCCAGTGTACCACTCTCTCCCACTCAACCACGTCATCCTATACTCTTCTCTACTCTGTAGACTAGTCATTCAAAGATTCCAATTTTATTATCGCTTGAGAAAACTCTTCAAGTACTTTCCCAAGAGACTATGGAAAAGTCCACACTCATCCTGCATACATCATATTCTTGTGGCATTGTCTTTAATAGCTTCATCTCCAGTCCTTTAAAAATTCATTCTCAAGCAAATAAGTAAATTGAAAACAAAAACAAAAACAAAAACAAAAACACCCACACTTCCCTCAGTAAAGTATAGTGCTACAGTTATCTGAATGAACTATGTTCTTTCTTCTGAGACTTTCCTCAAATACCGCTATGCCTACCTGCCTTAGTTAAGGTATCCATTGCTGCAAAGAGACACCATGATCACAGCAAGTCTTACAAAGAAAAACATTTAATTGGGGTGGCTCACTTACAGTTCAGAGGTCCAGTCCATTATCATCATGGAGGGACATGGTAGCATGCAGGCAAACATGGTTCTGGAGAAGTAGCTGAGAGTCCTACACTGTAGTTGGACTTTCTTTTCCACCTCCAGTCCCAAATAATAACATAGCTTCTTATTAATTATGAAAGCTTGGCCATTAGCTTGGACTTGTCCCATTCTTATGACTTAACTCACATTTGTTATTAATATACGTTCTACCACATAGCTTTTATCTCTCTCCTATTCTGTGTGTCTGGCTCTGAGTTTGCACATCTAGAACTCTTTATTGACCTGTGTGGAAATATCAGACACCATATATATATATATATATATATATATATATATATATATATATATATTTGTACTTTCTTCTCTACTGCCAGCCCCAAATAATGACATGGAGCTTTATTAATTATGAAAGCTTAGATATTAGCTTAGGCTTGTTCTGCTAGCTCTTATAACTTAAATTAACCCATACTTTTATTAATCTGTGTTCTACCACATGTCTTTGAACTCTCTCCCACTTTGTGTGTCTGACTCGTTCAACTTCTGGATGGCATCTCCTCCAGATTTATCTACCTAGATTTATCTAAAGTTCCTGTTTTTCTGGAAAGTCCCACCTACCTTGCCTGCCTGGCTATTGGACATTCAACTTTTATTTTTATACCAATCACAACAATACATCTTCATACAGTGTACAAATATCCCACTACATCTTGCAGGCAACAGGAAGTAGACTGGGTATCACACTGAGCAAAGCTTGAGTACATATGAGATCTCAAAGCCCGCCTCCACAGTGACACACTTTCTCCAACAAATGCATAACCTACTCAAATAAAGTCACACCACCTAATACTGCTACTTGCTTTGGTGGCCATTTTCTTTCAAGCCACCACTCTCTGGCCCCCAGAATGTGTAGCCATATCATAATGCCAAAATTTGTTAGTCCGACTTCAAAAGTCCCCATAGTCTGTAAGAGTCCCAAACTTGCTTCAAAGCCCAAAGTCTCTTCTGAGACTCATGGCAATCTCTTAACTGTAATCCCCCATAAAATTAAAAAAAGCAGACCCCATACTTCCAACATATAATGGCACAGGACATACGTTATCATTCCAAAACATAGAGAAGGGAGCGTAGTGAGGAAATACTGGATCAAAGCAAGACTGAAAACCAGCCTGGCAAACTCCAGACTCTGCATCTCCAAGTCTGACGGCAAAACTCTCTTCAGATCTCCGACTCCTTTCAGCTTTGTTGATGGCAACACACTTGGACTGTGTTCCCCTCCCTGTTACCAGCTTTCCTCAGCAAGTATCCCACAACTCTGGCATCACCTTGGGGTCTCCAAAGGAATCCAGGCTCCAATCTCAAACCTTCACGGAACAGCCTCTCTGGGCCTCCACTCAGGGACACCCCGACACATGGCTGGCCTCGGCAGCTTTCCTGAGGTGTGCAGACAAATCCCATAGCCCTTTCCTTCTAACCTTAATTCCAGAACCACATGGCTGAAGTGGCCAAGCTCTGTTGCTTGCTTGGGCTGGAACATGGCCCCAGATTTCTTTTTTCCTTAAGCTCGGCTGTTGTTGAATTTTGCCAGTAGACTAGGCTGGGCTCAAACTCTGCCAGCCTCTGCCTCTTGAGTGCTTAAAGGCATGCACTACCACACCAAGATCTAAACTTTTCTTTTATTCCTTTTCACAAGTGAGAAACAGCTGGTTAGGAGCTTGCCCCGAGGTTATTACATTCCTTAATCCGTTTACCTCCTTGAACACAGGATTTAGCTCCATTCCACTTCCTTTTGCATTTACGCTCCCTAACATTATAAGACTTCATCAGAGTCATCGGAGTCTGTACTAGGCTGTTTTGAGATTTCTTCTGCCAATGGAATTCATCCAAACCTCCTCACTTTATTTAGCCTCAGACAGACTTTTCGGACAAACGCCAAAAGGAGCCACATTCTTCACCGACATCTCACAAAACTGGCCTCTGCACCACATACTAATATTCTTATTCCTCTCCTCTGACATTTTTTTTGGCCCCACAGTTCAACTCATTTTCAGTACCACTGTCTCCCATCTTCCTACCATTGTAGTCCATTAATGGTAGTGCCTAAAACATTCCACTGCTTACCTAACCAAAGTCCAAATTCCTCCCAGTGGAAACATGGTCGGGCCCATCACAACAATAGCCCAGTCCCTGGCACCAACTTCTGTCTTCGTTAGCATTTCTACCGCTTCGAAGGGACAGCATGACCACGGCAACTCTTACAAAGGAAAACATCTAATTGGGGTGGCTTACAGTTCAGAGTTCAGTCCATTATTTTCATGGTGGGACAGGGCAGCATGCAGGCAGACGTGTGCTGGAGAAGGAGCTGAGAGTCCTACATCTTGCAGGCAACAGAGAGTGGGCTGAGTATCACACAGTGAAGCTTGAGCACATATGATACATCGAAGCCCGCCTCCACAGTGACACACTTCCTCCAACGAGGCCATATCTACTCCAACAAGGCCACACCTCCTAATAATGCCACTCCCTTTAGGATCTTTTTTTTTTTTTTTCAAACCACCACCACACTACCATGTTTGTGAGACTGTCACGTATGTATCCTCACCACGTGTAAGGATGTACCAATCACCTCGCCCAGCCGAGTAAAGTGCTATGCTACTCCAACAGCACCCTACACCTGTCACAACAGCACTTTGCATCACATGTGGGTGTGGGTGTCCATGTCATCTGGAAGGGTAGCGGCACCCGCTGCTCTACAGGCCCAATCTACCAATTCATGGTTCGGTATGCCATTTATCCCATACCATATCTCAGTCCTTGTGTAGAAAATGTCTTTTCTAGAATACTGTACTTTTTGGAGATAAGGTTATTATATGCAGGAACAACAGAACTAACTACGCCATCAAAGTTATCTCACCTGAAGAATGAGCTTCTTGCATGGATTTTACATCAGGAAAACTTGTACTAAGGTGTTTTACCAACTAACGCCCTTCCCATCTACAAAAATTCATAAGTAACAAGGGCCTCCTCAACAAGTAAGAGTCAGGAACCAGGCTGCAAAAATCTACAGCGAAAGTAGGAATCACCCAACTATTTTATGGCAACTTGAGAGCCACTGTAGGACTACAGGAAGGGGGAGGTGTCGCAGCCATCTATTTCACAGAATTGCTGTGAGACTAAATGAGCTAATGTGTAAAAAACGCGTCAGAAACAGCGCGGGGTGTCATTTGACCGTTAGCTGTCAGTGGCATCATTACATTGTAATTAAGATCTTTGTGCTGAAGTGCTGAAGCTCTTTATTCCTGCCAATGCCATGAAGTCCCAGCCAATGGCTCTTGCTTCCACTGGTAAATCCCACGCACCTGAAACACCCCCACTGCAACAGCAGAAAAGACTAAAATGCTGTATTAAATGTAATGGACAGTATTTCAAGCACTTATATCCCCAGACTTTACCTCAAAGACAAAAGTCTTAGATTTCTGCAGAACTCTGAAGCTTTCCCATATGTATGAAGGACACACTTGAATTATAGAAGTTCGCTCTGCAACTTCAGAGGTAGTCCATCACCTTAACTACCTGGCCTGGAAGCTCAGGCAGTCGCAGGGGACTCCTACATGATGAACCAGGGGGCTTCAAGGCATGTGCTCCATAAGGAATGTGGAGTAAGGTTACAGCTCTGCCATTGTAAATCACTGATCTCACTGGTAAAAGTGACACCCGCATATAATCTTATCTTGCTGTGAGTCCTAAGTCCAGGTACCACTCAACCAGGCCCTCTACGTAGAGTCTCTCAAGGTATCTTCAGGGCTATACTTCATACTGCAGCCTCAAGGGGGGAGAATGCACTCCTAAACTCAGACACGGGCAGACTCCCATTCTTGCATCTACAGGGTAGTGGCATCTGCTTCTGAATATGCCATACCGGAATTCATTTCCTGCATCTATAGAACAGGGCTTCTCTTCCTTACAGACTGTACCTGAATCCAATCCTGCATCTATCTACAAGATGAGGATTCTGCTTCCTTATGTATTACTCCTAAAAGCTGCCCCTTCCTTCTGTAAGCCTGTTATTGGCCTTCTGCACGTCAATGGCAGCAATGACAAACTAAATTCTTCCCGGGCTTCCAGTTTCTCTCCCTTTCTCTCCCAACATGTCTTTCCAGCTTCCACAGGACAAGTCCCTGCCCTTTTAAAAACTTCTATTATCTTATTGGCTCTGTGCAGGCAAGTTTGCAGCCTCAATGATGTCTATGACATGTTCCTCAGCCACGTTCAGGTGGTAACCAGGACATTCAGACTTGTAGAAACTAATTTATCATCACAGGAAACAGAGGCACCCAGAGTCCCCCTGAAAAGATCACCATAGCTCCTCCCAGGACTTCACAGCCCACAGAGTCCAGGTCTGAAACATGGGTTTCCTACTCTACCTTATAAATCTTTTCTTTATCCAGACAGAGCATGACATTCCAGTTCATGAAAGGAATTAACCTTAAAAATCCACACGCACTGTTCTACCCTATTTATTTATTTAGAGACAGGAACTCACTGCACTCATATTGGCCCCGAAGTTAATCTGAAAAGTATTACATTTTTTATATATGTTAATTTGAAAAGATAACTTTTCAGTATTTTTGTTGGGCTGTTTACTTATAGTACTACATGCTTTGTCACAAATTTTGGATACCATATAATGGCAGAAGTGAGAAAAGGACCCCAAGTATCTACCCTAAGTGTCAGTGTCTCAAGAGCTCATCCTAAATGTACTCACTGAATGGGACACAATACTGATTGATCATCAGGGGTAAGTTATAAAAGCCAATGCTGTGGGACACGATACTGATCATCAGGGGTAAGTTATTAAAACCAATGCCATGCCTATTGCCCACAGGCAGTTCATGTCTGTTTCTGGATTTTAAGAAATCACAGAACGGTCTGCTAGAAGATCACCTGATCAGTTCCATATTGAGAGGTTTGGGTCCCTAACACAAAGCACAGAACATAAAATAATAAAACAACAAACGGCATACTTCCATGGTACCTATTATGTACCAGGACACAGATACTGTTCCCAATAGCCATGGACTGAATTTATCTTCATAGTGCTTGTGCACTATGTGCATAACTGCATAGTAGCAGTGCAGATGAGCTCTTGAAAGTGTTCTGTAAATGCGTATGAACGCGGTTTAGAACAAGCTGAATTCATACAGTGCATTATCCCTCTTACACGTTTCTGTCATACCTGTTGGAACGCAGCCCAAGGATGAAGCTGTTAGAGGAGATTTCTGAGAGCCTGTGTGTGACATGAGTCTTGTAACCTCTGTTCCTCCATGCGTGGATTTGTTCTGGGAACATGCTTCTGTGTCCCTCCCAGGTGTAGTAAATAGGATTGGGTTTGCTTCAGATCGCACATTGCTAATTATTCTTGCTATTCAAGAATGTTTTCAGGCATGGGTTGTTTTGTGGCTGCATGCAGCCTGTGAAATTTCCTCATGGAACCTTGCTTAACCTTCACAATACCCAGAGAACAGAAACTGCCCGGTGCTCTGAATATAGTTGGCTATTGCATGAGACTTTAGTCCACCTCATCTTTAGGCTCCACTCTCCCAGGTATAAGCCACCATCTAAAGAAGTAGCAACACCCAACTAACTACCGGACACTCCTTTGTTTGTTTTGTTTCTTGAGACAGGGTTTCTCTGTGTAGCCCTGGTGTAACACGAAAGAGTAAAAGACCCAGAGATAGACATTGGGGTTCAAGCTGAAGACCAGCGAAGCAAAGCAGCCAGCCACTAGCTCCCACCTCTACCTCAGGCTGATCCGCGCACGAGCTCTTCACCAAGTCTCAAACTGCTGCCTCTTCTCAGTGTGGCTGGAGAACAAATGTCTCATATTGACTCCTTGTTCCTGTCTGTTATACACCTCTAGTGCTGGGTTTAAAGGTACGAGCTATAAATCTTTTTTTAGACTGATTCAATCTTGTGTAGTTCTGGGTGCCCTTGAACTCACAGAGATTCATCTTCCTCTTAATCCTGACCCTTAGGACTAAAGGTGTGTATCACTACCTCCTAGATTCTGGCTGCTGGGATTAAAGGTATATTATCTCCACTGCCTGATCTCTACAGCTTGAGGCTACTTTACTTTTGTGAGTCCTCAATCAAGCTTTAATAAATCATAAATAACATGTTTCGACACCCTGGATATCCTGCAACTCTGTCTGTAGACCAATCTGGCCTAGAACTCAGAGATCCATCTGCCTCTGCCTCAGGAGTGCTGGGGTTAAAAATACCTGCCCCACCACAGCCAGGCTCAAACACTTCTGTAATCAACTGAAACATGCTAGTAACAATTTCCAAGGGATTCTTCTGTGTTAACGGGCACAGTTTTTCTGAAGGTTTTAGGATAGCCCCTCCCTCCCTCCTTCTTCCCTCTCTCATTAGGTGGTGGTTATTAGCATCAGTTATTATAATAATAGAACTACAACATTAACCTCTACAGTTTTTTGTTAAAATATTTAAAAAATGTTTATTTGTGTGTGTGTGTGTGTGTGTGTGTGTGTGTGTGTGTGTGTGTGTGTTGTTTGCAATGCCTGGTATCTGAAGAAGGCTAGTATTGGAGTTACAGACAGTCATGTACGTACAGGGGATCAAACTTAGGTCCTCTAAAAGAACAGCTCTTACCTGCTGAGCCACCTCTCCAGTCCTCAGCCCCTACAGCTTTCAATCTCTGCTTTGCTCATTTTTCTAAGCCTTATGCTGACTCCACACATAGTTTCACTAAATTAACTAACTGCCCCAGGAAATGGTTATAATATTACTTCTGTTGCTTCAATCTAGTCATCTAAATCAAATTAAAAATGACATTTTTATTTCTCCATGGCCAGCCTAGGATCTACTGAACTCTCCATGTTTCCTACTTAGATCTGGGATCTTCCTAGTTTTGTGCTCGCATTACCGGGGGTATTAGATGAGATTGCCCACGTGTGGTCTTAGTGCTTGATCAGGCCTTAAAGGCAGGTGCTGTGTGCAGCTCCCACACCCATTCTGCAAGCCTCAGCCTCACCCGCCTCCAGGAAGCACCTGATATTCCTCAGCAGGGAGCAGCAAAGGACACTCACTTCAAAGGAATTGTGGGGAAGCTTCAGGGACAGCAAGCCTCAAATTCATGCAGGCTCATACTTCAGGGACTTGGGGCTTAATGGACAATGGGACTGCTCTCCTTTGAAAACATCAAGAAGTCTGGCAAAGGGGACACAGTGGACTACAGCAGAAGAGAGGGACGGGTCCTGTAATGGGACAGCAGGCATTTCCAAATATATTGCTTCCATGCTTCCCGGGTGCCTGAAGAGGGCTAGCTATTGAGTCATTTAGTAAGTGGGTCTTCTAGGAAGAGGGGTGAGTCCATTGGAAGGAAACTGGAAGCAGGCTGTAGAAGGGTAGGTCCTACAGATTCAGAAAGAAGAGAGATCATGGGGAAGGGACTTCCATGGGGGTAGGGATATGCAGTGAACCCTCACACTACCCTGTGTAGACCTAAGCAACTTTCATAGCTCCCACAGGGAACTGAGGCCGGATCTTAACAGTAGCATCAAAGAAAGGCCCGTGTTGACATGGCGTCTATCCGCCCGCATGGCTGATTTAGAGATGCCACAGTGGGTGGCAGGAGGGAGGAATGGAGAAAGAAATGTAAAAAACCAGGTGAGAATGTCAACCCAGGCTTGGGTTGCGGGCAAGGGTTGCCACATTCTAGATGAGCAGGACTCAGCTAGACACATGAAGGTACTGACCACTTCCGTCCAAGTTCAGGGTCACGGTGGTGGTGAGCACTGTGAGCAAAAGCTAGCAGGGGAGGAAAGGGTCTGTTTGACTTTCACTCCCACATGAGCGAAGTCAGGCCAGAAACAAAGGCAGGGAAGGGACCTGGAGGCAGGAGCTGATGCACAAGCCATGGAAGGGCGCTGCTTACTAGCTTGCTCTTCGTAGCCCACCCTGCCTGCTTTTTTTATAGGACCCAGGACCACCATCCCTGGGATGGCCCCACCCACATGGGCTGGACCCGCTAATTAAAAAATTGCCCTGCTGCCAGATCTCACGGAGGGATTTTTTCATTTAATGTTCCCTGCCTCTAGCTTGTATCAAGTTGACATAAAACTAGCCAGCACAACATGTAAAGAGAGAACATCGTTTCAAAGGTTTCTCCCTTCCCGTCTTCGTCTTGAAGAGACCAACCAGGATGAAACCAACATTTCCACGACACAGCCTCATGGACTAAGAAGGCACAGTGTCCTGTGGAGACTGGCCAGGTTGCATTGATATCAGTTTAGTGGAAACAACATGTCTGGGTTAACACAAGCGCCCGATTCTCTTCCTCTGCCAATCTGTCCAACTGATAAAGCCTCTTAGACGCATTGCAATCCTCTCAGGAAATCCAGGACCTGATTTTGCCTAGTTGGGATCTCAACCCTCCTCCTGCAACTGCAGATACTTGTTAATTCACTCGGCCCACGTTAAATATAGGACACTTTCTACTACCTATGCATAGCACAACCAGCTTGTCCTTTAAACTTAGCAAACACCAATGGGCTTTGATGCTCTTGATGTTGCTTTGAAACACAGTGCTATTTATTCTTTCTGTCACTTCCAATGTTCATCTAATGCCCCTCCCTCCACAGGGCCATTTAAAATCCCCACCGACGTCCACAGCATTCTGCTCCCATCACAGACTACTCACAGATGGTAATGGTCTGTCTTCACACATACCAAGCCATATATATATATATATATATATATATATATATATATATATATATATATATATATTTCCGTTTCACCCGAGTACATACAACTGGCTCAGGAACACTGATAAGCCATCTGCAATTCTAAACTATGCAGCCACAGTCACAAATATTAGTAGTTTTACTAGGTTAAAAATAAAAGTACTGTTTAAAATGCCTCCAGAGGCCTCACTGCATCAAATCTCAAAAATCCCACACCTACCTATCAGACCATTCAGTAAACAGCAATGTGTTAATAATGAGAAAAACCTACCATTGTGGCCTCCTATTTTATTTTAAATCCTTATTCACAGTTGGCCTCAAACTGGAGATCCTCCTTCCTTGGCCTCCAAGCGCTAGGATCACAGATGAGTACCACCACTTCTAGACTCGTGTCCTGTTCTGTCACTGCGTGATTAAGACTGTCTACCTCAAACATTCATTACTCCTCACAATGCTACAATGTGCACGTGTGTAAACACACATTCAGCCTTCTTTCTCGATTCCCAAGGGATTCACTTATTATTAAACTTTAATCCCATGATTCTGGACCACGTTTTTTTTTTTTTTTTTTTTTTTCTTGTTTTTTTTTCAGATAATCTTGCACAGCCTAGACTTGCCTCAAAGTAACTATATGTTTGATGCTACCCTTAAACGCCTAATCCTCCTGTCTCTACCTCACAAGTGCTGGGATTACAGGCATACCCCCATGCCTGGCTTGAACGTGTTATTTCCAGGTGAGGGAGATGCTGGGGACTGAACTCCATGCCTTTAGCATGTACTCCATCATTGAACTATATACCAAATCTTTGAACAGATTAAATATGATGGGGACACTGGGCTCAGGACAGTAAGATGAACAACACACATTGTGCAGCTCGCACAGATCAGCTGTTCAGATGCAGAAATTCAATAGATAATCTTGTCTGGGTAAGCTCAGATACTTCCTTTGGAGTTAGAGATGATGACTTAGAAGCGAATTTTCTTTTAATTCTGTTAATATTCCTTTATTTTATTTTACATGCATGAGTGTTTTGCCTGTACACATGTATGTGCATGATGTGTGTTCCTGGTGCCTGTAGATATCAGAAGAGGGCACTGGCTCTCCTGGAACAGAAGTAACAGTCAGTTAGGAGCCACAACCAAACACAGGTCTTTTGGAGGAACCAGTGCTTTTAACAACGGAGGCATTCTCCAGACTCTGGAAGTTAATTTTCTGAGGCTGTTTATGTGTGTGCTGAGATGTGTACTGTATGGGGTTCAGGAAATCTATTCTCAGGAAGAAGAGAACACAGTTGATGTGCAATAGGTATCCAACAGAAGAGTATATATGCAAACACATGTACAGTACAAAAGCATGCATGCTTATGAAGCGTCACTGGAAAGGCTACCCAGAGATCTTCAGCCCATACCCAGAGGCCTCTGAACATTCTAGAAGGATGAAGGCAGCACTTCCCTCTAGAAGGAGGAACAAGCCCTGTTGCTCTTAGAAAAATAGAAACACCACCAGAAATGTGCTACAAGCCCGCTATCACTGAGCTACCCCCAATCCCACAGAGGCTAATACTACCTGGAACCAGTTCCGGTGGCCTCACCTGATGCCTCCTCTCAATGCTCTATCTACCTGGCCCTTCCCCAAATCACACACTATCTCTTGTACCACTCAAAGTACCAGGGCCAGGCTAAGGATTCCAAGCAGGAATTTTATACTTCCCACAGGTAAACTGTATAAAGTCATGCAACGTGTGTGATCCTGAGGCAGCCAGACAGAAGGTTTAGTCATGCCAGGGTGGGGTGGGAGGCGCTTATTTCATTCACGGAATAGACAAGCCCACTCAGGTCAGTGAGAACAGGAGGGAAGGAGATTAGCTACATTCCACCTCTCCATTTCCCATAAAGAAGAGGGAGACAACAGGAAAGGGGTGAGTGGAAATGAGTGTTTACGTTTCAAAAGTCGTTGCTCCAAGTGTTTAAAAATGACCACATGATTGTACTCACTGTGTACTCAAAGTCACAGACCCCTCCATTCCCCCTCCCCCATGGTGAAAATGACCTTTAGGCATGGCTGGTTTGGCTTTAATCACTGAACATGACTTTAATATATCCCACCTTCTTAAAGATTCAGAGGAAAAGAGAGTCCTACAAAAGATGACTCACGGCAAAGGAGAGAGGCGCGGCACATAAATAAAAGGAAAGTATGGGGACAAGCTCTGTTAGTGGTACAGGAAGTCTGGGATCAGAGGAACAGGAGGTCTGGGAAGGAAGATGCAGTCTTGGATGTTCATAGTGTGTCAAGCCTTACCTAACAAGACAATGGCTCTCGTTAAGATTTGTTGGCTCTCTAACAGGTATTGCCCAAGAGAGTTGGGTGGAAAAGATGGCATGGGAAAAAAAATTAGACAAAGACCTAGGAGAAACCAGGTCATGGTTCATGGTGTTAAATTTGAATCATTTTATCCATAAAATAGGATTACAAACAGAAGAAATGTCAGAATAAAATTTTTACAAGAAAGGATCTCAGGAAGCCTGGAAGGACAAGTTCATAGCTGATGGGAAATGAGCTCCCTCACCATCTTGGACATTGCTTTATTCAGCATTCTGTTGCTGTGAGGAGGCACCATGGCCACAGCACCTCTTAGAAAGGAACGCATTTAATTGAGGCTTACTTACAGTTTCAGAGGTTTAGTTTGTTCTCATTCTGGTGGGGAGTGTCCTTCTGTAAATGTGTTTGTCTTAGTGGTCGATGATTAAAACACTGTTTGGCCAATAGCCAGGCAGGAAGGATAAGTAGGGCTACGAGGGCAAGGAGGGAGGGAGAGAGAGAGAGAGAGAGAGAGAGAGAGAGGGAGAGGGAGAGGGAGAGGGAGAGGGAGAGGGAGAGGGAGAGGGAGAGGGAGGGAGGGAGGCTGCAGAGATGCCATGTAGCCGAGAAAGGAGTAACAGGTTTACACCCTTCTCCAGTAAGACAGTGGAAATATTTAGATTAATAGAAATGGGTTGATAATTAAGAGGGAGCCAGCCAGTAAGAAGCTGTAGCCATTGGCCAACAATTTTATAATTAATGTAGCATCTGTGTGTTTATTTGGGGCTGAAGTTGCAGCTGGACTTGGCAGGACAGAAAACCGCCATCTCCACTCATCCTTACAGGGACTATGGCGGCGGTGCACAGGCAGACGCGGTGCTGGATGGGCTGAGAGTTCCACATCTGGATCCCCAGGCAGCAGACAGAGAGAGAAACTGGGTCTGGCTTGGACCCCTGAAACCTCAAGGTCCACACTTCCTCCAACAAAGCCACACCTCTAAATCCCTCTCGGGTAGTGCCACCCGATGGCTAAGCATTCAAACATGTGAGCCAGTGGGGATTATTCTCATTTAGCCACCACAAATACCAAACAGGAAAAGAGGCTGTTGAGAAATTGATACTCTGTAGTAATTAAGTAGCTGATTGTAAAAGTCTCTTCTCCTAGGGAAATGAAAAAGACAAATTCTACTTCTGCTTCTTTTTAGCTTATCATGGTTTAATAAGGATCAGGATAAACAAATAGGCAGAACAGATGTTTATTCAGGGAGAAATAACTTACAACCAAGACAGATGAACACCAGCAATTTCCACCAGATGCTCTCCTCTCCACATCCTGCCAGCAAGACAGCGTTCCCAGGCTCCTCCTGAGACCTAGTTCCCCTGGTCACTTCCGCCTCTGGCTCCACCCTCCCAATGGGTGATCAGTGCCAAGGAAGCAGACAAAGTGAATATCCCACTACATTAACTTTTTAGTTTGAAGTTAACTAACCTCTACTTGTTCTCCTGCCTATAAGATAGAAATGATGCCAGCTGCTTCCTGGTGGTGTTGCACATCATCTTTTTTTGTTGTTGTTGCTGTTGGTTGGTTGGTTGGTTGGTTGGTTGGTTGGTTGGTTGGTTTGGTTTTTTGGCTTTGGAGGCTGTCCTGGAACTAACTCTGTAGACCAGGCTGGGCTCAAACTCGCAGATCCGCCTGCCTCTGCTTCCTGTGTGCACATCTTAGCAGAGTATGTACAGGCATGCACAGAAGGTGTATTTAACACAGCGTCACACACTTAGAGGGAGATTTTCAGATGGTAATTGTTTCAAAGTATGTTGTTAAATATTTTCCTAACACACTGTCAAGATTTCCTTTGGTGTGAGGTTCTCTATCAAAGCTTTACCATATTAAATCCCAGGTTACTTTTCTAAACTCATTCCAGAGTAGTAGACAGCTTTCATCTTCAAGCTGTGTCTGTGTGGTGAAACCTGGTGTATCACACTCTGTGCAGTTTCATTCCCATACAACCCATTCGGGCATGATTTTCTACAGTTAGCATTTTATTAAGGAGTGTCGGGGCTAACCTTGGTCATCAATCCGACATGCTTGGGAAGCAGGAACCCCAGTTGGGGAATGGCCTCCATCAGACTGGCCTATGGCACGTCTGTGGGGCATTTTGTGGGTTGTTAATTTATGTAGAAGTGCCTGGCCCACAGTGGGGAGTGTCAGCCCTGGGCAGGGAGCCTGGGCTATGTAAGAAAGCTGGTTGAGCATGAGCCAGGTGGAATAAGCCAGTGTGCAGTGTCCTTCTGTGGCCTCTGCTTCTGTTCCTAGGACCAGGCTCCACTTTGTGTTCCTGCCTGGCTGTCCCAGGTGAGGGAGGATAAAGTGTAGGCTAAAATAAAGCCTCAAACCCTTCCCTCCCCAAGTAGCTTTCACTCACAGTGTTGCTCAAAGTAAGGTATGCAAACTAGGACAATGGTATTAAAGCAGCACTAAAGAATCTCCAGGGAGGTTGTGAAGGCTTCTCAGAAACTGCCAAGCCAAATGCATAACGACTTAAAAATACCTAGAGCCTGTCAAAAATGAGCTTAATGATTAGCACCCACGGGGCCAACCATGGTGGTGCACACCTTTTAATACCATTACTCTGAAGGCGGAAGCAGGCAGATCACTGTGAGTTCAAGGCCACCTAGTCTACACAGTGAGTTCTGGGACACCCAGGTACATACAGTGAGACCCTCTCTCAAATAAAAAAAAAATAAATAAAACCACAAAAATCTAGCGTTGACAGCCAGCTTTCACAACAAAGAAAGTCAAGAATTGCCCTTCAGTCACCAAAGACAATGACCCCTCCTTTCAATGGCCTTACAAAATATACTGACAATGCCGTAATACCATATTTAAAAAAAAACCAATGCCATTCCCTTTTGCTGCCTAACATGATTTCTTTCTCTGAGTAAAGAAACAGAATATTTTCCCTTTTGTGTAGGAAGTTACCACTGTCCCCAGGTTAAGTTACACTGGATCAAAGCCCATGAGCTATGGGTTTAGCATGAAGGCTGTGTACATCCTTCACCAGAAGTGTCTGTGATGTTCCTGGAGGCTCCAGCAAGATCCAGCCAAGCCACGTGGCCAATACCTCGCATTGGGCCTCTCACAAGGACAAGCAGCCATATCCAAACTGCCTCCCTCCTGTGACCTGTTCTCATTATTCCCACCACCACGTAGGGTAACTGTCTTACCGCAGACGTTAGCCGAGCAAGGATTTCATCGCTGCTTTCCTCCGAATCTTCCACTCTCTGATGAGACCTTTGAAAAACAAACAACAAATTAATCCTTAGGGCAGGCTGCTCAAATTCATCTGCCAAATTATGGGAAATAAAGGGCAAAAAAAAAAATGACATTGTCATATGTCATGAGTAAAAAAATATGCAAATAACAGAGGCAAAGATACACAATCCTTTAGCAACCAATTGCTTAGAATGAATTATCCAGTGCCTTTTTACAACGTGCCAACTGGGGAGCAAGTGTTGCTCCCCAGATGATATCACAGGACAACCCTAACATACCTGATCTACAGATACGGTCAGTATGGGTAGTTCAAGTCAAGTCTTAAATTACCCCAAATCTAAATGAAACTGTGAAGCTATGAAATGTGAATTTTCCACTACATTAGAGTTTCAACCCAAACAAATTCACTATGAAATGGTATATGTTAGTTCTAATCACATGGTGGAAATTATAAAACAAGAACCAAAAAAAAAAAAAAAAAAAAAAATACAGAAGAACTTTGCTTTTTCAGAGCAATCACATCTCAGGAGAACAGGGAAAAAAAGTTGTGCAAATATCAAGTAATTAATGAGACATAGTAGTACAAGCTTAAAAATCACCTTTATTATTTACAGAAATGTGTTTCCACTTAAAAAAAAAAACTTCAAAATCACATTTTTTTTTTCCTGGTTTGGTGAAAGGAATACAGTGATTTAATACCAAGTGAATACAGAGAATTATGTCCTAGAACTCTTTCCATAAGCAACCCCTTTCATCAACACATCCTGAGATCAGAGTTTCATGGTGATTGGTCTGTAGAGTCAAGCACCAGAGACGCAGACCCGTGATTGGTTTCACTCAGTAGCTGCGGTAAGCCAGCTGGGCATGCGTGAGATCTTCCTCCAGCTCTCCAGAGAATGGAGCAGCAACTTGGTAAGAGGGGATGAGGGGATGGTCTAGTTGATCAATTCTGCCATTGGTTTCTTGATTCTGGTGTTATTAAGCCCTTTTTCAGAGAGAAAGTCATGATCTTCAAATCTCAGGAATACAAGTCACTGCCTTTACAAGAGCCAGAAGATGCTTCTATAGAGCCCACGCCCTCACTGCCAGTGTAGCAGCTAAATGGTCTAGCGGCCAAGTGTTTTGAACAGCTAGCTCGCTAAAGATCTGCACAGGAAACTGAATGTTTGACCTTTGCGTGTCATTTTAGAAGTCACCTTGGCATAATGAGTATTTCAAACAACGATCCTTATTGTTAAAAAAAAAAAAAAATAGTTCACATTTCCTTGTAAAAGAGGCTATGCTGAGAGGAGATGTGAACCTACACAACTCAAGCCACCGAACCCGGCTTTGCCTTGGTGACTGGACAGAGCTGACAGGAAACTAAGAACCATGTGCACCACAGAGCAGGGCCCCGAGCAAGGGCTTACCTGACTGTACCTGCCTATCCCTGCGGTTAATAAAGCACTGACTGCAAGTGCCTTTCAGACCCAAACCGATAGTTTCCCAATAAAAGACTACACTTCCCAGCTTCCCTGGCAGCCAGGCCAAGCAGTTTCAGTTTCAGGAAAGAAGGGGCTAGGGTGTGGCAGTCGACCCATAACCCAAACTTTGTAGGCATTTGACCCTCAGCACAAATGAGTGACAGAAGATCTTCCTGGAGGTGAATTGACATAGTCCCACACAAGGTCACACCGCAACTCTCTCCCTCCACCTTTTGTCTCTCTACAGCCTGCCTTCAATAATCTAACACCTGAAAGTTTAGTTAGAGGGCATCAGGCAGTTTTCACTAGCACAGACACAGCTGTGAATCTTTCTTCAAAGGGCTGTGGAGAGGAGCTGCGATTCCACGGGAAGCTCCTGTGTCTACGACCGCTGTTTTGTTATCTCACGGGCATTCGCTGGGCTATATTACTGCCTTCGTGAGAGGTAATTCCATCCCCGCTCAGACGCAGACCTATCCTTTACCGTACTCCCAGCACAAACAGGCTTTGGCAGAAACATTCCCGAAGACTGTAAGCCAGAGTGTGATGCTCTCCTTGGAGTTTGCTGTAACCTGGGCCTGCTTTGATCTTTACAGATTCATGCCTGAACCCCGATGAGCATGCCTGGTTTCTCCACCTGCCTTCCAAGTGGGCTCTGGGTGCCAATTCCAGTAAGCCGATGTTCAGCCACACGCATGGGAATCATAGCCCCCACGAGTTAAATTAAGCCACACTGCTGCTTTTCTCCCTCTCCTCCCATCATGGTGCTCTGATACCCTGTGGCCATCCATCCTTTCTGCAGCCACTACCCATGGCCAGCCACCAATCACATCCCTTCCCATTCCTTCCTCGAGTTCTGCCTCCTTTGGTCCAGGCCTTCAACCCCTATGAGCTATATTACCGTAACCATCTTTTAACGCACTTGGTAGGCTCTCTGGTCTCATCCTGTTCACTCTCCTGTAAGATTCCCCTTCTGAACCCCAGATCTGGATGTGCTCTTCCCAGACACCACCCAGAGAGCAGCCCTCGTTGCCTACTGAGAACTGTGAAGTTCAGAAATATCTTCCCTTCCCTGTTCAGGGGGGTCTCACGGAGCTCGGGGCTGCTGATCACAGGCAAACAGTGCCCAGCTGGAAGAGCTAGAAAAGCCATAGGGGACAGAGGACAGCACCTCACACTGTGGTCATTTGGTCCTTAACCCCCTCCCTGCCCAGCTCTGAAATAAAACGCCAGAAGGATCAGTTCGTCTGCTTGATACCCCAAACACATTTTTACAGGATGTGGGTAAAGTCTTATTTTACATACGCAAAAAACAGTGCAGCTCAGGAGAGACCAAGTTTGCACCATCAGATGAAGTAGACAATAAAAACCAGGTGATGCAGAGAGAGGCGCCACGCCTGCATGGCCTGCATATTTCCCATTATTGCTGGGACATGCTGCGCTGCTCAGTGAGCAAGAAGACAGAGAAGAGCAGTAAGAGAAGACGTGAGTAGGGTTTGGTAGTCAGAGAATGGACACAGAGCCGTGGCTGGAATGTGCACCTGAGGGCCCTGGGAAGGGAGGCCCTTTGCTGACTGAGTACTTGCGGCTGGCTGTAGGAAGTGTTGAACCAGCCGGTGTCCCACTTAGGAATTCCATGGCTGCTTCCCATGGAAGCTAGGCACAGATTTCACGGAGCCTGTGAAATCTAATATCTTAGAGTTCTGGGGTGTGGATGCAGGGAGGGCAAAGTCTATGTTCCTGGTCCCTGGATCCTCTAACCATCAAACTGGATACATTCTACCCAACATACCTGCGCCCCGAATGCCATCAAATAAATATAAAATAAAACCACAGAAAGCATCGCTCTTCCCACAGTGTTCCCCATATTAACGGGCGGCAACACCGAGTCCACAGTTGGACATCATCCTTGACCCTCCCCATCTACCCCTTTCCACTTTCCACCACACCGAGGCACACTATACCTACGGCATCCATCCTGCAATACTTCTTACCAAGTTCATCACTACTGCTGTAATCCCAACCCTGATCCCAGGGTGGCCTTGAAAATATAAGTTAGAGCACGGCCCTTGTCCTCTACAACCTAGAGTCAGGAAATGTCAACTGAGGAATTTTCCAAGGTCAAGCTGACCAGTGGCCATGCCTTTGAAACACTGTCTTGACTGATGAACCGTGGAGGGCCACTGTGAGCTTCATTACACCAGGCTGGATGGTGATTGATTAAGAGAGCTATCAAGGTGAGCTAAAGAGCAAGTCAGTGAGCAGTGTTCTTCCATGGTTTATGCTCTAGATTTCCTGCCCTGCTTTCCCTCAATGATTGACTGCGACCTGGAAGTATAAGCCAAAATGTTTTCCTCCCAAGTTTCTTTTGGTCAGAATGTTTGATCACAATGTTAAGCAAACTAGGATAGCCTTCCTCACGGGGACTCCCTACCTCACACAGGTAGAGCCCAAATCAACTCTTGTTCAAAGTCATCTAGTCAAGGCAGACAACATTAACTGATTTCTGCACAGTCTACAATAATTACCGTAGCTGCTCACATTAGATCTCTACCTCTTGCTCATCTTACAACAAACTCTGGGTACTTTGGACAACATCTCCTCATTCCCTACACAAATTACTGATATGCCAGGAAGGGCTGTTCATTTAACAAAGCAAATACCTGTGGGAAAAGAAAGACAGAAAAGTGAGATTCTTTTTTAATTTTTATTTTAATATAATGAGTACAAGCTGCCTTCTTCCGTGGCTATTTTTCCATCACCAGCTGGCTAGGTATGCTGACAGAAGACATTTTCTGAGCAGCAATAAATTGCCTGTCATGGGCTTCCTGGGATTGGGTACACGGTGATAAAACCAATCTAAAGCGGAATAAAGTCAGGTGTCCCTGGATCTCTTTTTCACATTTTATTTTGGGGATTTGGAGATAAATGACTACCACTTAATTAAGCACAAATGCTAACACAAGCAACCACAAAAGTTCCCACACCTGGAATGAGCGTTGCCTATAAACAATGCAAATTTGGGGGAACTCAGCACCTCCGTGGCTGAAGGGGTAAGGAGAAATGGCAAAGACCAGCTAGGCCTTCTAACATTCTAAAGAGATAAGTGGAAAATTTCTTCACCCATAATCCAAATGTAAAACATGCCAAGTCCCATCATAATAAAAAAAAAAAAATTCCTACTCAAAAAGTACTTGTTTACGCAGACATTATTTTCTTGCTGCCCAAACATCTGTCCTGAGAATCTAATTAGGAAAACTCAGAAGGACAAAGGGCAGATTTGGACAGGAATGAATGGGAGACCTGAGCTTGAACTCCCAAGTCAGAGAGCTATGAAGCATGTACTACTTAGAAACTAGAATTCCTGTGCTGCTCAAGTGTGTCAGACTATGGCAGGGTAGAAGAGTAAGGGGGCAGGAAGGGGTCTTAGCTGGTAGGGGTAGGCAATGCTGTTATTCCGGATGCCGAGGCAGCTCAAAGGCCTGGCTGGGATTTGGAAATCACTGTTGTAGAGCTGATGGAATGCTCGAGTGGAAGTACAAATGGCAGAGACAACCAACTCCAAACACTCTGTTAAGAGGTAAGAGTTGTAAAAGTATGTGGCCAGCCTGAATAAGTGAGAGGCTGGGAGATTTAAAAAAAAAAAAAAAAAAAAAAAAAAAACCAAGGCTATTGAAAGGACAATCTATTACCCACAGTCCCCAAGAGGAGGAGACACATCACACCAAAGACCTACAAGAGGAAGGAGTCCCAGGCAGAGGCAGAAGAGAAAACCTAAACAAGAACCTTCTCCTGTGTTTCCCACAGGGGGCGAGCGAGGCAGGGTACAAATAAACAGGCTGAAGAATGGCTTGTTTAAATAGTTCTACCAGACTCTAGGAAAAGGTTAGCTCCCATCTGTAACTGGAAGGCTATGGTTTTACCTATTCGGGGGTCAACGGCAGATTGCTTGGAGCCCAGCCTCTTCAGCCTTGCAAGATGAGGGGTACCATACTGCAGCTGAGCTGACCTCAGCTTCACAGAGCCTCAGCTCTCAGGCAGGTTCTCACCAGGAGGAAGCATCACACAAGCCCCAATGGAACTTACTAGGCTATCTTTCTTGACACTGTTATTCCCTCGGTCTTCACTCATTCACCTCTCCCCCCACCCAAAGTAAAAAACAAGAGTCGGGAAGAAGTTCATTCTGGATAACTTAATTTGGGCTTCTGTCTGAATGAGGCACTACAACTAGTCTCTTTCCACGAGGCTGTAACCTGCTAACCAACGCAATACTTTCAAATCATCTCTCTTATGGGGCATGAAAACTATTTCAGAGAGAGCAGGGTATTGGTTTCCTCAAAGTAGGCGGCAAGCTTGCACAGCCCTGTCTCTTTCTGCTGTAGACATCCTTTTTGAAAATTATAAAATCCCCTTTAAAATATTTTTTTTTTAAAAAAAAAAAAACACATTTGTACAGAACAGATTTGTATTTATAGAGGGACATGAAGTCGTTTTCTGGCATCATTTTAAAGTCATTTACAGAGGATGGGAAATCAGGGGGGACCTAATGTGGAATTGCGTAGGTAGACCTTAATAGCTTTCAAATATCAAATAGGTTATTAAAAGCACCACAGGGATGGGGGGGGTTAGTTCACAAACATAAGAATCAAAAGGACTTCAGTTAAGGAAGAAAACACAAGGCTAAGAATGACATAGAAGAATGGGTTTCCCTTTTAAAACCACTAAGAAGAGGAGTAGGGGTTTTACCAAGCACCAGTCCAAGACAGTCCAATGACACTGGAGAAACTTCATAGGCAAGGTAGGACTTGGGCTCCCCCTTGAGGGTTGGGCAGAATTTAACAAGCAAAAAGAGGCAGATCTCGGAGCAGAGCATAACATTAGCAGGAGATCATCAGTGTGGGCCGAAGTCTGAAACAATGGAGATTTAAATTAGTGCAGGAACCGGGGGAGATGTTGTGGCAATTCAGCTGAAAAAGGACGGTGTCCTGGACGTCTTTTCTCTGGCCATCCTTTATTCCAAGTGGGATAGCTCAGGGTCTAGCTTTCAGAAATCTGAGAATATTGTAAGGTTGCACAGACGTTGGCTCACATCTCTAATGCAAGGGAGGAAATATCTTCTGTATCCTGAAGAGAACTGCGGTTCAGTAACCTTTTTCTTTGATGCTTGGTACTTATAATAAGAATAAGCAGGCCCTTGGCCCTCCAGTGAACATCTGTACCAGTTAGCAGCTGTGACCAAAGCATCGGATTCATACCAAACTTGCTGGTGAACACGGCGTTCTATACAGTCGGTTTTAACCCTGAGACCTGACTTTGCATCCATAGTACGCAGTGTGACAAAAGATTGTAAATCAAGCCGGAATTGACAATAGGGCTTGAACTTTTAAAATAACTGTCGCTTTCAGAAATTAGGGCAGGTTCGGGATTTATATATCACAAGGCTTTTTTACCCATTGGCATTCATTCCTAAAACTTGCTGTCTGGGAAGTGTGTGTGTGTGGGGGGGGGGGGGATTAAACATGACAACTTGGAACATTATTCACTACATCCCTGCTCCCTTAATCTGAGTGTACCCAGGGATTTTCCACACCTCCACAAGACAGGAAATGGCAGTCTTTCATTCGGAGTTAAGGTCAGTCATCACAGTTTATGGATGTGCGCCTCGACCTTTCTGGGATATGTCCGACCTCTATGAAGATGTAAATTCGAACACTAAACCCTTGGACAGGTTACTTGAACTCTATGCCTGCCTAGGTTTCCTCACTTATAAGTTGAAGTTAACAGTACCTGGCTTCAAGAATCTTTCTGAAGTGAAACAGAGAAAGAATATAAGGCATTTTGTTCTGTGCAGGTGCGCTCACATGAAATATATTCCTGACACCCAACTTTTCTATCGGAAATGTATTATTAACATAAGATTTTTCCTTTGCTAAGTCTGAAGTAACTACTCAGCAGTGACACCTTTTAGCTCATAAAATTAAGTTATATTTGCATAAGTACCACATGCTAACTGATTGCAACACCAGAGCACCCTGGTGTTTTGCCTGCATGTATGTCTGTGTGAGGGTGTCAGATCCCCCGGAGCTGTAAGCTGACATACAGGTGCTGGGAACTGAACCCAAGTACTCTGGAAGAGCAGCAAGTGCTCTTAACCACTGAGTCATCTCTCCATTCCCCTGAATTACATTTGTCACAGTCACAGGAATGCATCTCTTGGAAGCTATACTTCTCACATGGGAAGTAAGGACAATTCCACTTGCCTTCTAAGAGCAAAAAGCATTCTGATACCTGAAGGGGTCTACATCTACAAGTGGCATTTCAACCTGCAACTCCTTTCTGTCACTGTTGCCAAGGATAAACAAGACATGTCATAATCCCCATATCACGACTCAAGGAAGATGCTTCTAATTATTTTAATCATACAGTGATTCACTATCTTCATGTGGTAATGACTCAAATGTTTTAATTTGCCAAACGCTGCTTCTAGATTATTTTCAGAAACGTCTGCTGAGCCCCTTCTCAGCACAGTCACGACTTGGATAGTGGATAAGATGTGAGTTATTATTTCATTCAATTTCAGCCCAATCATATGTTTATACTTAATTTAGATCATCTACTCATTTAGTAGTGAAATAGAAGTGTCCGTGGCGCAGCTGGCAGAGCAAGTGTGTCTCTGAGGATCAGAATAGCAACGGAGCCATGCGGGAGCTAGGGTGAATCTCCAGCAACGTGTCTACCTTTCCGAACTTGGGAACGGTATTCCTAACACTCAAACAAGACAGCGGTCTGAAGGAGCAGAGCAGTCCCAGGACACAGGACACGCTCTGCAAGAAACACCAGTTTACAGCGGGGGCCCAGCGGCGCCTACTCACAGGTCACAGATGCCAGCTCTAGCAGGGATGAGATGCACCAGCTGCAGCAAAAGTTTCACTCCATTCTGCCACTCCTCTTCCCTTTCAAATTCACAGTACAAGTAGCTGCATTCATCGGAAGAAAACTGGTAGAAGACATAGTTATCTTGAAAGTACAGATGCTGGTCCACTGTTGGAAGCAAAAGGACAAAAAACGCTATTAAGAGTCACAAGTCAAATAATAAAGCGAACAACGCAATGGTTAGGGGGAAAGCAAAGGCAAGATAATACACGCCTGACCTTCATTCATGCTTACACTCTCAATAAAGTAAAAGGACATACTGGCTACTCGATTTCACTGCTTGAACGTTGGCCAATACATTCACATATATAAGTTTTCTGCTTCGCAGACAAGTGTTGGTCAAACCAATATCGATTCAAAGAGGAGTGGCAAGAAATGCCAAACAGACAGCGTGATAGCAAGGTTCAGTTAGCAAAATTGGTGGTTCTCAACCAGGGATTATTGTGCCCCTGCTTCAGGGGACTCTTGGTGATGTCTAGAGACGTTTTTTGATGGTCATAATGAAAGCATGAGCTACTGGCACCTAGAAGGAAAAAAGAAATGGATGCTGCCCAAAATCCTCTATGTACAGGACTGGCCCCCTCCCGATCCCCATCCCAACAAAGAATTGTCTAACTCAGTGTCAACACTGTCAATGCTGGGAAATCCTGTTTTAAAGGAATCAAAAGTTCCAAAAGGCATTTACACAAAATGTGTCATCGACCAGAAGCCTGATGCTAGCCAATGAGCCAACAACAGCTCTGCTCCTTAAAAAGTGAACTGACTTTCCAAATCAGACTATTAGGTGCTACTAGGAAGATTGCAACCCTGTCCTGTCTGTGCCATTCTACAGAAACAGGGGCTTCTCAGTACCAACTAGCACCTGAGAGATCGAAACAAAGAGCAAATTGCTTGGCATTTACCCCTTCCATTCCCTGGTTTGAACTAAGAAGAGAGAATTGTCATCTACTTTAGCTTCTAGTTAAACATCATCTTCTGTCCTGTTTGAACAACTGAACGTCACAGCTCACCTAAGTGCTGTGGTTACTTAATTAAAATGGCACACACACACACACACACACACACACACACACACACACACACACACCACTCATAAATCAGTTTCTGAGTACATAATGGCATGATAAAGCGTTCATTTGAAGCAACAAAAGACAACACCAGCAAAAGAAATTTATGAGGAGAGAGAGAGAGAGAGAGAGAGAGAGAGAGAGAGAGAGAGAGAGAGAAAGGCAACACCTTTTACAGGTTTAAGTCTAACATTGACAAGCACCTAATTACTTTCACAGAAGGTGCGGCAAGTGTAAATGAATCAAAGATGACCTGTCATTTTTACTGAGAAAATAAGAATGTAAACATTTTATCTTCAAATACAATTTCCATCCATGTTGTAACATGCTCTGAAGGATCAAGTGTGTTTTGGTCTAGCAGTTTAACTAAGTAATGATTGTGTCTTCAAAGTACGGATCACTAACCTGATAACATAATTCCCATATCCAGTAGGAGCTGCCAAACCCCAATGGCCATAGATCTACACTGGACAAAAGGACAGTGTTCTAGAAGCCAGTCGACCAGCTCTGACCCCACGCAGCTTCTCCTGGACCAAAAACAAAGCCATAAGCAATGAGAAATTTTGAAAACAAAAAGTCAATGCTTGGTTCTATTCCTTTCATGAGCTCTTGTTTTTTAAAATAAGCAAGCCAAGGGTGGGCGATGTGGGGTGGGGTTGGGTGGGATGGGGTAGGGTAGGGTGGGAACACACTGTCTCTCACTCATCTTCCAGGTAGTGTTTATCTATTACTTCCCTGGGATTAAGAACAAGGTTTGCTTACATGTTTTAAGCTACTCGACATAAAGCAATCATGTATCTTTCTATATGAATATCTACTCCTACTGCTTAGCTGCTAGAATATGACTTTAGACATTGAGAGAATCTGTGTGCCATACTAATCCCCCAAAACTAGAAGAGATCACTGCACATAGTTAAGGCCTTGAAACATACTTATTTGAACAAATGAAGAAATAAAATTAGGGGCTCTCCATGTAAAGGTGATACTTCTGCCTCAATCTTAGACCTCAAATTGTTCATGATGAACTTTCACTCATGCATCTGTAGATTTTTTTTGACTGCTCCCCCCACTTTTTTTTTTTTTTTTTAACAAAACGATTCCATAAAGGTTTCACAGAACTGCTCCACAGACTGCAATCTAGAGTTTTGTTCTCCATTCTTTAAAGACTGAACCCCAAAGCTTGTCTCAAAGAGCAATAAACTTGACTGTTAATCATTTTAATGTAATCAAAGCAACCTCATTAAGCAGCATAGATTGTTACGTATAGTTCTTCCCACCCTGGTCCCACAACCATGTCAGCCCCAAATGAACACTCAGAAACTTATATTAATTATAAAACTGTTGGCCATTGGCTTGGGATTCTGATTGGCTAGCTCTGTCTTAGTAATTAACCCATTTCTACTAGTCTATGTATTTCCACATGGTCTTATCTTACTGGAGAACACCTCATTCCCATCCTTTCTTCCCCAGGGCTCACAAGATGACTCCCCTATGCCTACACCTCCCAGAATTCTTCTCATCTCCTAGACCTGCCTATCTTGCTGCAGTATTGGCCACAGTGTTTGTAACGGTGGCCACAGGAGATCATAAACCCAGGAAGCCAGATGTGTGCGCTGGATTCCACTAACCACACACAGTCATCTTTGTAATCAGATTTGAAACACACACCAAATCCCACATACTGTTACAAGCAGTGTCCTGCCATCCAGCTAACCTTCCCGTTTGTGTGGGCCTCGGGAAAAGACAGAAGAAGAAAGCTTTCTGAAATGCTGGTCTTAATTTGTAGAGGCATCTGAGTCCTACTTTCTCTCATGCAAAAAGGCCGTATGAGTGTTGTAAAGCAGAGAAGATGGAAAGAAAAGAGGAGAGAGGGAAAGAATGCACTCCATGCTGTTGATGCTTTTTCTGCAGACACTCAGGGATGAGAATGCAGTGTTGTCTTGGACTTCTAAACTGGAGAAATGTGTCTGCAAGCTCTTGGGACTAACACAGACACTAGCCAGGAAGTGTTGCACTTCAGCTGAGCTTCTGAACCGAATGGAATAGATTTTTGTCAAAGCATTTTGATGTTTGGTAAAGGGTCACTACTTGAATGACACTCCGGGGCAATGAAGCCAATTCCAGAAGTGTTCAGTGGCACATTGCCGTTAAGAGGATAGGAAGGTAAGCATTCAGATATCTGGATTCCTTTAAAGGAGAACACAGGTGGCAAGAAAAGAGGCAATTAGACCAAACAGTCAATATTAACTCTGATTCTACAGGACACCTTTTATGATAAGGGATCAAGGTGTTAATTAACCAATTTCTCAACGCTTCCCTCAATTAAACAGCATCGTTGGCCTTTGGAAGCACTTTAGTCCGTGAGTTAAATACTGTGTCAGTTTTTCATTTCACATTTTCGAAACACTGAGGCCTGTCACCCTCTATGCATGTCTGCTTGGAACACAGAAGCCCACAACAGAACAATTGCTCAACAAACCAAGCCTTCACATTGTACCGGGGTAGCTAGCTGGTAGCTGTGCCTATCTGAGCTCAGGTGGCTGTGAAGAGGTCTCCTAGTCCAGGCCTTCTCAGCAATGCTAGACTCAGCTGTTTCAGGGCGTAAGGGCAAGGGTGCTGTCAACTGTGGCTTCTTGACACACCACAGCTACATGGAAACGGAGACACCCACTCTGAACAGACCCCGTAGGTGACCACAACGCCCAGGTCTCCTACCTTCCCTTTTTCATTAGGAAGGGCTTACCCTGTTTGAGGCACAGACTTGGGACAAATATGTTAAAACACAGAACTGCCATGACAAGCTTAAGGGACAACTGGGTACCACTCCCCAACAAGCTCCTGTTTTAATCCAATGCGGTCCCTTTCTGCCCCTCCCTAAATCTCATCGTTGTGTTTTAAACTGCTCCTACCATCCATCTGACCAGGAAAAACATTAGAGGGCAAAGAGAAACTCTGTCCTTAATATCTTTAAAGCAAATAAAACGAGATGAGCTGTTGTGCATTTAATTCCTAATCCCCTGACTTGTTTTGACCAGGTCTACATCAATCGAGTTAAAAACTCAATCTACAGGGCAGAGGGGAGCAGGGTGCTCTAAATACTGCCAGCAGCTCTTCG
This sequence comes from Phodopus roborovskii, assembly GCF_943737965.1. Lineage (NCBI taxonomy): Eukaryota > Metazoa > Chordata > Mammalia > Rodentia > Cricetidae > Phodopus > Phodopus roborovskii. The sequence continues at coordinate 1,949,243 of NW_026125575.1, forward strand.
CCACGCTGTATTTCCAGCCTTGTACTCTACCCAGAAGATGCGAGGGTACATGCAGATCTAGCCAGAGCTGTGATACAAGGTAGAGGGACTGCCATATGGAGGTGATGAGCTGCAGACCCACACAAACCCGTGTATGGCTGCGTTTTACCCTTCTCCATGGTGGGAAATGTGTTTCCAATCAGTTTGTGGTAACATAAACCGGGTGGTGGTATTTAGTGATTCATCTACATACAAGGAAATAAGGGCTCGAAACTAACATGCATTTCCTATAGGACAAATTGAATAGAGATCTTGCAAAGTTGCCACCATGGATTCTCATATGGCATGTAGGAACACATTACCCCAGATGACCACCAGACACATTTAAATGTGTCCCATCCTAGGCAACCATATTAGTATTTTACCTTTAGTCCTAGGACATTAATCAGTCTTTACACTATAACAGAAAAGTAGCCTCTAGTGGCATCTTGCCTTGCCAGTGAACGTATAGTGGTGGCCACACCTTTCTGGGCGTGGTTTCAGGTGCAGATGTGACCCCTTACAAGGTAGAGGAGGGGCTGGCTCACTCTCTTGAGTTGTGGTCAGAGCATCAGAAGAGCAGAGACTGCATCTTCTGGAGCAGGAAAACCGGGGTGGTTACTTTTATCTGTGTAAGTGCTTCTCTAATAAATACCTATTTATCATGTATCTCAGGTCTGGTGGACTCATTAAAACCCGGCCTTCAGCAGCTCTTTTCCCATCACAACAAAATACATACTTTCTCCCCACGTTACTCCTATAAAATCCTAAATATGTTTATTGGACGATTCCTTTTTCCATGGACCTGATTAGGGTCCATCTCCGTTTCAATCAGTGCCCCACAGACATCACAAACAAACAAACAAACAAACAAAACACAATAAAATCAGACCCTAGGAACACAGACTTCAGCAGAGCATACTGTAGCTGACATGAATTCTTTGATCTTGCTCGAAGCTAAGTCATGAAGACTTACATTTACAATGCTCATTTTGAAACGAGTCAGGTGTGACTATGCGTGATGCTATTTGCTGTTGTTTGTAAGTTTAATGCGTGTGCGGCTGGATGTGGAGATTTGAATGAGAAATGTTCCCTGTGGGCTCCTGTATTGGTATGGGGGTGGGGTGGGGGTGCTGTTTGGAAGGTGAAGGAAACTTGGGAAGATGGAGACTTGCTAGAGGAAAAAAACACTGCTAAGAGTAGGCTTTGGGAGTCCGCAGTCCAGCCTTAGTTGCAGCTCATTCTCTGTGGTTGAAGACCGATCTCGATCTCTCCGCCTCCTGCCTCATCCACCCGCTGCTACCCACCCCCACCCTTGCTGCTGTGGACTCTCCCCCAGGTACAATAAGCCATCATTCACTTCTTTAAATTGGCTGTTGCTGTGCTGAGCTCACAGCAGCTCTAAAAATCTACTGAAGATTTCCACAAGACTGGGCTTCTCAGCAACTTGTCATGGAGAGGGGAAGGTTGCTAGGGCCACACCCCCTCCTGGGAATTTATAATCTGCTAAAGGACCACTAAGAAAGGGAGAGTCGAGGCTGGAGAGATGGCTCAGGGGTGAAGAGCGCTGGCTGACTTTCCAGAGGTTCTGAGTCCCCAGCAACCACATGGTGGCTCACAACCATCCGTAATGAGATCTGGTGCCCTCTTCTGGCCTGCAGGCATACATGCAGGCTAACACTGTATGCACAATAAATAAATAAAAACCTTTAACACGGAAAAAAAGGTTATTGGAAGGAAGGTTATAAGGAAGAAAGGGTGGAAGGGAGGGAGGGAGGGAGGGAGGGAGAAAGAAGGGACTGGACAGGGAACAAGGGATGGGATGGGACCAGGGACAGGAAGGAAGGGATGGGAAAGGGAGGGGAGGGGAGGGGAGGGAAGGGAGGGGAGGGGAGGAGAGGGGAGGGAAGGGAAGGGAAGGAGAGTCACTTCCTCAGCGTTGCACTGGCAAAGCACCCATACTCCTGGAAATGAACTCCCGACTACACTCATGTAAGCAATCCTAATGAAAGTCCTTGCTCACACCCCTCACTCCCACGCCCCCCCCCACTCCAAACAAACCACACAACAGTAGTGGGAGGAAGGCAGGGACTCACAAGAGTGTGAGTTGGGACAAGACAGCCGCATGGGTGAGGGTGAATATGAGTGAAATTCATTGTGTACAAGTACGAATCGCATTATTATGCATAATTGACATATGCTAATAAAACATCAAGACATTTTCAGAAACTAGTGACTGTTAAAAGGTATGGCAGAACTTTCTACAATGGAAACATCCCCCGTATCTTAATGATGGTTGCACAGATAATGATTGCACCAGTGTATAGTAAAGGAAAATTTATTAAGCTACACACTTTTTGTTTGGTTTTTGTTTTTTTGAGACAGGGTTTCTCTGTAGCTTTAAAGCCTGTCCTTGAACTTGCTATGTAGACCAGGTTGGCCTCAAACTCACAGAGATCCGCCTGCCTCAGCCTCCGGGGTGCTGGGATTAAAGGTGTGCGCCACCACCACCTGGCATAGTTTTTGTGAGTATGAATTGTACCCCACACAGGGGTCTTCTTGCTCTAAATCTCTGGGGTTCACGATCCCCAGGACCTGGGCCATTGAGAAATGTTTCCAGTGGAAACACTTGTTCCCTGTGGCCGATGAAAACAACAGAGATGGTAAAACGATCTGTTGTAAGTTACATCCCTGTAACTTAAAGGAACATCCTTTATGGTGGGAAATCTGCCCTCCTCCTGGTGATATCTGAGTACTGTCCCTATTCTGTTATTTCAATGTCATCTCTTTAAGAGAACTGAGAATACATGGTAGTTTTCTTATTTTGCTTTTATTTATTTATTTTACAATTTCTATTTGGTATTATTCAGTATGATTCAATCTCTGTGTAGCAAAATAAAAAGACAACAGTATATTCTTTCGTTTTCTTATTCTGCAAGAGGGAAGCACGTGTTCCAAACTCTCCAACTGACCTCACTGTAGGTCCAGGCATTTATTAAGACTAGTCATAACCTATCCTGCCCGCCCTATTGTTTATATTGCTGCCCTTACTCACTGGCCCAGGAAGACAAATTGCCTCCCCCTACTCCACACTGTGGTGTGGGATGTAGCTCACTCTCACCTAGAGGATCTGAATACTCTCTCTCTCTCTGTGTCTGTGTCTGTGTCTCTGTGTGTGTGTGTGTGTGTGTGTGTGTGTGTGTGTGTGTGTCCCTCCCCCTCCCTCTCTCTGTCTATGAGCATTTCCAGAGATTTTACAATGTCTCCGATGTGGAGGGGTCTATGTCTCTTGGAGAACCCAGTGTAGCATGAACCTACATCTCAGGAGACTCAAAAAAGAGACAATCCTTGTAGTTAGGAATTTTATATACTTTCAGACCCAGAAGCCTAACTGTGAACATAAACAAACACTTTTAGGATCCAGAGCAGACAGAACATATCTGTCCCCCCCCTTCACCCCCCCCAGACTGATAATACTGAGACAGCCTGACACTCTATACTCAAGGTTACAATTAGGCTGCTTGGATTTTCTCCCCTCAGGGAGAGCATTTGACAAGGTGTTAAGAAATTGTGTTACCTGTAAAACCCCTTGAGGTTTACTCTGTCCTTTACCAGGTCAGCTGCTTGAACGATAATAATATTCCTTAGTGCTCTTCCTGCGCAAGAAGAGTTTTCTCCATAAATCTAAGCAGAAAAGACAAGCAATCATTACAAATGGAGAACAACAATGTGACAGCCTGTGAGCTCCCAACAGCATGCTATATATAAAGGATCATGAACAATTCCCTAAGCTTCAGACACACTTTAGCCTACGAAGCTACAGGCCTATAATTACCTTATTTTATTTTAGCTGCTGGTCCACTTACTCTATTAAGATATAATAACTATTTTCCAAATGTAAAGAACCTTATTTAACTATCATCATAAGCAATATTCTCTTAAAACATGAAGTTTTCGGTGTGAAAGGCTGGAGTCGTTTATCTGTGTAGATTAATCACTTAATCTACTAACTTGGCCAGTATCGATAACCCATGCATGTAAAGCCCCTTGGAAGACATTTCCCCACTTAGTGAACAACTAAAAGCCCAATGCAATGCCACAGCAGGCTACTTTGTCCTGAAGCTTCACGCAGCTTCGGAGTTCACACTTAATTCCAAGTAGTCTGGCTTGACCCGTGGTACTTCACAATTCTACCTTTCGGAGAGAGGTTTTGCTTAACTTCTTTCCCATTCCTCCTGGGGAGGAAGGAAGGTGCCTCCTGGAGAGCTCTGGACTCTATTTTAAAAGCTACCTCCTTTTCTCCAAGCCAAGGAGGGAGGTGAAATGCACTGGGCTAACTTCACAAGGCAGATGATCATGAAAGTCACTGTACCCCGCTATTTCTCACAGCTTTCCATTTGTTCTTCCCTTTTTCACAATGTGAAATAAATTTATTGACGTGTTTATTTTCACGGGTATGGGTATTCCTCCCTGTACTTATTTACGTTTGCATTCGTGTTCTATACATGTGGACATGACGCTTTTGGAAGTCAGAAGAAGATATCAGATCCCCTGGAACTGGAGTTACAGATGGGTGTGAGCCACCATGTGGATGCTGGGAACGGAGCCTGTGGTTTTGTTTTTCTTGTCGTCGTTGTTTTTGGAAAAACAGCCAGCGCTCTTAATTGCTGAGCCAATTCTCCAGCCCTACTTGCTTCTTGGCTGACTGTGTTGGTTTTGAACTCAGGGCCTTGTAAGCAAGGCAAGTGCTCTATAACTGCACTATACCTCAGACCCTCTTAGTAACTATTTCCTTACCTACAGATATTTTATATTACCCCTTACAGCAAACAAATTGATAATTGATATGTTGATTTTGACTTGCTAGAAAATAGGTGTTCAAACATAATTCTCCCAATATCATCACTTATATGCAATCTGATGAGAAGAGGGTCCAGAAATGATGATTCCCTGTTGGCACATTTTTAAAAATCAAATCCTGAACAAGCTACATGACAGAAGTTACTGAGGCAGAGGCACAAGTCAGCTGGTGCTAGACTAGTCCTGCCATCTACAAGGCTCACTCAATTAGTCATTCAAGAAGCCCTTAATGAGTAGCACAAGTTCTATGGCAGGTGTATAATAGTGAAGGGCAGGAAGGAGAGGTCCTGGCCTTCAGTCTCTTGTTCTGAAGAATGGGAAAGTATGTGTGACTCTTTAATGTAACACAATAAACATGCCCTCATCTCTTCTCATCAATGAGCACAGAGGGGACAACGCCCTTAGGGGTAACTATGCATGCATCTCCTCTTACTAAAGTTCTGTGTACAATGTATACTATTTGAAAACTCTTGTGCTTCCAATACTATAAAAACTGAAGGATGCATATTTTACTCTACCACGCTGACAGCTTATTGCAAAGCATGGGAAAAACAGTTATTTCTTATGTTATGAGCATCGTGAATTATGCCAATGCTGAGGGAATCTCAATGTTTTCATGGCTCTTCCCTGGCAAGGAAGATGGTGTGATGAGGACATTATCTCTGCAAAACTCTGGGAGTTCAGGCAGCTATAACCTAAAGTCCCCCATTGGAGTCTGTGAACCACCATTACAAAACTACAGAAGGAAAGAGAAAACAGTTTCATACCTGGGAAGGACTATGTTCAAGGTATGGATTGGAAATTCTTCTTGAGAGAGTCTATTTTAAAAGGAAAAAAAGGGGGGGGGAAGGAAATTAGACTCAAACAGATACTTGGAACCAAAACAAAAACAAACAAACAAACAAAAAAAAGCAAAACACATCCAAGTCAGACCCAGGAAGTGCCCACAGTAGAGTATTAGTTTAATAAACCTCTAGCCACAAGTCACACAGGATCAGACTCCCTATGCTCTACTACGAGCACTCCATACCCACCAAGCAGGACATTCCACTGGAATAGCTCCTGCCTCAGAGAGAGTACAGACAGATAGCAGCAGGAATGCAGAAGGTTGTGCCTTCCATGCCCTCAAGTCACTCCGGGGACGACACTGGGATCCCCATTCCCCGTGCGCCTCTCCCCTTCAGCCCTCTTTCTCTTCTACCCCAAAGGCTGCTTCAGCCTCTCAGTGGAGCTTCCTGCCCTTCAGTTCTACCCCCTGACCCACCTGCCTACCCCCACTCTCCAACACCAAACCATCCTTCAATCTTCAGCGGACAAATCTCCCGAAATCACATCCTCCCTCTTAAAGTGAGTCGCTGGTAGCTTATAGGAGTCAACTCAGGGCCCTCAGCCCGGCAGTCAGCATCTCACACACTCTGTGTGTTATCTTTCTTCAGCCCCACAAGGGTTTCCTGACTGAGATATAAGTGATCCTGGGGCTTGGAGAGGATACCATAGATTATGTTCACAATACATGAAACTGACCAAAATAAAGAATTTGGAGGATCTAAGTGAGGGGACATTAGGAGAGACAGATCACTCCCAAAGTCCTTGCCTTGCAAGCTTGTGGACCTGAGTTGGAGCACCATAACCCATGTTTAAAGGGAAAAAAATGGCTATGGTGACATACACTTGTAAGCCTAGAACCAAGAGGGTGAAGGCAGGTGGATCATTCAGACTCAATGGCCAGCTGACTTGGTCTACTTGGCATCTCAAAACTCAAGTGGTTTATATCTGAGAACGATATCAAAGGCTGTCTTCTGGCTTCCACATGCATACAATGCATACACGAGTCTGGGCACATAAAAGTATACCCACTCACAAACATATATACGCACATATATCAGAGCAATCTGCCACCCACATCTCTACCTATCACGCCATTTTCTGTTCAAACCCATTGTCTTCCACAATGGACCCACAGGACCTCAGACTCCAGGTTTGCACTCCCCCCCACACACACAACTGCCAACCAAGCCCAGCTGTGCTTAGCTTCTAAGACCAGATGAGATCCTCTGTGTTCAGAGCGATGAGCTCGTTGGCTAGACAGTTTTCTCCCCAGCGAGGCCCCACCAATGGGAACCAGGCTGGCATTCTTTGGGGGGGAAGGGGCTCTTTATTTTGCTGCCATCCACACTGAAGAACGTGGGTGCCCTGCATTGTGGTACACAAGGAACCTGTGATGGTACCCGGCAGTGCGTTTATTTCCGGGCACCTTGAATAAACGTTACATAAAGCTGTTTGCTTCCCCGTTCATTTACTTCGCTCTTTATATATCACATATCAACTAAGTATTTGCTGAATGGTTTGAATTGTGGGAGCTAATTTCCCCCTCCCCCCAACTAACAATCTAGCGAGCAGCGCCCATCGCCCACAGATGGTATGGCACAATGGAGAGTGATTACCGCGTCCCACTGCGGTTCAAGAACAGAGAAACTAACATTTACTGAGCTCCCAACCCGTGTTTAAAGGCTCTTCACACCTGGGCTCTGAAACTCGGAGAGCCCAGTTTTTAGCCCTCCGCCTCCACTCCTAGGAATAGCAGCGAGCTGTATATTTACCAAACATCATTGCTAGTCATCCCTTTGTGGTTTGTGAACTTTCTACCAAATGTCAGCCTAGAGAGAAAATGGCCATGCTGACTCTTTCCCACAGGAATTATCCTTGTATTACACAAATGAAAGCATTGACTCTTTATCCAGAAATGCTAATAAATACTCTGCTACAGGTCTGCTTAAAAAAGAAATTTTCGTAAGTCAGCCCATTCGTGATGCCTGCCATTCTGGCCTTGCCTCTGCACACTCCCAGTGAGCCCTCCCTAGTCCTCCGGTCATCCCAGCCTATGTAGTATCTCCAATTATTGAAATATTAAATAATTTAACCCTTACGTATACATCAGATTTTTCCTATAATGGTGAGTTGTCATGACTAGTTGTTTTTTTTTTTATCATGAACAAGGAGGATTTTTTTCCCCCAAAATAATCAATCACTGGGGCAGACCAAAGCCGACAATCTCCATCTTTTCACCGATTATTGTGTCAGTTAGTTCCTTCCAAAAACAAATTCTTCACATGAGCTAGTCCAAGAAAAAAGCCTTCCTTAGTTAGGTTAAGAAAAAAATCTGAACAACTGGGCAGGAATATTTCCCACGAAGGAAGCAAACCCCTCCTCTTTCTCTCCACTGGCATCTTAAACCAGGCAGCTGTCAGGGTTCCAGTCACGAGATCCAGCTCAACAGAATGGCCCTCCCCATGGCCCCTTTCTAGAGACGGGCAAAGGGAGCAGGTGAAGTGTTGAAACTCCTCAATGCTGAAAAGATAAGGGTGCTGGATACGCTGCCAGTCCCTGGGGAATGACAGGCAACACAGTAAGACTTGTCTTTCACAGAACACAACCCTATTGTCAGAGCCTCCAGCGATGCCCTCTCTTAGCCAGGCCCAGAGGAAGTGTGTTTCATTAACACCTGGGGATAGCAGTCCACTGAGCTAGGGGAAGTCACAGAGCTGTCTGTAGATCTCAGTGAAGTACTGACTTGTTAAACTCAGAATTACTTTCCCAACTGCTCTTGTAGAGACTACTTCCTGTCAGGGTTCAGTGCTGACCGGAATTAATTGAGGGTGATGCTCTTCTGTATATGTGTTTCTCTTATTGGTTGATGAATAAAAACACTGTTTAGCCAATGAGGAAGGAAGAGAGGCTGGACTAGAAGAAGAGGAGAATTCTGGGAAAGGTAAGCGTGCAGAGAGAGAGAGAGAGAGAGAGAGAGAGAGAGAGAGAGAGAGAGAGACCATGCTGCCAATGGAGTAACAGCATGCTGGGGTATTACCAGGTAAGCCACAGCCTCGTGGAAATACACAGATTGATAGAAATGGGTTAACAATTAAGACAGAGCTAGCCAATGAGAAGCCCTAGCCATCAGCAAACAGTTTAATAATTAACATAAGTCTGTGTGTTCATTTGGGGCTGAAGCAGCAGGACTTGGCAGGACAAGAAAAACCTAGCAACAATTAACAAGTTACAAAGGCAAGAGGATTTTTCTTCCATCACCTCAGGTTTAATGTCAGGACCTGCTGACCTGTTTAAATGTGCCTGAGGCGGGGTGGTGTGGATTGAGGAAAGAAATAAGAGATAAAAGAGTATGGAGGGCATCCGGTGAATACTTCGGTCAGCCCTAAGTTTATAACTCAAATCAAAAGTAGGTGAAGGCAGAAGACGTCCTTACCATGATACAAGGAAAAAACAAATGTAATTACCTACTCAATGCCCAAAACTTGAAGTAACCACACCTTAGCTCAAACCTCTCCTTGTCTGGCCTTGGGGATTAAGATATCTAGTAACGGACACCTTAGGCCAAACATCCTCCAGTAGTCACACCTTAGACCTTTAGGTCTCAGACCTTTAACCCTGAAAGAGTAAGGATGGGTTTGAACACTGACCCCAGGTCAATATGGAATGGAGCTACTGCTATGGGCCCCGACAGTTTAAGGGGCCCAGGAGAGACTCTGCCTCTTCATTGTATGTGAGGGCGACCATACAGTTAAGACTGCATCTTCAGTGTCTACGAGAACACTCTTGAAAACGATGCCTTCCATTTTAACATTCCATCCCTAAAGTATGACTTAGCTGTTTCTAATCTCGCCTCTTAATGCCCTGGCTTTACTTAGTCACCCAGCATCCACGCTCCATCTCTACGCTTATGGCAATTTCCTTCTATTTAGTTCACATGATGAAGCCACTTACCATGCTCCTTGTGGGACGCTGTGAAGGCTTCCAGAACAAGGAGAACAAGAAACCTTCCCTGATTTATCTAACCCCTTTACCAGAAGACACCGTTAGTCCTGAAATTTATCAGAAAAACCAATTCCGCCATTTTGGCTAAGTTTAAGCTAGCTTCCATTAAAATTTTTAAATAATGACCAAGATGGAATTTGGTCGGGACCATCACGTGGAAGCTTTCTCGGTGAGTGACCTTGAGACATGTGTTGGCAGGGTTTGTATGGACAAAACCCATGGTCCAGCATACTTTCCCATGAGGCTTTGTTGTTAGTTTCCAAGACCTCCAACTCCCAGAATCTCAGGCTGTTACCTGGTCTTTGGGCAGGTGGGGCTTACAGGTTTTAACTTCAGATCTAACAACAGGAGCTATAAACTTTAAACCCTTGAATGCTCCTTCTTGGTCCTGATTTTCCCCAACAGTTTCCTCTATAACCTCTAGTGGCTACTCTATCCATGCCAAATGTCTTTCTATGGTTGTTTTGCATGGGGGTTGTGGCACGGAAGACTCAAACCAGGATTCTCCTACCTTGGCCTCCCAAGTGCTGGGAGTTTAGGAGAGACCTCCCAAGAGTCCTCTCTTTAAAAGGGTCCTCTCTTTATTATCTCACGATGAATAAAATGAACAGAAAAGGTGACGGTTCCTTTTCCTGCTTATTCCCAACTTCCAGGAATTACTTTTCAGGAGTGCACTGATTCGGAAAGACATATGCATCGCACAGACAGACTAACAACGTGAATGAAAATGGACTTTAATTCAAAACTTTTCCCTCCTATTTATGTATTTATTTGTATTCATTTACTTTTATTTATTTATAAATAAGAAGATGCCAGAAGAAGGCATCAGATCCCGCTATGTATGGTCGTGAGCCACCATGTGGTTGCTGGGAATTGAACTCTGGAAGAACATCCAGTGCTCTTAATCACTAAGCCATCTCTCTAGCCCCTCCTTTTTATTCTAATGAATCACAGAAAATAGTTCTTTTAAATGGACCCAGAGACAGGGAATGTTCTAAGCACAGGTTAGAGACCTGCCGTCCTTCATTGCGCACTAACGGACAGCAAGGATAGGAGTGAATGCCACAGCTCAGAAACACAGCTGGTCACTGCCTTTTAGGTGGGTGCCCACTAAAATTAAGCTAACCTGCCCAAGAGCCAAGCCCGGAAGTCATGTAGGTACTCATGGTATTATTAGTGCAAACCTGTAGGTCTGTACAGGAAGTCTTACTAAACCAGAGACAATGGGGCTCATGCTTCCTCAGCTCTTAACAGGAGATGCCTCAACACTACCCCCAGACCCCATTTACATTGCCAAGGAAAGAGATTTCCTAGGGAGGAAAACTGAATCGCTTCAATTACCAGGGAAGTACAACCTGCCCTATCACTAAAGCAAACCCCCGAGAACACACAGATGAATGATGTCACAACCACTGTCACATTCCCCATTTGGCGTGACAAAGCAGACTATGAAGGCAGAACCACAGAATAAAGACACGTGGACAGTACCAATCTAGGAATCCAGAAAGCAGCATAACTAACTGGTAGACACATGTAAGAAATCATAGGCTAAAACAATAAAGGCTGTCACGTTCTGGCAACTTCTAAGACTGTGGGCCCTTCCTATGGCCAAGGACAGAATCCCGCTGTTTGTAGGTTTTAGAGTCACATAGTCACAGAAAGTTTGGTACCATGAAAACAGGTAGCAGGGGCAAGCCGCTGCAGTGGGCAGGGAGTACCTGTTCCGGCCATGAGTTCGGGCGGGCTACACCTAGGGTCCACACTATCTCGTGGGGATCCTGGGCACGTGCCCATAGCAGCAGCCAGTCACCCACACACGGGCCACTAGTAATAAAATCTTCTGAACAGTGTCACCACACCTAAGTCAATGATGTCCTTAAAATTATATTTTTCCATTGACCTGCCATGTGTTAAGAAAGGAGGAGGGCTGATGAAATGTCTCAGTAGGCAAAGTCCTTGTCATATAAAGATTGAAATAAAGAACTGATTCAAAGCTGTTCACACACACACACACACACACACACACACACACACACACACACACACACACCAAAGATAGCAGCAGACTCTTGGGCACCCTCTTTGCCTTAAGCACCTATCCATGTTGGCAATTGCGTCCTGTTTGTGCAGGTGAGGGGCTCAAGTGTCAGAGGGAAATGAAGCACTTTACGATAGGCCCCAGAGAAACGAAAGAAGAGACAGCGGAGACCAAAGTCAACAACATGCCACGCGCCACTAAGTAACAGTAGGCAGGCTTCTGCCACTCACCGACATTTTACACACATCAAATAGCGGTCTCTGAAACACTCAGAGGTAAGTACAGATGACAAACTAGACTGGAAGGAAGCCAATGAATCTCCCCACGTTCGCAAGCCAAGTCTACCTTTAGTTGCTACTCCAGGGATACACATTTTAACATGGAGCATCATGACTGAAGTAAGGTGACAAAGGCCTATGCTGAGTGACTTTTCTAAAGATGTAGACCAAGCTCTGCCTACCTCCCTCAGACAGGGTACAAAAGGCACAGTGAAGGAATGGATCCCCCTAAGTCCATCTTTGGGGCTGCAGCTTACTGTCAACTACACAGCCCCTGAGTATCCTCCCACTACAATGCTAACTGCTAATACGTCCTCAGGGAATGCAGCGAGATGTCACTTAAGGAGTAAAGCATTTGCTTAGCATGCAGGTCCTGGGTTCACTCTGGGGGGGGAGGGGGGCTTACAAATAATACCTGCTAGAGATCTAGCTGGTCCCAAGCCTGGGTGGCGCAGAAATCCTTGGGGAAAATACCACGGACCCATACCAAGCATACTGAGTTAGAATCTCAAGGAGTGTGGTCTGCATTGTTTCCTGCCCCAATCCCAGCCGGCAGTGAGTTCTAATGTGTGGCCAGCTTTGAATAAATCTGTAAAAACTACATGATGCTAGGGAGACAGCCCAATGCTTCAGAGTATTTGCTGCTCTTCAAGAGAACCCTGGTTCAGTTCCCAACACCCACATTAGAGGTTCACAAACACCTGTCACTCCAGCTCCGTGGGCTCCAGTGTCTTCTTCTGGACTCCAGAAACATCTGCAATCACGTGCACGCATTCCCACCCACATAATTTAAAAAATAAGTGACCTCATGACTACTTGAAACTCGTCCTCAAAACATGACCTCATCACATCCAGACTTGCCAGTAGCACTGAGATCTGAACATAACTTCACAATAGCAAATGAATGGAAGCCCCTGCTCACACAGTATGTGCTTTCTATAAACCGAACACCAGACATAGCCCAAAGCAGTCTGCAGAGAACACAGAGCCCACATACCTTCGGAAAGCCATACCCTCTTAATGGCATAAACATTGTTTTGATCCCCCATAAGCCCAGGGTTCCATTTGAGTATAAACATGCCCCCCTTCTTCAACCCTAAAGCTGAAAAGAAAAGGGGGTTCTGGTAAGAATTACAAGTAGTTCATAATCTTGCCTACTTGAGAAAAATCAGTGAAAACTACAACAGATACAACAGAAACAAACCCCAAAGCTTCAGCAATTTGAACTTATTAAGTCTTTGAGAAAAATATCCTTATTTTTGGCTGTGCTTACAAACAAGAAAATAATTTTCCCCGCCGGAGGCCTGAGTGTGCATCCCTAGTCAATGTGATCACAGAAAACCAATATTTAGAGATCAGGTAACAAAAAGCTATGGGGAAATGGTTAAACTAGCAAGCTTGCCCATTTGTCACTGAATTATCCACTTTTACTACTATAAGCCTGTAGCTGGAGTTTCTTCACACCCTGGTCCCACAGCCGATAAGCCCCGAATAAGCACACAGACACATTAAGTAGAAACTGGTTTTGACCTATGGCTCAGGCTTCTTCTTGGCTAGCTCTGTCTTAATTATTAACCCATTTCCATTAATCTAAGTATTTCCACGTAGTCTTATCTTACCGGAGAGAGGTCCAGACCTGTTTGTTACTCCTTCCTCGGCTACATGGCATCTCCCTGGAGGCTTCTCCCTCTTTTTCCTCTACCCAGAATTCTCCTCATCTCCTAGTCCTGGCTATCTTCCTGCCTCTGCTGGCCAATCAGTGTTTTATTCACCAGCCAATAAGAGAAACATATATACAGAAGGACGTCCCCCACCGTAAGCTCATTAATCATACCTGGATACCAAGGCAGACCCTTTCTATAGTAGCTCGCTGAACAGCTCAGATGCAAAACACTTTGAACAGCAAAGCAAGTCATGGAAGGGCTGAATTATGGCATATCCATGAGTCCATGGGGATAATATAAATAAGTAATTCAATAAGCCAGTGGGTATGTGTAGAAAGGAAACACCTTCCTCACAGAACAATTCCAATTACTGAATGTAATCAAAAGATCATGGCAAACACCATAATGGCAGGGACTACAGACAATACCTGTCAGTGGATGTTAAAATGAGTGGGAACTATAAAATAAGACACGGGATCCTTGCCGCTCTGTCCACATATCTCCCCACAAGGAAATAAGCTCACAGGAAAACAGACACCGATTTAAAAAAAAAAAAAAAATCACAAGTCACGTGATAAAAATAATCACATATCTGGTGACAAGATGACATCATCTTTCTCCTGGTGCACAGACCGCGAAAATCAAGTTTTACAGTATTCCTACCGCAACGAGTATCCGAATTTCATGAGAGGGTACCAGATAACTTCAAAATGAATGGTGTTCTTAAAAATATCTGGCCTGTGTTCTGCTAAAGTGTATGAAAAGCCAAAAGAAATGAACGACCATTGGAGAAGACTGAATGAAATTGCCCAAGCTGGTGGTGAACTCTCCATCCTCCTCCTCAGCTAAGTGCTGGGATTACAGCGGTGCATCACCGTACCCAACAAGACCTAAATTATTTCAAAATGAAAAGTTAACAGTCTCCTCGCTCCTCACACCACAGCATCATGGTGGTGAAAACATTCAAATAGTATTTGCAAATACAGCACTTGCTGAGTTGCCTTTCCCTCCCCGTCTCCCAGTCTCCCCGTGACTTGCCTAGCCCTCATTCCTGAGCAGGTCCACGGGCCCGCCTGCACACTTGGGCCTCTGTCACCTTCACCACATAAACCCTGAGCATCTCCTTACACTTTATTATTGCTGGAGTTTCTTCTTACCACCAGGGTTCAACACTTCAGTCCCAAATGAACATACAGAGACACTATGTTAATTATTAACCTGTTGGCTGATGGCTAGGGCTTCTTACTGGCCAGTTCTTAATTATTAAACCATAACTACTAATCTATGTATTACTACATGGCCTTATCTTATCAGAGGATGCCTGGCGAGTCCTATCTTCCTGGTCTCAATGGCATCTATATGGCGGGCTCCCTCTGCCTACATTTCCCAGAATTCTTGTCTCCTAGCCCCGCCTGTCTTCCTGACTATATTGGCCAAACTGTGTTTTAGTCATCAACCAATAAGAGAAACATACATACAGAAGGACATCCCCCATCACATTATCTTTAACAAAGAAGAAAAAAAAATATATTTTACAGCTTAGCCCTCCCCCTGCCTGTATGCTCCTGAACAATGCTCCCTAAGACCTAGTCTGTACACTCCTGGCCTGACAACTCCAGGCCTTTTCCATTTTTCCATCCTTACCCCCTTTTGATGAAAACAAAACAAAACAAAGCTTCAATGTAAACCCCAACATTTACTGACAACAAGTAAATTTATTTTATAAAGAGTTTGTTGGCATCCATATAATTTTATCATTTATTAAAAGCAAAAGCCAATTCCCACACTAATGAGATAGCTACAGAGGCTTCCATTTTTATGCCAAGAATTAAGAGCTGAAGAGATGGCTCAGCCGTTGAGAATACTTGCTGCTCTTCCAAATGACCTGGTTGGGTTCCCAGCACCCACGCTGGGCAGCTCACAACTGTCTGTATCTCTACTTCCATGGCATTTGGTGCCCTCTTCAATTTTTTTTTATAAGATTGAAACATCAGCTAGATATTTCATGTTACAATATGATGTAGCACATCTTCAATGTTTTTTTCTTTTGTAGGGTTGATATTTTTATTTTGTAACTGTCAACACTGAGAACACTGCTTTGTATGGATACATAGTATAAAATGGCAGGGCTGTGTTTAAGGCCACTTCAGAAATTGTTGGAAATCCCATCCTAATCCCAAGGCAAAACTCATGGAGCAGCATTTTATGAAACTGAGTCAGCAACCCAGACAGCCATTTCTAAAAACAAACATTGTAACACATCACAGTCCATGGATCTATTAAATAGATATTAGTTATCTAATAGTTAGACATGTGCTGGGGAATGGCGGTAGGAACGCATGGCCTTTGTTTTCCATAAGTAAATGATCGTGCTTCTGTAAGAGCAGTGCATTTTGTATGAACGCTTTAAGTAAAACATGCAACAGTCTCGAATCTGAACCCAAGTATTTCAGGCCGTGTTGGTGTATGAGCATGGTGAGACGGCTCGTGCAGTGCAAAGCGCAGCTTCTGTGTATTCAAACCCAAGGTGCACAGACAGGCACTGCAAACTCTCTGGATTCATTACACACTTGATATGTGTATGTGTGTATATGAGTGTGGGAGGGAGATGACATGTGAACACGTATGCACGTGAGTATGAAGGCCAGAGATCAACCTCCGGTGTTATTCCTCAGGTACCTGCCATCCACTTTGTTTTTGAAAAACGTGGTTTCTCGATGCCTAAGGCTCACTGATTAGGCTAGACTGGCAGGCCAGGGAGTCCCAGGTAACCGACTGTCTTCACTCTTCCAGGGCTAGGACTGCTAGTGTGAGCTACCATGCCTGGCGTTTTGTGTGGGTGCTTTATGTCTCAATGCCTCATCACACATTTTATTTTGAACTTATTTTTGATCGCTGAACATTTAGAAACCTTTTATAGTAGCCTAATTTTCTGTCATCTTTTCACATGTAGCCACACGACCCCCACAGGGTGTCACAGCCGCAGCTGAACTACCTGAGAGGTGGCAGAGGTTTATAATATCAGCACTTGGGAGGTAGAGCAGAGGGAATCTGGAACCCAAGACCAACCAATCTCAGACACTAGAAAAATCTATGAGGACAAAATGGTGTTTCAAAAGCTCTGCCTGAAATGACTCACACAGTTCATGTTACAACGCTTTTTTATTCTTACGTCTCCTTCCAGAGTCTCTTTTAGTGCTTCCAAAGCTCTTTGTACTTCAGACACTCATTTGCCTTTTGTCTTACTACGCAAATCGGAAAGACATAGTCTACCACGTGCTATACGTCCAGATGCCCAAAGAGACATAGCCTTTGTTTAACAACTCTTACTACATATCTGCAAAGGGGAAACCCCCAACTTTGCTAATACCTCCCTTAACTGCGTTGTCTTCAGCCTCTTCCCCTGCCCCACACTTTCTCTTGAGAGGCAAACGTGCATGTTGCTTAGCAACAAGAACGAAGCCCTGAATTCATGACTACAACGCTTACATTCGAAAATACAGCCCACCCCTAACATGTTGTATTCTAGACAACTTATTTTCTTTACGCCACTGGGTCTACTACTTTAAGTGAGTAATGTAAAATGTACCTTTAAGGTTGTCATAAAGAAGAAATCACTTAAAATAGTGATTTTTTTTTTCCAAATTTTCTTGATGTCCTTGAGCGTGTAAGGAAGTATCCCTGGGTACAGTATTATGTTTGCACCTCCTGTAGGAGAAACTGCACCCAAGCCGCAGGTGCCCAGGCCAGCGTGCATGAGCATGCAGGGCAGGCACTTCCTCCCTGAGCCAAGCCTGCCTCTATGCGCAGAGACCGCTGACAGAGACACCTGACCCAGAGACACCAATGAGGAAAGGTTATGGAGTAGAGTCAGCCGCCTGAGCCAATAGAGGAAAGCATCCTTCTCCTCACACCAGTCCCTTAACTCTCATGTCATGGCGATTTTGTTCATGCATTTGGCCCGTGAGAGTCAGTCCTTGTTCTCAGACTCGGGAGTCTAGCAGACTTAACACAGACTCATCTCACTATTGTTGTGTGGTTGGAAGCAAGGCCTTCTCCAAAATGGATACGAATTTCCATGAGCTTTCCTCTCAAACCACTGTTTGAACTCTAAGCCGATTTTTATATAAACGAGAGTTTTATCTGGATGTTGACATGAGAAAAATCCCAGCACCTACTCCAAACCTATCTCCTACTCATGACTAGGTCTCTTCCTTGCTGCTCACCAAGTCTCTTAATTAATTAATTAATTAATCAAGAGGGTCAGAGCCAGGCACGATGGTATACATCTGTAATCCCAGCATGCAGGAGGCTGAGGCAGAAGAAATCATTAGTTCAAGACAAGCCTGGGCAATAAGGAGAGATTCTGTCTCAAATGAAAAGTTTATACACACAAACACACACATCAGAAAGATGAAACCTAAAGTTGGAAGTGTGGACTCTTGGATTCTATTGTGACTCCGTGTGCAAACTTTTAGTGTCACACAACATTTTCCTGGCCCCTGAAGTCATTAAGGGACTCTGTTTCCACCAACTTCAGGCAATTCTAGCTTAAAACAAAACATCACCGTCCACTGAGACAGCAATGGTAAACCTCACTGTCAGCTCTTTTAACGTTGACCAGAATAGCAGGACTTCCTTTCCTTTTGCCCTGGCCACTGGTAAAGCTGTGAGCTGGCTTGCCCTTCGCTTACTCTGCATCCCTTGATGAGCTGGCGCTTGAGTCCTGCAGTCTTGTGAAACTTTCTTGTGGGTCACAGGACACCCTCCCCCCATTCTTCTTGTGCAGGTCTTTCCTCCAGACTCGCTCATCTTACAGCCACCTCAGCCTCTTTCACCCCCTTCTACTCTCCCAAGTATGGACCGAGTGCTACCCACATCCCGTGCTAGTCATGGTCCCAGGTACGACATACCTGCTGCTTCTCGTCATCTACTAAGATCTGATTCAACAGTCACTTTCTTTACACGGGGAGAAGCCTAGTCTGCCCTGCACTGCTCTGATACTAATGGCTTTCTGGCCCTGAGAAGAGATTCTTCTCAGCTCATGATGGAGCTATGTCCAGTTAAACTCACTGAAAGTCGGAAGTGCATTCAACTAACTTACCACTGGCCCTCTTTCACTGTAGTGCTGATTGTGTGAGTGGCTGGGAGTTGCCCCTGAACAGTCTTAAGAAAGTACTATACCGCACATAAAGCTAACCTGGGAAAGGACTCAAACTCCGCTTTTAAACTATGACACCTGTTCGACGGAAAGTGGCTTTGTGCTAAATGCAAGCAGACCCTGAAGCCGGTGAGGGTCTGTCTACATATCCCTTCCCTTCCCAACCCTTTGATACTAGTTTATATCTTCTGTTTCCACTGAAGCATGCCCTCTAATTAAGTCTACTTCCTATATTACATCCTCTGCCTAGACATTTATTATTTTCTCTAGTAAATCACTCTCTGCTTTTTCTCATACAGGGGTCCACTCTCTATCCATGGCTGACTAGCAGGCTAGCCCTGAAGTCACTATATAGTCCAGGCTAGCCTTTACCTTGAGATTCTGACTCAGTGCTGTGATTACAGGCACGAGCCACTGCTCCAGGCTTATCACAGCCTTTGGTCAGTCTGTCTCTCCTCCCTGAAACCTTCTGCGGCAGCAGCACAAGCAAACAAAGCAGGAATCCCCCCAGCCAGAATCAGATCACGTAGCCTGCAGGCCACAACAGTACATTCAGACGCTCTTTGAAGTCAAGGGGGGCTCTAGTGCTCTGGATTCACCTTCTGGAGAAATGTGGCAAGCATTGGCAACAGCCATTCTGTTTTTCCTTCATTAGAAACCTTCCCAATGGACTCGTGGTACACCACAGAATCCATCTGGAAAATGCCACCTTCCTTCAGCCCATCTCTACCTTTCTTCAAATGACAACTATCAGTACTCACCTACAGCCTCCTTCCACATCTGACCTGGGGGCCAGCAGCACCGGCCTCACCCCCATGTTTCTGTGCCATAGTGATCTCCATCTCCACCGGGTCAGACACACTCTTTCCAAGGACAAAGGGAGCCAGAGCTCAGGGGACTTGGATCACAGTGAATTTGGGAAGGCTGTTCCATGCCACCCAGATAGTAATCTCACTTACAGCAACAAGCATTTCTAACCCAGCAAAGGTCCCTAAGCAGGGTGACACTGGCAAAATCAAGTGGAAGATGTTGCTGTCTCAAGTCTGCTTAAAAATAAAAACTGCAGGCCAGGCAGGGAAGTGCACGCCTTTAATCCCAGCACTTGGGAGGCAGAGGCAGGTGAACCTCTGTGAGGTCGAGGCCAGCCTGGTCTACAGAGTGAGTTCAGGGCTGCCAGAGTTGTTACACAGAGAAACCCTGTCTCAAAAAAACAAACAAGCAAACAAACACCTGCACATAAGCTTATTGGAGGAATTGCAGAATCCCTACAGTAAATAAACCTGCTTAATCCAACATTCCCAAACTCTTATTTGTTATTTGCCACCTCAAGACACATGCGCTGATGGGAGGCAGCCAATTTAAAAGCTGTCTAGATGGTGAATCACCTCCATTAGGCAACTGTGAAATCCTCTTCCCCTCCACACCTCTCCTCTAACCTGCTCACCCAATGACTTGTCAGCAGCACACAAATCAGGTTCAGATGTGAGCTTGCCTCCTACAGCCTGATCTGGGAGCTAAGGAAACACATGCCTAAAACAGGGCTCCCGCCATACAGCCAAAAGTAGCAACAAAGGAAGGGCAAGGCTGATTCAGATCCTCAGGCTGAAACAATGGCAGGTACCTGTGACTTCTACACATACATCACTTCCTCTCTTCCATTCCCCACCATTTAATGAGAAAGACATACTCTTAACATACATATACATGTGGTACACACAGAGAGAGAGAGAGAGAGAGAGAGAGAGAGAGAGAGAGAGAGAGAGAGAGAGAGAAAGCGAGAGAGGCTCGCACACACCCTGGCATGTGGTCCAAAGGCAACTGTGTTGGTATTTACTCTTCTCTGAAAGCATAATAGCAGTAAGAGACACTTCATAAAGGGCTGTTTTCAGAGCTCTAAATTTTCACTTGCAACCAAACCACATGCTGGGCATCTGCAGCTGTACTCCTTTGTATTTGGATTAAATTAGGAAACCAGTTTCTTTATTGCGGTCAGCTAGAGACATGATGGTATCTGCACTGTTCAATGGAGACCTCTCTCTCAAACAAGCTAACAATAACAGGCATTCTGAAGTCAACAAAATGTCCTATAGCCCAGAAGCCAAGGACCAGGGATTCTGCCTGCTACAATGTATGCAAACTATGTGGGCGGGCAAAGCCCTTATTTCAAAGCACTAACATTCTAGCTCCCCTCCCTTCCTGCTAATCCAGGTGCATGGGGAAAATGCCACGCAGCCATTACAAATGTTGTAAAGCCCTTGTCATACATTCATTTTTGGTGAAGCTGGATGGACAGTGTACTGGAGTGGTGGGGTCACCTGAGCCCAGGAGTCCTTGAGACAGGCTTGGGTAAAACAATGACCCTGGTGGAGAGTGAAAACAGAAAGGGATATAGCAAAAGGCTAGTGAATTTGTGCGAGAGACTATTTCGTGTATATGTATATGTATATGTTGTTTGTTTGCTTCTTTCCCACTTCCAAATTTCTTTTATTACAGAAATTATTCAAGAACAAAAATCTACAAAATAAGACATACTCTCCGTGGGCCACAGAGAGAATGGTTTGGAAATTAAAAGCA
Source organism: Phodopus roborovskii (assembly GCF_943737965.1). Taxonomy (NCBI): domain Eukaryota; kingdom Metazoa; phylum Chordata; class Mammalia; order Rodentia; family Cricetidae; genus Phodopus; species Phodopus roborovskii. Next base: position 1,970,666 of record NW_026125575.1, read on the forward strand.
CTCAATGCTCTTGCAGAAGACTTGAGTTCAATGCCCAGCACCCACATCAAGTAGCTCACAGCATGGCACATGACTCCCGTCCCAGGGTATCCACTGCCCTCTGCCCTTCCACTGGCGTCTTCCTTCCACACACATAAGTGTACATAAACTCATGCAGGCACATACGCATACAACATGCTAATTTTCAAAATGGCCAAACCCTGCATTCTCTCCATTCTCCCACCTCCAACCCTATGAAGGAAAGTTCATAAGTTACGACGGTAGCTTTTACAGATAAAGGGTTGTACAAAAAGAACATGTCTCCAGTCAGAAGGAAAGCCAAACTGAAGCTCTCTGATGTGCCCATTGGTGGGAGAGAAACAGGCAGTCCCCTGGCTGAGAGCTGTGAAGGTAAGACAAGGCTGAAGACCCTTGCAGGAAGCTTGTGTTGATTCATGGTCCTTCCTGCTCTGTGGCGTCCGCCCAGTGACCCTGCCTGCCCTAAGCTGACACCATGAAACCCTGGAAGAAGCTGGTCAGGAGGGGAAAGAGACAACAGGAACCCGGTTGGAGACATTCAAACCACAGGGCAGGAAGGCACGAGGCAACCTTCCCCTTTCCAAGCGGCCAGCCATGAGTAAAGGACACAGACTGGGCTCTGCTGAGCTTCCTGCTCTAATAACCCCGATGCCCGCAATGTCTGCTCTGTGGTCATTTTGCCAAAGTGCTCAGTTACTCTGTTCTGTCACTGCTCTGTAACAGTCAAACGATTAAGGTTCCTAAACGTGTGGATTTGATTTCATCTGTACGCAGTCAAGTTCTGCCTGAGCGAAGGGTATGAGAGGCGTAAGATGGCATTATTACCTTCACACATGATGTGATGGCACAAAGTGATTTCCAGTGGAATCTAACCTCGCTACTCATTCCCAGATATGCAGAGTTGTTTTTTTTTTTTTTAATTTAACTGATCATGAGCGCTGTATATAAATCACTGGATTCTTTTTCATTTAATATTTTTTCAATTTGGTTTTTTTTTTTTGAGATTTGTTTTACATGTATGAGCATTTTGCTCACGCGCATACCTGTGTACCACATGTGTCCCTACTGCCTACAGAGGTCAGAGAGGATGTCAGATCCCCTGAAACTGGAATTACAGATGATTGGGAGCCATCATGTTGTTGCTAAGAATCAATCCACCGTAAAAACAAGTGGTTTTAACCACTGAGCCATCTCTCCAGCCCCTTAAAGAAATGTCTACACAATATGCGTTCTGCCTTCCTGCCCAGTTCATGTTCTCCTTCCCCTCCCCCCTTTTTCAAAAGACAAAAACAAAACTCAAACAAATGGACCAAAAATAATCGAAGGCGGGGTTTAAATGAATCCACCAGACCCAACATAAATGACAAATAGGTATTTATTAGGGAAGCACCTACACAGATAAGAGTAAATAACCGGTCTTCCTGCTCCAGAAGATGCAGTCTCTGCCCTTCCGATGCTCTTACCAGAACCCCAGAGAGCAAGCCAGCCCCTCCTCTACCTTGTAAGGGGCACAATGGCTCACCTGAAACCATGCCCATAGGGTGTGGCCACCACTGCAAGTTCACTGGCCAAGCAAAATGCCACCCTAAATAATAAATCAATCAATCAATAAATAATTATTGTAAGATTAAAAAAAATAGCAAAGCAGAACAAAAAAAAAAAAATCACAGTCTGTTTTGTGTTGACCAATCTCTCCTGGGCACGGTGCCCACTTTGAAGTGTGACTGATATGTCCACTGTCAGTCACTTCATCAGAGAAAACTGATTTTCCCCTTCTTGGTAGGTATCATATGCACGCAGCTCCTTGGAGAGGAGTAAGACGTGTCCTCCCTGCTTCTCAGTGCTGGGATTGTGTCTGACATGAACTTGTGTGGGGTTGTCACAGTGTCTCTACAGTCTTACGTGTTTCAGCCCTGTTGCATCTGGAAGAGTTGTTTTCTTTGGTGTTATCCACCACCTCCGGTTCTTATAATCTCTCCACTTGAGCCTTGAGAGGAAGGATTTGATTTAAAAAAAAAAAAAAAAAATCCCATTTAGGATTGAGTGCTCCAAAGTCTTTCAGTCTCTGCACACTGTCCCGTTCTACAAGAAGTTTCTCCGAAGCCAGCAGTGGTGGTGCATGTCTTTAATCCCAGCACTCAGGAGGCAGAGGCAGGAGGATCTCTGTGAGTTCCAGGCCAGCCTGGTCTACAGAGCGGGTTTCAGGACAGCCAAGGCTACACTGAGAAAACCTGTCTCGAAAAACCAAGAAGCCTCTCTGATGAGTGCTGGACAACGCATACATCGTCTTTTCATTCTTTTATCCTAAGATGATAACTGTCCTTGATGGCAAGTTGTATTTCTTATGTGGCACAATTTCTTATATTTTTGCTGATAACCTTAGCCTTAAATGGCTGGCTGAGCCTTCTCTCCAGCACTGGATCCTGTTTCCCATAATAATCTTTTTACTAGGGAATTGAGACCATTAATATTGAGAGTTCTTATTGAGCAGTGTTGATTAGTTCCTGTTATTTTGCTGAGGTGGTCTGTCTCCCCCCCACCCCCATCATTGAATGTTATTTATTGTGTCCTCTTGGGTATGGTGAATCTTCTCATTAGACTGGTTTCCCTTCTAAAGGTGCCTTCTGTAGAGCTGGACTCCCAGATGAAAACTGCACAAACCTGGTTCTTCTGCACCATTGGCAAGAACTTAGCTTCTTCCCTGTCTCATGGCCCTGTGTGTCCATTGCGTCCCTTTCTGAGTCTTAAATGCCAACTCTGCACTTGATACAGGAGAATACAGGGTCCTGGTCTGTGGTGACATCACTTGCGATTTAATAAAGCTTGCCTGGGGGGCTCAGAATGCAAACTAGCCATAGCCATAGAGTCAGGCAGTGGTGGCACACACCATTAATCCCAGGACTCAGGCTACAGGCAGATGGATCTGAGTTCAAGGCCACCCTGGCCTACATGGGAGTGAAGAGTAACAGAGCTCACGCCTTTGATCCCAGCACTTGGGAGGTGGAGACAGGAGTGATATGGCTGGGAAGAGACAGGAATTCAAATGTTTTGCCTCTGAGGATGCCTGGAGACAGGACTGCCATTTCAGCTGGGTAGAGGTAAGATCTACTGGCTTGCTTCTCTGACCTTCAGCTTGAAGCTTGAACCCCAATGCCTGTCTCTGCGTTTTTATTATTCGTGTTACACTAGTCTGAGTGTACAGATTGGGGGGGGAGGCACAGTTAGTGAATGTCCCCAGGCGGGGAAGGCAGTTCTAAAGGGCCTCCAAATATGTATTCAATTGACGACTTCTCCGTACAAATCTGTCATGGTTCTTCTTAAAACATAGTTACAGTTATCTAATGTGCGTGGTGCTTTGTCTGCTTGTCGGTGAACCACTCAGGGGGCTGGTGCCAGGTGAGGCACTGGATTCTCTGAGGCTGGAGTTACAGTCATAAGCCGCCCACCTGGGTGCTGAGAGTCAAACCTGGGTCTTCTGCAGGAGAGCGAGTGCTCTTGACCTCTGAGCCACCCCTCCAGCTTCTAAAGCAGTTTTTAAGTGAGGCTGGAAATTGTTTCAGGACTCATGCATGAGTGGACTACAAAGCTGAACAGTTTAACTTATTTTCTAAGGGACATACAGCTAGCTCACCAGCATGTGGTGAGGCATGTGGGAGCTTATGTTTCTACACCCTCTTCAGTTTGGTATTGTATGAGTTCCTTGAAATTAAAATTAGTTACAGGAAGTACTGAGTTGACCAAGAACTTTCAAGAAGGAAGAGAGTGTATTTGGGAAAGGGAGTAGATGTGAGCAGGTGATTTCCTTCTGTGTCAGTTACCTATTGCAAAAGCCACAAGCTAAAAGAAACTTGTTGAAAGTAGTGGGAAATCTTAGAACAGTGAGGTATTGTTAAATTTCTAAGGGCATGTGTAATAAGGCTTTATTCCCCAGCTGGCTTCGAAGTCATAGATGAGGCTAGAGATAGGTTGTGCAACAGGATAAATGTACTACATGCTACACAGAACTAACTATACACTGGAAATGAGCTGGCAACATACACTTAAATGTACTTTACCATAATTAAAAACAAAATCACTGGAAAGTTACATTTGATAGACCCTGAAACCCCTAACTTACTTGAAAATGATAAACTCCACAAATACCCGTGGCTAAGCCCATGGCTTACACCTCAGGCTGATGGCTACCTTGCTGCCCTTGGGTTACTGTGCTTTATGCCATTCAGGCAAATTTCACTGGCAGTACCGGAAATGGGTTCATGAGCCAGTGAAGCTCAAGGAGTTAGCTGGGGCTATGTGAACAGAAAGATCCCTCTCGTGCGTATCAAAAGCAACAAGAAGTCCTCGGCATAAACAAAGCCATAGATGGAGGTGGAAAAGAGAACCATTCCAGTGTCAGAGAACAGACCTCGCCTCTCTCCTCCCTCGCCCACATTTCTGAAATAAAGACTCAATGGTAGTCCAATTTTCAACTGCCATCCCCTCTTATTACTGACAAGATTTGACACCCACGGGGAAATGTGATTTTAAAAGTGATAAATTAATTCCATGACTCATGGCAGACAACTCCTTTCACACAGCCCTCACTTGAGTCCTGCTGGATGACGCGAGCTTCTGCACGGTCACACTGGTTTTCTCATGCTCTTCAGTGCCCTAGCAGAGGTACGTGGTAAGGAGTATATTGTTTGTGTGTGATTACCAAGGCCACACAATCACTCATTTACAGGTATATTTATAATTTTGTAGCTACAACAAATGATGCTCATCTTCTTGTCAGGTGTTCTAGGGAACCCATCCCATTATGTCCCACAATATGAATAAATACTCGTGTCAACTGTTAACACTTCATTATAACAAGTCTGCAGTTCTTGGGTTAAACTGTCTGTTGAGGAAAAAAAAAAAAAAAAAGCTCCCACTTTTTAAAGCTACTTTGAATGTTTTAAGACATTCAACAGAAATATATTTCAGTAACTTGGAGCTAAAACCAGGCTGCTCATCATTGCCTAGATATTATATGTGTCACTATGTCTGGGAACCAAATGACCAGTCAACCTCAGGACCCAAGACAGCCCAGTCAATGCGCAGGTGTAGACTCACCACTAGTTTTTAAGTAAGGCCTCTCCATAAATAGGTTGTGTTCTGGATTTTCCAGAGCACTCAGCACTCCCAACAGCCTTACCTGCAAGTAGAGACTGTCCCTTCCAAAGAACAGAGAGAGGGCTGAGATGAAGCTCAGTGTTGGCCAGCATGTGCAAAACCAAGGGTTCAATCCCCAGCCCAGCACAAACAGCAGGAGGATGAGTTGATGTAAATGATAATGCGATGCAAAGTCTGCCCATCCTCTTTTCAATGCTAAACATTAATGCTGCAGTTTATGTCGGCTCCTTCTTAGAGGTGGGATGATTGATTTACAAGAGTTTCCATTACGGCTCTTTCTCATTTTACAGGATACAAGAAAAAAGGGGGGGGGGGATTTCATTCATGATCATAAAAACATAGCATAAAAATGGCGGGAAGTGTTGACTACACTATCCATAAGGTAGTTTTACTGGTTACTTCCTATCCATTTGACAGGAACTAAAGTCACCTAGAAAAGGGAGGAACTATCAGAGCATGAAGAACTGTCTCTATCAGACAGTCTGTGGGAACTTTTCCTGATGGCTGATAGATGTGGAAGGCCCAGCCCACTGTTGGCAATGCTATCCCTGGGAAGGTTGTCCTGAGCTGTACAGGACAGGTAGCTCAGCTGGGTGGCAGTGGTGGTGGTGACGGCGGTGGTACACACGCCTTTAATACCGGCACTCGGTAGGAGGCTGGCGGATCTCTGAGTTAGAGGCCAGCCTGGTCTACAAAGTGAGTTCCAGGTCAGCTAGGCTACACAGAGAAACCCTGTGTCAGGAAAAAAAAATGAGGAGGAGGAAGAAGAAGAAAAATGAATAAGAAGGAAGGAGGAAAGGAGGAAGAGGAAGAGGAGAAGAAAGAAGAAGAAATGAAGAGGAGGAGGGGAAGAGGAGGAGGAGAACACCAGTGAGCAGCATCCTCCACGGCATAACTTCAGTTTCTACCTCCAGGTTCCTGCCTTGAGCATCTGCTCTGGCTTCCCTTGATGATGTGTCATATACTATAAGCAAAATAAAACGTCTCCTCCCCAAACTGCTTTTGATTGTGGTGCTATCACAGTAATAGAAAGCTAACCAATACAGCCGTGGAAGAAAACAAGAGCCAAACTCTAGAGGCCATGAAGGACTGAACCAATGTCCTTGGACAAAGATCCAAGGAGCCATTAGGAAGAAGGCAGATAGGCAGAACAGGAGGGTGTCAAGGAGGGTGTACCTGCATCTAGGGGCCATTTGGCATGTATTCTGAAGCCTTGGGCCCTGGGCTCCATCCCCAGGGGAAACCATCCTAAGCCTAAACTGTGACGAATGTACCTAAGCTGGCCATCCTAGCTTAGTCAGTCACATGACACACTGGGAAGTACGGGCAGACTGCCCCCGCTGATGGCTCAGACAACTGGGTGCTGAGGCACTGATGTCCAGCGTTAAGAGGGCTTCAGCGATGCACTGCTTGTCCAGGAAGAGGCCCTTGCCAGAGTGTGAACTTTGCTTTCTGCTTGATGCTTTTACTTTCACATGATCATATAAGCTGAGCCATCCCAAACCAGGGGCCAACTGTGCACACACAAGCTCACCACCAATCAATGAGTACTCACTGGACTCTGATACACCGCTTGTCCCTTACGGACCACTGCTGTAGCACTTCCTACAAATACTAAAACTCATGTGTCACTCATGACTGTCTTTGGGAGCACAGAGCAGTCAAGTAGCCTGGTCACAGTTATTCGCCCGGTGAGTGCCAGAGAAACACTGGCTGGCCGGTACCATTGCTTATGCCAGGTGTCCGTCTGTCTCTTTTCCCTGGAAAAGTGACATGCCCTGTTCGTGCTCCCTTTGAAGCCTCATCACTCTGCAACCTAACCTGTGTTCCAGCATTCTTCCAGGGATTTTCAATTTGTTTCTCTTGTTTGGAATCAAGGCTTCCTCTAACCGCCTCACCCCAGATCCGATCTTAGAGTGCTCTACAGAAGAGCCCCAAATTTGCTAGACCCCAGAAGGAGACTAGTCACCTGAGAAACAGCAGGAGAGGAAGGGTTGGTGTGTTGGTTGGTACTCAAACAGTGAGTCGATTGTCCTTGTTGATTCAAGTAGATGGGGGGGTGTGTCAGCCTCCAAGCCCGAAGCCTTCCACCAGAGGCACCAGTGAAGAGCAGAATCTGTCTCCCACAATGTCCTGCACTCCACTGGACACACAGAAATCTAAGAAGTGGAAAGTCAGCCACGGTGGATGAGGTTCCCTTCCAGAACAGTACCTCCTCTCTCTGCAGCTGGCTGCCTCTTTCCCAAAGCACTGCCTTCCACCCTATCTCTTCCACTCAGCCCAAGGCCGACTTGGAAAGCTGCTGGCACTAGACTTATCAAGCCCGCGAGAGAAGCCTGGCACTGGACAGGTATAGTGTCACTACACGGAGGGGGATGGGGACCTCCACTTCCATCTGCCTGGAGCCACCAAGCAGGAGAGTGGCTAGCTAGAGGTTGGTGTCTACTCAATCAGTTGAGTCCAAAAAAAAAAAAAAAAAAAAAGGAAGAAAGGAAGAATTTTAAAAAGTTTGTCTTTCTATTACAGAAGAAACCCAACAACCAAAGCAATTTCTCACCCAGACAGTCTTCTGTAACCTCCTGGAATCTTTGGAATATTTCTGAGTTCTATTCCTTCCAAGAGGAATTCACAGAAGCCAGCTGGCAGAAACAAAGAGCCAGCTGCAGAGTTCTAACAGCATTTTCATACTGAACTTTGACCTCTCACTCCCTTTAGAACAGGCCCATCCCTACAGCCAGGACTGAGACCAAATGACTATCCAGGCTTGACCTCTTCCCCTCTCCAGTTATGCACACCATTCAGTCGGACTGGACTTTCTAGAAAGGTGCTTGTGCTGTGGCGGTGGTAGCAATGTTATGTGTGTGCTGGGCTATGAGGACACACAGTGCATGAAGTGGTCCCCAGGCACTCATGTGAGGCGCAGTAATGTGCATGTTGCAAGAATTCTATAAAACTAAATTTACTCAGTTACGAAAGCTTACTGCATTGTGAAGAGCGGCTTCATTCTGGCACTGAGGGGTAGTTTATACTAACTGGTGGAGTAGGGCTAACTTTCCATTACTCACACTTGAGGTTGATAGAGGCATCAGATATGGCAGGAGGTAGAAGACAACCTTAAACAGGGTGGCTAAGCACCCCCCCCCCAGAAGAATGGCCTTTGGGTGACCCACAGCTAGGGAAGAAAGAGAGTTTGGGACTTCTCCAAAGCCACAGAGCGTGGCTATGGGGTGGTAAGTGTGATGCCCAACATGGTGGACAAGGAGGCCAGCAGGACTACAGCAGTGCAGGAGGACAAGAATATGGCTGTGATGGACCCAAGGAAGACACTGTCTCCTTTGTTAATAAAGTGCATTCTCCAAAAAAGTTAGCCCGCACTCACCTGGGCGAGCCGGAGAGCCGTCTGTGCGGCCCGTGTTGCCTAATAACGAACTCCGATTGCTATTTTACAAGTGGCTTTGTTCTTTTCATACTGTAACAGCAAGTCTAATTTTTTGAGATCAAAGAACTGTCAGTAGCGTAATTGCTCAGTAAAGTATTTTTAGCAAGACTTCATCAAAACAATAGTGTGCTACATTTCGTGTACCAGCAGATCGGTTCTATGGCTCGGGCTGCTTCTCTTTCTTGAGGTCTCAGAAAAAAAAAAAAAAAAAAAAAAAAAAAAAAAAAAGTGAGCCTGTTTCTTCGAGCTGATCACAAGTTATTATTTTAGGTGCACAGACAAGCCACACCCCACCTTCACCAAAGTGACACAGACGTAGGCCCTCACTTGTTCCCCACACTACAATTTTATGGTAGTCGTTGAATACAGAGAGGTGGGTTCCAAGCCTTCCAGGTACTCTCTGCCTCTTGTGTAACGCACGCCATTCTTCAAAGCTGACTTAGATAACCATCAACATTTCTCTCCCTCACTGGGCTTTGAGCACCTGGAGACCCGGTCCATACCTTACTCCCTTTGTATTTTCAGCTTCAAATGTGTTAGATGGTACTAACGCGTTTGCTTTTCTTCTGTTTCACACTCCCTGCGAGGATGACACCCTCGGTCTCCTAAATGAGTGAAAGTCGCTTTAGCCAATGAAATATGAACCAAAGTTTACTTTGGGCAGAGGCTGTAAACGCCATGTGCAATTCTCTATCCTTTTTCACACGTTTAAGTCTCTGTAGAAGATAGCCAAGACAGGCACAGAGAACAGCCACCCTCAAGACAACCCACGTGCAAAGTGTTCTGTTAGAAGCAAGAAGACAATTAATTTTACTGTGTTAAGTCTGGTAAGGTTTCCTTAATGCAGCAAAACCTTGTCTACCCCATGGACAAAGAAGCATGCAGAAGCCAAACATGAATGAACCTTAAGAAGAAAAGATACTGGGAGAAGCCAAAGAAAATGACTTCATTAGATGGCAAGGGAATAAGGCACAGATGCCAGATCATAGGGTGCCCAAAGAGACAACGAACAAAATCAATCCCCTTTTGTCTTACGCTTCTCTTTTATTCCCAAAGCAAATTGCTTTGGGACAGAAACTTCCGTGTTTATTACATCCATTAAGAAACAAAACTGGCTTTAAATTTTACAACTTTACTTCTCACTAGAGCCATACTTTCTTGTGTGTTTCCGGTACCCAGGACAAAAGTCTATACAAAAGAAGGCGGCTTAAAAATGTAACCTGAACGAGCACCCAAGATATCTAAGAACTCTCCTTTCCCTGGTGTATAGCAGAGACAGTGGGGGTGAAGTAACAGGAGGGCTGGCTGTACAGAGAAACTGAGAGTGGAGACAACAGGAAGCTGATTCAGAAGAGGTACACCAGCCACCAGAAACGCCTCCAGGGAAAAGCTAGAGGAAGGAAGGCAGGGAAACAGGAATGACAAAGCCAAGCTCACCCAAGGGAAGTGAGTAAGGGGATGAGTCTTCTAACTCCAGGGGAAAGTTAACTAGATTCCTCTGGGAATTGCAAGAAGGGTGATACAGAACCAGAAAGCTAGCCAGGATCTCCACAGAAAGGACTCTAACTAGAGGATGGGAGGAATTCCCACTCCTGCGGTCAAGGCATATTAGCAAACACCATCTCTACCCAAGGCTATGCCACTGGAAAGGGACCACCCCCTCCACCACTGGAAGTCCTCAGTCATACCGAGCAGACTCTTCCACTCCTACCATGTGCATACCTTACCCCTCTCCTCTTGCCTACGGCCCTTCTGCTCTAGCAGACGTGACCACTTTGGGAAAGACTTCATCTACAGGGACTCCATAGCCAAGATGGACACACTGAACAGCATGAGGTGATCTAGGATCTGCCTTGACTGAATGAAGCCCTATCCTAGGTTCCCTCACAAATCCACTGCTTTTACAAAAAAATTCACTAAAAGCAAGAGAAAAGCATGCCAGTGTGATGGTGCTCTTAGAGAACTTTTGTTTTAGAATTTGCAGCAACAATCCACGTACAGGCCAGGTAGTGCTGGCTCACACCTTTAATGCCAGCGCTCAGGAGGTAGAGGCAGGTGGATCTCTGTGAGTTCTAGGCCGGCCTGGTCTACAAAGCTACACAAAGAAAAACCAATAAATAAATAGATAATCCAAGTACAGTGGTGCTTGCCTGTAATCCAGGCACTTGGAACTTCCAGGGGTTCAAGGCCAGCCTCAGCTACCTACTGAGCTCTGGGCTAACCTGGGCTACATAAGGCATTTTCCTTAAAAGAAAAAGAAAAAAAAAATCAAAACTGTAGCAACCAAGGACAGACAGAGTGGTACATACCTATAATATAATCCTAGCACTAGAGGCTGAAAAGAGAGGGTTCATGAGCTGAAAGGTACCCTGGGCTACACAGTAAGACCCTGCCTTAAATAAAAACAACAAACTACAGCAATAGAAAATTTGAGAATGAGGACATATTTTGCCTTTGAATGTTCCAGTTACTAGAACAAGGGAAACAGATGTTGGTATCCGGCTTTTACTTTTTCAATATAATTTATAAAGGCTGGGAATTACTTTCAACCTGATACGAAACTTTAATATAAAAGAACTGATAAACACAGAGAATTGGTAATTGTGGTCCTGTCTTGCAGTGAGGCTAGTGAAGAAGATAACTTGGCAGAAAGCCAGAGCCCCGAAAAATATTTTTCATCTCACCGACACACCCATCCCTGGAACCCAGGGGCAAAGGAACCAAAGGTGTAATTATTCTATTCAACCGCTTGTTACCTTGTGAATGTAGTTTTGGCAGGCATTTCAGAACATGCTCAATACACAGCGACAAAACTCAGCAAGATCAAAGTCCCACATGAAGGTTCCAGAGCTCCTGAGCACGTGCCCACAGTGCGGAGGAGTCTGGGAAAGTGGCGAGCGCAGAAGAGGTTGTGAGTGACAAGCAAACATCCCTCATCAGACAATGCCTCCCATCCCGGGCCGAGGCACCATGGTAAAGAGAATTAGGAAGAAGAGATACTGACCCCTCTCTCACCGATGGAACCCAGAGCAAAGCCAGAGGCAAGAATCCACAGAGGGTAGAGGAGACAGGAGATGGCAGAGTCCATGTATGGGCAGAGACAGACCATCACAGCCACCGTGACCCGCCATGACCCCAATGTTCACGGGGAGTTTTCATTGGTTGTCATTGTTCTCCTTGTTTCCTTGGAGGCCAGTTACAATGGATGAATGGGATGTTTTAGTAGTATTAATTCAGTTGTAGCCACCCTGCTGCAGACTTGGAGTTATGAACAGAAAGCTGGTGAGCTCCTGGCCTCAACCAAATCCTGGTGAAGGTTACCACAAGTCTGAGGCCTTTGAGAACGGCTGCGTTTGCCTTCTTGTTGGTGTCATCGTGACAAAATACCTGAGCAACATAACGGAGGAATGGCCCAGTGCAGCTCCAAGGCTTCAGAGCCTTCTGCCATCACAGCAGGAAGGCTCGATAGAGCAGGGTGGCTCACACTGCAATGGCCAGGAAGCAGAAATAGCAGTCTATACTGGCTAGCTGCCTCGGCTTTCATTCCATCCACCCAGCCTACTGGATGGGGTCGCCCACATTCAGGGCAGGTTCTACCCCTTGGTTAATCCTCTCTGAAAACCCTTTTACACCTTCACTGATTTCCTTGGTGCTTCTCAATCCATCCATCTGACAGTCAGGATGAACCACTCACCAGAACCCCTGAGTGGGACCCTGTGAGTAGCAACCTGGAACTTGCTGGAATGCATATTCTGGGACCCCATCCACCAGCTGTTCAATCAAACCTCAGCTTTCTTACAAAATCCTCACCACTATAACCATTAAAGATCCCTTTCAGGTTTTCAAAGGCAGCCAGTGACCACAGAATCACCCAGCCCTGTAATTTGGGGCAGGGATGGCGCTGAAGCAACCACAGAAACAGCAGCTCACACTAACTGACGGGGCACAAGCTCTGATCGCAGACGCTGAGGCTGCCACACACAGAGCAGCTCAGAAACCCACCGCTGCATCTACTAAAGAAGTGCCTCGTTGCAGAATTACACATAAACTAAGGATGCACATGCAAGCACTCTGTAAGTAGAAAGCACTGTACGCAGCAGCAGAGAGTGAGCACACAAACACCAGAAGTGTTCCTGCTGCTTTCTAAGTTATCGTTGAAGTTCAGGTGTAACTCGGAGGCAGAGGCAGAGGCAGGAAGAATGAGAGACTAAGATGGCCTGGAATGTGTTTAGGGTCACAGGCCAAGAACAGAGGTGCAAAGGTGAATACAAAGTGTCAACAAGTGTTGCCTAAAATATGACATGACGGAGGAAAGGAAACATTGAAGCTGAATTGAAGCTCAGAAACAACAATAACAAAAAAAAAAAAAAAAAAAAAAAAAAAAAAACACTGTGTCTTCTCTAAAAGAGACTGCTGAAGCAGGGAAGATGGATCCTTAGGCGACTGCTCTTGCTATGCAAGCTTCAAGACCTAAGTTCAGGACCTGCTAGGTAGCAGCCAGGGAAAAAGACAGACAGGCATGGCCAGTGTTACCTATAACCTCAGAGTTGTAGAGGGTAGAGACAAGAAGGAAGGGTCATGGGGACTTGCTAGCCACCTGAAGGGTCACGGGGGCTTGCTAGCCACCTGACTAGCTCCTGGTTGAGTCACAGACACTGTCTCAAGAAAATAAGGTACAGAGTGACGAAGCAGGATACCTGATGCCATCCTCTGGCCTCCATGGACACAGAGGCAAACATACCAACCCACGCATGTGTATGTGTGTGCCATCTGCACACTCACACACAAACACACTAAAGGAAAAGCCACCCGTAGGATGCTACTGGACAAAGAAAAGGATCACCGCCATGTTCCATACGTGGGTCAAAAAAGCAATAGATTTGGAGATGTGTTCCTTCATTTTCACTGGTTCATGGCTGTGCTGGTCGGGCTTTGTCAACTTGTACGTAACTTAGACATATCTGGGAAGTGGGACTCTTAATTGAGGAAATGCTACCAAAGAGTGGTGTAGGGAGATATTCACTTTGTCCGCACCTGTGGCACAGGGGGGATGTTACCTGGGGGAACTAAGTCTGAGGAACGGGCTCTGGGAGCTCTCTTGCTTGCAGCATGGGGACAGCAGAGCATCCAGGGGCATCCTTGGGACCAGGAACCTGCTGGTGTTCATCTGTCTACCTTGTAAGTTATTTCTCCCTGAATAAACATCTATTCAGCCTATTTGTTTATCCTGATCCTTATTAAAACACAATAGAGTGGCTTGTAGGCAAGTCTGTGGGTATTGTCTTGATTAGTGATTGACGTGGGAGTGATGCTGCCTCTGGTCAGGTGGTCTTTGGTTCTATAAGAAAGCAGTGTGAGCAAGCCATGAGAAGCAAGCCAGTAAGCTGCACCCCCATGGCCTCTGCTTCAGTCCTAGCCTCCAGGCTCCTGCCTGCTTGAGTTCCTGCCTGCTGACTTTTGTTCATGGTATTTTATCAAGGCCGTAGAAACCCTAACTAGCCCCAGGATTGAAAGGGCCCTGAAGAGAAGTTGAGGTTTTGTACCATGTAGCAGGGTCAGAATCCCTGAAGAGAGCTGTGAGGAGGCTCTTGGTGAAGGCACAGCCCAACTGTAGCAGATGCCCAGCTTTTTGGAGATGCCAGCATCATGGGATGACCACCAAGGACAGCAATAGCTGTGAAGTGGGACTGGCCTGAGTCTATGAGACAAGCTATGCGTGCTGTGGGCAGCTCGGTCATAAGTGGAGTTGCCTAAGCCCTTTGGAGCCCAGAGAACTATGAGTGGGTCCCAGAAAGCTGACACTGGGCTTTATAGTGCTGAGATTTGTGGTTTGCTTTTTTTTTTTTTAATTTGGTTATGACTATGCCCTGGTTATTCCCTCTTGGAACAGGAAAGTATTTAACTTATTTTTAATTTTATAGGAGCCCACAGTTTAGAGATTTTGGATATTTTAAAAAAGACTTTGAACTTTCAAAGAAATATTAGAGTGTTAAAAAGAGTTTATAGTTTTATACTATAGGCTTTAAAGTTATGTCATAGTTATGATATATTTGTATCCTGATATTAATATGAGATCTTGAGTACGGACAAGAAAGGAAAGATTACAGTTTAGTAACTGTTGGCAAGTGTTTGACTGTGCTGGTCTGACACAAACCTAGACATATCTGGGAAGAGGAAATAGGAGAAAGTGTCTCCATATGATCAGCCAGTAGACAAGTCTGTAATACATTTTTCTTGATTGACAACTGATGTGACAGGGATGGGGGTCCAACTCACTGTGGACAGTGCCAGCCTTGGGCAGGTACAAAACACAAATAAACGAACAAAAATCTGGCTGAGCAAGCCAGGAGGAGCAAACCAGTAAGCGGCAGTCCCTCGTGGCTTCTGCTACAGTTCCTGCCCTGCATGGGTTTCTGTCCTGACTTCCTTCAGTGACTGAATGTGACCTGAGAGTTACAAGCTGAAATAAAGCCCTTCCTCCCCAAGTTGCTTTTGTCCATGGTCTTTTAATTCAATACAAACCCTAACTAAGACAGCGACTTAATCAGATTCCTTTCATTTTTAGTTGTTCCTTCTGATTGTATTTTATCTCCCCTTCCTCTATGAGAAACGAGGTGACTATTAGACACTCCTCTGGCCATTTGTCTAAGATGTGCCCAAAGAGCTCTGCAGGTGCAGTTGGCATCCTAATGTAGAAAGACTGCTCTTTCAACTTTAAATCAGAAATTCGGGTCATTTGACCTAATCTGGGTCGCGTGGCCAATCAGTGACAAACTCACAGAAACATGTTCCCTGCTATACCACAGCCAGAATGTTTTCTGATAAATGAACTTCCCTGAGTTTCTATGATGGGGGATGCCTTTCTGAATATATGTTTGTCTTATTGGTTGATGAATAAAACACTGGTTGGCCAGTAGAGGCAGGAAGAATACTGGGGAAGAGAGGCAGGGAGAGGCTGCTCGGAAGAGACGCCATGTAGAGACAGAGAAGTAGAACATGCCAGGTGTTCTCTGGTAAGATAAGGCCATGTAGAAATACACAGATTAGTAGTCATGGGTTAATAATTAAGACAGAGCAAGCCATAAGAAGCCCTAGCCATCTAACCTGTGAATACGGCGTCTGTGTATTTATTTGGGGCAAAGTGGCTGTGGCACCAGGAGGGATAGGAACCTCCGTCTCCATTTCTAAACGTTACATCTTCTTCAGTGTTTTAATTTTTATATGTAACCATATGCGTATGCATCAGTCCACAGCACGGTATGAGGGGCAGGCCACAGGCAGAGTGTATGCAGAGCAGAGTGATAAGCCACTTACTTCCTTCAAAGGCAACGAGAGAGTAAAACACATTTACAATCAGCACCTTATACGCCACATCTGTTGGGCAGCCACAGGTATTTGCACTATACCTCCTACCAGCTTCAGGTAAATGATTTGACAAGGTCATGTTCAACTGAACAACAACAAAACCACCGATGGGGCTGGGGTTTAAGTTGCTAAACCAGTTAGGAAAGAGAACAGGAAGCAAACGGCTAGGATGCAAAAAGCCTCTGTTCTCAGGACCTGACCTTTCAACTTTACTTAAGGTCCGGAGCGCTCCCTGGAAATCCTGTATCGTGTTTTCTCCGCAGACAGTGTAGACAGAGCGCAGTGGAAAAAAGCACACTACAAACAAGGAGCCAGCAAACCATCAACAGAGGAGATAAACACAGGAAGGACCTCAAGTCACTTCAGGAAAGCCCCTTCCAACTTAACCACACGGGTTACTGGGGCAGACAAAGGGGCAAGTCCAAATCTCCCGTCATTTTTATATTAATGAATCCGTTCTAAGAAGCTTCAAGGGGGAGACATTTCCCCCGAGACAGGGTTTCTCTGGAGTCTCTCTTGGAACTCGCTCTACAGACCAGGCTGGCCTTGAACTCAGAGAGATTTGCCTGTCTCTGCCTCCTGAGGGCTGGGATTAAAGATGTGACAGGCTCAAGATTAATTTTAAAATTATACTTAAGTTCTTAAAAAAAAAACTATGAGGAACCCAATAATAATTTAGGTTTTTATCCACACACATACACACACATTTTTCATTCCCTTTATTAGAATTTCATTTCTTTTAACCTTTAATGGGAAGCTATTGTTAGCTGTTATAAGAAAATTTCAATATATTCCCCTTTAAAGTGTAAATCATTACCTAAGCAATATCAGTATCCAATGCCCTTAAGAATTGTTAGTGGAGAGGCTGAAGAGATGGTCCAGTGGTTTAGGAGTACTGCCCGCTCTTCCAAAGGACCTAGGTTCAAGTACCAGCATCCACACAGCAGCTCACAAATGTCTGTAACACCAGCTCTAGGGGATTTGACACCCTCACATAGACATACATGCAAGCAAAACACCAATACATGTAAAATAAATTGTTTTCAAACAAGAATTGTGTTAATAGAGTCTTAATATATATATATGTCATACTTAATATGTATTTTAGTTTCATGCACCTTTTAATGCAGTGACATATATTGATATTTTTTACAAACCATGCAGTTTTTTTTAATGAAAACATGTATTATAGCTCTTTATTATATGATTTTATAATATGGTAAAACTTTAAAATGACTGGAATGCTCCCTGAAATGTATTAAAGATACACTCTACAGTGTTAAGGTTAAAAAATGTGAGAGATTAACTAAGAAACGCAACATTTAGAACGACTGTATAGAAAGCCTGTAGGTTGTCTGCTCCCCATGGAGCTAGACTTCCTGGGTGCAAATTTCGTCCCCTTTACTTTCTAAGTGAACTTAGAAAATTCACTTAGCTTCTGTCTGTACAATAAGACATCTCGTCCCAGGATGCCATTACAAAAACTGAGTTACAGTTCTTAAATTTCTTCAAACAAATCTACTTTGTGAGATAGTAGAGGAGGATTTGTTGAATAATAATGGGACCTACGGTCATCATCGCTAGCACCTCCCAGGACTCTGCTACAGAGGTGAATAATTTCCATTCATCAAACTGATAAAATATTTTAACACACCATAGCACATTCTTTTAAACATTTGTTCACAACTGAATGGCATAGCTCAAATGTTTAGAGAAAGGGAAGGTAACAGGTCAAAGCAATCATAAGACCATGCATCGCTGTCTGAAAATTTCAAGAAAAAATTTCAAGCCAGGGTGTGAATGACGAACGGCTTTGAAACGAGATGCAAATTTTGGTCTGCATGTGCATCTCATGTAGCCCAGGCTTTCCATGTAGATGA
The DNA here is from genome assembly GCF_943737965.1 of Phodopus roborovskii. Lineage (NCBI taxonomy): Eukaryota > Metazoa > Chordata > Mammalia > Rodentia > Cricetidae > Phodopus > Phodopus roborovskii. Next base: position 1,988,522 of record NW_026125575.1, read on the forward strand.
GGATGACCTTGAACTTCTAATCCTACCTTGCCCCTAGCAGAGCTAGGATCCAAAAGAAGCTTTCACTAGATCGCACCACATTAAAAAGCAAACATGGCAAAGGTAACTACTTTAAACCATATTTACATATCCTCAACTATTTTAATTTTAAATGGTTCGGTGGCTTTATGCCCATGTATTTCCTTCCCTCTGTCTTTCTATTTTCGAAGAGACACAGTTCTTGATTGCCTCAATCTCCAGTTCCTGTGTTCAAACAATTCATTCCCCAGATCCCACCACACCAGCAGTTGGGGACTGCGAGCACGTTCCTTACATCTTCAGGTTCCTTAAGTCTCAAGCGTGTTATTGTTAACAGAAATTCTGGGTTACAAGGAATCCACTTCCCCTCTTCTTTGGAGTTTTTCACACAGGCCAAAAGAGCATCTTGCTTACTTTCTAAATCTACACATGGATAGTGTAGCACAAAGCTCAGAACACAGGAGCTGCTGGAATGTGGCTCTCCAGAACGTCACCATCTAGTGCCATGGCTGTTCTAATGGTGAGATGACATCAGTACCGTGCTCTGGGAGCCACCTCTGAAGACATGAGGAAGAGAATGGCTAACACTTTGATTTGAAATGTCTCATGCAGCTACTTTCCAATATGCCTCATGTTACGATTTCCAAGCCTTAACTTTGTGACAACGGGGAATTTGGAATCAGAGCCACAAACTCCATTCTGCCCCTGCTGTTCCCTCACTGGGTAGTCACAGGGAAGTTCATAATTTCCTAATGGGTGAACACGCATCATCCCTTTAAGTGGTTGCATCCACAGCAGCATCTGTGGGCTTTGTCTCTGTATACCCATTTATGAACTATTTACCATAACAATACTGGCCACACATCCACACATGGAAAGCCAAGCTATCAACTTTGATTATTCACATGAAATTTACAACTTCTTACTAAAAGCTCCCAGATCTCACGTCATCATGGCATTGCCAGTATTCAAAATAAGAGCTGTTATTCAATTTTGAATCAAAAAACAATTTTAAATCACAAATACTCCAAGCCTTCACCAGTGACTTAGCTCTTCCTGTCTTCCCATCTATTTTTAGCTACACAAGTTACCAATTACTACCAACTCAACTTTAAGAGACAAGGCAAGTATGAAATTTGGTTTTGCTACCAAGATTTTTAGACATAATCACTTTATGTTAGACTGTCACATTTTTAAAAAAAAAATGCAATTTGACATTATATACAAAAGTCAAAATTTTGTGCCTACATTTCCATAAACATGTTTATAACAGCTAATTTGCCGGAAATAAGCATTCAGCCAGAGAAGGGGGTAAAAAATCTTAATTCCATTGTTCCTAGTGGAACTGTCCTAGTGGACTGTGGTCTCTTCTTACCAAGCAAGAGCTGGAGGTTTTTGTTTTTAATGTTTCTGAGACAGGGTCTCTCTGAAGCTCAAGCTAACCTGGAACTCCGTAGTCCCAGCAAAACTCTACAATCTTCCTGCCTCGGTGTCCCAAACACTGGGATTTTAGATATGAATGACTGTGCCCAGCTGTTCCTATAGAGTTTTAGGACTGGTCTTGTTTCCATGGGGCTGGCATCTACAAATTCCCCAACCACAAATCAAAAATATCTGGGGGATGGGAGGACCCACACATACAAACTTTTTTACTCCTTGCCCTGAGTTGCTAAACAGAATGACAAAGGAACCATGGACACAGCATTAGCATCACCCTAGATATCATAAACAACCTAGATGGTCTGAAGTTACCTGTGTAGGTTACATGGAAGCACTGTTTCGCTTTATACAAGGGACGTGAACAACGGCAACTTGGTACCTGCGGGAAGTTCTAGAACCAGAATTCCTTGCATGATGGAAGATGCACTTCAACTGAAGCTGTGGTTAACGAGAGGTTTTTTTGTTTTGTTTTGTTTTGCTTTTTTTTAAATACTGGGTTCAGGTTGGCAGCTTGTCAGCAAGCACATGCAAGGATGTCATGATTCTCAGATAAGTTCATCACTCATTCTTTGCCTCTGCTCTGACTCACCTTGCCTGCAGTGGGCATGCCTCCACTAATGGTTTGGTTTCTTTCTTTACAGGCTACCATGAACAGATCAAGAAAGCTGGCCAGTGCATGAGGCTTCTGGTTGACCTTTGTTGTCAAGGAGAGCCTGGCGATTTTTCTTTTTTTTGCTTAGGACAATTCTGACTGCTATTTTTAATTTGGCAAGTGTCAGTTACCATTCAGCCATACCCATAATGCTTCTCCACACTCTTCCTGGCCCATACCCAACTCGGTCAGTGGTAGCCTGTTTGTGCTATAATGAGAGAAAAGTTAATCTGGCTCTGCACCAATTTATTGGGCATTCTCAGAGTCACACGGTACTACAGCATGCCCCAAAAGTTATAGCACCTTACTGTGAATAGAACCTTTGCCCCTTCTGCACTTGAGAGCTTGACAATCCACCCAAAGCAAGGATTGTCTGCTGGTGACTGGCCTGCCTAGATTCAAACTTCCCTCCCTCTTCCCACCTACACAATCAGAGATGTTCAACAAGCTACTTCTCTGTTCCAGTTTCCAGATCTACGGAATACACACAGCTACGACCAGCTTACAAAGCCTGTTGTAAGAACTGAATGAAGCTTCTGGCAACATGTAAGTGATGCACAAGCTTCAGATTTTAATATAAATTCAGAGGAAAAATCATAGGCTCAGCTTATAAAGTACATATTTAAAACAAGTATTAAGTGGGCACACTGGGGTATTGCAGAGCAATACTGATTGGGTATTTCCCAATCAGCAAAGACAAGTTTCTGATTGAGGTGGATATTACATCATACACACAGTGCTCCAGCTTGGACAGAGGGGAAGGTTTTGTTTCTCTTCAAGAGTAAATCAGCCTAGAGGGATTGCTCATGCCTATAATCTCAGAATCGGGGAGGCTAAAGTAGGAAGATGTCACAAGTTCAAGGCTAAGCTGAGATACACAGTGCATTCCAGGCTGCATCATCACTAGAGGACCATGGGGGAAGAGTCCTTTGTGAAAGCCAAAGGCTGGGCATCAGTAGAGGACATTGTTGTCCACTGTGAACAACTAAATCATTTTCCTATTGTAATTAAAACACTTTAAGGCAATGAAGACCATCTCGGAGCCTAATAGGAAATATCCCAATAGCAAAGACCAAAATATTTCCAGCATCTGACAGCACATACAGATAATGACTATGAATGCCTGTTTTACATCAATCTTGGAAATAGCCTGATTGTAATTTTTTAATGTGTTTTCATGTTTTGCCATGGGTGTCAGGGCCCCTGGAATTGGTTACAGACAACTGCAAGATGCCATGTGGGTGCTAGGACTTGAACTCGGGTCCTTCGAAAGAGCAGCTGGTGCTCTTAAGCACTGAACCATCTCTCCAGCCCCTGATTTTTAAAGATTTTTAAACATTAAGGTGGAAGGCTAAGACTAGACACTAAAGGAAGCAAGACATAGGAGAAATGAACCATTCTTAATAATATTTTTTAAAAAGCTCAGTGCTCCTTGGACAGATGGTTAGCTTCAAGTGTGAAGGGAAAAAAAATAGACATGATACATGCCATAAAGTCAAAAGGCTCCTGAGTGTACTGAGACTATGTGCAAAGTATGTAGAACACACTGTCAAAAAAGAGAACTTGCCACAACAGACTAGAATAAATGCATCAATTCTCGATGACACTGAAGAAAAGAACTATTCTGGTTACTGGTGAAGGTTGTTAGGATACGAAAGTATTACTATGATAAATGGGAAAAATGGAATTTCCTCTTTTCTCCTATATAGCCTGAATGTCAGAAAACTCAAATAATTCATGATAGAAAGCTTTTTATAGACAATGTTCTAATCAATAAATGAAAGAGGAGCAGTGAGTTTAGGCTGTCTGCACGTTTGCATTCCCTAACGCAGATGGCTTCAGTCACCGATGAGGCTAAAATAATTAGGTGAAAGGTAGACAGAAGGTAAGCTGACCCCCTAGTCAATCCTCATTTCTCAAAAAGACATCCTGAGAGGGTATTAGATCGCCCAGATATGCGGGAGTCTGAGACAGCATGGAGGATACATACTACTAAATCAGATCTTAGTATGATAATAACTCTTCACCAACTGTCCAGTGCTCGAAGCTGCTCTGTTCCCAGTGAACTTCTATTAACTGAGATCACTCAGCTCCAATCTGGAAGCAAGGCCATGATGCCTTGACATTAACATCAGTGTCCTAACCAAAGGGCTACCGATTAACCTCAGGTGTCCATCACCCACCAACCAGCCTGGTATATTTCACTATTTGTCTCTTCCTCTCAAACCCCTCCTGGTTATGGGCTGTTTATGTCGTCCATGCAACTCTTATGTTGAAGCACAAACCCTGATTGTGATGGAAATTTGGGTTGGCAGGGGAATGTAATAGTGACTAGTGCTCAGGTTATATTTGGTTATGAGGGTTGGGGTCCTCATGATAAGATTAGTTGCCTTATAATACATCACGGGCCCTCCCTTTAACAGCCTTACAATATATCAGGGTCCTCCCTTTGACCCTGCTGAAGAAAGGTCAGAGGAATAAGTAAAAGAACCCCCCCCCCCATAAGGCAAGCCCAATGCAGAAATAAAATCAATCGGCCTAAACACTGAGCTTGGGTTTGCCAGCATTTGCAACTGTGACAACGTAAGCATCTCTTGAAATCAAGCAGTCTGGGGCATTTTGTAACAGTGGATTGGGCTGCCTGACACAGGGACACGCAATTCCACTTTGTTTTTCCTTCTTTCCACCTCCTTCCTGTCCCTTTGGTGATGGGGTTCCATAAATTACAACAGTAGTTGTTCTGCTTAGTGTTTTTCAACTTCACACAAGCTACAGTCACCTGGGAAGAGGACTTTCGGTTGAGAAAATGTCTACATCAGCTGGCCTGAAGGCAAGTCTGTAGGGCTTTTCTTGATTTAGTGATCCAAGTGGGAGTCCTCTGCCCACTCTCAACACTGACACCACTGGGCAGGCAGAGCAAGCCATGGTTCGAGCCAGTAAGCAGCTTCCTCCATGGCCTCTGCTTCAGTGCCTGCCTCCAGCTTCCTGCCCTGACTTACTCCCTGGACCTCCCTATTGACAGGCTGTAAGCTCTAAAATGAAACAAACCCTTTCTCCCCAGAGATGCTTTTGGTGATGGTGTCTTATCACAGCAACAGAAAGTAAACTAAAATAGTCTCCTCCAAAGTAGGAGAGCAAAGATATCGGAAAGCGTGAGCTTCCAACACTGAAAACGTTGACAATCTTCTCCCAATTAAAGAGACATTCATTTAAGCTTGCAAAGAACTAATACAACGCACCATAATAAAAACAAAAAGAGTTATTGGAGTTCAGCATGCTGAGTTGTCTAGAAAACAAGGGTCAGTCCGAACTCTGACAAGGCACACATCATCATCCCAGGAAACAAGAAACTGGAGTCCGTGTAGAGAACACTGTAGATAGATTTATGCAGAAACCTGGGCAATTCCTGTCACAGATCGCCCCGATGCCCTCCTGTCTTCAGTATTCTGTGTCATGCAAAAGCAACTGTCAAGGATAATAGGAACACAATTTGACCTACTTTCCCCTAGATTCTTGCAAAGTCTATAATTCTGGATCCTGTGTTTATTTCACCACCATATCTTGGGGCCATACTTCCTGGCTTTCTTTGCAAACATCCTATATAGCCACACAATCAAGATTACTGTGTGGGCGATTCTGAAACTTTTTAAATTTTCCTTATTGCACTAGGGAACCCTTTAAGTTGGCCCAAAGAAGAAAATGCCTAGGAAAAGAACAGAGCCTGGAGAAGCAGAAGACCTGCATCATTTCAGATCCTATCACGTCCACAGAAAGCTACAACGAAATAAATGTCACAGGAGCTTCAAGTCTCCAACTACCATCTTCTTTTAAGGCAGATAAGACTTTTAGTCAAAAACCATCTACATTGTTGCAACTTCTCAGCTAATGCTACATAATGGTCAAGATTTTTTATTTTTTTTAATAATGAGTAGGATGTATTAAGGTAGAGAAGTCTATGAGAGTAGTCTATTGGAGTCCTGAAGACCTATTGGTTCATCCTGAGTGGCTTAAGGATCCCCAAGGTGGCAAGCAGGCCCTCCTTTTAACAGAGAAGAAGACATCCCTGACCTGCTCAGGTCTTGAGGTGTATTTTGAACACAAGGAATTCTCCTACACCAGGAAGTCATATCTGAGCACACCATCAAGGAAGTCGATATTTGAGATTCCCGAGGGTTCTCCCACTCCAGGGGGCGTCCCGGAGTACTGAGTGCTGTGGGAGCCACAAGCTCTCCCAAGCTCTTCCAACTGCCAAGTCTCCCCTTCAGCGGCGGCGGCTGCCAGGGCAGTCCTGGTGCCCAGACATTGCTATGAACCTTCCAAAACAAGCATGCACGTCGCAGGCCACCTGCAAACGGGACCCCGGGGGGCGGGAGGGGGGCTGAGACTTGCTGCTGAATGGGCCTGGTTGATTCAGTCACCGGACACCTGCAGCTTCCCCTCAGAGGCAGCAAACAGCCCTTCTTCCGGTGATGCCCAGGTGCCCCTGGTGCATCTGGGCAGAAGGGTGGCCAGAGCTGCCGGAGGGGCGCCCCCTAACCTCGCTTTCCCCGGGCCTCTCCAGTGGAGTCGCGCCACCTCCCCAACTTCCAGGTCGCGGCGTCGCGGCCCCGCACGGCGGCTGGGGGCTCCACGTGCGCGCCCGGGCCACTCACCCGGGCCCCGGCGGCGCTCCGCTTCCTCCGCAACGTGAGCCCGCTCCGCAGCAGCGCAGGCAGGTCCCTCAGGCGCGGCCGCAGAGACGTGGCGGGCGGCTCGGGCTCCCCGGTGCTCGGGCTGCGGCGCAGGGGGCCGTCGGCCGGGGCCGCCGAGGCCAGCGCCGGGCTCTCGCACGGTGGCTGCATCTTGACAGAGCCCACGGCCATCCTGATGCCCTGACGGCGGCAGCGGCGCCGGTGGCTGCTCTCCCCCGCGCTCGCCTCCGCGCCTTCGCCAGGCAGCGAGAGGGCGCGACTGCGGCTCGGGCGCGGGACGCGCTGCCAGCCGCTGCCCATTGGCGCGCGCCCGGTCCCGGAGCCTCGGCCCCGCGCACCGCCCCGGCCCCGCCCAGGTGCTCCCCGCCCCGCCCCGCCGCTCACCTCTGGGCGGCCCGGACACTCCCACCGCCTGCGGAAGAGGCCCCCGAGCGCACCGTGCCCCGTGTCTGCACAGGTGCGTCATTCCCAGACTCCTCCTCCCGGCCCCCATCCTCTGGAGATTATAAAGTCCCTCTGCCCCCAGCCAGGACTGCCCTGAACTAAGACCCAGAAAGCTAAGAGGTCCTTTTCCCTCCCGCGCTTTTTGCACGGCCTAGCCCCACGGCAGAGTCTTTATCCTAGACTATGCAAAATGCTTCCTGGGACAGCACTGCCCCCTCCGTGGTACCCGTGGGCACGTTCCTCGTGAAAGGGTGAACGGAGAAAACTTGTTGGTTTTGATGGCGTTTAGCACCATAGTGCAAGTCTGGTGGCCCGAAGGTGAATCTCTTAACGTGTTGGAACCTGACCTACCTGGAAGCCTTCTGAGCCTGATGAATGTGCTTGGTAAACTGTGAAGGCTCACTGCTTATATATTCCAGAACTGTGGAGCGCTGAGTGGAAAACCATTCCAGGAAGGTCTTCAACCCCAAGGGTAGTGGATCTTCAACAAGGCCTGTTAGCCCTCATCATTGGGACTCTGGAAACCACTTTTTTTGTCTACGACTGGCAAGAGTTGAAAAGGCGTGTTCGCGCTTAAGTTTTTTTAATGACAGGTACGGATATGAAGTCTGGGTTACTATTTTGCCTCTCACACAGTAGATGCTTGGCCAAGTGTACACGGACATGTGGCCGGGTGGGAGGAGTGGGGATCAGAGATCTCTGTCTTAAGGACAGGGAAATTCAGCCAGAGGTAGATAAACACCAGGAGAAAATCAGTCCGTACTCTTGCTAATCGCCAAGTGAATGTGGATTCTGAGAACTCCAGAGAGAGCAACTTAAACCAGTGCAGGAAGAAGCCCGCACTGTGCCTTCAGGCTGAGTGGAGAAGATGTGACACGGAAAGGGAAGGAAGAGCCCTTCACGCCAGGAGAGATTTGAAATTGTGATAAAGAAGAAAGAGAGGAGAAGTTGGAGGAGGAGGAAGAGGAGGAGAAGCAGCTCCCACGTTATGTCACACAGAGCCTATTGGACACAGAGGATGGGAACTCTGTCCCGTCAGTGGACAGGACAGCAGCACAGTGAAGAAGTAGAAGGAAAAATAGAATTTGCTTTGGTGACTTACCAAAGGGCTCAGTTTTTGTCACCTTGACCCGTTTATATTTACTGGGAAAGACTCAGTAATGCGCTTTAAAATCTGTTATGGTTTCCAAATGTCTATGATGCAGATTTACCCAAGAGTCAAAGCCCACATGTCTATGCCATACCAGATTCTCTTGGGTTTTATGTTAAAATACTTGTGCTCCAGGGGGCACTTAACCATTACCTTCAGCTCTCAGATCTCACTTACTTCAAACTTCCTGTGAGGTGCCAACTGAAGGGGGTTGGCAACTTGGTTCACAGAAGGCCTCAGGACACTTCTAATTAATACTCCCTCTGACCTTTGGGTGCTTCTGCTATATCATCCCCAAGAGTTAACACCTGAATTATCTATGGGCTCACTCAGCTACAAAAGATAACACTTATATTTTGTCTCCTGGTTGACATCCTTGGTCTTCAGACGCATGCAGCCTTCCTTCCTTTGGCTTTGAGAATTTTTGTTGTTGTTGTTGGTGGTGGTGGTGGTTGATTTTGGGTTCTTCTTCTTCTTCCTCCTCCTCCTCTTCTTCTTTTTCTGCTTCTCCTCCTCCTCCTTTTTCTTGTCCTTCTTTCTTGTCTCATGTATCCCACACTGGCCTGCCTGGAACACCCTATATAGCTGAGGATAACTGTGAATTGTTTGTTCTCCTTTATCTTCCAAGTGCTAGGGTTACAGACATCCACCACAGGAGCCCAGGTTCACACAGTTTTCAGTGTAAGACCCAGGAGTTTGAAATTTATGGCGCAGACTCTATAGAATAGAACATGGACTATATCTGAAGCACAACATGAATAAGGGCCCTTGAAAAGTCAGGTTAGGTTAAAGCAATAAATAATAAAAGCCATGTATCCTCAGCATAAAAGTGAACAGGTAGGAATGAGAAGATAGCTTGGTTGCTAAAGTGTTTGCCTCGTACAGGGCCCAAGTTAGAACCTAAGAACCTGTTTTGGGTTTTTTTGTTTTGATTTTGTTTTTGTTTTTAGGCAGGCTCATCAGCCATCTAAAGGGACAAGCTCCAGGCAAGTAAGAGACACTATATTTAAAAAAAATAAGTTAAGAATGGAAGGTACCTGAGGACTAACATCCAAGCTTGTCCTCTGGCCTCCACTTGCCTGCACACACACACATGTATGTGCATATACGCATGTGTATTTGCACACACATGAATACACACACATACAGAGGGGGGGCAGAGAGAGGGAGGAGCTATCAGGAAGAGCAGGAATCTATAAATAGATTTATTTTTGGTCAAGTTCACCCTGGCATCTCTGCCTTTTCCCTTCTACCTAAAGCACCATCCCTTTGTAATGTCATACCCTAGCACTTGCTGCGCTGAAAGGAATATTCTAGATCTTTTTTTTTTTTTTTCAGTCCTTTAAAACTTGTGCTTGCCGAGCACTTGCAATGTGGCAAGTGTGACCGAAGAACTAAATTTTAAACTTTATTCAATTTAAATTATATAAATTTAGATAGTAGCATATGGCTACTGGCTATCCAATATGGTACCATCCTAGAAATCCACATCTCTCTTACCCAGCTCATTTCATTTCTTCTATTCAAATGTGACCGTTTCAAGGAGACCTTTTGTGACCATGTAATATAAAGCTGCAGCCCTTCCTCAGCCTTTCATAGAGCTTGTTACCATCCAACAGTCTATATCATCATTCTGCCTATTGCATGGATTCAGTCTCTTGCTGCCTCTCTGAAGCTAGAATTACACCCTACAATGGCATTTTTCTTTCTTTTGTTTAGCATGTTTAGCAGAGACCACATTCACTGAATAACTGAAAGCCTCCATGCATGAGAACTCAGTTTTTCAAATAGATCTTCCCCGTGTTCTTTTTTTCTTTAATGCAGAACATGACTTTGTATTATTGAAAGCTTAAAAACTGTAGGTCCAGCCGGGCAGTGGTGGCTGGCACATGTCTTTAATCCCAGCACTTGGGAGGCAGAGACTGGTGGATCTCTGTGAGTTTTGAAGACAGCCTGGTCACAGAGTGAGTTCCAGGGCAGGCTCCAAAGCAATACAGAGAAACCCTGTCTTGGCAAAAATAAAAACCAAAACAAAACAAAAACCATAAATCCAGTGTGTCAAAACCCAACAACATTCAAGCAAGACCACTGGTCGGCCATTTATCGCTTTTTCTAAAGGCAGAGATACCAGAGCTGATGGCTTTTGCTTTGGAAGTGACATCTTCAACGCTATACTTTTGGAAATGTCTGTAGCGAGAAGCCACAAATTAGACAGGCTCCCTTTCGGTAGTGAGCAGAAATTGGGGAGCTGGAAGGTGGCCCTGGGAAGGAACTAACTGTGAGTGTTGAGGGGATGGCATGAAACCAACCGAGATGTGACAAAAGAAAAGATGGCGGACAGAAAATCCCTTCCCACACAGCTGCAGACCAAAGGTCATGAAGGTGACCATGGCATTGTCTCCTGGGCCCCAGGTCTGCAGTGGGCATTCTCCCATGAAGACACGGGTCTATTTCTCTTCTTCCTTCATCTGAACAGACTTGGGGATGCTTTGGCCCATGGCGTTCACAGGGATGATTTCACCAGTTCTTTAAATAACCCTTAATTGGCCTGGCAGCTTCCATTTCCTGCTGTCTCAGAACTCTTGTTTTTAGGATATGCCCACTCAGGAGCCAACCGCGTAGCTGTGAGGATCCCCAGGTGTGTAGAAAAGCCCCATGTGGAAGGGTTCCAGCAGTTCAGTTCCCATCAGACAACATTATCAGTTATTGACTATGCATAAGCTGTTTTGCCCAGGCTAGTCCAGCAGCTGAGGACAACCAAACTTGAGAAACCTAAACAGGAACTTCCCGGCTGGGCGCACACAACCACAAAAGAATAAATTATGTTAAGCACTAAGTATAGAGGTATTTGTTTCACAACTACTCACGATCAGAAACATGGTCAAAACTGCTGCATTTGATTAAAATTAGGAGATTTATTTGTGGTGAGGGAGGTATATGCATAAAGGAACTATAGAAATGTCTTGCCTGGTGTGGTGGCACATGTCTGTAACGCCAGAAAGTTAGGAAGAAGGATTGTACATTCAAAGATAGCCTGAGCTATATAGTGACACTCTGTGTCAAAAAGCCAAAGGCTAAGGACACAGCTCAGTGACCCTGTGTTTACCTGCTGTGTGCAAAGCCTTAGGTTCAATCCCTACAACCAGGGTAAAATATTCTTGGAATTGGGCAAAAAGAAAGACAATATAGAAGATTTCTCTTATATAATTGTGCATATATGTGTTTTAGTATACATCCATTGCGAGCGCATTGCCTAATCAAACAAAAATTTAATGGCACCTTTCTTTTTGAGAAGTCAGAGGAATTGGGCAAGCCGGTTTTGAAGGCTTTATTTTGTACAACAGTTACACCAACTTAGTTAGACACCTAAGTGAAACCCAGCCAATGAGAAGACAGCATGGAAGGGACCTATGAGAAAGAACTAGAGATGTGTGGTTGAGTTCAAAAGTATGATGGAAATGGATGTCAGAGTTCAAAGGCATGATGGCTGGACAGGAGGCAGACAGGCGGTGTGTAGAGAACATTCCACAGATGACTTTGAATCCCTGGTATACGAAATTCAGGATAGTGACTCTCCTAGTTTTTCCTCCTTTAATTATATGGTCCTATGTGATTACCACAAACACCAGAACGTCATGGATACATGAGTTTTCCTTTGTGTCTCACTGTCCCTTGCCCACCTGCTTGTCCTTGGGCACAATGCCTATTGGGCTTATGCCTAGTTTAGCATCTTAGCTACCAGGACTTTGAAATGTCTCCTCATAGTACAGTTTTCTTACATACCCAGTCTTGAATTCACCACACTGAAGTATTTTATATTGTTTTATCAGTTTTCAAAACTAAACATACATAATTTCTCTCTTTACTCAGCTCCTCGGCCAACATCCCAGCATGTAATGACCAAAATAGACAAATCTGAGCCCAGTCTTTATGAGGATCAAAGCTGAGTAGGTAGGTGATCAGAAGACAGACTACTTCACACAAAACTGGTTTCCCAGACGCCTGCCTTACAGAAAATGCCAGAGAGAGCCATGTGTGTACTCGATACTCTTGCTATTTTTGTGTGGGTCTTATGGAATGAATATGCAATTGGGAGAGATGTAGCAAAATAACGAAACATGTTTCAGATCCAAAATGTTAGGCTTACTTTATTTTAGTTTTCAAGGATCACAAATAGAACTCTCTGCCCTCACTCTGTTCATGACAAACCTGTGTGATTCAGCACTGTTATTTTTTTTTTTTTTTTTGAGATGCATCATGAACTATGCCTCATGCAAATACTCCCCTAAGGGGTGATAACATTTCCATGCCCTACTTTGCATCAGTGGCTCCAGCACCTGAGAGGGGTAGGTGCCAGAATGGATGTTTGTCCAGCCACGTGAGCTTATCTTCTATTCACTGTACTGATAGTCTGGAAACAAAGTTACTTTGTGCCTTTTCATACACTGCACGGCTGTCACCACGGTGGGGGGGGGCACTTTAAGTTAGGTATTCAGAGTCATCAGGCCCTGTTAGGTATGTAGGCATTTTTGCAACAACAGATAAATAGAGGAACAAATAACCTGCATGATCAAATGTCCAGGATGACAAGAGAGTAGCGGAAGAATTCATGTAATCACCAGACAGCAACCAATCCAGGCCGGTCCTATCTGTCCTCTCTTTTCTAACAATCACTGATATTTACCTACCCTAAGTGAAGGAAGGCAATACAGAAGTCTTGGCAGACACAGATTCTCTAAGGCTGCAAGAAAATACATTACCCCAAGGGTGATGGGAAGGGCTATAAATGGACTCCAGATGGTGGCATGTTCAGATCAGCAGGGAAGGAAGATGATTTTAGCATCAGTCTATAAAGTGCCTTGGCACAGGGAGACGCCAAACACTGGGAAGGCAACTAGACAGGCAGCAAGATCCCAGGCATGGAGTGTTAAAGGACTAATCCCCAAGATCCAGTTGGCAGAAGTGGTTCCTGTGCTTCTCCTGCACATCTGTGAGGTAATGCCTGTAAGCCTGTGAACTTCAAAGCACTGCACGTGTGGTCCTGTCTTTCTGCTGGGAGGGAAGAGGAGGAAGACATGTTGGAAAAGCCGAGCCGGAAATGGGAAAAGAGACAGGAAGTCCAGGGTCAGGCCACACAGACATTAAAGACCTTTTAATTTTGTATTCTTTGTTTTTTAGAGTGTCCCACCCCTCTGCGCGCGCGCACATGCACGCGCGCGCTCTCAAGCATGTGCATGTGTTGGGGGATGGGGAAAGGATGGGCTTAAACTCACTACGTAGCCTTGGGTAGCCTCAAGTTTGGCATTAACCTCCCTGCCTTAACCTCTCATGTGCTAGGACTACAATATGTACCACCGTGCCTTATTCCCCAAATGTAATAATACAGTAGGCACACGGTGCCATACATCTGTAATCCCAGCACGCGGGAAGCCGAGGCAGGAGGATCACGAGTTTCAGACTAGCCTGAGCTGTGTAGTGAATGCTTGTCTCAATCAAACCTAGGAAGGGGTGAGGATGGCTCTGCTGTCGATCATTTACCTACTATGTATGCAAAGCCCAGGATTTGGTGGACAGCATCAGGAAAACAAACGAACGCTGCTAGTGATGGCGAGGTAGTCCCATTTCGTCTCCATCTTCATTTTCCACAGTTTCCGTTGCCAGCAATTACAGGGTCTCAAAAAGATGTCATGGCACATTCCAGAAGAAGCCGTTGCCAATTGCCAAATTACTACGCACCTAGCACCCTGATGAAATCTCAGGCCGTTCTGCTGCATTATCCACTCTAGCTGGGTCTCCCTGCAGGATACACGGATCATCCAATAGTCACAGAGCAGGCAACTAGCACCTCTACGGATGTATATGTGAGTGTCCCCATCCAAAAGGCCTTGTCGGTCTTGCCCCCAGCTAGCAATGGTACGGAGAGATGACCCAACTGTGAGGGTAACAACCTCATCAGTGGGTTGGTCCACTAATGAGCTGGGTATTGTTAGGAAGTAGTCTCTGATCAGAGATAGTCCGTGTCTGTCTGTCTGTCTGTCTGTCTGTCTGTCTGTCTGTCTGTCTTCCTCCTTCCCCCACCCCTCTCTGATCCCTGCCACCATTAGGTCAGGCACCCCTGCCTTTTGAGATTCTGCCTCACCACGGCCAAAAACAATGGAACTAGGTAGCTGTCGACTGAACTAGGTAGCCACTATGAGTTGAAACACTCCTTTAAGCTGATTTGTTCAGGTGTTTTGTCGCTGTGGTAACAAATGACCACCCCGCACAGGATTCCTGCCTACCAGATGAACTGTTGCTGCACCATAGAGCTTGTGTTCAAGTAACCCTTATTTTACTTGACACATTGAACTATTCCATTGCTATCACTTTCTTACTACCCCTACTCTGTTTCTCATAGGAGAAAAAAAAATAATATACATAAGGTTTGCAATATCCATATTTTCAGTTATCTCCTGGGGATCCAGAAACATATTGCCCATAGATAAACGGGCACTACCACGTGCACCTTCATGCTTGTTAATTCTAAGCATCTGTGACAACTGACCAAAGCCAGGCACAGAATAAGCCCCGAGCAAGCCTACCTCAGAGGATACTGGAATTTTATATGAGCTCATTTGGCATATGGAGATGCGGGTGAAGAGGTATAAATTTGGGCGAGAGGACACTGGGAACAGCCAGGTCTTCAAGCTCTTTAGCTGAAAGAGATGACAGTACCCAAGGCAATGGTTTTCAGATATGAATAGGATGAAGCAGAACTAAAATCACCCTACACAGAGTTACAACCAGTGGACGCTACAGAAGGAAACAAAAGGCTTTTCTCTCAACATGTAAACGTCCTTTCTGTCCATTAAAGGCCTGCTGGAGCCGATAATAACTGCTGGCCTTGTCAAATGGGGGGATTACAGTGGGCTCAGTAGGATTGAGTTTCATCAGCTGGAGGATTGGACTAGCTGACCTGTGACACTGTTTCTAATCAAAGATACAGTAATTTCAGGAACCTAGGTGCACAGGAAGGGTCTTACAGTTCAGAAGTCTCAGTGTGGTCCAGGCACACTACAGTTGTTCAAGACACTTTGTAGTGTTCAGAGTGGGTCTTTAAAAAAAAAAAAAATACTAGGCTGATGATATAGCACAGTTGCTTCTAAACCCTGATGATCTAAATTTGATCCCAGGAAACTACTTGGTGAACAGAGAGAGAGAACAAGCTCCAAGTTGTTCTATGACCTTCATTCACTAACTATGGCAAGTGCACAGCTCCCCAGTATAAAGGAAGGAAGGAAGGAAGGAAGGAAGGAAGGAAGGAAGGAAGGAAGGAAGGAAGGGGAGAGAGAGAAAAGCAGCCACCACTCCCTTTTCTTCTTTTATTTTTTATTTTATTTTGTTTTCAATGCTAGAGAGCAAACCTGGGGCCTTACACAGTCCAGGGCAATTGCTCGAAGCTATACTCCCAACCCTCTACCATTTCCTTGTTATACTAAGATGCCATCTGCCCCTTTGCTCTCAATATCTCATGAGTACACATGGTGCTTCCCAGAGGCCACAGGTACACAGTGTTGCAACAGACATAGCACAGGAACAGATATGAGATGCAGCTCTATCTATTCAGCCAGGCATTAGAAGTCTCTACATTCACTACATTTGGTTTTGATTTAGAAAACACTGTTGTTTTTTTCCATATAATATTTGTATGTTAACTTACTACTGGTTTATTAAAACAAACTAATTAATATTTTGTTTTGTTTTGCTTTTCAAGACAGAGTTTCTCTGTATTGCTTTGGAGCCTGTCCTGGAACTAGCTCTGTAGACCAGGCTGCCTCTGCCTCCAAGTGCTGGGATTAAAGGCGAGCGTCACCAACACCTGGCTTCATTTTTAATTTTAAACTTTAATACGGTAAATGTTCATTGCTAGAAACCACATAAAACCTCTTTGGGGTCCTATATAATCTTTTCAAAAAGGTAAAGGGTTACTGACTCCAAAATAATTGAGAACTACCATTATAAGGCATAGTTTTGAAATCTGTGATAGTAAAAGAGAAGGGAGGAGAGAACGGGCTAATATGCCTCTTTGCATCTTCCACTGCTCAGCTTCCTTCTTGAAACTATAATACAAAACCGGAGGAGATGGAGTGGCATCAGATGAGCCTCCTTTCCAGCCCAGGGAGTTCTCTAACCGTGCATCCTTACTTAACTCCAGTGCTGTCTTCTGTCTCAGCTCCTTGTCTGTGTGCTGTTCTAAGGAGTAATGCTGTCAGGCTGTTGAGAAGATTAGACGAATCGTGTGCAGTGTGGCGCCGCCTAAGCCACAGCCGGTGCTACAGTTGGTCTCTGTGTGGATGGAGCTGTTCTGCTTTAACAACCGCCAGAGCCCCAGGGAAGCCGTGTAACCTGATGGGCAAACTGTGTGGAGTTCACATTTCTACCAACCCTGCTTTCCTCACTTGTCTCCTGCTCTAGGCAAACCCCAAACCTGCAGACAGGTTATTCCGGAAGCACCTTCTTTACTAGCAGCTGCCCAAGAAGAGCTGTCCCATCCTGTTCTGCTGCTCCAAACCCAGTTATGAGGAGTAAAGTGATCCTGAAACATGGAATCGAGACACCTAGGTCAAGGCTCCCATGGGTGAGGCATTAACTTTTTGACCTTAGCCCAGCTCTTCACCTCTCTGCCTGTTTCCCTGTCTATAAAACAAGGGTAATAAAAGGCAATGCACTGATGGTTTTAGACGCTAAAGTCAACAGTGCTGTGAAAACACCTGTAAATTGGAAGATTGTACATGAGTGCCAGTTGCTAATAGCTCTCACCTCACCTACGTTCAGAAATGCCGAGTCCACAGGGACTACCTAATCAAAAGGATGAGCTACAGAGTACAGCACATAAGCACACCCCTGCTTACACTCCTGTTGGCTATTCACAGGAAAGTTGCATTTTTTTTTTTTTACAGGGACATAAAGTTTGTGAAGGTGTTTTTCAGTAATCGTTCTCAGTTCTCATTTATTTTCTTTTTTCTAGAGCTTTATATCAAGCCCAGAAAACACTAAGTCGTGTGTCAATGTTTTATTTCTAAGTAAACCTCGCTTAGTGAAGCTTTATTGATATGAGCAGCAGTAAAGAATTTTCCCTAAACTTGTAAAGTGGTGCTCGCCCAAACCACGTGGTCCCCTGGGAGGCAGGGCTATTAGAACAAGCATCAGAAGGGGAGACCATTCCTAACTCCAGTTTAACAAGGTGTTAAATAATTTTTTTTTAATCTGCTGCAGACACTCTTTTTATGCCTATTTGTTTAGAACTGGGAAGAGCTGTT
The DNA here is from genome assembly GCF_943737965.1 of Phodopus roborovskii. NCBI lineage: Eukaryota > Metazoa > Chordata > Mammalia > Rodentia > Cricetidae > Phodopus > Phodopus roborovskii. The sequence goes on from NW_026125575.1 coordinate 2,006,216, forward strand.
AGTCATAAACTTTCTGCTTATTCTTGGCAAAATATCAAAGCCATCAATGTCAAAAGTCCAAAGACTCTGACTCAGTTCTCCAGGCTGGGGCAAGTCATGATTGGCAGGAGCTCACAGGGCTGTCTGCATGAGTTGTTGATTCCTCCTAATCTGTGAACTTCCTAGGGACTAATGTCACTCCTTCTAGGTATTGCAAAAATCTCTCATTACTTACAGAATGGCTTCCTGTACTGAGAACATTACCCCAAACTCTAATTTTATAATTCCAAACAAAACTGATGGATAGTACTTGACTTTATTTATTTATTTATTTATTTTAGTAGATAGATTTGAAACATTCTTGCAGAAACCTTTTTGTAACAGTGGTAGAGGCACATGCTTTACCTAAACAGGAAACTCAGAAGATCAACAAAGCTTATTGTTTGTCAAGTTTCAGCTCTCTTCCTCAAGATACAATGTAGACACGAGAAAAGAACATAAAATAAATCGTAAAGAGCACAGAACAACAGGAAAGGTTAGGGAACATTGCTGTATGTTACCTTACCTTTACCTGCACCTTCCTCTGCATGCCCCCTTATGAGTTCTAACCTCACATGAGCATCTTTGGGGACCAGGCAGGCTGGAGTCAGTTTTTCCTCTGCCTTTAACCAGGTGTGAAGTTGACTGGGACATTATCTTTGACTACTGCGCCTTGTTTTCAAAACAAACATAAAATAGGAACTGCCTTATACAATTATATAGGAAGATTATATAATATATTATATATAATTATATCTGTATATATGTATACATATAAAATTATGCTGGCACAGTCAGGAATACAAGCATATTTTCCTTATTCACTCCATCCTCTGGAGCATGAGCTTCAGAGAGCTGGGAAATCCTGAAGTTATTATTTTTTTTTTTTAATGCCTGTGAATTTTTTCAGATGTGGGAGACATGAGCTTCACCAGATTTTCAAAGTAGGTGATTCAATAAGGAAATCTATAGCATCTATAGCGCCTATGGCAACAGGGGAGGGGAGAGCCCAGCTTCCTAGATGAGGCGTGTACAGGCAGAACAGAAGTCAGCTGCAGGCTGCTCCATCTATACAGAGGCCTTTGTTGTGTGGGTGTACCCACAGTTTGAAAGGTTGCTTCTTGTCTCAGAGGATGTCTAAGGAGGTTCCCACCACCACCGTTGAAAGACAGAATCTGGAAATGGAAGAAATTAGACTCAGTGTGTCTGTCTGAGCTGGAATGGTCCGAACAATGGAAATTCAACAGATCATGTTTTCCTAAAAATACTCTGAAATGACAATCAGCACAGGCTCTGATGTAAGCATAAGTCAGGAAAACAGAGAAGATGGTGTTTTCAGGAGGCTACCTTGTTTTTTGTGCTGACTCTGCTGAGAAGCAGAGAAGATCTGAGAGAGGGGGAGAGAGAGGGAGAGAGAGGGGATGGCAATGCTCTGTTAGTGGAGACTGTGATGGTTCTTAGTGACTGGTTGGTATTCACTTGGAATAATTTTCTGCCATGACAACAGGTAATCCTCAGACAATTTCAATCCCTACCTAACAAGAGGGCAGAGCTGTAGCTTTTCTGCCTTGTCATTTGCATATTAATAACCCTGAAAAGGCTAAATAATTGAAGCTGCCTTGTTTGAAACCTACTTTATTATCATCAGTTTTAAATGACTGATTCCACTTTCTGCCTGGATTGTGATAGCTTCATGGAATGGGGCTTACCTGGTCCAGAGCTGGTACCACTGGTTCCCATTGCACATCTTTGGAGTCAAGCTAGACAGCATGTTTGTCTCAGGGATGACAGCAACAGCTTTGTGTTTTCTTTTTGTTTCTGATTTAATCACAGCTCTTGTCCTTTAACTAATCAAGCAATATGTACGGAATCCTAACCCCATCTTGTGCTTCTGTCCTGTGCTCAGCCCTGTGGTATCTACAGATGTAGATAGATGATAGAGTCCATTCTCAGATTCTAGTAGGGAGAGTCAGTTATTACACACACAAAAGGAGGAAGCTAGCATATGTGTAATCCCAGCACTCTGGAGATAGAGGCAGGAGGGTCAGAAAGAAATTCAATATCATTATTAACTACCTAGCAAGTTTGAGACAAGCCAAACTGAAATATATGAGAGCTTACCTCAACTGACGCCCCCCCCCCAATAAGTCAGGGTGAAGGGGACTGGAGAGAGGGTTCAGTGGGTGAGAAGCTTGCTGAGCAAACATAACGACCTGGGTTCATATACCCAACACCTACATCAAAGGCTTGGCACAGTGGCATATGCCTGTAACCTCAGTGCCATGGGATGGGTAGGTGGGTCTTATGAGTGCTAGTTGGCTGAAATGACAAGCTGTAGGTTCATTGCCGAGACTCAAAAACCAACATGGAGAAGAATAAGAGAAAAATCAGCAGATGTTGCCGTGTGGCCTTCACATGCACACACACCCTGAACACACAATCACATGTAAAGGTAAACTATAAACACAAAAGAGAAGGAGAAGGAGCTGGAAAGGAAAGGACAGAGGGAGAAAGAAAAGGGAAGGAAGGAAATAAGAGAAGGGAGCTGTAGTAGTAACTAAACTTCAGTGTGCTCTGATGTGTGATGCAAGGTGGGGATCTGGGTTTGGAACCTCTGTAAAAGGGGACTTCCTGCTCCTCCTGCTCTTCCTCTTCCTTTCCTCCTCTTCTTCCTCTTTTCTTCCTTCTTTTTGATTTTTCAAGACAGGGGTTCTCTGTGTAGCCTTGGCTGTCCTGGAACTTTCTCTGTAGACCAGGCTGGCCTCGAACTCTCAGAGATCTGCCTGCCTCTTCCTCCCAAGTGCTGCCATGACAGGCATTCACCACCACCACTACCAGCCACCAGCCAGGGGAGTTCTTACTAGGAGCTGTTTTGGGAGTGAGAGTTTGAGGGAACAATGGGAGGCTTCAGATGGAGAAGCCACCCAGCTAAGCTACACATGGAAAGAGAAGGATTTAGACAGGGAACGGCAAAGCACAATCAGAGGGAAAGCAATGGCCAGGCTACCTCTTGCTCAACCCCAAGGGATGCCGTGTAGGTGATAAGCTGTGTGATATTCTTTGCTATCTGCCAGAGCTTAACCTGTAAAACATGATCTGTTGGTCCTAGAAATGACTGAGGCTTGTTCCCGAAACACTGAAAATGTAAACCATGGTGGATGATGAAAATTTTCCCGAATGTATAGGACGCTCTCAAGATTTCAGAGGATCTGAAAGTCGGGGCACATTAGAAAACAGGAGGGGATTCTCTGAGACTAGGCAATTCCAAGCCGGAGAGGGACGTGCGGAGGGTAGTCTTTAGGGTGGCCAGCCAAGAAAGAGGAAACAGAGCTGTATAGAACATGGAGAATTAGCATCAAGAAGGACAGGTTGGGAGAAACATGGTGACTCTGGGAGACAATGTATACTACAAAACAGCACAGGCTACAAAAGTGTCAAAGTTGGGGTGGAGAAGAAGCGTTGAGATACACAGAAGCAAACTTGCCCCACCTAACATTATATGGGGCGCAAGGCACGAAGCAAAGAGTTGGGCACAATGAAAGCTGCCAAATTCGGTGAGAGTGTTCAGCACTCTGGCCAGCAATAGCAAGATCATGGCAACTTTGGTGCTTAATGAACTTCTTTGTCTTGGTTGAAACTCACTGCCAGTGGCCTCATATATTGTCCCAGCTGCACTGTTGCCACCTATATTAAGGGAGTCTAGTTAGGTCTTATGCAGGTTCCCCTGATCCTTATGCAGGATCACCTGAGTCAGTGATCTCTCACTAGCTCTGGCCAGCTGTAAAATCTAATTCTTTAACGGATCATGGGGAGGGCTTTTCTGAATCCTTAGAGAGAAGATAATAGAACAACATGTTCTTTTATTGCCTCTTGACTGGTGAGTGAGCAGAGGACAAATATTTGTCTGCAGCATGTGCGAAGCACACACTTTCACTTTAGTTTGCTTTTCAGTGTTCGTGGTGCTGAGGACAGAATCCAACGCCTTGTGCATACCCAGCTAAGAGTCACCACTGAGCTGCATGCTGACCATAATCCACAGCCCTCTTAAGTTCCAGCTCTGGCCTTTCACTTTGTGGTGAAGATCGGGCTGATTAAAACCAACCCTCTGTGTTGCCTACCAATCCCTTAAGGCTGAGACACCTCTTAGGGTTTATGTACCAACACAAAGATTCAACAAAGATGCAAGGTAGTCTTCTATGACAGAAGGAACAGGGACAAATACACTAGCAGAACACACGGAGATTGACTGTGTGGACAGTGAGGCTTTACTTACTAGCTTGCCTGGGATCTCAACCCAGTGCTATCTTACTCCTGACGCTGACTCACACCAGAAGTACAACTAGTGCCATTCCTAAGAAGTTGGATCCGGTAATCTCTCTACAGACTCAACCCCCACCCCAGATTTTGCAACAGACTTTCCACCTGTTTGACAGTCTCTATTGCTCTCAGCTGCATTCACCAGGCTAGCTAGACCACAAGCTTCCCATCTCACCTTAGGCGCACTGAGGTCACACATGTATATGTTACAGCACCCATATTTACATGGGTAATGGGAGGTTCGAACTCAGTTCTTCCTGTTTGCGCAGCTGGTGCTTTAACCATTGAACATCTCCCCAACCCCATGTAAGAATTGTTTTGAGCCCTCCCGGTTGTCTTCTGAAAGCCAGGGACAGAACTGTACATGGGACGATTTCTTCCCAGTACAGAAGGAAAAGTGATATCAGTGATGGGAACATAAATGCAAAACAACCCTTATCTCCCAAGTTTCTCCCCGACAATATGCGCCCTGGCTCAAACCCCTACACCCTGTCACCTTTTCATAATTTACTATCCTTTGCCCAAGTCAGTACATAAGCATTCAACCCTGCTTCCTTGGGTGTCTGTCGTCTCCTTATAAAGTCTCCTGAATCAAGCAAAGCTTATAGTAAACGATTTCTGGTTTCCTCTGCTTGGTCGGTCTTTTGTTGCAAGGGTTTCAGGACCTAGAAGGACTAAGAGCAATGGGTTCTTTCCCCCATCTGCATTGATAAGATAGCAAAAAGCCACAGAATATGTGGCTTAACAGACATTTATCTCCCACAGTTCTAGAGCCTAGAAGTCCAAAATTAAGATGTCCACACGTGGGTTTCTCCCGATGCCTCTCTTCTGCCTGCAGATAGCCTTTGTCTTTGGGTTTTCTCGATGTTGCAAGGTATGTCCACACACTCGTCAGACTGGATTAGGGTCCTCCCACATGACCTCATCAACCTCCATTACCTCTAAAAGTGTTGTTTCGACACATTCATAAGCATTGGGAGTGCAGCCTATGAACTTGGGGAGGGGTTAAAATCCAACCTGTAATAGAGAACTATCATTCACATCCCTCGTTTTATTATGTGCATGTTTCTATTATGAAGGAAGGTGCATATTAACTAGGCTCAATAAGAATATGTGCTCAACTGTTGTCTTAAGTTAGCAGCAACCTTTGTTGTTGTTCAAGACAGGGTTTCTCTGTGTGGCTTTGGAACCTGTCCTGGAACTCACTCTGTAGGCCAGGCTGGCCTTGAACTCACATAGATCTGCCTCTCAAGTGCTGGGATTAAAGGCATGCACCACAAACACCTGGCAATAGCAACTTTTTGTGAGTCCTTCATGATCCCAATGTACGATGTAAGGTTCACTGGCAATGGACTCCCAGTCTTGTTCAACACATCTTGGCTCTACTAACACATCTACCCCTTGAGGGACTTATAGCAATTACTATAAGAACTGGTCTCCACTGACTGCATCGGCGGCTGCTACACTAGGCACCAACTGATTCCTATAGTTAGGTAATTATTCCCACTTAATGGATGAGAAAACTGAGGGTTAGAGAAGCAATTGCAATCGCACTTCTAAGCCCTTATTAATGCAGCTGAGTCTGTCTCCTAACTGTAGCAACGAAGTCCTTCTTTGTCCATGATGCAAACTCTATATTTAGCTCAATTATTTGAAAGGCGAGCCTTTGTAAAAACTGAGCTCAGCCTTGAGGGAATATGGGAAGAGTGAGGTAATTAATAAGGCTTTGTGTCTATCGCCGAGAAACTAAAATACGCAACGGGGAGGGCGGTGGGCGGGGGAGAGAGAACCAACAGAGAGAGGTGTGGCGGGGAAAACAGGAGAGGTAAAATGACCCACCAGCACTTGAGAGCATCTTGCAGACCCAGGCAAAGAAAACATCCATCCCAGCGGGAGGACTCGAACCCCGAAAGGCCAGTTGGCACTAGAGTAAAGTGAATTGAGGTTCGGAACACAGGCTCTCCCAGCCTTTACACGGTTCTCCTAAAGTGGAATAGAAGAACTCGAGTGGGAACGGCACAGCGCTTTCATCCCTAAGGCTAGAATACCGCAGCCGAGACACCATGCGTGCATGCGTGCGGAGGGATGAGAGCAGCGGAGACGGTTGGTGACAGCTCTACAGGCTCCGGGTCAGGGCTGCCCACATGCTGCAGGCTACATCATCAGGCTACATTGAAATACCAGGGCACTCCTCACTGAGCTCCACATGTGGGCCTCTTCACAAACCTGAAGGTCTACCCTCCCGGGCCTTCCCCCTGTATTCACTATCATGACGTCACTTCCTATTGCCTCATACCTGCCACCCTCACCCCCTCAGCCCTGCACTGTGTTACCTGGCCAGGCATCAGAGTTTTCCGACTACTAGAAACTCAATAGGTTCCTTGTTTAAGTCTCGGCCCCACTGATTTGCATCTCTGTCTTGCTTCTCCTGGTACTGTTTCTGCCAAAGACCACTTGTATGCAAATTACTCAGCAGTCAACTGACTACCTCAACTTTTAAATCAGTGATTCTCAACTGGTGGGTCTCGACCCCTGGGGGGGGTGTGAACAACTCTTTCTCAGGGGTCACCTTAGACCAGCAGAATACACAGGTATGTATATTGCCATTCCTAAGGGTAGCAGAACTACAGTTGTGAGGTAGCAATGAAAATAATTCTATGGTTGGGGGGTGGGGGTTCAACACAACATGAGGAGGTGTATTAAAGGGTGGCGGCATCCGGAAGGTTGAGAACCATTGCTCTGAACAGAGATCAGTTCTTACTACTGTTGTTATGGGTTTTCATCACTCTCTCTCTCTCTCTCTCTCGTGTGTGTGTGTGTGTGTGTGTGTGTGTGTGTGTGTGTGTGTGTGTTCGAGCTCATGTGTGATATGTTCGTGTACATCTGAGTGCAAGTGTCTGTGGAGTCAGAAGTTTGTTTCCTGTGTCTCCCTCAATTGCTGTCCACCTTTATGTTTTAAGACAGGATCTCTCACTGGCCTGGAACTCACCAAGTAAGCTGGGCTAGCTGGGCAGCGAGCTCCAGCAATCTGATTGTCTCTAGCTCCCAGCCCTGGGTTACAGATGCTCACTCACCACCATACATACCACACATCCCTGTTTACTGGGCACTGTGGATCTTAAACCACATCATCTTGTTGGAATGGCAAGCCCTTTATTGACTGAGCCGTCTCCCCTGCCTGTCTTTGGAAATTTTCCTCCACAAGAGAACAAGGCCAGCAGAAGCAAAGACCCCGGTTCAGGGCTTAGACACAGAGCAGGGAGTCCTGTGTTGCTCCAGACACAGTTCTGAGACTAACTCTCAGCTGGGCCACTCCATACACACAGCAGCCTTCCCCCAAAGACACCAAGACATTAGTCTAAATGAGCAGCCAGTAGACAAAGAGGTTTGTGGCGTCTTCTTTAGTAGACCAGGCACAAACATTTCTCATTAAAAGAATCAGAAATTCACCAAGTCTTTATTGAATTAGTTTATGCACAATTAATTCAAGCAAATAAAACTTGATTGTTTCTAAGAGATTAGGGTGTGGACATCAAAATGCCCCTGCATCAGGACTCTTTAGAGAAGATTATGGAGATGAGAAATGCATTAATCCTTTTGTTATTTACATACATGAATTTTTGAATATTCAAAATTATTCCTCCGCTAATAATAACCTGAATTTTCATTACCCGAATAGACAGGGACTGATTACATGATGAGGAGAATGGGGTGCTGTGGTGCTGAGTTTTTAATCAAGGAGGCATTTTAAATTTCCATCCAGTCAATCCCACTCTGGATGAGGGAGGCTGGAAGCTTCATACAGTAGCCAGTTGGGGATGAAGCAGCTTCCTTCCCCACCCAATCAGGCTCTGGGCTTTCTAGTTCCCCATTCTGCTCCTACTATTAGCTATGTGTCCTGAAGAAGTCACTAAACTTATCCATGCCTCAGTTTCCCCATTTAAAGGATGGATCCAATCAATAGTTCTTGGAGTAGGACACAATGGAGTCAGTAGTGTTCCCTGGGAGCTGGGAATGCACCTAAGATGTCGGGTATGTTTATGTGTTTATGAATCCCTACACCCTATCAAACTGTGGGAGAAGAGGAGAGGTCAGAAATTCAAGGTTATCTTTGGCTATGTAGCGAATTCAAAGCCGGCCTTGGATACAGGAAAGCCCACAAAACAAACAAGCAAACAAACAAAACAGACCAACAAAGGCATTTGATGACTTCTTTAAGCAAGATGCTCAGGGTTTTCATGGGAATCTGGGTCTTCTTTCATTTGGTTGTTGTTGTTATTCTATACCAAAAAGGAGGAAGAAAACCTGTTCTCCCTCCTCTGGGGAAATACAGATTTGTAAAGGGCAGGGGCTAATATGAGACTATCTTCAAGTGTTCCAGATGTGGACACATCTGGGGGAGGGAGGGAATCACTAGTTACATTGATAATAATGACAAAGTTTGACCTAGGCAGAGATGGTGAACACAGGATAATCAGCAACCAAATGAACTGGCTATAGATGCCTCCTTCTACACATCCCTGTCTGTAGTCAGGGCCTAGATACCTCCCTCCCTCTCTCCTCCCCTCCCTCCCTCTCAAGCCTATCCCTACATCTCAGTGAAGCACAGAAAATACAATAGCCACTACTCAGTGCCTCCAGCTTCCCCAGAGGTGAGCTTCCTGAGGATGCTAAGGTGGACGCGTCCAAGGTCATTGTTATGGTAACATTTTCTTACTGGGAAATAACCAATTAGATTAATATTTCATTATTCACCCAACAATAAACTTTGTAAAGTGGTGTAAGTTAACCCTGAGGACAATTCCCCCGACTTAAAAAAGAAATTAACAAAATGTATTTCATTCAGAAGCACGCTTCAATATTCCAATATTTTGGATTTATAGCCAAACGTGTATCCATGGGGACATTAAATATTAATGACCTTGCCTGTGTTTGCATCACAGGGGTGAACAGAGCCTGGAGTTGAAATCTTAATGGGCCCCAACAGATGTGCCTGCTTACCTAATGATTCTACCCTCGCCTCTCTTTTAACCCATAGACTCCCGGGCAAATCTATGGGTTGGTTTTATGACTGATACTAATTTATACAAGCTTAGAAAGGGTCATTTACTGCTGTTCAGCCCCTGATTGGGAGGCATTGGAGCAGTCTTAATAAAGTGAAGACGAGCAAATGCATGCAAGGATGCCTTGGGAAATCTAACTCATAAGGAATGGATGGTCCTGGGAAATGGCATTATTACAGGACCAAATTAAGGTGTCAGCCACATCAGAACACAGGCGCTCCTTCCTGTGCCTTAGGAAGCCTTCCTGCTGGGCAAGAGCCAGGTACTCAGTAGCCAGAGAGAGGCTGAGATGCTAGCTGAGCTTCAAGGCAGAGGCAGGTGCTCCCAGAGACAATAACCCACGATTAGCTACTGGAAACACATGAGCAGGGTAGGGGTGAAAAGTGTCCTGGCACTTGATTGTATCTAGCTTTCCCTTTGATATCTGAGAATCACACTGATGATTACTGCGCTCCAATCTGCAGCACTTGATTGGCCCATTCACATTGGAATGATCTTGGGGGTGGGGGGTGGGGAAGGCTTTGTAATCTTGTCCTACTGAGAGGGGCAGGCATGGGTTTGGGTGCCTGGGTGGCCTTGGGGTTCTGGGAAAGGCATCAGCTAGGACTCAGCCAGGATGACTGAGAAAGGCAGAACAGGAAACTTGTACACAGCTCTTGCTGAGAGACTCACGGTGTAAATTCATGGCGCTTTCTAGGGACTCCAGAGAGTTCTAACATTTGCTTATGAGCCTTGCTCACGCTTTACCCTCACACTGAGTGTTTGTTCTGAGCATCTGGGGTACAGAAACCATGACATCCAGGTGGACCCCGGGTCTTCTTCTCTGGTTGTAGGACACAAAGTCTATCTCAAACCAGCAAGAGAACTTCCGGCATGTTCACTAGCATTTATAGTCCTGGGAAGTGTTATCCAGGCTGCTGGGGGTGGAAAGACATCGAGGGTCTAACCTCATCATTGGACCTTGTGCGCTACAATATCAACTTGCCATGCAAGGTGCATGCACTGCCCCAATAGGCCTGGGTTCAGCGAAGTGTAGCTCACAGGCCAAATACAGCTTTCTGCTTTAAAAGAATGGAGGAGGAGGAAGAGGAGGAGAAGAGGAGGAGGAAGAAGGGGAGGAGAAAGAAACTGGCCTTGGTGGCAGACCCTTGAAATCCCCAGGACTGAAAAATGTAAACCAAGATTTAGAGTTGGAACCTAGCCTGACCTACACAGTAAAACCTTGTTTCAAAAGAAAAATAAATGAAGGGAGGAAGTAGGGAGGGAAGAGAGGAAGGAGGGAGGGAGGGGGTGGAGAAGGTTTGCTGGCTTCTGCTTGAGGCCCAGTTTCTTCGGAGCACATACAGTATGGTGGAGAATCACAGTCTAAGTAGCTCCCTTTCCCTTCCCTGAGGGTCCTCCCTTTTCACGGGTCCACTAGCTCCTTCCCCAGGAATCACAAGCTTCCTTTCATTCTTCTTTCATTTCTAACCCTCGTGTCCCCAGAGGAAACTGAATTGTGCCCCGAGTCTATAGTACGCCACTGTGCTGGTCCATTCCTGAACACTTCAGCTACAGCCCTTCCTCATTCTCCCATCCTCCTCCCCATTGCCAGGGGGTTCTGCGGGATCTGGGATGGGTACATTCTTACCCAATAGAGGTGTTACTGGATGAATGTTTGTACATTTAATGTATATTACAGTTTGGGAGCTGACTGTCTTTCCAAAGGTCCATGTGTTAAAAAACTAGTTCCAGGCAACATTTGTGGGGATGCTATGGAAACTTTCAGACTTGAACCCTAGTGAGAGGCTTGAAGTCTTTTGTCTTTTGGCCATAAGTGGTCTTACCATATCCTATGTTCCCACCATGAAATGCTACCACGTAACAGACCCTCCCAAGCAGTTAGGGCTAACAGAAGGGAGTCTCCAAAACTGTGAGTCAAAATAAACCTGTTCTCTGGATAAGTTGATTATACCAGATACTTTGTTTTAGTGATGGAAAGCTAACACAGTCAGCATGTTTCATGTAGTGTCATGGGCAACCTTGTTTCAGTTCTTGCCTTTTCATTGAAAAATATGTTTCTAAAATTCATCTGTAGCTAAGCATGGTTTCTCATGTCTGTAATCCTAGTACTCAGGAGGATGAGGCAGGAGGATTGCTTCAAGTTCAAGATTAGCCTGACCTAAAGAATGAGATCAAAGGTCAGACATGGTAGGGGATGGCTTTAATCTCAGAACACACACACACACACACACACACTCTTCCAGAGGTCCTGAGTTCAATTCACAGAAACCACATAGTGACTCACAACAACCTACAGTGGGATCTGGTGCCTCTTCTGGTCTGCAGGCACGCATGCAGACATACTTAGTAAATCAATCTAAAAACAAAAGGTACATACACACAAAGGTAGTTCATATGTGATGCTTTGTAAATCTTGGTTGTTACAACCTCTTCAAAGTTTAGGCAAATGGCATGTGATCATTCTTGAAGAATACAGGAACCTATAGTATATTAGCTGTTTGTAATATCAATAGCATATTAAGTCCCCAGGAAAGAAAATCTATTTCTTTCTAAAGTCTGCCTTATATAAATTGCAATTGGATTTGTATTAGTCAGTAGGATCTCCTGGTTCTGTCGAAGCCACTGTTTCAAGCTTAATCAAGAGGTAGAATGTCCATCTCCACAACCACCTTCTACAAAATAACTTGGGGTTAGCCATTATTCCCAACTGTACATTGTTTCTGTTGGGGTTTCGGTGAAGACAGACTTTGGACTTCCTCATATGATGGAGATTCGTGTGGTTTGATCTCTAAAAGGACAAGGAAGAGAGCAAAGGAGTGTTAGTTGCAGGTTCATCTCCACTGGGCCCAACTGAAAACCCATATCAAGCTTCTCACAGGAAGGCAGATTTGGCTTATTCAATTTCCCAGCACTTGGGGGCCAGAGGAGCAGGTGTTTAGTCTTTGGATATATACTATGCTTGTGTTTATTATTCTTTCCAAATACTATCAACAGTCTCCTAGATAAGGCCTTTAATCTTGGGTCTTTTGGGAGTTCATGTTTTGGGAGTTCATATAACAAATTGTTATATATAAAAAAGCAGCAATGCCTTTCAACATTTGATAGTTTTCCAAATGAAGATAGACAACAAGTCATAGGCTAAATCAGAGCTATGCATACCTGCTCACATTGGTGCTTGAGTTTTAATGATATTGATAATTGCTGGGGTCCAAATAGAGATCCACAAAGTTTGAACTAATCTTGTATCCTCCCCTCCTAAAATTTCAGGGCACTTCAAGTTTATCTTTGGGGCAATACCTGGAGAGGAAAACTCCCATGATGAATTAAGAGGAAGTTTCATCTACTGCCAGGTGGTGGGGCAGTCTAATTGACTGTTCTGTGGGGTTAAAGTTTGTCCTCCCCAGTCTGCAGTCACCTAAGAACTGAGTCTCAGCGGAGGGATTGCCCAGATTAGGTCAGCCCATGGCCATGTCTATTGAAGAACTGTCTTGATAGATAATGTAGGAAGACCCCAAAGTGGGCAGTGATATTCCGTGGGCAGGTGATCTGGCTGATTAAGAAAGCTAGCTAGGCAGGGGGGTGGTAAGAGATGCAGTGTGAGAACCCCAGTTCCCTAAGTTGCCCCTAAAGGCTCAGCCCAAGGCTGTGGTGATTCTACAAATTGTGTTCCTGATGAACCAAAATTTACAGCTTCGTTTTCCAATCAATACATTTCAACACTATTTCCTGAACTTAAAAATGATATAGAGGACCTAGAATTCAGATCATAGTCAATTTTTAACCTGACTGATCTCTCATCTCCACACCTCCAAAAATACACAGAAAAGCCAAGATACCTGAGCCACCACTTTGCCTTCCGTTCTGACTGTGATTTCAAGCCAGCCCTCTGAGCACCATAGACAAACAAGCGAGCTTTCCAATTCACAGTTGACGGGGGTTAAGAAAGCCTCCTGAAATTTAATCTGGGAAGAGCAATTCTTCTAGCTAAACACATTGCACACTAATTAAATCCAACTGTCCATCAAGATTAAAAGCAAGAAGTTTCATGAGAGGAAAAAGAAAAGCAATCTTTGATGATGCAGAATGCCTAAGATATGATAGCACTCATTAAAAACATTTAGGGTAAACTTGGAGTCGTGAAGATTTCTCACACAAGGTTATTTTATTAATCCTAATTAGATTTTAATAGGAGCAGAAGAGCAAGAGCACACCCGGTATCCCTCGGTAGAAGGAAGCACAGCTCAGACACTTCAGCACAGACTTCCGCTTCCATTTGCTCTGGTAACATTTCTCTTCCTCTCTGCCTCCCTGCCAGCACACAGAACAAGTTAACCCAATGTCTCCTGTAGTTCCTCCAGATACCATTTGTCAACTCCTTACCACATTCGAAAGTCACAAAGTATCAGAAGTTCTAGAAAACAAAAGACTAACTCTCCATGACAGTGAGGTGCCAAGGGCAGTCTTTGCTTTTTTTGTTGTTGTTGTTGTTGTTTGAGGGATCTTGCATGTAGGGTTTCCCACACCCAGGCAAGCACCTTACCAGAGCTACATTCCCAATCACCTTTTCTTAAACATTTTATTTGAGATAGGGTCTCATTCAGTTGCAAACTGGCCTTGACTTGCCATCCTCCTGACTCAGTCAAGTCCAGGACCCACATGATGACTTAAAACTACCTGTAACTTCAGTTCCAGAAGACCTGATACCCTCTTCTGGCCTCTAGGGGTACCAGACATGCTTAGAGGGGATTATAGAACCTTTAGGAGGTGCAGCCTTGATGGAGGAAGTGTGTCACAGGGGACAGGATTTAAGAAGTTATAGTCTTGCTCCACTTCCTGTTCACTCTTTCTCTGTATTTCCTGTGCATGTCTGAGAAGTCATCTCTCAGCTTCTGGCTCCTGCCACCATGCCTTGCCCAACATGGCAAACTAAAATAAACTCTCCCTTAAGTTGTTTTTTTGCTCATGGAAGTTTATCCTAGGAACATAAACTAACTGATTGAAAAGTTCCAAAATTGCATTAGTTTCCAAAGGACTGGTCTAGGTTAGCAGGCAGCATGAGAGACAATAACTCCTGTCTGCCTTTGTGCCCACTGACTCTTTTATAAACCACAAAGCTGTCCTGTCCTTTTATCTCCCTCCACTCTGCTAAATTTCTACCTGGAGTGCTTTGGTGTTTTTTTGTTTGTTTTGTTTTTTACTTCTGAGCTCTATTCAGAAAAATGAAGTATGCAACAGAAGTTCCTAGGCAATAAATGGTTAATATAATGCATAATATAAGATGGGAAAGAAGGTGTGCCGATTACTGTTCTACTGCTGTGATAAAACACCATAAACAAGGAGAGAAATTCCCTGCCTGGCACAAGGCTGATTAGGCTCCAGCCAAGAAACCATAACCAGTTCCAAGAAGCACCCAAACTGTGCCCACCAGGGTCAAAGTGACCCCATCCGGGTGGTCAGGCAAAGGCTAATTTTAGTAAATAACATCTTCTCAACACAACTGTCCTTGTGGGCAACCATTAGTTACAATTTTGAAATTCCCCCCTAGCCCCCACATCAATGAATCCCAAGGTCGCCTACTCTTGCTCAATCCTGAACAGCTAAGGTACGTACCACCCTGCTTGCAGTGTATTTCTTTAAAAACCCCTTGCAGTTGAGGACAGGCACCATTTTCCTGCAGCTGCTGTGCCAGTTTGCAGGACAGGGACCCTGCCGAGGCTTGTGACTTAACACTAAACCTTGTGTGTTTGCATCAGGGAGTCTGCTCCTTGGTGGCCTTTTGGGGGTCTCACGAACTTGGCATAACAACTCATAGTTGAAGAAGGTTAGAGTCCATGATGGCAGAGCAAAGGCTTGACAGCAGGGACAGTTGTGAGTTCACATCTCACATGCAAGCAGGAAACAGACAGAGCACACCGGGAACGACTCGAGTCTTTTGAAACCTCAAAGTGACACACCTCCTCCAACAAGGCCAAGACTTGAGGGGAGAGGAAGGCAGAGAGGAGCCTCCAGAAATTCCCCATGTAGCCTCTGGAAAGTTATGATGCCTGAGCATTCTCTGGTAAGCCAAGACCGTGTGGAAGTACTTAGATTAATAGTTATGGGTTAATAATTAAGAGAGAGGTAGCCAATAAGAAGCCTGAGCCATCGGGAACAGTTTATAATTAATATAAGCCTCTGTGTGTTTATTTGGGACTGAAGGGCAGCATGACTAGGCAGAATAGAAACTTCCGTCTACAACCCTCCTTCCCAAACAGTTCCACAAACTTACGAGTGGATGGGGGCCTTCTCACTCAAGCCACCACAGGAAGCTTCCTTCGGAGAAGTACCACGTCTTTCAGTTACTTTATTTTCACATTAACCCTTTGCCTCAACCACAGAATTTCATCGGCTTCAGGATTACCACGTGGCAAATCTTGTCAGGCTCCCAGTTATCCTGTCTGAGGGAGGGTGGAACAAGGACCTTTCAAGACATATGCTGAGTTTATAGGGATTATTTCCTTTGCATATTGTCTGCCAAGACTCTGTGTTGTTTTGATAAATATATGGGGTGGGGGAGATGCCAAACATCCCTAGTTACCAGGAATGCATATTAAAACTGTGGTAACATTGCATTCCTTCCCAGTTAGAATGGCTATCATCAAGAAAACAAACAATAGCAAAGGATTCAGGGAGAGGGAAAAAAAAAAAAAATAAAAAAGAATGCTTACACACTGCTTGGGAGGGATGTGGCTAGTGAGGCCATGATGGAAACCAATGTGAAAGTTCTGAGAAAAAACTGGATATAGAATCGCCATGTGACCCAGATGTACCACCCTTGAGCATGTACCTGAAGGATTCTAAGTCACCATACCACAAAGATACTTATGCAGCCTTGCTTACTGCAGCACTGTTCATGAGAGACAAGGTACGGAACTGGCCTAGATTCCCATCAACAGATGGACAGATAAAGAAAATATGCCACATGTGCACAATGCAGTTGTAGTCGCCCATAGAAGAAGAAGGAGGAGGAAGAGGAGGAGGAGGAGAAGAAGCTGAGTAAGTGTCTTGGCATGCCCCTATAAACCCAGCACTCAAGAGGGAGAAGCAGGAAGGCCAAGGACCCGAGGACATTTCCTGACACACAGTGAGTTCAGGGTTAGCTAGTGGTTATGAGACTTGGTATCAACCAAAGCTTTGAAGAGGAATTAAGTAGTGTTATTTTCAGGGAAATGGAAAGGGCTTGAGACCAGCATGTGAAGTGAAATATGACAGTCGGACGAATTCTGCATGCTTTCCTTCACTTGCAGTATTTAGATTTCTTCTAATATGTATATAATAATATAATAATTAGACAACAAAATAGAAGATGGACTATGTGGATGGAGGCATCAGGCTAAAGAGAGGCAAAGATAAGAGTAGGCACTGAGAAACTGTGGTTAGAAATGAGCACTTCATCAAAATACTGTGTCCCTTACCTTAGAAACGCTTCATGATACTGATAGCGAGAGAGCAAAATACCTAAAGAAGCTTAAGCTTCTTTAGGACAGATAATATTTTCTTGTTCACCAACATATCTCAAGAGACCAGGATAGTGGTTTACGTTGTTAAGCGCATCTTTGTTAGTTGAGTGAGCAAGAGAAGGCTAGAATATGCACATCAGACATATGTGTGTGGGAAACGCAGTTAGAATGAGCTGTGGGGAGGTGCAACTGGCCTATACCAGATATTAATTAATACCTTCCAAGGGGCTTATCTTTTCTTTTAGGTGGAACTGACTCACAACCCATGTTGGCTGCCAGAGGAGGTGAATATAGCAGCAAAAGCATTTTAATGGGCCTGCCTGAACTTTACTAAGTCTAAAGTTCACTTAAGATTGATGGCCTTCCCCCAAATTGCAGAAAAAGTTACTGGAGACTAGAGTTCCAAAAGACAAGAAACCACCAACAGCAAAACCTTTAACTGTTGATTTGTTTGTGTGTGAGACACAAGTATGCAGCGGATTTGGGCTTTGTTCAGTGTTCAGCATGACCGGCGTCCTAATCCTAACAAAGGCCCAGAGATAAGAGCCTGAGAGAGGAGGAATTCTCTCATCCCGCACAGAGATATTCTTCTCTGATCCCCATTTTAACCAAACAAATAAATGCCACAAAGCCCATATTTTATCCACTCCAGGGGTTCTTTGAAGACCAGTGTATTGCAATAATTGTGCACTGTGAAACAATTACAAAATAAACAGGAAGTCTAATCAGGACAAGAGCAGTGGTTGGATGTGTTGGTGACATGTGGGGGTATCTACAACCACCAGGGCCAGCAGGGTGTTGATTCATGTGAGGTAAGAGAAGAAGTCCAGGTCGACAAGACTCAGTAGCTGGTGTTGGTTCAAACCAGGCAGTTTATTTTAATCATATTTAAGCACAGAAAAACTTTTGGGAGAAGTTTCCTGGTGATAATTAGCTCAATCCCATGGACACAACAAGGCTTAAGACATGATTACCCTGGGACTCTTCCATAAAGATGGGTTCTACTGGCTGAGAAACAATGTTCAAGACGAGCGTCCAGGGAGAATGGCTGAGATAAACACAAAGTCTGGGGGAGCCAGATATGGCCTGGCTATCTAGGTAGAGCAGAGGTCACCAAGCTGTCACCCACCACTGCTCACTTTGTCAGGAACATGTGACATCTCCCATAAAGGACGGGCTCTATTGACTGACAAAGGATGCTCAAGATAAAGGTCTAGGGAGGAAGCGTCTGGAATAAACACAAGAGTCCGGGGGAATTAGGTGTAGCCTGACCCTATAGATAGCACAAGTCAGCATCCATCCCCAGCCTTCTGGGCAGAAAACAGGTTAAACATCTCTTCCTTTCAAGAGACAACCCTGTGTGTTTAATATTCTGGTTTCCCAAGTTTTTAACCTGTGAGCACAAGGACCTTGTGTTCCCTATGGTGTGGCCCTTCATTTTCCTTTCTGCCCTAAAAACAAAAACAACAAAAAACTTAGGGCAACAAAAACAGCCTGGTGACATCTTCTGATGTGTGACCACCCATTGTAATGGGACCCATAGAGCTCTCTTGTTAGGGAGGGAGTGTCCTGAGTCTGTACCGGTTCTAAAATCAATAACCACTCATCAGGACAGCTCGTCTCTTAGCTCCACCATGCCTACCTATATCATGGGATGGAGAGCTGAGCTGCCCTCTGTAAAGCGAACACACACGTGAGCTGCTTCTAATAGTGACACTGCCAGCACATGATTGCAGGTGTACGTTTTGCCGATATTAACCAGCAAGTCTTATAATCAGGCCTAGCTCCCTTTCTATCATTAGAGTGTTAGACTCGTCATTAGATAAACTTGATTCCTATTCTTCGTGTATGAAGAAAATACCTGTGCCGTTTTGGCAAGTAAAGCGGCATGAGCCTCATTAAATCATCCTGAGGGCTTTGTGCTTAAGAAAGTTGAGACTGAAAGACAAATTACTGAATTCTTTGTATACTCAGATCTCTTTAGGTAGAAAACAGACATTGCTACGGGCAAGCCTTCATGCCCAGGTCCCCATCAGTACGTGCGCAGCAGCCAACACCATGGGAAACTTGGTAAGCTTTCGGAGAATAAGAATGGCTCCCATAAGCTCACATATTTGAAAGTTTGGACCCCAGTTAGTGGAACTGTGTGGGAAGGATCAGGGAGTGTGACCTTGTTGGAATAGGTGTGAGCTTGTTGAAGGAGACGTGTCATTTGGGGTGGGCTTTCAGGGTTCATAAACCCACACCTCTCTCTCTGCCTGCTGCCAGAGGATCGGGGTGCAATCTACTATTCCAGTGTCATGCCTGTCTGCTTCCCCACCATCATGATCTTGGATTAACCCTCTAAAACTATAGCAGGCCTCCAATTAAATGTGTTCTGTCTAAGAGCTGCCTTAGTCACGGTGTGTCTTCACAGCAATAGAACAGTGACTAAGAGCCCTCACACCCAGGTCCCTATCAGTACATACACTTGCAGATGTAGCATGGAACTAAATGTCAAGGTCTCCATCGGGAGACTAGCCCTTTGTAGGGTGGTGGTCTGGGCAGATGGTAACGCCCCCAAAATCCCACCTTCCATTTCCCCATCTTGCTTTGTAAGAGCACTCTCTATAGAAACTCTCAGAGTCTCCAGCTCCTAGGATCTTGCCTTTCTCCTTAAAGGCTACCCCTACATGCACAAAAATTTAAAAATGAGTAACAATGTTTTAAGAAGCTACTTTACTGCGTGGGCTGAGTGAGGGCAGAAGCATCTTAATTCTGCTCCTGTCCCTACACTACTCCCCCAAACGCTCTCATAGCTTTGCTTGTGGGTGAAGAGACAACCTACTTTTGCTTTTAAAAATATGTAGTAAGATACACATGCCATTAAATGCACCATTTTAACTACTTTTGGGTATATAGTTCAGTGGCATTTACCACAATGAAGTTGCTATTATCATCCTTCTTCAGAACTTTTTCATAACTCTCAAAATGAAACTCTATATCTGCTAAATAAGAGTTCTCTGGTAATCTAACTTATAGTCTATTTTCTGCCTTTATCTTGACTATTGCAGGTGTTTTATATAATTTGTTTTATGTAGTTTTTGTTCCTTCCTCCCAAACTTATTTCTATTAAATAGATCTTCAAGGTTCATATATGTTATAGCATGTGTCATGTTATACACACACACACACACACACACACACACATATATATATATAATTTATATGTAGCCATAGTTCCATTTTTAAGTATGAATTATATTCCATTGTATGTATAGGATATTACACATCCTGTCTATCCATTCATCTGTCAGTGGACTTCCAGCTTTTTTACTTTTATATACTGTTGCTGTGAGCATTGATACATAAGTATCTCTTAGATAGGGTGGGCAGCAGCTGGGCATGTAGAGTGCTTGCTTAGTGCACTGAGGTCTGACTTTGATCCCCTAGCACTGCAAAAACTGGTCTTGTTGATATAGGCCTATAATCCCAGTGGAAGGTGGAGCAGGAAGGTCAGAAATTCAAGGACATTCTCAACTACAGAGTGAATTTGAGACGACTTTGGATTATAAGAGACCCTGTTTCTAGGGGAAAAAAAACCACAACATTCTAATATAATTATTTCCATCACAATATCCAGGAACACCACTGGGTCGTGGTAAATAATAAATAGTTGACATTTGGCCTCATGTTTATCCTACTGCCTTAGAGTGGATGCTGAGGTTAAACCCATAAACTGCTTACTTTGCTTACCACGCCAAATATCAGCACGAGAGACCAACCTTTGATGTGTCAGAAAATTGATTTATCTTTTCAGTGGCTACAAGTCTTGGATCATCATCTCTCTCTCTCTCACACCATCAGTGCTCTGGGTCAATAGATGGGCAACTGTTGAAGCTAGGTGATGGGCAGGCAACCCTTCTTTTGTACATTCAAGTTTTGGTCCTAGGCATTGAACATGGATGGGTCCAGACACATGCTAAACAAGTTCTTTACCACTGAGCTACATCCCCACCCCAGTCTTGTGTACATGTGACATTTTAAAGACTAAACTGTTTATTCAAATAACAAAAACTCAGGCCCCCTACACTGACCATGTGACTGAAGGGACCACCCATGGACTTATGTACCCATCTCTTTTTTATCTTTTGGCATTGAGTGGTTAATTAGGGGGTCAACTGGTAGTTGTTATTGGATTTCATTTTTTGCGTATATGCCTATGACGTATAAACGAGTCATATTGCAGGTCATTTTTAGACTGACTTTAACACACTTATCTGTGAGCATGCATGATAACATTTAAATAG
Source organism: Phodopus roborovskii (assembly GCF_943737965.1). NCBI lineage: Eukaryota > Metazoa > Chordata > Mammalia > Rodentia > Cricetidae > Phodopus > Phodopus roborovskii. Next base: position 2,027,405 of record NW_026125575.1, read on the forward strand.
CGTTTAAAATACCTCCTGCAATGGCACTGCACTTTTCTCTCAGTGTTATTGAAACTGGTTGCAAAATTTTTCTTTCCAGATACATAAAGTACTAGAAAAGTAGCCAAAAAGAGAGAGAGAGAGAGAGAGACATGGACTCGACATGGTGCCAAAAATAATAATAGCACTTGAAATGTTAAACAGTTTCTCAGAGCTCTCCTTGTTGTCCCCCCTCCCCAAGCTTGTCTTTGGAGAGGAGCCACCCCCTCCCTCCCCCCCCCCCCCCGGGCTGGCTTCCTGTGCATGTGGTGGGCCTGTCCTTATGAGTCAGCTGTGGCAGCTGTTTGGGACGGATGTGTGGGGCTGATGGGAACAGCCATGGGAGTGGAATGGAGGGATGGAGTCTGAGCACTTTAGATTCTAAACAGGAGGAAAAAAAGAAAAAAAGACAGCAGGAATGCTGAATTACTGCCTCAGTACAAATGTATTTCTTGCCATGCCTCTGCAGACCTCATACAATGTTCTTGATTGAGTTCCCCATCGGCCTATTGGTTTCTTTTTCTTGGTGTGGTGATATATTATTTATGATTTGTTAAAGCTTGCCTGAGGGTTCAGAAAGCAACATCAGCCATAAGCCATAGAAGCCAGGCACACACCTTTAATCCCCAAAGCCAGAAGCTAGGAGGTGGCGGTACATACCTTTAATCTTAGGACTCAGGATTAAGAGGTAGACGGATCTCTGTGAGTTCAGGTCCACCCAGATCTACACTAGAATACATCGGTCTAAAAGAGAATTATAGCTCACACCTTTAATGCCAGGACTCATGAGAGGTTTATAAGACAGGAGCAACATTCAGTATCAGGCATTCATTCATTCTCCAGCCACACTGAAGATAGGAGCATTAAGTCTCCAGCTTTTGGGCCAGCCCTTTCAGCCTGAGGCAGAGGTAATAATTAGTGGCTGGCTGCTTCGTTTCCCTGTTTTTCAGCTTGAAGTTCGAACCCCAGTATCAGTCACTGGGTCTTTTATTTATCGTGTTACACTCCAGTCACGAGCCTGTTATGGAGGGCTAAAGGTCACGGGAGGAGGTGTGAACGGGTTAACCATTTTTCATTATCGCTTTGGAAAGTGCATCAAGACATTTCATTCCTAGCTAGCTCCCTAAACAGGCTCATGGGATTGACACAGGGACTCAAATGCAGTCCTGAAGGAAGCTGTCTTCCTAGTCCAGCAGGTGCAGCCTGGGTCCTCAGGGGCTCAAACAGCAGAAGCTTCTTGGTGTTTTCCTCTCAGCGACAGTCTCGAGGTCAAGTCTGTGTGCAGTGAGTTCCCTTTCAGAGGAGGCACATGTCCAGTCAACACTAACACTTATTTTATGAAATATTAAAGTTAAGATTAAATAAGATAATGTGCATGTAACCCATTCTGCTAAAGCCCATAAGCACCCTTTCTTATTTATGGTTATGCTAGCAAGGAGCACAACAGACTTCATTCTGAAGTTCATGTTCATGCACTCAGAAAATGGCTATTTGGCATATCTTCCTTTCATTTTCTGTTACTGTGACAGACTATTCCCAACAAAAGCAACTCAAGGGAAAGGGGGCTTTTACTTCCATCCTTTTTAAGTTTAAGGGAGCAGTCCACCACAGCAGGAAATCAAGACAGTTGCAGCCAGAAGCAGCCAGGTCACATCACATCCACATTCAGGAAGCAAAGAGCAACGGATGTGTTGCCTATGCTGGGTGAGCTTTCTCCACTGTGTGTTAATTAGTCTAGGATCCAAGTCCAGGGAACAGTGTCACTCATATCAAGGGGTTAGATAGACAGCTAGAAAGATGATAGATAGATAGATAGATAGATAGATAGATAGATAGATAGATGATAGATAGATAGATTGATGATAGATGACAGATAGATGATAGCTAGATAGCTAGATAGATGATAGATAGATGATAGATGACAGATAGGTAAATGATAGATGATAGGTAGATAGATAGCTCTCTCACAATGGTGCCTGCAGGCTTGTCTCCCAGAGTGGAACACTGATTTTGGTGTAGCACCAGGAGACCAGATGCCTGTTCTCATCAAGTGCCAGAGGATAGAAAGTACACAACAGATTGTTAACCTGAAAAATTCCACCTAATTGCTAAAATAAAGCAAAGCCAGCTCACTCTCAGGAGGGGGGGAGGGGGTAGTGACAGTGGGGAGGGGGATAGGGTGGAAGAGAATCTGAGTGACCAAAGGGAGCTTCAGGGACAGACAGGTGACAAGTGGGGCCTGCCTGTGAGGCTGTGGGGGAAGGGCGATCCCCGGGCAGAAGAGGGGTAGTAGTGAAAGCCCCTGGAGCACACAAGGAGCTTCGTTACCACGTGCCCTGCTTCAAACAAGGCTGCATCCCTGTTCCCTGTCACTTAATAGCTTCGTTTTCAGGACATCCATGCGTTCCATCAACCGTCAGGAGACGCGGCCACCGGGCAAGCTGGGCCTACTTTGATGAGAGGAAGGAATCCAGTGATGTCAAAGGAGTGTTGAAATGTCAAAGTTAAGGGACCTTAGGAACTCTGCTGCTGCGTCAGCAGCATTGGAGGTCACCGTTGAACATTTCACCTGGACAGGCCAGCCACTTTAGGTTCCAGGAGGAGGTCCTTGACTCCCTTCTGTTCAAATGCATGTCTCTAAGACCTAGTTCATGAGCAGGGGTGGCTTCTGCTCCGCCAGGAGCCTGGTTTGTGTCCTTGAAGAGTTCCGTTAGACTACTATGATTCTGTTCGTCTATAAAACGCGGAGATAGGTTGAGACCAGCACACCTAGGACCCAGATGCTAAGTGTGCTTTCTGCACCCTGGGGATGTCACTACTGTTTGTCTCAAGAGCTGTAACTCTGGGCTTCTGTCCAGAGCCCAGGTGAGGTTGCTGCCACCCCCATCCCCAACCCTGCCTACACTTTGGAGTGGAAAGGGTTTAAATATCAGGACTGTGCCTTCTAGTTCTCGGCCTTGGATTTTGAGTTGTGTACTTAGGAAGACATAAAGGTCACAGACCTTCATCTAATCTGACTCAGAGAAGATCTGTGATCACTAAGACACACGTGAGCTGCCTGCAGTACCAAGCTGTACTGCCTTCTGAGCTGGCCACCTTCTCAAAAATCAAGGCCATTGCCTCACCTTAAGTACCGTACGGGCCGGTCACACCTATTCATCACAGGGTGGGACTGTGAAACTCCTGATGGATCGATACGAAACCCTTGTAAAGTGTGCTAAGTTGAACTCCCGAGTTCGCCAGCCCTATTCTAGCTGGAGTGGGATGGTGATATTGGTGGGAGATGGGCTGGAATAATGGGTGGTAGGCAGGTTATAAACCTAGATCCCTACCAATGGACAGCTCTTCAATCCAGTCTTCGCAAATTTCTCAGGTCACCAAGTAGGAAATGGAGGAAGAGCAGAACCTATCCAGCTCTGTTGACTCAGACTGACACGCCCTGCTGCCAACCCCAGGCCCTGCGATTACTCTTGCTGGGTTGTTAGTACCACACGATCTATATTTCCCATCAAAGTGCTCTCCTCAGAGTCCTCTGGGGACAGATTGAGTCCAGCCAGCACGTCAATAAACGGCATAACAGAATTTACTGACATTTCATTTATCGCTCAGTGTGGTTTTTTATTATTTATTTATTTTTCTCCCAGACATTGGTTCAAAGGATCATAATGTCATGGAACATCCATCAAAGGGGGTGGGGAGAAAATGGAATAGGACTTATTCTCCCTCACACATTTCAGACTGTGCAGGGCTCCCTGGGGTAACGCTGGGCATTTTAGAAACGAGAGCAGAAATCCTCTTCCGTCAGTCGTGAGTCTGCGCCTGCACGTTCAATCATATTTTTAAAAAAGGGTTGTTATTACGACATATATAACATTTAGCTTGCGTGGACATACATTGCAAACAGGAATAGTGCAGAGCAGAGCTCACTGAGATGCTGGGGATCTTTTGTATGGGGGTAGTAGGAAATAAACAAAAATCATGGTAAGAATGCCCCTTGGCTAAGACTTGACATTAGCCCAGGTGATAGCCATGAAAAGCATTTAGATATGGTTCCCACTAGTTGAGGGCTCTCTGTGTTGTTCATGTGAACCTCAACAAAGACTTAGGAGAGATCACGATATACAAATAGGCAGTGATATTACCAGACAGCAAAGCCTGGTTAGTGTGATTTTACTGTTATCCCAGAAACAGCATAACTTCCTGTCATACCATAAGTGGGAGTCTCCCTTAGTAGTTTCATGCAAGATGTTCACAAAAATTAATTCAAACCTGAATAAATCAATGCAAATCATAGGCCAGTATCTGCTACATCTACAGCAGGGTTCAACACACCCCTTCTGGAAACAGCAAAGGGACAAAAGTCAGCAGAAACAGCCACCGTTTCTTCATTCCGCTTGTCATTTCAGCCTATCTCTGTTCGCTGGAAGGTAACAGCGGCTTTTCAAATTGCCATGCCAAACTGAAGTATGGCCCTGGCAAGAATTAAACCGGGCCACGTCCACTCATCCCTTCTCCCGGCCCCGTCCTGATGACAGAGGTAGAGGCTACATGTTGTCAAGGTAACAAACTTAAACAAAAGACGGCAGACACACCATGTGGACCAGGCATTGTATTAGTTACATCTCTTGTTCGTGCAATACGGTACCTGACAGATTCAACTTAATGGCAAAGGTCCACCATGGCTCATAGTTTCAGTGGGTGTAGTCCATCACCGTGGGGAGCTGCTGGGGTCACTCCATCTGTTCTGGTGGGAATGTGAAACAATAGTACTTTCCATCTCCTCATATCAGAAATCAGGGAGCTACACCATAATTGGACGTGGGTGACGTCTTCAAAGGCCTTCCTTCCCTTAGCGGACTCCATCTGTCAGCTAGAACCCACATTAGGAAGGTTCCTTAACCTTCAGAAATAGTCTTACCAACCAAGGACCAAACCCCTAAAACATGGGGCTGTAGAAGGCATCTCAGATGCAAACCCTTGTCCCTCTGCTGTCTTCTCAATCTTTCAAAGGATTTCAATTATGTCTGGGAGAGACTATAGAGAAATGAGCCTCCAAAGCCAGTCACCCTACAAAGGACCAGGGTACATCCATGGCCATAACAGGAAGGCCCTAAGGAGGGGGTGTCCTGCTACCAGGGAGAACAGGCTCCCATTGGCAGGATTTGGAGACCATCCCTCACCTTTCCAAAAGTCCCCATCAGCCCATCTGCCCTGGCTTTCTGTGAAAATACTTTCTGAAGCAAACAGCTGTAAGGGATGCCATTCAATACTTTGACCTTGGTCAAGAACAATGGACAAAGGACTAACTCACACCCTTTGCTGCCCAGAATAGATCTTGATTGGTACAAAGGGCTTCTTCTCCTGCAGCCACAGTGAATAGATTCTGGGGAGTTCCACCACCTTTCTGTGGGCTTGTTAGAAGACCCAGACAAGAGAGGAAATGTGGATGGAAACACCTGCAGCCAAGCCACCAGAAGCAAGCAGCTGTGGAGAATTCCTGCTGACATGTTTCCTTAAGGCCAGGCTGCAGGCTGGCTCGGGCAACTGGCAGAAAAGGCTCAACTCTTGGCCCAGTGAGATCTAACAACAACCCATTCAAGTTTGTTCAGGCATCTCTTGGCCCTCATGCCCTATTTCTACTTTCTCCTTTGCTTATCTCTGGTAGCCTAGAAAAGAGCTGAGAGGTGTAAACATAGTTTCTGACAGTGGAGATCTGGAACTTTATCAGCGAGGAGGGGCGTAATTAAATCAAGGCTGACTCAGAGATGCCAGACGTGGATAGCAGGGTTGGCATGGACATCTGCAAGGACTTGGGCAACTCATTGGGGAGGAATTTTTGGAATTAGAGAGAGAGAGAGAGAGAGAGAGAGAGAGAGAGAGAGGGAGGCTATGGTGTGATGTAAACTGGTGCCCATGTTTAGAGAGGCACAATTGGAGAAGGCCCAGACCTGGGTGTCTACCAGAAGCTCCGTGTGCTAGGCACTGAGCTCGGGAGGAAAGGACAACATCCCAAGGCCAGCTAAGCTTCATTTCCATCAGCACTGAAGGCTCACTTAGAAATCCCAGGCACCACGCTCAAGGATTACAGACATGAGACAGAAGGGCACCCTCTGCTCCCAGCCTGGAGAGAGAGTTTGAGGTAATTTAGCACCAGATCCCTCTATTAACTTCTCACAAGGAACCAGTGTCCCTTCCAGCAGATGGGAAGAAGGAAGAACACTCCGGGCTTCAGAAGAGAGAGCCTTGCTTGGGAGCTCTCCAGACCCTTGTTCTTGGGAGCTCAGCCCCTAGCTAGCTAGCATCATTCAGGGACCAAGGGCACCCAGGGCTCTACAGTTTTTCGATCAGTCTGCTTTATGATAGTACTTGAGATATAAGATGCTCAGAGGAGGCTCCTTAGAAAGGTAGCTCTGGAGCAAAGACTCATGGGAGTAAGGTCCACTCAGTAAGCAGATGTTGAGGGTCCCTCTCCATGGGATCCCCCCCCCGTGATATGACAGTTTCTGGACCCCTAAAAGCAGGATCGGTGTACTCTGCTCCATTTAATTTCTTTCTATGTCATACCTAGTACGTAGTGACTTCCATCATCATTTTCTGTCACACCGACTCAGTGTCTGAGGCTGGGTAATTTTTAAGGGAATAAGGGTCCATTTAGCTCACAGATCTGGAGGTCCAACGGTAATTACACCAGCATCTGCCCACTTGGCTTCTGATGGAAAAATTAGAAAGTCAAGCACAGGGTTAGTAGGGAAACAAAGCATCCAACATGAGAAGCCAAACTAACTCCATATTAATCTGGTTGCAATGTAATTAGCCCACTCTTCTGACAGCTCCATGAGCCTGAAGCCCCCATAAGGAACTACCTACCTCCTCTCAATACTATTGCTTTAGCGACTGAGCCTCAGCATAAGGACTACGCACATCCAAGCTACAGCACTTAGTAAATATTCACTTAAAGCACAGCGGTGCGGCGCATTTGGGAGCATCTTTGTAGGCCTGTCCTTTTTCTAGCCTGTTGGAGCGACAGACACAGGGAAACTGATGGTGCCGCATGATAGCACAAGGGAACATTGGGCAAGGTCTTAAACATGATGTCGGGTCTCCACGCTCTTGGATCGCATCTCTTCCATAAGCGTTCCGATGGGACGCTGAACCTGAAACTCAGCCAGCCAAGACAAGCGCTGAAGTCCTCCATCTTGCCTAAGGTGCCACAACCAGAAGGACAGCTCTCTCTAATTACCCTGTGGTCGTCATCTTTGCTCCTCAGGGCGTCAGGCTGTCTCAGATGTCTCCTCAGATGCTCCATGCTCCACCCATTTGCCTGGCCCCAAGCTCCCTGCTCAGCCGGGACAGCCATCACCAACGCTGGTGGATTGGATGGCCAGCGTCTCCCCTACTTCCGGTTCCCAGAAAGGACCAGTGGGTGTGTGTCTGTGTCCCACACTGGCCAGGAGCTGTGACTGGCAGTACAGGAGAGTACAGGCAAGCAGGTGACCCCTGGCCCCAGCTTCAACCCCCATGGCCTATTTCAAGAGAAGATACCACACAGCAGAAAATAAATAAGTAAATGAATGAATAAATGAATAAAATAAAAGGGAAGAATTACCACATGTTCCGAGTCCCTCAAGTCTGCATTTGATGTCTTTGTATAAGATGTAACCATAAAAACATGAGAAATTCACCTTTGACTCTTACCCAAAGATTCAACCCTTTAACTCAAAACAAAACAAAAACAAACAAACAAACAAACCCCAAAAATCAAAGCACAAGGAACTCAGATCTCCTGGCAAAAATGATCATCTTTTCTGTCATTTCCAAAGTCTGTTTGTGCGTCCACAGCTCTCTCTCTCTCCATATAGAAAATGAATAGTAAACAGTAAACAATTGTTCCCTAGATGGGTGTTGCTCCCTTATAAAGACATCATTCATCCATTCATTCACTACCTGCACATGCGTGTGTGTGTGTGTGAGTGTGTGAGTGTGTGTGTGAGTGTGTGTGTGTGAGTGTGTGTGAGTGTGTGTGAGTGTGTGTGTGAGTGCGCACATATATGTTTTCCCCTAACTCAAAACGGAAAAAAAAAAGAAAAGGAAAAAATCCTAAGCCCCCAAAGCAGTTGAATGCTTTCAAACTCTGCTCAGAAATCTTTTAAATTCAAATAATTTCCAAGGGTTTTATTCAGCTGAATTCATCAAATGCACTTTGTTTTTTTTCTCTATCCAGGGTCAGCAAAGGCAATTTTCAGATGGACTCTAGGGGGATTATGTTTCTAATGTGTTTCTTCCCCAAAACCAACACACCTTTCTGCCTCGTTTTTTAGCTGATCTGTCTATTGACTAACATTCCTATGATAGAGGTTGGCCAGAGGGTAGATGCTGCGTCTATCTCCTGAGAAAATAAAATCTCCTTTTCACATGTTTCTTTTGATAGGTGTACGTTCGTGGACTCACGTGCTTACACTGCATGGACTGACGTAAGTGAACCTTCATTTTGATGTCTGGAGGCTTAGCTGTGCACTCCTGTAGATTTGCCTACACGCAGTGTTTATCTGCAGAGTAGAACATGTGGGAAGAGCTTTTATTGCTGGAACACCTTCCTGGGAGGCCTCCTCCAGCTGAAGCCCTCCTGGACCTCACCTCCTGGGTGTGCTGTGGGCTGGCTGGTTTGTAGAGGAATTTGAGAACAAAGGTGGTATGTGAAAGCCTTAGAGTCCATCTGGTGTCCTGGTTTGCTTTCTATTGAAGTGATAAACATTGTGACAAAAAGCAACTTCAGTTTACACGATTTACAAGACCTGATCATTTGATCACTGAGGGAAACCAAGGCAGGGATTCAAGCAGGGAAAAATTCCGGATGCAGAGATCCTAGGGGGGTGCTGTTTACTGGCTCACTTTTCATGGCTTGCACAGCTTGCTTTCTTTTCTTTTCTTTTTTTTTTTTTTTATACAACCCAGGACCACATGCCATGATGGCATCACCTGCAGTGAGCTGTGACCTCCCAAGTCGAGCATTAAATAACAACAAAAAACCTTGCCTACAGCCAATTTAATGGAGGCCTTTTCTCAACTGGGAAATTAACAAACAACATCAGCAGCAAACACAGCTCTTCTGGGTTTCCATCCAACACCCCAAACCCCAGAGGCATTCCATCCATCATCTCCACTAAGCACTGAGTACAATTCAAACTCCTTAGGCTGGAAGACCCTGCTGGCCCATACCGCCCCCAGCTCATCAGTCCCAGAGCTGACTGCAGATCTACTTTTCCTTTGTCCATCTCTGGATGATCCCTTCCAGATCCCCGCTCTCCCTTTCTGACATCTCAACCTTCCTCCCCAGGTCCAGGCTCAAGAGAATCTCCCAAGAACCCTTCTAAGTAGTCTTTCCTGACCTGAATTCATTTCTTCCTTACCACTTCTAGGATCTGGACCTCTATTCTATGGGGCTGATTAAAAGGAAGGGAGACTCCGGTTAGGAGAGTCAGGGATGGGTCCTGGTAAAGCTGTATGGAATGTCAGTTGCCATTTGCTGGGAAGGAAGCATGCTGTGAGGCAGAAACACAGTAGACGCTATGTAGGAGAACACTGTAGATTTCAACAACATGAAGTGTTACAGAATACCCTAGCTTGCTGAAGAGTGAGCTCTCCCTCCACAAGCTCGGCAAAGGGAGGGGACAAGATCTAAATGCCCAGGACATGAGATAAAAACTGGAACTTGTTCCTGTCTATGCTGGTGATGATGGCTGATGAGCGAGCAGCAGGAGAGGTAGACAGCCTTATCTCTGAAGAGCTGCCTAAACATCTTCCTGCCTCTGGGATTAAGGCCACTGGACTAGGGTGGCAGAGTGACCAGGCTAGAGACCTTGCTGCATCTTGCTGGCTCTTGCTGCCTCGTTTGCGTGGCTTTGAGCCTCTTAAGGACAGGGATCAAGTGAAGCCTTATACGTCTTGATACCCTCCCACACCCCAGTGCTGAATAAATAATGGTTGTGTAAATGAACTCAGTTCAACTGAATGAGGCTTGCTAAAGGCTTCGATGCTGATAGCCTCTTGATTAAATCTATAATAAATTAGACTCAGTCTCATGTAGCTTTAAAACACGTGGGCTAGTCTGTGTCTGCTTTAGGAAGGGATCTGTTTGACTGGAGTTATAAAGGCGCCCCGTAGAAAACACCTTCTGAGATACGGCAGAATATCAGTGACTCAGTCCAGCTTTGATCAATAACGTCGGGCCTTGCATCTATATTCTGTTCTTTGAAATTTAGGTTCTCTAGATACACAGGGGAGGGCCTAAGTCCTGCCCCAAATGATATGACAGACATTAATGATCCCCCATTGGATGCCTCACCCTCCCTGAGGAGTGGATGGGGGTGTGGGGTGGGGGGATTGTTGGGGGGAATGGGAGGGCAGGAGGGAGAAGGTATGTGAAATAAGATTGTTTTTAATTTAAATAAAATAAAGAAAAAAAAAGAAATTTAGGCTCTTTCTCAACTATTGAGAAAAAGTCCTGACACAAAGAATGAATGTGATTTTATAATTGGAGGGGTAAGGTAGGTATTGGAGAAAAAAATACATATATTCATGGTACCCAAGGATCAATGCTTTGTCAATGTTTTGTGTACATCTTTCCAACAACCCTTCTCTTGTATTTCTAGATTTCCTTTAGGATTAAGCATCTATGGAATCAAGAACATAGACATAAACAAGTCTATGTTTAGTGCTCTTTCTGTTTTATCATTGTGCTTACCTTCAGTATCTCTCCATGTCTGCTTTCTGAGTTCTTGCCTAGTTTCTCAAAGGCTCCCTTGCATTGTGATATCTTCCTTTTCCCGTACAACTTAGGGAGTGCTGTGAGGAAAAGTTCTTCTATCTTGCTTATCGTAAACAGTAAGTGGCAGGCACTACCCATGCCAGAAACACTTGCTTTTAGAGATGGAAGTCTTAAATGAAGGAAGTGGACCCCCAATCCTCAGCTACCACTCCTAAGAAAGCATTCCTTTACTTGCTATCTGCAGAAGGATATTCAGATCCTTCTGTACAAAAAGTAGGATGAATGGAACATTGAGCCGTACAGAATGAAGTGTGCTCAAGTCAGTTGTTGGGGTCTTAACTCCGAACTGCCCCCTGTTTTGTTGTTGTTTGTTATCAATTCCTACTACACAGTGCAACCAACAGTGTGGGCCACTTCATAGGAAAAGAAATGAAGACCCAGAGAAGCCGCTCGTTGACAGGTGGAACGATGCACTGAACAGGCAAACACAAGAGGTACCCACGACATATGTCACATGCAGAAGAGTTGAAAATCTGGGCTTCAACAAAGAGAGTGGCTGTCGGTGGGATTCAAATCATGACAGGCTCCAAGCCTATTGTCATTCCTAGAGCCCTGCTATCTCTCAAGTTGAAGCAACAACTCACAGCCCCTGACCCTGTGCCCATCATTTGTCCCCAAGTTCTATGTGGATTTACTCCCTAAAAAAAACAATAAAGGCACTACTGCAGATTCGACCCCTTTCTATGTGCAAATGTGGTGAGAAAGCCAAGCCAGGAGTATCCTTTGAATACACAGGAGTCCACAGCGGGATAAAGGACACATGGCGTTCCATGTTCCACGTGATAGGAGGGCCCAGAACGTGTTTTATGTCAAATTTGTCTAAAGCAAATTACATGCTGAATAAAGCACTCTCTGTCTTAAGGAACTCCACAATAAAATCTTCTGTTAAAAATGAAAAGAATCCTTGTCAATCAAAGAGTGACATCCTAATTTCTATTTTGACGGCGCGAATGCTCATACCCAGAGCCTTCTGAACAGAGAGCACAATGGCACACACTTGGAAAACTGCAGAGATTTGGACAGGCTGCAGATGGACAGAAGCAAAACCTGAGTTCACTCAATGGTAAGATCAGGCTGTGCACCACCGTCTTGCGCTCTTCCCAGGAGGAGACCTGATTTGTTTCCCTATTTTGAGAACATGGGCTAGACTCACATCTTGCTTGGGCCCAGAACTGTTTGTTATTGTGATTTTAAAGCATTAAGGTTTTATATATTTTTAATCATGTGTATATGTATGAGTATGGTTAGGTGTGTCTGTGCAGAGGCAAGAGGCCCAAGCAGTGTGTCCCCCTCAATTAACTCTCTCTTGTATTTTTCCAGTTAAGGTCTCTCATTGAATCTGGAGCTCACTGTTTGACTAGACTTGCTGGCCAATAAGATTCTGGGATCCACCTATCTTCATAATGCAAGCGCCATAACCTCTGAGCCATCTCCTCAAATCCCTGAGAAGTTTTTTTCTTTTCTTCAGTATTTTTGAGGTTTATTTATTTCTATTTAATCTGGCAGGTATTTTCCTGTGTGTGTGTCTGTGCACCACCGCGTGCATGCAGTACCCACAGGGAGGGCACCAGATCCCCTTGGAAATGGAGTTACAGATGGTTGTGAGGGGCCATACGGGTGCTGGGAACCGAACCTGGGTCCTCTGGAAGAACAGTCAGTGATCTTAACCACTGAGCCATCTCTCTGTAGCTCATGGGGTTTCTTGTTGTTTGGTTTATGAAGAAAATAACTACAGTATTCCATACAAATAATTCACTATTCCAAGAGCGTTTTGTTTTGTTTTGTTTTGCTAAAATCTATGCATTTACCAATGTTGATATCCTACTCTTCATCTGCTTGAGTTTCTAAAGACAGTTTAGTCTGAGCTTGGGTAATTCTGCTCTATAGTTATTCTCACATTGGAGTCCCTGATGCATACATCTGGCAATAACATTATCCCTGCAGTCATTAAAAAGCAGAAAGAGAGTTTTCAGGCTTTTTGTGTATGGATTGGCCTAATCACAATTCCCTCTTGAGATATTGACTTGCCTTTCAATGTTTGTGGATAGAAGTTTCTGTACTGCCTGATCCCACAACCGTTTAGTCCCAAATAAACACACAGAAGTTTACATTAATTTCAAACTGTTTGACCAATGGCTCAGGCTTCTTATTTGCTAACTCTCTCTTAATTATTAACATTTCTAGTAATCTATTATCTCTACATGGTCTTGGCTTACCAGTCCTACTTTCTCGGTAGCTACATGGCTTCTCCTTATCTTCTCCTACTACCTTTCTCTATCCCTATTTGGATTTCCCACCTGGCTAAATCCTGCCTGCCTATTGGCTGAAACATCCCCATCAAATAATAGTGTTTGTTTGAATGGTTATGATCACTGTATAGAATATGGTTTTGGCAAGCTGGCTGCCCACTTTTATAAATGAAGTTTTACTGAAACATCCGTGGAACACAGTGTGTGTGTGTGTGTGTGTGTGTGTGTGTGTGTGTGTTCTCTTATTCTCAGCACTATGCCTCTTCTACAATGGTGGGCACTGAATGAAATGGAAAGGAAACAAGCTGTTTTATAGGAGCCCCAGTTCCCGTCCTTGAGCTATAGGAAGACTGATAAGCACACACTTCTCAAGTCTGCCAGGCTCGCTGCTTGCTCTTAATACATCTCTCTTGTACAAATGCAGCCCTGGGCCATTTGTCTCAGGCCATTTCTTCAATAAAGCCAGCACTGGCTCACCTGTGTGTCCGCAGACATGTTGATTCTGCCCTTGCCAGGACTCGAAAGCTTGCCCGGCCCCTATAAACACCTGAGAGGTTTTACTGCAGCAGAACTCTTTGGTGTCCAGGAAAGGGACTAGAATAGGTACTCTAAGGTCCCAGTGGACTTCAATGATGAGTCTCATTTTGGAATTATGGTGCTGTGTGATCTGTAGCTGGAATCTACATCTATTCTCTCTGTCAAGGCAAACTCATCTTCCCCTTGAGCCCTACAGAAGTCAATACCATAAATGGGGGACACTAAGTTATTGTTTGCCAGTCGTGGACACACACGCCCTATTTGGTTTTCCCCATTGGTTGCCAGTCCAAACGTGCCACACTCCACAGACGGCCATGAGTTCCTCTGTTGCTTTCTGGCTGGGAGGCTCTAGGCTGGCTCTTAGTTACAGAAGGTTTAAATGGATTAATGCATAAAGATCTGAGAACAGTAGTCAGCTCATGGGAAATCTCATTCAAGGTGGTTATTTTTATCACTGGTTATTTTTATTTGGTCTACTGTGCTTCCTATGTTCCCTTGGCTTAGCCTCCTGGTAGAGGCAACCAGTTTAGGGGATTCTGTGCTGAGGACAGAGGGGTGGGTATGGGATGGATTTGTCGGTGTTTACACAGCTGTGTCTCTTCATTGCATTTTGTTTATATGGAAAATGTGAGCACATCACAGGGTGCAGGATGGAGGTGGGAAAGAACCTGCATGTGGTACCTTCAAATCCTGTCTGTGAGTCCTTGCTGGGGACCAGAGAAAAGCAGCCTCACATACGGGCAGACATGAATAAGACATTCACATCCCAGGCACATTCATCTTCCTGGGAAGCTTATAGCATTATATAGCATTGATTCTTTCTCATAGTTTCTATAAGTGAGAAGCCCAAGGTCAAAGCACATTTAGTAATGGCAGCCTACTTCCTAGGCCACAGACAGGCCCTCTTTTTGGGCCATAGAAAGGCTCATTTCCTGGGTCACAGACAGGGTCTTCTGGTATTTCCTTGAATGATGGAAGGTGCAGGCTACCTCTCTGGGGTCCTTTCTGTTCAAGGAAAAATCTCATTCTTGAGGGCTCTACCTGATTACATCTCTTTGTTTACTTATTTATTTGGGGGTGAGAGTGAGCAAGAGTCCCACCATGCATATGTAAGGGACCTGTAAGAATCTGAGAGCCAATGCCCTTCCACAATGCATGTCTAGGGGATTGATCTCAGATCCCTGGGCTTGGTGATAAGTGCTCTTACCTGTACAGCCATCTTGCAATTCCATAATACCATTACAATTGTGGCAAAGTTTCAGTATAAAAACTTGGAGACCATAAACATTCCAATCATAATGGTATCAAATCATATGCATGAGCATTTGGAAAAGACCCAGTATTGTAACACAATTAAGAAGAAGGTAGAGATACAAAGTAATTGTCTAATTTGAGAAGTATCGTCACTTGCCAAGTTCCAGCAACAACCATGGGTGTTGACTTTGTTCACACCTTGGGTCAGTAAACAACTATAATCAGGATTATCACAGCGAGAAGAAAGAAATTCACCATCCCTCCAACCTGTCAGCCGTGTACTGGGAACAATGGCAGAATTCCAGAAACTGCAAAGCACTGCCATTATCGGTGTAACCAGAGCCTTTCACAGGCTCATGAGCTATGCTCCTTGAGAGACACTTTTTAAAAACTACATTATTAGCAACACATAATGCATCAATCAGTCCTCTATTTTAGGCATCAAGCATGATTCTTCCTATTCCCAAGATGGTGTTAGACGCTCCACCTAATGGTTTAATAAGCACACCTCATAAACAGTGCAATTATCTGTGTTACAACCTGGAGATTCCCAGTGCCACTTTACAGAGCTTGGTGCTGCTGTTTAGCTTTGAGCAGTTACCCTCCGTGATGAGTAAATGCTACGCAGTACGTTGCACGCCCTCCAGTGCTTGCAGGCATTCGGAGACCGGCACATTGCCCTCGTAAGCCAGGAATAAGACCCACTTCATGGTCTACGATAAGGTGTTGAATGCCTACAAGCATGCTGTTGCTTCCCTACATTTTCCAACCACCCACAACTAGGCAGGGTCCCGGCCACAACATCCAAACATGCCATGTGTCAGTCACCTACCTGAATTAGTAGAAAGCTGTGTGGTCTTCCATTTTTCCTTGATCTGGGGTCAAGGTGGATACCCTTTTTCAGATATTGTAGTTTACAAAGCGCTGAAGCTTCCTTCAGCCTGGGCCCCTGAATGACTGTGTGGAACCTGGACGGACGTGCCTGTCTCTCACCCTTGGCTCGCTCCTGCTTCCTTGTGGGCCCTTAAAGTACAGGCAGAATGAAGATGCTCTTGTTATGAGAAGGGAGGTTGTTTCCTCTATGTGCTATAACTTCCAGAATTTCTGGAAGGCAATGGGGTGTATTTGTAAGGACCACACGTTTATTATCTCTGTCACAGCTCTGTACCTCAGTTTCTTCATTTGTAATGTGATGGTAATTTCTCAGAGGACTGTAAAAATATTCTTACAATATAAAATTAGTCAAGGCGTAGGTGTGTGTAATGTGTGTGTGTGTTAGAGAGAGAGAGAGAGAGAGAGAGAGAGATGTTGGGTTCCAAACTCAGGGCCTTATGAGGCTAGGCAAGCCCTGTCCTATTTGGCTACACCTACAGCCCAGATAGACACTCTTAGGACAACAACTTGACATGGAAGGACAATTGAATGCTTCCCTTAATTTCAAGTCCTAACTCCCAGTTCTTTAGAGTGTGGCTACATTTGGAGATGGGGCTTTTGCAGAGGCGATGAACACTAAATGAAGACAGAGTGGGCCCTATTCGAACATGCCTAGCCCCCTTGTAAGAGGAGATTAGAACCAGACGGGCACAGAGAAAGCAGTACATGACAACATTGGGAAAAAGCCAGAGAGAGGCTTCAGAAGAAACCAAGTCTGTTGATATTGTCTCTAGGATTTGGGGCCTCCAGAAGGGGGCTTCTGTTACGTTAACCTTCTATTCTCTGGCATGTTGCTATGGCATCCCTAAAAACTTAACAGAAGAAGCACACGTACTAGCTGGCATTCAGGAAATTGTCAACAGCCTGAAAATGCTGACTGGCAGCAAGGGTCTGTTTTCTTTACCCAGGGTCCAGCCCCTCCCCCCCTTCCCTGAAACAGTGATCGCCATGCTGGCAGGCAACACGTTAAAGTGAGTTGGGGGACTCTGAAAAGGTGGCCAGCCTGGCCTCCACCCTCACTTGGGCGGGACCCAGCACTGGTAGTTTTAGAGGCTGGTCGGGAGAGTCTGCCGGTGTAATCACTGGCGAACTTGACAAGTCACAGCCAAAAGCATCACCTGTGTGCCACTGTCCCTTTCTATGGCATTCACACTTGACAGAATACCAAGCTTGCAGCTGGCTGGCTTGGCAGCCCAACTGCCCCTGTGTTTTCACTCAAGCGGTAATGGAGAGGAGCTGTACTGTGGATGGGCCGCTGATGGGGGAGGAGACCCTGCAAAGCAAAGGTTTGGGGTCTTTAGGAAAGACACTAGGGTTTCGGTTGCCTCCTTTGTGGTTAGCAAGACAGGATACAACTTGCACTGGCCCAAGTGTGGGGCCCAGGCACAGGAAGATATACTAAGCAAGCTCATGAATACAGAAAGGAGAAGCCAACCCCAGATGGCCACAGTTGGCCACAGATGATCTGGACCAGAACTGAGAGAAGGTCCAGCTTCTGCCTGATTCTGAGAGACCTCCTCCCCCTTGGTGCTCCTAAATCTAATCTTCATTGGCTCTCTCCATTTTCTTGTGTGTGTCTTGTTTGCACTCCATCAGCTCTCTGCCTTGAATCCTTGCCATAACTGAAGACAGTGGATTACTCTCTTCAGATTCGCCTCCTCAAATTTGATGGTCCCTGTTGGTTTACTTGACCAGAACACTCAAACTTTAGGACTTTGGTCAACTTATAAATTGGATGTCTACCCATGGCCATCAGTTGTGGTTGAGGAAGCTAAGATATACCTGAAGTGAAAGCAAACTGTCAGTTTCAACAGAAACCCCCAAGATAGTATGTTTTTCTGGCACTCTGAGCTGTGCCAGAGACAGTTACACAGATGCCTTCAACACATGATTAGCCATCCAAGCTTGGGACCCAGGAGGACTAAGAGACAAGAGAGGACTTTGAAGTTCATTTCTTTGGGGAACAGTCAAATTCCCTGCACCACACTTACCCTAGTTTGAACGGTCCCTACTCAGAAAGACTAGCATGCGGCCTGTGGAAATAGAGAGGACAACTACATGCAGGAAGTGGCTTTCTCTGCAAGACTCAAGATGTGTGAATCCTGAGGGTCAGAAGGGGAAACTCTGATAGGAATGTGAGGCATGAACCCTGTCCTCTGGGAAGCTACACATTCCTAAATACAGCCTGTTCAGTTCTCATAATGTTACTTGTATGTATGCTTCCTCCCTTCCTCCCTTCCTTCCTCCCTCCCTCCCTCCGTCCCTCCCTTCCTTCCTCCCTCCCTTCCTCCCTTCCTTCCTTCCTACTTTCCTAGGAGACACAGCCTGAAGGAAAATTCCCTGACCCTCTGGCTCTTATACCATCTTGTCCACAGTGTTCTCTGAGCCTTAAGTGCAGGAGTACTTTGCAGATGTACTCTTTGGAACTGAGCTTCACAACTCTGCATTTTTATTGGTTTTGGTTGTGGTTTTCTGTGGTGGTTGGTCTCTATCTATTGTAGAGAAAAGTTTCCTTGATGGGGGGGGGTGGTGAAGACTACAATTACCTGTAGCCCAGTGTCTGTAGATTGTTGGTGGTTAGAGATTATGCTGGTTGAATAAATTAGTGGTTGTAGATTCTCCTCTAGTAACCATGACCTTTCTAGCTTTTGTGAGAGCATTTCACCACAGTAACAGAAAGATTAATCAAGACAGGTACTGTCATGACTTTCCATCTGGGTACAGAGAAAAACAACACCATGGAACAGATTTAAATGGCCATGGGAAAACAAAAATATAATTGTTGTTATGGTTCCTTCTCTGAGTCTTGTGTCCAAGTTCTGTATAGATAGCATATCACACCATGGACCAGAAAACTTCAGATAGAAGATGACATGCAAATTAGGGGACAAATGGCTATATCTTACATAAAACAAGTTTCTGTATCCTTATGGCAATTTCCCAGGTATCCATTTTATCCCAGGAAAAAGTCTGGACAGATTGCATTAGTGGTTAAGATTCAGTTTTATGTCTGTTCACTTACTAATCTGTCAACTTCACCTACCCACAGAAATGACCAGCCTAACTCTGCTTAGTACAAATAATTATGTTATGATCCCTCTAGAGTTTCAGGCAGTTGAGGTAGTCAGACACACTGGGAAGTGAGGCTTAAGCTATCATGTTGCTTTTTTTGCTTAAAGTCATTATCTTCCGAATCGAATCAACTGAGCTAGAGAAGCCTGAATAAATTCCCAGAAACATGAATGCTGGGCGGGGTTCCTGATGAGCGACCTTTGTCTTACAGATCACGGATTGTAGAAGGATAAAACCAGTGGGTGAACACTAAAAATTCATTTTTAAATTTGAAATGTGAACAGCAGTAAATAAAAGTGTCTCTTACTATAGCCTGGGCAGTATGGTTGGCATTTCAGGATATAATAAGATCTAGGCCTTATTCTTACTTACGAATGCCCAGATTTAGTTTGGCTTTTTTCCATCCAGGTTTTCTAACTTAAATTAGCCCATTTCTCTTTAACTACATTTTGCCTCTGGGCTTTTTACCTTTCTCTATTCTATGTATCCTTCTTTTCTTCCTACTCTGTGGCTTGCTGGGTGGCTTGTGGCCGGCCCCTGGTGTCCCTTTCTCCTTTTCTTACTCCTCCCTTTGCTCTGGGGCCTAGATTATACCCCCTATTTATTCTCTCTGCCTATCAGCTCTGCCTATCCTTTCCCCTGCCTTGCTATTTGCTGCTCGGCACTTTATCAGGCCATCGGGTGTTTTAGGCTTCACAGAGTTAAACAACTGCAACATGCAAGAGTACAACACATCTTTAAAAAAAAATTATCCCACAGCATAAGTGAATGTAGCACATCTTAAATTAATATTCCACAGCAGTTAATCTCGAATGGGTGGGGGTCACTACTAGCTGGCCAGAATTAACCGTAGAGATTTTGGAGCACTCAGGATATGATAGAGATGGGGCTTGGAACGATTCTCAGGTATTTTCAGCCTGGGAAGCACCATGAAGAGAGAGGGTCTGCTCGTCATCCCTCTCCTCTCCTGCTTTCTTGATCGATCAGGTTTTTACCTCAATATCTGATGCCACAGATTTTTAAATTATTATTAAAAATAGAACAATCTAGATAAAATTGCTTTGTCTGGTGTCCAACGCCCACCATGAGATCACGGCAGCTCATGGTGGTTGGTGTCACCACTGCCAGACTTACCTTCCTGCCTGCTTCTGCAGCCTCAGAAGCCCAGCAGCCACCAGCTCCTGAGCACTGCTGCTCCAAGCACCTCCTGCCACCCACCACAGCCCCAAATGCTGCAGTCACAGCTGCTCGCCACCGACTCTGTCATTGAAACGGCTCCGTGCCCTCTCGCACGGTGCACGTGGGCTTCTCCTGTCTGCCCCCCCCCCCCCCCCCCCGCGTCTGCTGCTCAGGCTCCATTGCTATGAACTGCAGGCTGCCTCTGCTCAGCCACCTCTGCTGTAGAATATTATTTTGAGCTGTGTTGCATTTGTTTGTGCTCCGGAACATTTTTTTTCCCAACAGTATAGATATTAATCTTGTCTATGTTGCATTTGTTGAACTCTGCGAAGCTGTGATTCTTTGCCTGTCCAAAACACCCGATGGCAGGAGAAAGGGTGGGCAGGGCTGCCAGGCAGAGAGAATAAATAGGAGAAGAAATGAGAGAGAGAGAGAGAGAGAGAGAGAGAGAGAGAGAGAGAGAGAGAGAGAACAAGGAGAGGACGATGACAGGGGCCGGCTGCATAGCAAGCCATGGAGTAAGAGTGAAAGTCAGATATACGGAGTATGAAAAGGGAGAAGACAAGAGACAAAAGGTAGACAGCTTAAGAAAGCTGGCAAGAAACAAGTAAAGATAAGGCCTGGCATTTTATAAGACTACGTCTCCCCGTGTGTGATTTATTTGGGTTCTGGGTGGCAGGACCCCAAAAGAACAACAACAACAAAAAAAACCCCAAAAGAGTTTTAAACAAAACAAAAACACAACTATACACCTCAACACCCACTTGCCCCTGCTTGGGCTTATGTTGCCGCAGCCTGCCATCATCATACACCCATAGCCTACACCCTCAGCCCCCGGCTGCATGTGAGCAGCTACAGGTCCCCTCAGTCTGGCCCATACAGCACAATGGAGCCCACCCTACCATGCTAGCACCCGGCTGAGCCACACCCTTCCCCCAGCTGAGCGCAGTCACCGCAGGTCTACAGAAAATGGCATTCCTCACTGTGGAAAAATTAAAAGGTCAGAAGATCTGGTGAGACACCTGGGAGTTTGCGGGGATGGAATTTTAAAAAATATCCCCCACGTTAAGAACGGGGAACACCATCACAATGCAGAGAGTTAGGACTCTGTGTAATGTTACAATAAATGGCATGAAACTGGAAAAAAAATATAAATGAAGTAATAACCAAATTAACTGAAATTGGCATAATGTCAATTATAATTACTATCAGTTTGGTAATTCATATTTTTATCCTAAAAAAAAGGTTGATAATTTTGTCAAATATGAGAAATTGACTGGTAAGATAAAGTCCTTAGCAAGACTATTTATAAGATACACGCCTTAGAAAAACCCACTAGAGAAACTAAGAAAAACATTCACACAAAGACAGAGGAGTTTAGGGCAGAACCTAACATACCACACACCATTGCATCATGAAACCGAAGAGGAACTGCTTGAGGATGTTGGAAAGCCAGCCTTAATTTATCCAGTTCCCATACAACAATGATAGTTACCCCCAAGGCCATGCAGAAGTTAACTTGAATCCTGTAATGATACATTTGAGAAGAGTTAAGGAAATGGTTGTTTTATATTATATGCTTTCACCTATGTGAAGCAGATGTTGAATTCTAAATTTGTGGGCAACTGTAGTGAGATATTCACTTTGTCTCCTTCTGTGGCACTGACCACACCCATTGGGGGTGGAGCCAGGGGCGGAAGTGACCTGTGGAACTAGGTCTGAGGAGGAGCCGGGGAACACGCTCTTGCTGGTGGGTCGTGGAGAGGAGAGCATCAGGTGGAATTTGCTGGTGTTCATCTATCTAGGTTATAAGTTATTTCTCCCTGAATAAACATCTATTTGCCCTATTTGTTAATCCTGATCCTTATTTAACCGCAATAGGCAACTCAGAACAGAATTATCCCCCCACCCCACCCCACCCCCGAGACTGGAACGATTTAGCTATAGTAGAAGCTGGTCCTCAGTCACAATGGTGAACATGGTGAAGAGAGGAAGCTAGAATCATAGAATAACAAAATAGGGCTAGAGGTATTGATATTTCTCAAGACCATTTTCTCAGTGAAGGCTAATATGCTGATTTGCAAAGACAGTTTGGATTTGATGATCACACCTTGGCCGTATGTCATCTAACATCTTTGAATGCTTGGAATAAGGTTGAAGAATCAGGGAAGAGGACTGGATCATTTACTAAGATTATACAAGGTCCAAAGGAAGGCTTCACTGATTTTTTGACAAAGATTGACTTCAGCTGTAAATAGAATGATATCAGATCCAGAAGTTAGACAAATATTAATTGAATCTTTGGCTTTTGAAATGCTAATTCAGAATGCAAAAGTGTTATTAGGCCCTTAAAGGCATCATTGGCACCCACTGATAAATGGATCTAAAATACATCTCATACTTACAAAGATGCTTCTTTGCTAGAAGTAATTTCTAAAAATTTTAAGAGAAATCACAAGTTCAGATGTTTTCATTGTGGTAAACAAGGTCATCTGAAAAAGGATAATAGGCAAGGCATTTCTAGAAACAGTGTTTGTTCTAGAGGTAGTTCAAAAGAAGGCCCCAGATGATGGGGGACGTCCTTCTGTATGTATGTTGCTCTTATTGGTTGGTGAACAAAACACTGATTGGCCAGTAGCCAGGCAGGAAGGATAGGCAGGGCTACCAGAGCAGGAGAATGCTGGGGAGAGGGAGGAAGGAGAGAGTCGCCATGTAGCTGCTGGAAAGACAAGGACATTGGACCCTTCTCTCCCTTAAAGTAAGACCATGTGGAAATACTTAGATTAATGGGTTAATAATTAAGAGAGCTAGTCAATAAGAAGCATGAGCCATCAGCCAAACAGTTTATAAATTACTATAAGTCTCTGTGTGTTTATTTGGGGCTAAAGAGCTGTTTGTACCGGGGGAGCAGAACCTCCGACTACACTAGCCTATTGGAGAATGCAGGTGTGGCGAAGACTAACATTGGATCAATGAATGCAGATTACAAGGGACAGGCAAGGTAACCCTCTGTCATAAGGAAACACCTTAGGGGGCTTCTCTCAGGCCCCATGTCAAATTTGATTCAACCATTCCCTGTCGGCATTGGAGAAACTCCTCCACAGATCAATTAAGAAAACTTAATTCCTAATTGTTACAAACCATACTGCTCTGGATGACAGAACTGCTTCGTCAGATGAAATGACGTTTTCAGGACAGACCAAAAAAACCCAAATATTTTGGAAAACATCTATAAATGATCAAAGACCAAAGCTAAAAATATGAATACGTGGCATTATAATCGAAGGTTTGGTTGACACAGGCACAGTTGTAACATTAATTTCACCAAAATTTTGGCATCCAGCTTGGCCTCTTCAGGAGGTAAATATCCAGTTTCTAGGGACTGGAACCTTATGTTGGGTAAAACAAAGTACTAGGTGGGTCGAGTGTATACGGCCAGAGGAGGACAGAGAAGAAAATTAAAGCCATAGATGGCTAACAGAGCAATGAATTTATGGGGACACGATTTGTTACAGCAATGGAAATACAGATTAACATTCCTCCAATCTCACAAACAAAACATAAAATAAAGAATGCTCCTGAGAGAAATATTAAAAGGTATTATAAAGAACAGTCACCAACTGTTTAGTTGTACATAAACAGGGGACAACAGATGTTGATATTTCAAAGGTACCAACAGCCCTACCTTTAAAATGGTTAACTGACAAACCTCTCTGGGTAGAAAAATGGCCTTTGACATCGGAAAAATTACAAACACTAAAATGTCTGGTACAGAAACAGCTAAATACTCAACACATTGAAGAGTCAACCAGGGCCTGGGATTCTCCTGTATTTGTCATTAAAAAGAAATCTGGAAAATGGAGAATGATAACCGATCTGAGAGATCTAAGTAAGGCTCTTTATAGCCTGGAATTCCCTTGCCTTCCTCATTACCTAATGGTTGGCCTATTATAGTGAATGATTTAAAAAAAAAAAAAAACTCTGCTTTTTTTTTTAAACTATTAACAATGCCCACTTACAATAATTCTCAACCTGTTAGAAGATACCAATGGAGGGTCTTGCCACAAGGAATGTTAAACACGCTGGGCCAGATAAAGCATTTATTCAAATTGTTTTTTATTAATTAAAAACTTGGGAGTCAGATATTATTCTAATACCTGACAGATTAAGAAAGTGATGGAGGAAAGGCCAGCTCACCGTCTCTCCACAATCAAAAAGACCTCAGAACCTTTCTAAGCCCCTCCCTACTCTTTCCTATCTGATTGTATCATGGGTAATTCTGGTCAGCTATCCCCCCAATTCCTCCACCCCCCAATTCAAGGTTAGCATTATCAACAGTCTCAAAGTGACCCCACAACAGCCTGGAGATGAGAAGCGAAGCCAAGAGAGGCAGACAGAAGGTCACAGAGCCTGGAGAACACAATGCAGCAGCGGAAATACGGGAGGCCCTGTCCCAAAAGAAGGGAAGGTGAGACCTGACTGTTGAAAGTTATCTGCCCACATGTATATGACAGGGAGGAATATGTATACACACTGATTTATAGCTTTAAGATTGGCCAGAAACTTTAGGATACAACAGGAAGGCAAGCATATGAGTGAACATGTGTGCACACACATACTCTAATAAATAAATAAATCCTGAAAATTCTGGCAAAGTTTTCTGTGGTCTGGGCCAGGTTGGTTGCCAAATTCAGAAACCGCTACATGACCAGGAAGAGTCCAGACCATAAGGCTTAGAGAAAAAAGGAAAAAGACAGTTAAGGTATAAAATTAGGTTGGTGTGAATAAAGAGTTATAATAAAGGAGAGAGAGGGTAATGCTGCAGACCAGTGTTTCCAGCATGAAAGTCAGAGTGCCTGGTCTAGGAAAGAAGGAATTCTTCCAGAATCAGAGCAGGGAGTAGGGGACACAAACCAGAATAATTTCTGGTCTTTGGCTTGGTCATTGCTCAACTGAGTTTTAAATTTTACTTCCTTGCGGTGGAGGAAGGGCCCTCGATACAGGGAATATAGCAGGAGCCTGTTGAAATTGTCTTCCCATGTGTTGGCTGTTCTCTGGATCTGCCAGAAGACATTTTGCTTTATTCAGAGGCAAAAAAAAAAAAAAAAAAAAAAAAAAAGACTTCAGCACCCACACACTCTATTTTTAGTGGCTGCCTGTAGTGCAAAGGATAGAAAGGTCCTAAGTCAAGCAAGTGTTTGCCTAGTCTGCTGGAAAGAGTTCTCTTCAAAAGCCTGTACAAGACACACTGCAGAGGAGTTACTCTGATTCCTATGAATAAGGATTGTAGGACTGGTGCGACAAATTCCCCACCCAAGGTCCACCAGTGTCCAAGGGCAGAATCCCAGGAGCCTGAGCAGTTGGTGAGGATAGGAGAATGAGGGCATACATACCCAGGATGCTCTGGAGGGCCATGGTAGACATACAAGGCAAAGAGGAGGCAGATCATCGTAGCAAGGGACGGGTGACCGCTCCAGACCGTTTTCCACAGCGCAAAGCTTCTCCGTGGGTGTCTCTTGCGGCAGACAGCTTCAGAAACTTAGTGAGAATAGGTCCCGCATACGGGCCACTGCTCGCAGTGTGTGCTCTGTAATTTCTCGACATTGCAGTCATCATGAACTGTTTCAAAGCCCTCAGAGCATTCTTGCTCCTCCCACGCAACTCAACTCAATGTCTTAACCTGAGCACTACATGGAAGCCACCTGGGAACTCCAGACAACAGCAGCAGTGTCTGGATCTTCCCTCACCTGCTCCTGCTTAGAGACGAAAACTTAATTGATCTGGGTGCAGCCAGAACTGTGGGCCAGCTCCACAGGAAATCCTAAAGAGTAGCCAAGGTTGAGAACCGCTACTTGAGAAACCGATACTCAAACCTGAGATGTCTAGTATTGAGACGCAGAGCTCAGAAGGCACAGCCATTCTGGTTTTCTAGACTTGTGCAAGCATGATTCCCAGGTGGATTGGTTGTGATTTCCCCTTTCGGGCAATCGCTGTGATTGCGGTCCACCCTATCAGTTTTTATTTCTGGTTTAACTGACAGGTCTTCCTCATTCGGGATCCATGATATCTTCATTTTGTATCTAGTGGTCCCATCACAATTCCTGGCACACAGAAGCCCATGAAAAACCAACGGAGTGAAACCACTAATTACCTTGACACCTTTAAAAACCCACCAGGCCACGCCCTCAATTAAATAAACTAAAAACCTCGACGTGCAGTTCAGGTATTAGATTATAAACTGTGGATAAATGGGCCTATTTTTTTTAAGCCAAATTAAATAAGCAAGGGCGTATATGCATATATGCATGTATGTGTATGTAAGGATGTGTAAACTATCCCTCAGTGATTCTATATTAGTCTTTTCTCTTCACAAGCGCATGTAGCCAGGAGAGTGCACACTCCTTTATCCTCAGTCTCCTTTCCCCTGTGTAGCCAGAGTTTCTTTCAAGCCTGGTCCCGCAGCCCGCTTTGCCCAAAATAAACACACAGACACACAGACACTATATTAATTACTAAACTGTTGGCCGATGGCTAGGGCTTCTTATTGGTTAGGTCTGTCTTAATTATTAACCCATTTCTATCAATCTATGTATTTCCACGTGGTCTTATCTTACTGGAGAAGTGTCCAGACCTGTTACTCCTTCCTCGACTACACGGAGTCTCTTCATCAGTCTCTCTCTGCCTACCTTTCCCAGAATCCTCCTTGTCTCCTAGTCCCTCCCACCTATCTTCCTGCCTCTATTGTCCAAACAGTGCTTTATTCATCAACCAATAAGAGAAACCTATATACAGAAGGACCTCTGCCATCACCCTTGCTAGTCCCCAAGTACATAAGTAGCCTCTGTGAACGTTGTACCTGGGAATTTGCTGCTCTCTAAAAAATACCCCCTTGCATGATCCATGGGTTCCTCATGAGAAGACCCAGCTTCCCACCAACATTTCCAGGGCTTGGCTCAATGACACTCTGTGAAGCTGTGAAGACCAAGAAGAAAGAAAGAACTATGGCGGTTAAATAAGGATCAGGATAAACAAATAGGCCGAATAGATGTTTATTCAGGGAGAAATAACTTACAACCTAGACAGATGAACACCAGCAAATTCAACCCGATCCTCTCCTGTCCGAGTCACAAGCAAGAGAGCTTTTCCTCGCTCTCCCTCCAACCTCCTTCCACAGGTCACTCCGCCCATGGCTCCACCCCCAATGGGCGTGGTCAGTGCCACAGAAGGACTATCCCACTACAAAGAACAGCCTAGTCCATCTAACATAGTAATGGGGACAATGATGCCAGCACACGACATATCTGTATCAAATTTGGTCACCATCAAGTGCTTCCTGGTCAGTAGTGGTCATGGGGTCAGGCAGCCATGCTTCTGTTTGAGATTATTAGTCTATACTTTGCCCTTCTGCCCAGGGAACTATGGGAATTTATGTTACAGCTCATTACATTCATTCAGGTGTCCTCTAGGGCTTGACCCCAAGTGTGTTAATGAGAAAGCAGTGACTTACTCACTCACTGGAAACATTTTAGTCAGAAGTCTGGTAATCAAAGGTTTTGTTTTATGCAAATCATATGTTGTTTTGTTGGTTTTCCAGATATCTTCACACACACACACACACACACACACACACACACACACACACAGAGCAGATAGATAGATAGATGGATAGATGGATGGATAGATAGATGGTAGATAGATGATAGATGGATAGATGGATGGATAGATAGATGGTAGATAGATAGATGGATAGATGGATGGATAGATAGACGGTAGATAGAGAGGTAGATAGATAGATAGATGATAGATAGTCATTTGCTAGAACAACACTTCCCCGTTCTGAGAGGGAGCACTGACAGTCTCTTTCTCTCTGCCAGTGCAGACAGCAGGACCTGACACTAACCCAGGAAGAAACCACAAAGTCCCCCGTGCTCTCTCCAAACTCCTCTGTCGACCCTTTTATCTTCCCTCTGTCCTCATACACGAAAGAGTGACATGGCTCTCAGTGGGCTGACCCTCACACTTCGCTCTAGGTCACATGGCTAAGAATGACTACTCTTCCAGTCTACCTGGTGTGTTCATCCACACCTAGAGCCACCTGACTACTATCTATGGCTGCTTGAGACAAGTCCCACCAACCAGAACAGGGCTTCAAGGTGATGTCCTCTGTGAGCTCACCATCAGCTGTCACGGGCTCTGACTCATGCTCCAGCTCCAGATCCTGTTTCTACAGTGTTCCTACCCAGCTAGCTCCCAGAGCTGAGACATGGCCAGTGCGTGTGCTGCCTGGGAGTTGGCAGAATCAGGCACATCAAGGCCAGCTATAGGCCTGGAAGAGAACAGACTTTCTCTGGTCAGCGAGAGCTAGGATGGGGAAAAGAATATGCATGGCAGTGAGGAAATGAGGGAAGGTGAAGAACAAGGGCAGGGTTCCCAGATGAACTGGACACAGGAAGTATGCTGTTCTGTGCAGCTGGCTCTGTGGCGGGCACACGCACACTGAATAAAGGAAGCTACCCTCAGCTGTTGTAGATGAAGACCCAAGCCCCTTCGCCAGCTTCCTGAGTGAGCTGTGTTTGGCCCTCGTCCCCACTAGAGCTCAGGTTCATCTCCTTCCTGTCAGCCAGCCTTGTGCCACAGACATCCTGGACACAACTGCCTGCCAAGGATTTCCTCAAGGTGCTCATATGAGGTAACATCGGGCAGACCTGAGGAGGAGGTCCTCGGTGTGGATTTTATGGGAAAGGCATCCCTGTGAAAGAAATGGCAGGTAGAAAGGTCCTGGGCAGCTGGGCAATGGTGGCGCACGACTTTAATCCCGGCACTCAGGAAGCAGAGGCAGGCGGATCTCTATGAGTTCAAGACCAGTCTGGTCTATAAGAGATAGTTCTAGGACAGGCTCCAAAGAGACATAGAGAAAAACCTGCCTCAAAAAAAAAAAAAAAAAAAAAAAAAAAAAAAAAAAAAAAAAAAAAAGAAAAAAAGAAAAAAGAAAGAGAGAAAGGGGGAGGGAAGCAGAGAGAGAGAGAGAGAGAATAGCCCTGCACATGAGGACTCTGAACCAGAGAGACGTGGGAATTCATGTGAAAGATGAAGCCGCAGAAAGAGCCGTAATGAGGCAGGGCTGGACAGGCCAGGCAGGAAGGGGGCTGGTTTTTATCCAAAGAAATAAACTATGTAATGTTTTCAAAAGCCCACAAAATGAATGAGTAAGGGGTGGACAGACGGAACGTGTGGCCAGAAGAACTGAGATGTGGTCCTGGCTCTGTCTGTACTGGGTGGCAACGCCATCCACTACCAAGCTCTCTTTCCTCTCTGAGCAGAAGCAGACGCCCTAGGGAGAGCCCCCCAGCTCTTCCCCTCTCTGTCCACCCAGCCCAGGTACAACCGGTTCTATCTAGCCCTGTCTGCAGGTAATTAAAGTGCCCATGTCCACTTTTCCTGGGCCTATAGAGGGAGCAAGGGCAGATGACACAATGACCATGGTTCTTTGTGCCTCTTGGGTACTCCCATTGTGTGGACGACAGGGGGCGGTGGGGGGGGGGGACGCCAGCGCAGTTGAGGGGGAGCTGCTACCTTCGGATGGAGCACAACCAAAGGACTGTCCCGAAGGACCACTCTGCCTCCCTGCCTCCCCTCGGGGGCCCCTCCCACTTGTGCTCCAGCTGTCACTGTCCAGCTATCAGTCAAGCGGCTCTGACTTCGCTTGGTGACAAGAACCCTGATCAGATCCCACAGTATGGACGGTGACCATGTCTACCCATCCTTCACTGGCCAGCCGTGTTCCCGTAATTCTCGGTGATCCAACCTGGAGACTTCTTCATCTGCCTTGCCGAAGATCATGATAGTCTAATTACAGCTAATGGAATCCGAAGAATAATCCCGGTAGCGAATTTCTGTCCAGCACATCCGAAGTAGCTACCCTTAAAAGATTATAACTGTGTGTAGGGAGGAAGGGTGTGTATGTATACACATGCACTCAAATGTGTAGGACTCCAAAGGCGAATGACGTAAAGGATACAAATTATTGAAGACTTCAACTTTCCTAGGACTCGGAGAAATGTATATTGAAAGCAACTAGCTTTCAGTGGACAGGAGCCCATGTTATTTAGAAAATGTGGGTGAACTGTCCCTGTCCACTGTAAGTGATGATAATGAAAATTGCCTTGACCTCTTTGGAAGGGAAGCTAGCAAGAGCCAGCAAAATTTTCAAAAGCTCTGTACCGCCAAAGCTCTTTCCCTCCCCAGAACAAGTTCCTAGGAATTTATCAGACAACTCCACAAGGATTCGCAGAAAAGCCGGTCAAATGGGCAACAATGGCTGAACACGCTGCGCTGCATGCATGCCAGGGGACACTCTGTAGCCAGAAAAATGATGAGGAAATGGGCTCGCCGCACAGGAAGTGAAAAAGTTGGATCACAAAAGGCTACAGTAGTTTCTGATGCAAGTTGTCTGAGACTATTTCTTGGTAAACGAAGGAAAAAAAATATGGAAAAACCTTTGTGCTAAAAGCAAGTCACTCTAAGCTTCCTCTGGATTAAGGGACTTTGTGTGGTTTTTCTCCTTCTCTGATTTTCCATCATCTCTAAGTTTTAAGTATTGAGCATCCAGGTAAGAGTGGCAATACCGAAGGGCTCTGAGAAGTGAGATGGGGTGTGGTCTGCAGCTCTCAGTGAACAAGAGATCCCCTCTCCCCTCTTTCCACCATCTCCAGACAGGATTAGGCTCCACCTGCCTCTCTGAGCTCTCTGAGGCGTGTGAACACTTATTCTGTTTTCAAAAGCTGCCAAAGAGGCTTCTACATTTCCCTTGACAGTTCATTCCTGGCTTCATCAAATCCCACCTTTAATCTGAAACAACAGTTCTGCAATCTGAACCATTGCTTTTTTCCTTCGTGACACGTGACTACCACGTGTCCTAATCAAGAGAAATTAGAAATTATTTTCCACAATATCTAAAGTTCCATAACCCTACAAGTTAAACACGCACGTGCACGCACACACACACACACACACACACACACACACACACAAAATCATGCTGAGCTGGCAATTTTTCATGATCAAATGCTTAAATTCTGGGCCTGAGGCTCCATGGGAAGGAACCCTTCAGAAATCCCAACCCTATCCTTGCCTGCTCAGAATCTCAGCATAAAGTCACCTGACCTGTTCTTTCCAGCGAAGGTACTTCCAGGAACCTGCCTGGACAGGAAGGAGGGCTGGAGACTTGCAGGAAGCTACCTTGGTCTATTCTGGGTGAATAGGGAGGTTCACACCCCAGACCTTGACAGAACAAAAGAGAACAACAGCCGGCTGATCCCCAAAGCTATGTGGAGGACATAGGCCAACAAGAGCCTCAGCTTTTACTTCCTTGACTTCGATTTCTCTCCCTCTTCTTCCTCTTTCTGTGTCCCCACCTTTAGATCCCTCCCCTCCATCCTACTGACTCTGTGATCCGTAACCCCATCACAGCTGACTCTTGTGTTTGCTCATTTATGTGCTAAACACTGTCTTAGAAACACTGAAGGTACCCATTTAATTCTATTGCCTTTCCTGCAAGGTGGGTACCATGATCCCTGTTGGCATGGTCTCATGCAATAGTTTATTTCTCTCCTCGTTGACCACTTGTGAATACCACCCTGGAAACTGGTGGGAAGTTATACATTAGGGCTTTTTCTCTCTCACTCAAAGCTGGTTGTCCTATAGGCATCAATAAGTAGGGTTTTGTACTCACCTACTCACATAGAGTTGACTGTTTCCTTATCCTCTGGGAACAGGTGCTGGGTAGTGTTTTGTCAACTTGACATACACTAGGGTCAGCTGGGAATAGAGGACCTCAGTTGGAAAAATAAAAGCCTCTATCAGATTGGCCTGCATGCAGGTCCATGGGGATTTTCTCAGGTAAGGACTGATGTGGAAGGAAGGGTTCAGCACGTATGTGTAGTGCCACCCATAGGCAGGAGGCCCTGGCTTGTACAAAGAAGCAATGATGGCAAACCATTAAACAACCCTCCTCCCTGGCCTCTACTTCAGTTTCTGCCTCTAGGTTTCTGTCTTGAGTCCACGCCCTAATTTCCCTTTCGTGATAGGCTGTGACCAGGACGTGTAAACCAAATAAGCCCTTTCCACTTCAGGTTGCTTTGGCCATGGTGTTTTATCCCAGCCACAGAAAGCAAATTACACCAGTACTTTACAGATGCGTGCCAGTCTTCAAGGACCTGAGAGCCTCTCCAAGCAGACAGGCTCTGCCTTCACTTTGTGGGCTTCTTCTCTTCCCTGGCATGTGCGGTTTTCCGTGTATTGTTCTAGCTGCTTACATCTATCAACGCTCTCATCCTTAAAACAAGTGCCTAAGTAAGGTGTTGTCTTCCACAAATGAAGAAACCAAGGCATAGGGGATGGTCAGAGACAGCAGAGACCTTGAGCTCACTGGCTAGCCAGCCGAGACAATGAGTGATCTCCAGGCACACTGAGGGACCCTGTTACAAAACACACACACACACACACACACACACACACACACACACACGCACGCACGCACGCATGCACACACGCACATACACACATGTGTATGTACCACAAGCACACAAAGTAATGTTAAATAATTTTTTTCTAAATATCCAAAAGCAGCTATGTTTAATAAGCATGTTGTTAAGTTGGATTTTTTTGGGGGGGACACTTGTTTTTCCAGTTTGTTGAACCCTGGCTAAATGCTGGGTGAGGACAATGATGGTACAAGGACTGTGCTGGTGAGAAATGCCTTTTGCCACTGGCAGCCCAGGAAGAGCACCACACCATTCCAACTTCAGCATACCTGCGAGGTAAGCACTTTTCACTTTGTACCTGTCTCGTGCCTGAAACACTAAAAGCAGGGGAGTGTGAGGAGCCACACAGCTTGTCAAACAGAAACCTCACAGTCAAGTCTGCTTTGTCTACACTCTGCCTACCTGGTCACAGTTGGGTTCTCTGGGGGGTTTGTCTCCTATCACTTTCAGACCACAGCTAAGTTCCTTCTGTGTTCTGATGCAATTCTGCAAGTTACTGTCAGGCTCTGGAGAGATTCGGTGCTGTGAACTCGACACTCCTTTTGCACCCAAATGTGGCACTTCGGTATATTAAAATTAAAGGGGAAAAGATGCTCAGGCACTCTTGTGAGACTCATTGACATTAGGAAGACATCTCCGATGAGCGTGGCTCTGCTTGATTCTCATCAAGTTCAACATGCAGTGGCAATGAGACAGGAACCTCATTATGTGCTCGGCGGGGAGCCTGATGCTGAAGCAAGGACCTCTTTCTTCATCAATATGAGAATTTCCCACGGGAGCATCTCCGGTAAGTATTATCAAAGTTAAGTATGAAGTTAACTCTCACTATCAAGTGGCTGTATAAGCCCTAAAACAAGTAGTGCCAGAACTTGTGTGTCTTTTACAAATTGGCATATCTTCTTTTCACTTTTGCTTTTAAACTCTTTTATTATTTTTGCCTGTGTGTCTGTGTACCACATGTATGCAGCAGTCTGAGAAGGCCAGAAGGAAGCGTCGGGTCCCTTGGGAATGGAGTTACAGATGGTTGTGTGATGGGAGATGTCATTCTGTATATGTTTCTCATACTGGTTTAATGAATAAAGCACTGTTGGCCAATAGGAAAGCAAGATAGGTGGGACTAGGAGACAAGGAGGAGAGAGGAAGGAGTAAGGAGGAGTCAAGATGGAGAATCTGGAGAGAATAGAACCGCCAGCCACCTCTGGCCGGTAAGACCACGTGGAAATACATAGAAATGGGTTAATAATTAAGACAGAGCTAGCCAATAAGAAACTAGTAACTGGCCAACAGAATTGTATCTAATACAGAGTCTCAGTGTGTTAATTGGGGCTAGTGTGGCGGCGGGACAAGACCTGGGGCGGGAGGAAAAACCTTACTTCTTACAGTTGTGAGCCACTATGTGGGTGCTTGGAATTAAATTGCAGTCCTTTGGAAGAGCAGCCAGTGCTCTTAGACACTAGTCCATTCTATAGCACTGCTTTAATCTTTAACAATGTTATTGCCGAAGACTCTTTTCTTGCTCAACTACTAATGCAGTTGCCATTTGCAAATGTTGATAGGTTGACTGCTCCAACAAGATGGCTCAGCAGCAAGGTTGAAAACCCAAGGCCAATCCATGTATCCACATGGTAGAAGGAGAGATCTGACTCCTAAAAGTTGTCATCTGACCTCCACGGGCATGAGATGGCATGTATGCACAGACACATGTATGCTCACTACGTACATATGAGAAATACATTACATTTTAAGTAAAAAGGCTTAAAATGAATCGATAAAGATATTGACAGGAACTCGGAGCTGTAGCTCAGTGGTAGAGCACGTGATGAACTGACTAGTTCTGAAACACGTTGTGGCTTAGTCTAGGAGCAACCAGAAAGAGAAGCCTGCTCGTGTGTACACGTATGTACACACGGGGTGCTGTTCAGTAGTCCATATTTCTGGTTCACTTCAGTGAGCCACATTATTGAAATGGTTCAGCTCCAAACGATTTCATGCTCTTTCAAAAATTAAAATTTGCCTGCTATGAACACTGTCATCATCCAGAGAACCAGATTAACACGGCACAGGCCCAGCAATGGGATTCCCAAAGAACAGCTCCCCAAATGTCTTGAGAGATAACTAGGACTTCTCAGATGCATACATACACATAGGTGTGATTTTTTTTTTTAAAGACTCGTGTTCCATTGTTTCCACAGAGTCTTGAAGTACTCACCAGTAACTTAAAGTCAGAAGCCACATTGGTTCATCTCAGCAGCTCACATGATAACAATCGCTACGAAATGCTTATTTTTGCTCATATATGAGGGGGAAACAAAGCTTTATGAAGAGCAGGTTTAAAAAAATGTGATAATTGGCTTAAAAATATAAAACTGTGTTTTCTGTATGAGTTTAATGTGATGAAAATGACACCAGAAACAAATGGGACAAGGAGAAATTGTTTGAGATTTTCGTAGAACGAAAGAAACACATGAAGGAGTTGGAAAGAGATGCAGCTGGAGACATGGGGTGAACACTTTGGAAAATGACTGGCCCAAAAACCTGAAGCATAAAGAAAGTTTCCATATAACTCAGCAACCTCCTCCCAGGTTCTTTGCCTCAGCGGAAATGATAATAATACATGTCAGCATGAAGACTTGTAGTGGGGTATTCACTTTGTCTCCTGTGGCACTGACCACGCCCATTGGGGGGTGGGGCCACAGGCGGAAGTGACCAGGGGAACTAGGTCTGAGGAGGTGGAGGTGCTCTTTTGCTGGCGGGATGCAGAGAGGAGAGCATCTGGTGGAACCTGCTGGTGTTCATCTGTCTAGGTTGTAAGTTATTTCTCCCTGAAGAAACATCTATTAGGCCTATCTGTTTATCCTGACCCTTATTAAACCGCGATACTTGTATATTCAAAGAACTACTCCACTAGTAACAGTCAGAAGTGGAAGGAACTCAACTCCATGTCTCTCAGTGAATGACCAGACTAAAAAAAAAAAAAAAAAAAAAAATATGTGGTTGGGAGAGGGAACTGGGATCGATATGTAAAAATAGATTTTAAAAAATGTGGTAATCATTAACAGATTTTTTTTTTTTTTTTTTTTTTGGTTCGGCACTAAAGAAGGAATGATGTTCTGAATCATACCCATAGAAACCTTGAAAACATACTAAAAAGAGCTGGCCACAAAGACCCCATGTTATAGGAATCCATGCAATATATGCAATACAGAAGCATGCAGAGTTTGAAAATAGCTCTGTGTGAATTAAGTTGGGCAGAAGGCTACCCTGATTACGATAGCAGTGCCCTTAACGATAATTGTGAAGGCTGGGCGTGGTGGTACATGCCTGCCAACCCAGGACTGTAATGTCAGACCACAGGATGAAGGACTGTGAGTGTAAGGACAGCTTTGGCTGCACTGTAAGATCCCGTTTCAAAAACTAAACAGCAACCACAAATGGACTGGTGTGAGCTCTGTGTAGATCTGTAAATCCACTAAAACTCATTAGACTTTATGCATAAAATAATGAAAGTGTGGTATGTATCTGATACCACAATGTAGAGACTATTTATACGGAAGCACACAATGAGAATAAAATACAATAGGGGGAGGGCCTAGGCCCTGCTCCAAATGATACCACAGACTTTGAAGATCTCCCATGGAAGGCACCACACTCCCTGGGGAGTAGAAAGGGGATGGGATGGGGGTTGGGGAGGCATGGTGGGGGGAGAACAGGAGGGAGGAGGAACTGGGATTGACATGTAAAACAAGTTTGTTTCCAATTTAAATTTAAAAGGGAGGCCAGGAGAATAAAATGGTGGATCTCTGAGTTTGAGGCCAGCCTGGTCTGCATAGACAAACTCTGCCACAAGAAACCAAAAGAAAGGAAGGAAGGAAGGAAGGAGGGAAGAAAGGAAGGAAGAAAAGAATATATTAAAAATGGTATTTTCCATAAACAAACTTGAAGATTTTATAGACATCTATAGGAAAGTAGCAGGAAGTTTCTACATAAACGGGCAAAGCCCTGAGCAAACTAGTTCACTGCCCCCTTGAAAAACAAAAGATGAAGTGTAGTCACCTTTGGCCATCTGCCAGGGATGAGTTCCAGATGCCCCCGAACAACAAATTAGCAGCTCCTTATATAAAGTGGCCTCGGATTTGCATGTGATGAAAATCATTGGTTTAAATGCTATCTGAAGAGCAGTGACAATAGGAAAAAGGCTGAATGTATTCAAAGCAAATATAACTTTTTCGATTCACAGTTAATTTTACCGGGAACTCATGAACACAGGGGACTGAGAGATATTCAACATGGATGAAAACCTGTACTTGAGACCTAATAATCATCACGTATTAAAATGGCAAAGTTCTTAAATATGGCACTTCGTACTGACGTGGATATGACCAGAGAAGTCCTCTTCGTGCTATTAGATTAAATATAAAGAAGGGCATCCCATTAGGAAAAAAAAAAAAAACAAAAACAAAACAAAAAAAAAAAAAAAAAAAACTGGGCATTTGTCCCAAAGCCTATTGATAACTTCTGACAGCTACTCTTACTGTCTTGACTGGATTTGGAATTGCTACACCTCTGGGAATGTCTGGGAATGTGTTCCCAGAGGGAGACACATCTTGACTGTGAGTAGCACCCTCGCAGGCTGAATATAAACAGGAAAGAACATGTAAGTGAAGAACCAACAGTTGTGTCCCTGCTTTGTGATTGCCTGTCACACCTGTTGCCCCCGCCAAGATGGGCTAATTCTCCACATTGCCGGTCAAAGCAAACCCTTCCTTAAGTTTCTTTTACCACATGTTTTGCCACAGGAAAGAGAAAAGTCACTAATATAGACCTACAATTCTTAATTAAGTGATTCTGTTCTAATAGTGAAATACTAGCTTAAGGCACTAATTTAATATACAAATACAATACACAGAGGCATTTACTTGAGTGGTCTTTATATCTATAAATAACAACAGGCTTCTTAGCTGTCTAGCAAGAGAATGTAGTAAGCTAGTTGTCTTAGTTTGGAAAGGAAAAGGTTTATGTCACTTTACATCTCACATCCCATCATCCCAGGAAATCAAGGAAGGGCTGCAGGCACTCAAGGCTAGAACCTAGCAGTAGAACCTGATGCAGAAGTCATCAGGGAGTGCTTCTTCCCAGCATGCTCAGCCTCTAAGAAAGAGTATCCAGGACTACCAGCCAAGGGTAGCTGATGAGGGATGGCCATCTATGTATAGATGTCTTTTATTGGTTGATTAATAAAACACTGTGGCCAATAGAAACAGAGAGATAGGCGGGACTAGGAAATGAGGAGAATTCTGGGAAAGGTAGGCAGAGTGAGCCCACCACACAGAGTCATGAAGATGCTAGAGGAGTAACACCATGCCTGGCATTACAGAGTAAGCCACAGCCTTGTGGCAATACATAGATTGATAGAAATGGGTTCATATTTAAGACAGAGCTAGCCAATGAGAAGCCCTAGTATCAGCCAACAGTATCATAATTAATATAGCGTCTGTTTATTTGAGGCTGAAAGACGGCTGGGAAACCAGGCTGCCGGGGACAAAGAACCTCTGCTTACAGGTGGCACTCACCTACAGTGAGCTGGGCCCTCCCACACCAATCATCAATCAAAAGCATGTACCACAGGCTTGTCTACACATCAGTCTGATGGCACCATTTTCTTAATTGAGATTCACTCTTCCCAAATGACTCTAGCTTGTGGACAGTTGACATAAAACTAGCCACCACACCAGTCCACATTCATGAATGCAATACCAAAAGACCCATTAAGAACATTTATAAAGAGTTAGGAGTACCATAAGGGGACACTTGAGTTATCATACCTAATGGAAGGGAGTACACAAAATAGTAGGATGTAAACCGTTAAATAAGGAAAGTCCCAATTAATGAAATGTAAGAAAAATCCTGGAGGAAATTATACATTATACATATTGTATATAAAACTACTGACCATTTTCACCTTGGTATAGGAGGGATTTCCAAGTATCCATTTCAATAGTACATAATCAGAAAACACAGTCTACTGCTTTCTTAAACACAGTCTAGCACAACCTTCAAAACAAAAGACCACAGGTGGATATTCTAGACTAGCTCCCTGCTCTAGTCATTATAACCTTATCTGCCAGAAGCTTGTTCTAAGTTAAGGGACACGGTGAATTGGTGTGACACAATAAAATTGTAATTCACTAACTAGAATGCTACCCCCTATATGGTCACTGCGCTATTTAAACCAGTGAACTGCTAAGTTGGCAACAGTGAGGTATTTTGCTAGTAAAAAGTTAGCAAGCCATCTACAAATTTGGCTGTCATTCTTATCTTATTCCTGATATCCGAGGATCATCTGTTGCATTTGATTGTGGCTTAACAGGGCAAGGACTGTGTGCTATACCATCACAGGAAACCATTCAATTAAGTCCGTTCAGACCCAAAGTCAGTCAATTCAATGAAACAAATACGATTTGTTTTTTTAAAGTGTCGGTTGGCATGGCATGAAGTGAAATTGATTGCCTGAGCCCCGCAGCTTCCAACTGATTTGCATAGCGTTCTGAACACTCTAACATGCAACCACTTTGCTTAAAAATGTACCCTTTCTCCAGCTACATCATCTCATCAGAGCCAATATGATTTTTTTTTGAAACTTCCCATAATTATCAAGAGACCAATATATGCCCACTAACAATCACCCAAAAGGCAGGCTAAATGAACTCCAGCAATGAATGGCAGATGGCCCCTAGCCTGGGACTAGAATAGAAATACTCAGGGAAATGGTCCTCAACTTGATTTCTATAGCAGCATCCAAAGTCACAACTCCTGAGAAAAGTTCCTGCAGATGTCAGCCACAGTTCCCAGACCCTTTGCCGACAGCTATCACCACATGCATCGGTGCAGTTCTGACTAGACAGGCAGTTGTGTGGTGCCTAATTTTCCTTACTTCTGTCTTCTCTGTCTTGAAATGCAAAGTAAGCCAGGAACAACTGTAGCATGACACCAGCCAAGCATGGCAGTGAAGCCCTAGCCTGGTGGTGGGGACTCCTAGGATCTGATCGTAACCGTTTTATTTATGGTAACATGTGATCCAGTCAGTCCTCTGGGCTTCAAGTCATGACTATGAGACAAAAAGTCCAGGAAGCTCTCTATTCAGTAACATGGCATGTCAGATCATCTAAAATACTTCCCAAAATACAAAAGAAAATAAAATAATTGGACAAGCATGCCGTTAAGCTCCCCAGAAGCTGTTAGGAGAGCCTATGAAGAGACAACTAATAGTACAAGTTATGGATTTTTAAAAAGTGATGATGCCCAGAGTTTCCCTAGAGACATGTGCCAGTAGTCACCCATCAGAAAGATGGGTGATCAGAAAAGACCCTTGGAAGGTAGAAGGTAAAAAATCAAACATCCATCTTCTACCTCAGCTCTGAAGAGAGGTTAGATCTCTAAGGGCTTACTTGTACCTCCAGGAAGGATGGACAATACCAACAGCAAACCACTACACCAGCAGAGCCATGGCTCTGAAGATGAGGGGAAGTATTTTCTCCTAAGGATTTGTAACTTGATTCTTTCATTATCAATCTATCCATTCACTACTATTGACTAAGCCTACTACATACTACTAGGTTGTTCTCCAGACAATGGAGTTACAAAGGTGGACATAAGACTCGATCTCTTTCTTAAAAGACTTCGTGGTCTGCCGTGGCAGGGCAGTCAACAGGCAAACAGAGTATGTCAGGCCCAGACCGAATGCTAGAGGGAAGCTAAATAAGGGTAAAGATGTCTCTGAGTAAGAGACTGACTGCAGCGGGCAGAAGTTTATCTAAGCTGGTGAAGGGAGGACTCTCTGATGATGCAGCATCTAAGCCAGACCTGAAAGAAGCCAGGGTGAAAAGAGAAAACACTGAAATCAGGGCCGTCTGAGGGTAAGGCAAAAAAGGTTGTAGAAGAGAGGATCTGAGAGACTGCAAGGGCCAGGCCTCTGAGGACACCCAGGGCCTTACTATGACTTGGAAGGGGAGGCATGGTGCTGTTGACACACCTCTGCCTCCTCTGTGTCTAAGGCCATCTCTTCATAACACACTACCCTTTTGCCCTTGTCCTGTGACTTGTATTTCACTGGGTCACGGGAGCGCCAACGGTTGAAGGTGCCTTGCTAGGGTTCTCATACGGGTTGTATTACTCTACAGCTCCTGTCGGGTGACTTCACACCCAACTCTCTTGCCAGATTCCACTTACATCTTTCTTCACGCATCTCACCAGGTTGGGAGGCAGCCCCTTTGTTTCTTTACTTTTTTTTTTTTTAAAGGTTTATTTATTATGTATACAGTGCTCTGCCTGCGTACACTCCTGCATGCAGAGGAGGGTACCAGATCTTACTTTAGATGGTTGCCAGCCACCATGTGGATGATGGGGATTGAACTCGGGACCTCTGGAAGAGCAGCCAGTGTTGTTAAGGTCTGAGCCATCTCTCCAGCTCCCAAGAGGCAGCCTTTGTACACCATCATTCCTGCTTGGTCCTCCCTGTGGTCTAAGTGTTTATATCCCACCCCAAATTCAAATGTTAAATCCTTTGCTCCATGAAGGTGTTATTTAGAGAAAGGGTCTTTGGAGATGTGCAGATCATGGAGGGCAAAGCCACCGTGCACAAGATTAGTTTCCTTATGTAAAAAGAAAAAGGAGAGTGAAACCCTCTTGCCTTTCTTCATAAGGTCAGAATGAGAAGCTAGCTACCTGTGAAGAATCGGGCATCGACAGAAACTGGATCTGCTGCTGCCACCTTGCTCTTAGATATCTAGCTTCCAGAACAGTGGGGAAGAAAATTCTGATGTTTGTGTCAATGGACCAGTCTATAACATTTTGTTACATTAGCCTAAGTGGACGGAGTACCTCTCCCAGACACACCTCTGTAATAAACTCGTTACTGTTTATTATTTTATTAAGCCTGTGTTGTGCTTATGGACTCCTCCCTGGACCTTGACTTTACAATCCCTGCCTGAGAGCTGAGATACTCTTATTAAGAGTACCAACCAGTGCCCATTATCGCCCATTGCTATTTTCCCCTCCTCCTGACGATTCACCCATGGAGAAGAAGACACACTTTCTAATAGACAGAGTCCAGTGTAACTTAGGACTCCAAGTGGATTATACACATTAGTAATGCTTTTAAAATATGGCATTAGGAATCTGGTCTCTTACAGTAATTCCCTGAGAGAGCAGGGGACGGCCATTTACTTTACCTGCTCATCTTCAGGGAAACAAATGCCACGCCTTGCAGATCCGCTACCAGCAAACACAGAGCATGCCAAGGATCAATTGGAAAATAGGAGATACAAAGTGGGCGAAAGTAAACAGATGGGAATCTCAGAATAGACAGGAGCCGGAATGAGTTATCATGCAAGAAATGCTAACCTCAGTTTCCAGGTGATCTGAGCAGACATGGCTTCCACACAATCCCTCTTAGTAACAACAGAGAGTGACAGGCTGTTTTTGTTTTCTTTTCTCAAAACAGTCCAAGGACAGGTTAAGACAAATCAATTTTAAGGAAGAGAGATTTGTGTTCGAAATAGGGCACCCGTTATGGGTATCTGGGCTGCTGCACAAAATTCCTTCTGAGTGGAAGACACTATGGAGTCTACACATACAGTTAGAGGATGTGAGGAGATAGATAGCTAGGCTCGGGACTGTGGAGAGATTCCATTCTAAAACATCACTGCCTCCTACTCCTTCAGGAAAGAGACAGTCCTTGGGACTAGTTGAGCTGGTTGTCAAACAAGATTAATTGGAGAGGAAAAGCCATTGGGGTTTTGCCATGATAAATGTGTGTATCTACCGTGTCTGAGAGAGGGAGGGAATAGCAGGGTGGACACTACCACTGGGAAATTCTTTCTCTTCTCACCAGCCGCGTAATTGAAGCTCACAGGATGGACGTTGGAGCAAGCCTCCATCCACTAGCCCTACCTGGGCAGCTGGGGAAGGATGTGTGTATCCACACAAGGGCTTGCAACTGGCGTTTGCCTCCCCGTGGTCAGTCTAACCTGGAAGACGCAGGAGGGTCGTTCTCCACCAGAACAAAAGGCCAAGGAGGCTGAGATATTTTTATCAAAGGGGTTCAACTTCCTGGATGACCTCATTCCAAAGATCTGCAGAATCCAGATAAGCATTCCAGAGCTCTGGCAGAGGGCCTGGCAGGGAGAGGAAAGGGACAGGAAGCTGCCTTTTTGTAAATATGTATCTTCCTTAGGCTGAAGGACAGGACACCTGCAGCCAGGGGAAGTCATGATGTCCCAGGCAGATT
Organism: Phodopus roborovskii; assembly: GCF_943737965.1. Lineage (NCBI taxonomy): Eukaryota > Metazoa > Chordata > Mammalia > Rodentia > Cricetidae > Phodopus > Phodopus roborovskii. Next base: position 2,070,299 of record NW_026125575.1, read on the forward strand.
CCTGCGAATGACATGCAAAGTCAAAGGAAGGTCTCGTCACCTCCAAACAAGGTCTACTTATCCCACGCGGACCCCGTGTGGGGCGTTTCCTTCTGCATCCCCACCACAGCCCTCCCTGTTTCCATTCAGACAGATTTAGAGGTCATTCTTAAACCTTTTCTTTCTTTGCGCTCTCAGGAAATGCGATATGTCAGATAGTAAGGATGGACAGCAAACTTGTAGATCTCAGAATATGATTATAAGATTAATAGCTAGAGCAAGCAATAAAGAAATTAAGGGAGGCCTCTAAGGATTTTTGCAGTTTGGGGCCCTTTCTGAGAAAGTTCCCTATGACTTACCTGAAGTCACAGAATGTTCTGTGATGTTAAGTTTGCCCTTGGGAATCTTGCTGCTACTACAGTGACTGATAACTGAAAGAAAGATATCTTTCAAAACTTCATTTTAGCATTTGAGTTTTGCTGGAGATGTTGTTGATTCGTTTAATATTCTCATATGTTCCAGGAGAATTTTGAGCAGTAATGGAAACTTCAGTCTGAGGGCTTGATTCCAACTTAATGAGAGTGACTTGTTCCACGTGGCTATCGGGCACATGTAATGAAGTGTGGCTGGGGAATGTACTTTTAAATGCTGCTGCTTTTGTTTGGTTCCAATAGGCCCAGTGGCTGGTGTCTCCAGGAGCAAAGACAGTTTCAGACTTCAGGAGATGTGGCTGAATCTACCAACACTGGGAATTGAATAAACCCAGGTTGAAACTGTCGTAAAGAATGAAACTTCTGCCTGCCCACTGGACCTTGAATGTCAGCCTTGAATGTCTGCAAGAAAGGGAGGCAGCTGAAGAGGCAGGAAGTGAGGCATGAACAGGTCAAAGGGCAAGGGGAGCGGGAGGCGCTCACGAAGCTGCCGAGTCTCGAAAAAAATAAAAAATAGATAAAACATTAAAGCAGGTTCAAACTCAATTCCTCCCTTTTAAGCGTTTGAGAAAACAGAAAGTCTATTCAGTCCAACCCAAAAGTTTACCCCGCTTCCATCGATATCCATAAACTTTCCACTTATGCTCGGCATCAATTCAGCAATCCGGAATGACGTCAGTCTCCGTGAAGAAGCTTTTGCGCTTTGCTTTGTAGCCCAAATGCGTCCATGCAAGACGGCGAAAAGCGTGTGAGACAATGTGCAGCGAAAGACTCAAATTACTTGATTTAGCCACACGTACAGAAGACCACAAGGGGCGGAGAGTAGGGAGAAGTGGCTGTGTATGTAGGCTGCTCCCGGCAAGGGAGGCTTTGGTGTGGAATCAGAAAGGCGGGAGACAAGTACGTTAGCCTGGCTTCCACCAGCCTGGCCTCCGCCCTCATCTAGCAACATGCTTCATGAGATCTGCCTACTGCTTAATTGGCCAGAGCACACCGCAGCTCCCAGTGAGCCTCACGGCCGGCCTGGGACGCCTGGATTTTGGAATCATAGACCTGTTTGAACTGCTGTATCACCTTTCTAGGTGGACAGCTCAGGCCAGTCCCTTCTGCAACCCCGGCTCCATTCTTAAGGGATCTAGAGTGGTATTATCCCGTGTCTATTGTTCTAAACAGGATTAAACCACATGTTTACACACTGGCACCATTTTTTTTTTCTGCTTTCATATTTTTAAAATGACTTTACTGAGGTGTTATTGCATACAAAAAAATTGTGATGTATATTTAATGAGTGCAACTTGGTGAGTTTGGAGGCAATTATGCATCTGGGAAGGCTTCACCAGAATCTTAGCCACAGATACATCCATCACCCCAAGAAGGTTCCCCCCCCATCATTGTATATCTGAAAACAAACAAATAAACAAACAAACAAAAGAACAGCTAAAGAGTGAGCTACTCCTCGGAATCTTTGGAGTCACACCGCTGCTGTACGGTGGGTGTCTGGGGGAAAGACTGTCAATACCTTCAGCTAATACATCCTCATCTGACCCCCAGCCTCTCACAGCCAGCACTGAATTCTCTGTTCCTGAGTGACTATTCTAGGCCCTTCAAATCTGTGAGAACATAAGACCTTTGTCCCTCTGTGACAGGCTGGTCTCACTCAGAATACGGTCCTCCGGATTCATCCGTGGTATCACATACTGCACAGGGCTTCTCCCATAGGGCTATACGTACTGAACTCTGTATATAGCGTGTTCTCCGCATCCGAATATATGTACACTTCTGTGTCCTGGCTATTTGCATCATGCTGTAGCATGGAAGTGCAGATCTCTCTTGGACATAGTGATCTGACTGGTCTGCGTTAATACACACCCAGAAGTGGGTTTGTAGATTATATAGTTCTATTTTTAACTCTGAGAAGCATACATGCTCTTTCCAGAATGGCTGTACTAACTTACATTCCTGCCATCAATGCAACTCTTTTCTACACCCCTACCTTTCCCTTTTGTGATAATATTCATTCTAATTGGTGGGAGATGTTATCTCCATTCGGTTTCAATTTGCACGTCCCTAATTGGGGACGTTGAATACCTTCTCATAAGCCTGTTAGTGGTTTGCAGGTCTTCTCTGGAAAAATAACTGCTTTTCTCCTTTGACAATTAAAACGAGCTCATGTATTTCTTTGCTATTGGCTATGGGTAGATTTCCACTATAGGTTTGGGATATTAACTTCCCCTCAGACATGTGGTTTTGCAAATATTTCATATGGTCATGTAAGTTGCCTTTCCATTTTGTTGATTATTTTGCAGTGTGGCCTTTCTTCTGTTAACAATCTTTAGTCAGTTGTGCACTTGTGTGTGTCTGTCTGTGTATTTGTATGCATATGTGAGTCTGTGTGTAGATATGCATGTGCCGATACTTGTGCATGTGCATGCAAGCAGAGGTCAGAGGTCAAACTAGATGTCTCCCTTAGTCACATTACCTTTGGAGACAGAGTCTCTCACTGAACGTGGAGGTCACTGGTTTGGCCAGACTTGCTGACCATCCTATTTCCAGATCCTCAGTTGCCTTCCCGGGATTACAAGCATGTGTAGTCACGCCTGGCTTTTGCGTGCTGGGGATTGGACTCAGGTCCCTTATGTTTGTGTGGCAAGTACTTTCCTGATGGAGCCAGATCTTTTAAGAGTCTGCACAGGTATTTCCTATCCTCAGAAACCTCCAAGCGTCCCTCTCCCCTTGCTGTTGGGAGCTCTTCCTGAGGGATGCCATGCTTACTTCTCTCACAGCAGGGGAGAGCATGCACCCTGCCCCTCCTAGAACAATCCCAATTTACAGTTTCAGTTTTTACCACTTGCCTCAGATTTTTTCTTTCTATAGGATACTGTTAGCGATGCGTCCACCAAAATAAGTTTGGGGGATGTCCACTTGGCCCTCGCTGCTTCTACTGTGGTCTGGTCTACAAGTGTGGGATATAAGGCTTTCAACTGAACACAAACCTGAATCTTAAACAAACAAACAAACAAACAAACGACAGTGATGCCTCGGCAAGTGTAATGGCCTTAAAGATGTACAAGCTCACCAAGACAGAGTAGCCAGAGTAGTCTGGAAAGGAGGAAATAGGAATGGGAGACTGAACAGCCCTCCAATAGCTCAGGTAATGGGTAATCTGAATTCTCTGCTGCAGCGTCTCATCTAGAGTGTGACACCGCTTATTGGACTATTTGGTACCTTCCTTTAGCCAATAAATGGTTCACCAGCAACTGAATAAAACACACACATACACACACACACACACACACACACACACACACACACAATGAACAGGGATGGAGAGATGGCTCAGTGTCTAAGAGCAATGGCTGTTCTTGCAGAGGACACAGGTCCTCGCAAGGTAGCTCACAACTGTCAGTAACTCCAGTTCTAGGATATCTTATGCCCTCTTCTAGCTTATGAAAGTAGCAGGCGTACAAGTGTTGCGTAGGTATACACATCTTCAACACATCCATATATAAAAAAGTCATAAATTTAAAAGCGTTTGAGTGCTGGATTTCTAAGTATCAAGAGAGCTGAATACATAGCTTAATACAACTCTTTACATTTCACCGCAGAGGTCCCTAGTACATCAATGACCAACCACATGGGAACCAGGTGCCATTAAGACATATCAGCCTCTACTTAAAAACACATTAGGATGATTTTAGGGCGGTCGTATCTATCACGAAGAATTCCGTATGAGCAGTTGCAGAAGGTGAGTTTCCACATCACACTGCGTCATGACTTCTCGCTTAAACCAGAAATCAGTTCTCCTATTGAATACTATTTGTTTTGTATTCAGACATTTACATACACAGAATGAAGGACAGTTTTATAAGTGTGGTCTACACTAGAAAAAAAAAAAAAAAGAGTTTCATGGAGCCCCTTTCATACTAGAGTTCTGTTTTACTTTCTGTTGCTGGAATAAACTATGACCAAAGGTAACCTGACGAAGTAAGTACTTCTTTTTTTTTTTTTTTTTTTTAAGATTTATTTATCATGTATACAACATTCTGCCTCCATATGCCTACATGTCAGAAGAGGGGATCAGATATCATTATAGATGGTTGTGAGCCACCATGCGGTTGCTGGGAATTGAACTCAGAACCTCGGGAAGGGCAGTCAGTGCTCTTGACCTCTAAGCTATCTCTCCACCCCCTCCTTTTTAAAGGAGGCATAAGGATGTCTAATGGCTTACATTTCTGCCCTCACAGCTTACTTCTCTGTCACAATCCATCACTGAGGGAAGCCAGGGTAGGGACCTGAAAGCAGGGGCTGCAGCAGTAGCCTCGAGGGAAATGCAGCTCACTGACTTGGTCTCCATGGTTTGCCCACTCTATTCTCTTATACACTCGAGGACCACCTGCCCAGCTGATAATGGGGTGGGCCCTCTGTACCAACCATCAGTCAAGAAAATTACCCACAGGCCAGTCTGATGAAAACCACTCTTCAGTGTACAGACCCTCTTGTCAGATGATGCTATTGTGTGGCAACTTGACAAAAACTAAGCATTACAAATCCTTAGATGTTTGAAATAGAAAATTGGGTAGTTATATTGATGGCTTGACATTTTTTCCATACAATTCATGCAATCAAAGTAATATTGAGGGGAATTCATTCTCAGGGGAAAAACAAAAGAACAAAGGTCTGACATTGCTGTGAATATGGTCGTAAGTTCAGTACAGAAGTTCAAGCTGAAGATAAGATACACTTTGTGGCAATAATAGGCACACAAATTGTGAAGGGAGCACAGATTTGTGGGAAAATAGTGTTCTTAGTAAAATAGTGTTCTTACTAAGAAACCTACAGGGCATAATGTACTTGGAAATTCTTGTAGTGCACAGGATTTATAACTGTGCTCAAATCACCCTGATATGCCATTTAAGGAAACAGTAACTGTCATTGAACACACACACACACACATACACACACACACACAAGAAAGATACAAATACAAATACATCTAGACAGAAACAAAATAAAGACAAAATTCTTGTGACACATTTCATATTAATTATACAATGGCACTCCTGAAAACCAAGTCAGTAATCGAAAAATAGTAACAATTCTCCCCCACACAGTCAGTCATACACTCGAATAGTGTTGGAATAATCAATCCCTTTGCTGTTACTTGCATTTGGGTGAAAATTAGTTGGGATATTTTAATTATTCAATAAGTTGCATTCAAAAGATTTCAGGCTTTTTTAAAAAATGAATTGCAATTATAACAAGCTTACAGAGGACATGCTAAAATTGACTCCATCAGACCAAGGGAGGAAATGAATTAAACTGTGGGTGTTCAGAGATATGTAATGCCTACATTTCCAGGAAGAATCTGGGTGAAACCCCCTTCTGTTTTAATTGGATTGATTTATATTCTGTGCTGAAAATGCAGTACACACTAGACTTCACTGAGGCATTCATAAATAGAAATCATTTGACAAGTTGTGCCTTATAAAATGTCTGATGAATAAAGACATGCTGCGTAGGAACAAAAGGCATACCTTGCAAAATTATTTGGCAGAAATAGTGACATAATTCAGCATGAAAACATGAGAATTAAGAATAGACTTCGGGGCTGGAGAGAGGGTTCAGTGCTTAGGAGCACCAGCTTTTTTGCAGACCGGGGTGTGGATTCCAGCGCTCACCACCACCTGTAACTCTATTTCCAGAGGATCTGGCGCCCTCTTTTGGCTCCCATGGGTATTGCATGCAAGTGGTTCACATAAAGATAAGGAGGAACACATAGACATAAGTAACTTAGAAAAGAAAATAGAGCAGCCTTCAGTCAGTCGCCTTTACTCTGGATTTATTAAATAATTCAGTGCATGGGGAGTGTTGTCTCAATGAACATGTTTTGGCTCATAGGAAAGTGTAAATTCCAAATGTATCAAAAACATAGCTATAAATAGTATTGTGGCAGGCCAAGACAGGGCAGAAATTCCTCTGATCCGAAGTCTTGCTGAGGACACTTTAGGTTTGACCTCCCTGATGGGAACTCGCATGGAAAATTACCCAGCTCTAGTCTAGGAACCCAAGGTGAAGCTGCCCCAGTTCATTTATCTTGGCTTCTAACAGCCTGCTTGTGCAAACCTCCTCCAGTTAACTGCTTATGTTAGCTTCTTTTACGCTGCTTGCTTGTGCAAAACCTCCCCTGTAGCTGCTGTTAATAGGATGTGGGTTTTTCCTTTGAAAACTCTTTGCTCCAAATGCTCAGGGGGCTACACTTGGATCCTGAATACCTAAATGTAGCGAGAATGAAGACCTTCAATTAGCTACATGTATGTGTGCTACAGCCCACCAGCCCAGACACGCCCACCAGCCCAGACACAGCCCACCAGCCCAGACACGCCCACCAGCCCAGCCATAGCCTACCAGCCCAGACACAGCCCACCAGCCCAGCCACGCCCACCAGCCCAGCCACAGCCTACCAGCCCAGACTCAGCCTACCTGCCTGTATCACAATTGTTCATACTCTCTTTGTCCTCACAGGCTGGATTTTTCCTGACTAGTATCCCTTTAATTGCATTTACTGTTTGTGCCAGGCATTGCTTAACTATTACAATTCCTATTAACTTCTAATTACCTCATTTGCCGATGAGAAAATGGAGAGGGAAAAGAGGCTGAGTGATTCAAAGACAGGCCTGTGTCAAGCTTGGATGTGAGGCCGGGCAGCCTGGCTTCAGAACTCTGTGTCCCTAACCCCTTCCTTAGGGGCCATTTCCCTGGTAAATGTCCTCACTAATGATTTTTGAGTGCATAAAACCAAATGAAGGCATGGACAAACAGAAAGAATCCGATGGTGCTGAATCCAACCACACAGGTGGCAGCAGAGAAAGTGGCTACCAAACCCTTCATCTTCATGCCCCAGGGGTGAAAGGTTCTTGAGTTGGAGCCAGGATTTCCTAGGGACAAGTGATATAAGTAAACAGGCTTGTTTACACAGCACACAGCTGCCAATTCACAGAGTCGAGAAAACAAAGGTGTTTCCCACACCCAGATGATAAGGAAGCTTTCCTGGGCTGTTTACTCAGACACCAAATGGGATGCTTTCCCGGCATGAGAGAAGATCCTGTGGGTCCCAGAAGTAGCCTGGGAAGCAGCTGGCTTTTGAAGAACTGTAGTCTTGAAGGCTCCCATCCAAAGGACTACAAGGGCAGTGGGGGATAGCAATGCCTGAGTCCCCAGCAGGGGGGAACTGAGGGAAAAGATCTTGGTCTGTGATGCCCAGATCTTAAGAGAAAAAAAATAGCCTCCAGTGAGGTCTGGGTTTGTTAAGTTTGTGAGAGTTGCAAAGAGCTTGGTTGTGTTCTGAGCTGCCTCCTGGGGAGGAGAACTCAGAAGCATTTCTGGGAGGGAAATAGATTGGCTAAGTAACTGCTTGTCCCCACATGGAAGAAACACAGGATGAGGACATGTTGTGTGGAGAAGGAAAAGCATAAGCATTTCTTCCACAGCAACCACAACAGCTGGTGGCCCTGGCTTAAATATATCCCAGGGAGGTCCGACCTTCCTTGCTCCTAGGACTCTATCTGCATTTCCCAAAGCAGACACATTTTTGCTTAGTGGGCTGTCTCACAACTGTGTGTCTCCTGTCTCTTCTACAATGCCTACTTTTGATTCCATTCTACTGTCTGTTTCTAGAAGGACCTTCTAGCGTCTAGAAGGGCTCACCTTCTGTTAGCATCCAGGCACACCTTGGCCCCAGCCCTTGGCAGTGACAAGCAGCACCCTGGCTCTATGCAGGTGCAGGAAAAGGGTTCTGCCTAATCTTGCTCTCTCTTTCTGCCATTTCTCTGAGGAGGCAGACAGATCTCTCTCTCCCTCTCCCTCTCTCTCTCTCTCTCTGCTCTTCACCTACTCCCTCCCATTCCCCCAATAACACTTCCTTCCCATGTAAGTTTTGTCTGCATGGCGTGTTTGTCCCTCACCGCAGCCATGTGGCTCGCCAAGGTTCCCCTCGCATCACATTAGCATAAGCTCCTCCCTGTCTCCACAAGCTTTTTAAGGAGCCCAGAAAGAATCTGAGCATCCTGTTCAATGGTGTCTTCAGGGATCCAGACCCCGAGGTGAACCTGTTGACTGATGCAATTATTCGGCCACCCGTTCATCTGCTTAACCTCTGACTTCCACGGGTATTAATTAAGCACACACTCGAAACTTGGCCATCTAACAGTAAAGGGGGTGGGGTAGGAGAAGTGAAAATCCCTGCTGATTTGGAAGGAGTCTGAAAGGGGAGTCTGTGGAGGGAAAGCCTGCCCAGTGTGCAGCTGGAACCTCTGGCTCACTCCATCCATTAAGCCCCGTTCCCCTCTCTCTCCAAACCCTACCCTCTCAAAGAACATCCAAGAAAGAAAAGGCCCAGTTGCACACTCTTGGTGGCTGCTATGGCGGCTCCTCCCCTGAAGTTGCCCACGGCCCAAGTCCCTGCCGATAGTGCTTAGCTTTTGATCACGCTTGGGCACACACCCAGCTTATGGTGAGGTCATCATCAGCACCCTCGCCTGCCGGCTATACAAGCCCCCTGCTTTAGTCCAGGCGCATGACTTCTGCCTCCATTTCTGGGACTGAAGAACTCACCCGGGAGTTGCTTTGCTCAAAGTGGACCTGTTCTTTTTCAGTTCGGGTTTTGATCTGGCCTGCTGTGTCGGCAGAGAAACCTATCATCGTGACACCGAAAAGCCAGGAGTGACTGACTGAGCCCAAGCCTCCTGGTGCCCACAGCAAACCTCCTGTGCTGTACTCACCAGAGAAGTGAACCGGCCCTCCGTGGCCAGATGTCATGGCATATGGGTTGGCATTGGCTAGCCATTCCCAACCTGAGAGAGAGGCTGACCATGCAAACTAACTCGCAGGAGGTGCTGGGACCCTCTTTCCTAGTATCCTCACATCTCTACAACAAAAGGAAGCCAGAGAGCAGCAGTTGGCTAGCAATCGAAGACTCCCATAGAGGCAGGCAGGAGCCTGGGACCCAATAGAATCCGGCATATGGCCACGGGTCAAGCCTGGGTCTCTGGAGACAGGCTCCAATCCCAACTATGTTCTCCTCACCTGTCACAAGGACAGTGTCAGCGGGCCTAGGTTTCCTCAGCAACCTAAAGGGGACAGTAACCCTACCTATTGTTTGGTTCCGGAGACCCAGGACAAAAGTCTAACTGGGGTTTCTATGAACATATCCACATGGAAGAGATCCAGCTCTCTCAGCTTCATCAGTGCCTGGCTCCGCCCAGCTCTCCCAGCATCACTCTGTACCCGTGGCTCCTCCCAGCACTTCTCACCCGCCCCTACCCTAAACCCCTCCCTCTGGGGGGAGGGGCAGGGGCTGGGCTTCTGCCTCCCTTTCCCCCCAGCCTGATCCCTACATAGACAGCCATTTAGTCTATGCTGCTCTCTGGGTCTCCTCTCTTGCTCTTCCTCCCCCCCTCTCCTCTCATGGTCCGGTTTAGTCTGCTGGCCATGTTTAGTTGGACCTTTCCCTCTGCCTGCTTTCTCCCTTTTAGCCATAATAAAATCTCCATACTTTAGGAGTAGTCATGTGTTCCTCTTCCTTCCCTTCCTCCCTCTCTCCCTCCCTTCCTTCCGTTCTTCCTTTCTTTCCTCCCATTCACCTGTCCCATTCTCTGCACTGCGAGGCACAGCTAGCAAGGGCACAGTGAAGATTGGCCATTACTGTCTTTGCTGTTCAGGTTCTACCATTGTCCTACCAGTATGCACCAATTTTTCCTGCTGGGGGGGGTGGGGGAATAAAATATTCAATCTCTTCTACTTTTAGGAAGCTGCCTTTGGAAATCACACTGACCCATCCCGAGGATTGGTGGCAGCTGAATAGACACCAAGGAAGCTCACGGATAAAATATCCCATCAGCCCCCGAGGCTGCCATGAGCGGGCCATGGCAACCACGACGGGAGACACTAGGGCCCCAGGTAGAACAATAGGCTGGATTGTGCCTCTCTAAAGAATTTTACTTCTGACTCTGAGTAACAGGTTTTGATCTCAGGCTTGCTGCCAGCTAGCAAGAGAAACACTTCGGAACACTTGCTGTTTGCAAGCTTCCCACTGGAGACTTAATGATTTCACCTAGAAACTTGGTGTGGATGAGCTACGTTGTGTACACAGAATGCACCCATAAAAACTGACAGGGAAACTCATGGTCCTGAGCTATATTAGGTGAGAGCAGAAACAGTGATCACTCCCACTAAGCCAGCACTTATAGCCTGCCTGTCCTGTAAGAGGTGCATTTCCTGCCGATTGGATGGCCTGTTCACATGGCGCAAGGCAGCCGGGCTCACTGTGCTAGTCTGACTTCTTTGAGACCCATGGAGACAAAGCAGACAGAAGAAAGGGGCCCTTGTCTCCACTAACAGGTTCATCTCAGGAGTCTAGATGGCGGAGCTAACCTCAGCGTGACGATATCTGGGCAGGGCTGAGGAAGCTTCTAACCGTTTCCGTATTGTTTCAAGTGCAGAGATCCCTAGTCAGTTGTGCAGATGGCAGCTCGGGTTCCTCCTGGGAAAACAGCAGAGTTGAGCCATGCAAGACTTCCATGTCTCTGCGTTTGAAGCCCCTTTGTGTTGGGAACTTCAGGTCAGGCCACTCTTCCCTAACCCTGCCTAGTGGTGGGTGTTGTGTAAGGCATTGGCGAGAGCCAGCAGGCGACGGAAACTATAAATGCCCCTCGCCCTCAGCTGGAGTCCCGGGGCCCACAGCTGGGGGGCGGGGGCAGGGAGGGGAAACGCGAGCATCTTGCAGAATGCCTCCCAACCTGAGGCTGGCTTCTGGCTCCGCAACCTTTGACAGTTGCTTTGTGTGACCTCTCCACCTGTGAGGAAGCCAAAGCGGGCCAGCTTTCCAGCTGCAAGCACAGGGCACCACCGGCTTTAGGCTGCCAAATCCCTGCCAACTCAGTTCCCAAGGGCTAGGAAATCAAGCAGCTGAGGGTAAAATGAGGGAGGGCTGGAGAGGAAGGGGCGTGGCAATTCACAAAATGGCTTAGCTCTCCTGATTTCACCTCTTTGGAGAGGGGAGGAAACATCCACTCATCAGTCAAGCCTCTTTCCCCTTGATGAGCTGAAAACGCTACAATGGGAGGGTTTCTAAAAAAATTGATCAATGAACAAACAGATCCTTCTCCCTCCTTTGTTTTTACTTATGAAGTATGGGCCGAGAGTACCCTTCTGGGCAAGTGACAACATTCAGCTGTGAATGGTCAGATCTGCAGTGTGGCTGTCATTCAGGACAAGGCATCGTTTAAAAATGAGGATGCATGTGAGATAAAGAGGAAGTCAAAGGTCCGTTGGATGGCAGTGTTCACACTTCATTGAGCCTGGAAGTTATTTAAAAGGTATGGCAGCTTATACCTCTAATCCCCGCACTCTAGAGGCTGAGTCTATGAGGGAGTTCAGGGACAGTCAGGGTTGCATTAGTGGTCTCTAGGCTAGCCTGAACTACAGAGTGAGACACATAAGCAAACAACACCCCCATAGAGTTCCAGCAGCCTGGATCCTGCCTCCTGAGATCTTATCCTATAAGCTATGGGCCAAGGTCAAGGACTTGTCTGTAACTCCTGCCCAGATCTTCTTGATCAACTATGCTTTAGAAAGAGATGTCAGTCAGCAGGAGGAGGTGTGGGATATCTAGCCAGAAGCAAAAAGGACATCAGGAAGTTGTTAGAAATGGAGCGTCTAAGAGTCTTTGCTGCTCTGAAGACCGAAGTTTGGTTCCCAGCACATGCATCGGCTGTCCTTATCCCCACAGGCACCTGCGCTCACATCCACATACACCCAAACATGCATGCACATACATACACCCCAACATGCATGCACAGGAACATACACCCAAACATACAAGCACATATGTAAAGACAAAGGTGAAAGAATTCAGAATCTGAAATTGAGAACTAGAGTCACAACAATCCATTTTCACAAGCCTGGAGATGATGGCTCACACTGAAGTCTCCTCACAATGGAGGCTGACTCCCTCCGGATGCGGAAGAAATGGCGCTGCTGATGTGATGTGTAGTTGAGGCTGAGAGCCATTGCAACCACATATGCAACTGTTTTTTCTAAACAAGCCAGAGTTAGAGCTAGTTGGAATAGGTGTTGCTTCAGCGAGACAAAAGTTGGAGGGCAGTCTTCAAATTCAACCTCCGTAAACTCAGTGTCTGTCTGTGAAACAGGAATTGTGCCTACTCCGTTAGAGTGCCTATCCTGAAAGTCCTTAGCCAGTGGCTGGTGTGCCGCAGGAACTCCATTTTCCAATGCCTCTCTTCTTCCAATGCCCAATGGGATGGGAATCTGGAATAAAGATTTATTTTCCAAGACAGGGTCTCATGTAGTCAGGCTGGCCTGAAACATGCTGTGGACCCGAAAGCTAGCCTTGAACTTGCTGGAGATTCTTAACCTTGCTAGGCTTAAGACTTGTGACTCCACTTTCTAGAAAGCAGCCAAGACCTGTTTTATACATTCCTTGTTTTAAGGTAATGTGTGAACAGCAATCCTGGATTTAAAGATGGCTGCTGACCTGAGCATAGGCAGAGCTTGAAATCATGTTAGCCTGATCCCAGCCGCAATACCATGGATCCCAGCTGCAACACCACATCTCCAATATGGCCAAAACCCTGCAAGTAACTGAAACACCCCCAACAGCATTTCACTTTCTCCACTGATCTTTGTCAATTGTAGAGTCTCCCCACATTTGGGGATGAAGTTCTGTCATCAAGTGATATAAGGAAGCAACTTGTGCCTGTAGGTACTAGTGAGCATGGGTTTCAATCAAATGAAAGATCAGTTAGCGCCACAGTAAGAGAGATTTAGTATGACAAGAAGCTGTGGTCCCTGAACTTTGTATTTTATATAATAAATAATAGTTCTGACCCCAGAAAAACACATGACAGAGATTAGATCAGCCCATTCTAAAGAGGAAGTATGTCTTCCAAGGAAAGGAAGTATGTCTTCCGAAGAACACAGGTTACATCTTCAGGAACGATCGGGGACTTGGCCATGTGCAAGGACCAAGGAAAGGTACTACCTACCTGCATTAAGGCAACAGGGTGTTTAGTTTAATTTATGTTAAAGTGACCAGTGGCCTTAGGGCACAGTGATGGATGTACCCAAATGCTTTGCCAACCAGCCCTTCAGGTTCAGCCAGACATTTATTGAGGGGCTGCCAGGTGCATGAGTTCATCTAAGGCTCGGAAGCTCTTACCTCTCTCTACCTGCTCTTCACAGATGGGAAGTGGAGGTGAGGGACACCAGGCACTCCATCAACGTGTAACCGTCTACAAGCAAATCTAGGACATCCACCCAGGCCTTCTGCCTCAGAGTCCAAGTTTGTTCTATCTCACAGCTGTGTCCTTCCCAAAGCCAGTGTGTCAGAGCCTCCGTCGTCTGTTATACAGGTGACAAAGGGCTTACGGAGGGCATCGTTAGAAACTGAAAGAAGGTTGGAAGAGATGCTTGGGTTGGCATGGGCCTCAGCATCAAGGGTATTCTGGTGTCTGCCATGTTAGGACTCAGCTTGCCCAAATATCCAGAAATGAGCTCACCCTGGACTATGGGAGGAATTCTTCTAGTTAGATAAAAGCCAGCATTCCTAAGGAATGTGTGAAACCAGTCCCCCTCTGCAGAAAGGGGTCATTTCCTTTACTTCTGGGAGACGGATATGGGGCTCCACAGTCAGACACCTGTGGTTTCATATCAAAAGCCATGCTGGCTTCCAGGGTCCCCCAGTGTCACAATGCCTGCTATCCATTTCAAAGCCTCCACTCTAGCCTGGTGGCTTCTCAGCTCCCCAGGGTACCCATTTATTCTCTTTATAATGGCAAGATTCCTTCCCAGGCCCCTGCTGTTCTCTCTCTCTCTCTCTCTCTCTCTCTCTCTCTCTCTCTCTCTCTCTGGCCAGGTTCAGTATACTTCTTTCTCTTCTTTCTTCCTGTGCGCTGGACTCTTCCCAATGCCTCTGTTTCTTCTCTCAGATCTAGAATAAAGACCTCAACTATACGAGGGAATAGTCATGTCGGCAGGCAGTTTGGGGTTTTTTGTTTCGTTTTGCTGTACCCCATCATGTACATGCTATTTTCCATCTACCTGTTTCCCCAAGAGGAGGAGCTCCCTCCCTGAGTAGGGATACTAGGGGCTGTTGTCATTCATCCTAGGAGGGCTTTCTTGCTTCACCTGCTTGCCTCACTCACTCACTCACTCACTCACTCATTCATTCATTCATTCATTCATTCACTCAGACTGCCTTCATCATTTCATTCATGGTTTACCGTGAGGCACCCATCTCCTGAAGGGACTTTTGGGAATCTATATGTCCTCTTGACTGAAGTTTCTCTTCCTGTGTTTAAATAGCAATTCTGTCCGGTTGCAATAAGGGCAATTTAAAGTATTGATTGACGTATGCTTTTATATGAGGCCAAAGGAATAGAACTTTGGAGCATCAATATATTTACTATACATTTACTTACACATATGTGAATAACCTGTTAACAGAAAAAAAAAAACCCACCATGCATTTTCTTTCCTCCTTGAAGGCCCATTTCCTTCAATTCCCGCATCTATGGCACTTTATTCTTGAAAAAAACAAATCTATAATTGATTACCTATCTTATTTTTAGGCAGCAGCATTTTATTTTGATTTATAATTGATTTTTTTTTTAATTTTTGGTGTACATGTGCTCTCTCTGTGTATAAGGGTGCACACCTGTATAGAGGCCAGAGGTTGCTATCGGGAGGCTTCCTCCGTTGTTCTTCACTTTATTTTTTTGGCAGTCTTGCACTGAACCTGGAGCTTGCTCTTTTGTGTAGCCTGCCTGGAGAACGTCTGGAGCTTGCTTATAAGACAGAAGAGACATTAGGCGAAAAACTAAAGCTTAGCTGACCCTCAGGAAGACGAGGCGGTTGCCAAGAAAGAAGAAATTGTCCTCTGGGGATCGCTGGTTGCAGCTCTGTGAGATCTGTCCGCATCGACATCCTCTGCACCCCTTTGCTTCTCTGTGCTGTGCAGAGAAACACAATTTGCCTCCCTTGCTCTGCAACTAACACCTCCCTGCAGCGACCTCTACTGGCAGAGCCCAGCACGGAATCGCCTCCAAAGGAGACTTCAGGACTTAAAAAGAACATGAACAGTGCCGCCAGTTTCAAGGAAAGAAACGGACACCGGAAGCGCATGTCAAGAGAAAAGTACAGGTAAAGGATTAAGGTATGTGCAAGGACAAATTGCTTTTACTCTGCCTTTTCTCCAGATGGGTAGGTGGAGACTGTACACTGGGCCCCCTGTTAACTCTCTGGGACTTAACAGAAGCTAAACGCTCCCCATGCACAGAGTCCTGGCTGCCTCTGTAGCTGCCCGGGGAGACTCTGCAGGAGTGGACCCCAGAGGTGAGAGCTGCTTCTTCCACTTGGTGCCAGCCTGCTCTAACAACACCAACTCTTAGCGACAGATCATGCTTTCTTTGGTACTTATCCACAAGGAGTGTGAGGGCAGGGGCCTGGTGGGAGTGGCGAGGCACTCATTTTCATATTTCTGCTGTTTGGGCTTACAGTGATCGCAGACAGAGACCCAGCTGGCTCCTCTGCCACTCCGGGCGACCTTCAGCGCGGCGGTAAGAAGATACCGGAGGGAGAAATTTATTTGTGTCGCTGCCAACCAACTGTGACAGGGTTATTTCAGAAACATCCTCTGTTGGCTTTCTCAAATTCAACTCTCTGCTCTGTCCTATAAAACACCCCATTACTCATCTCAGACAGGTTTAAAAGGAGCCTCTGAACAGTGACGTGAAGACAGTGCCCAGGCCAGGACGAGACAGAGTTGTATCCATCACCGACACTAAGTATGTGGGAAAATCACTCGGCCATCACTACTTCCTTCATTGTTGGCATCCTTCCCACACACCACACCCTCATAGCGCAGGGACCGTGGTTCCAGTCTGCTCAACACTGTTATGTGGACCAGACCAGGGGAAATAGCTAGCTAGCTACGGGATCCTGCCACGCAGCTAACACGCACAGCTCTTCCCCAGCATTGCCTCTTAAAGCCTGCTTTTTATTAGAGTGCCAAATGCAGCAACCGTGCACACAATGGTCACTTTGTGTGTGCACGCATGAGCAAGGGTGTGTACCTCTGCATGTACTGGTGTGGGCCAGAGATCCATGTCAGGTGTCTTCCCCGAGTCCTCCCCACCTCATTGGAGCCAGTTACCTCTTACCAAACCCAGAGCTCACTGCATGGTTCAGCTGTCTGGTTGGCAAGCCCCAGCAATACACCTGTCTCCTCCTGCTGCTCCTAGTTCTTCTGACAGACCTGTGCTGTCACGCCTGGCTTTTGCATGAGTGTTGGGAACCACTTTACCACCACGTCATCTCCCATCTTGCATACATGTATGATTAAGTGCATACCCTTGATCCAAATGTAACATGCCAAATATACCACCAAACACCCCTGTGCTCTTTCTTAGAACCTTTCCCTCCCTCTGACTTCTGTCATGATGAGTTTGTCTGTGTGTGTCTGTCACATAGTGAAATCTGGCTTCTTTCACTCAACAGTGTCTGTGGGATTCATACTCAAGCAGCCTTCTCCTTTTTGTTGCTTAGTAGCATTCCGTCGGCCATTTGAGTGGCTTTTGTGATCGATGATAATTTTGTGCACCCACTTGGCAGGATCTAGAATTACAGAGGAGACAAACTTTTAGGCATATCTGTTGAGACACTTTGAGATCAAGTTAACCGCAATGAAGAGACCCGCCTTAAAAGTGGGCGACACCATCCCTTTGGACTGGGGCACTTGTAGTAGATACAAATGGGAAGTGAGCTGAGGTTATGTAGGCAGCTGTGGACCTGTAACGGTGGCCACACCCCTTTGGGTGTGGTTTCAATGTGGAAGGCAAGGAGCTTGAGGCATGGCTTTCCTTGGCAGTACTCCTTCTGGTGGGTCAGTGGATCAGATAGGAAGAGCAGGGAACTGCTTCAGAGGTTCTCTGTATTTTTCTGAGTAATCATTCCCCAATAAACACCCATTTATCATATATCTTGGGTCTAGTGATATAATTACATCCTCCACTTCACAGTTAGGGTTGCTATTGCTCTGGATAAACACCATGGCCAAAGCAAATTAGGAGGGAAAGGGTTTTTGTTTGTTTTACATTTCTATAGCACTGCTCATCATTCAAGGAAGGCAGAGCAGGAACTCAGAGCAGGAACCTGATGCTGAGGTCACGGAGGGGTGCTGCTTACTGGCTTGCTCCTCATGGCTTGCTTAGCCAGCTATCTTGTAGTACCCAGGACCAATAGCCCAGGGATGGCACCACCCACCATGGGGTGGACCCTCCTCATCAGTAGCAAGGCTTGGGGTGAGGGATATAGGAGGCTTTTAAGACTTGTAACCTTTAAGGTTTTTTTATTTTTATTTATTTAATTTTTTTGAAGTGCAGAGTTGATTTTAAGGCCCTCATCTGCCCCCAGACAATGACAAGGTCCAAGAAGAAGAAAAACAGATGAGGTTAAAAGACATGTAGTTGTTGCTATTGTCATCTTGGGGATCTGGGCTCCAAATAAAAAGCTAGAGAAACCAGCTCTGCAGCTGTTCCCCCCCCCCCCCCATAGCCACACTCATCCAGCCAGTCAGGGGCTCGATTTGTAACATGCCTGGATGATGTGTTCTGGGGGGTTGTTTGGAGAAGGCTTACTTCTCAGAACAGGAGACAATAAAATCTAACTGGAGCCTAAACGTTACATCATCTTGGCAAGGGAGGGTTAATCTTACTCATCCAGTAAACATCTATCAGGTGACAGCTATGTGCCAGGCCAGGCTGTAAGTAGTTTAGAAGCCAAAAATCACAAAGGAAAGCACATGACCTTGTCTTCGTGGAGAGCAGTCTAAGAAACAGAAAGGCCTGAGTTAGCATTCTAAAATATAACAGCAGGAAAATGAGAATGATATCATATAGGGAGCTCCCAGGCTGATGTTAGGGACCAGAGAAAGTTTCATTAAGGATTTTTTTTTTTTCCTACCTTGGATGTCCTGGAACTCACTCTGTAGACCAGGCTGGCCTTGAACTCACAGGGATCAGCCTGCCTCTGCCTTCTGGGCACTGGGGATTAAAGGTATGTGCCACCATCTCAGGCTCAACTATGGTGTTTCTAAGAGAGATGGGGCCGAGGATAAACAGAAACCATGCAGACTGTCAGTAAAGCAGCCATTGTGCACACCTCTTCCTAACTCTGCATTTATTGACTAACTCGAAGGCTTCATAGCAAAGCTGAAAATCAAGGCTTTCCCTTTGGGAGAGCCCGTGGTTACACATTTACTAACACGCTGCTGTGTGACCACAGCCAAGATGAAGGGAAAGCATCTCAGGCAATGTGAACTTCAGAAGCAGAGACACGGAGGCTAGAAGAACAGAGGCCCAGAGGTAGGCTGACTAAGACTTTAATAGTCTAGGTTATAAAGCAAACAGGGGTTGGGAAGGTGGCTTCATCTGCCAAGTTTAGATCCTCAGACCCCCATGGAGACAAGTGGGTGCAGTGACATATGCTTGTAATCCCTGTGCTAGGACTCGACGCCAGCCAGCCTAGCCTACTTGGACAGGTCCGTGTCAGCAAGAGATGCTGTCCTCAAAGGTCCTGTACTTTTGATCCACTACTCAGAAAACACAGCAGGAGCCTTGAAACATGACTGAGCAGTTAAGAGAATCAGCTGCTCGTGCAGCAGACCAGAGTTCAGTTCCCAGCATCCTCTTCCACTTCAGGTGGCTCACTTGCAAAACACCTGTAACTCCAGCTACAGGGGATCTGACCTCCACCAGCGCCCACTCCTCATATAAATGAATGCATATAGATAAACATGCATATGTAGATATATGCAGGTAAATAAAAATAAAAAGTGAATATATCTTTAGAAGTCACCAAACAAGGTAAATGGCTTCTTTGGAATAGTAGAACAGTAGATTGTCTTCTATCTTCCATATGCACAGGCATACACATGTGTACACGGACACATACACAAGTGTGCCTGGACACACACATCAAGTAAATGCACAATGGTAATTGAATGAAATATGACTGAATGAATATTCAGCAAATGAATACAAAAAAAAAAAAAAAAAAAAAAAAGGACACACGGGAACTTAGACACAGAGGGTGTCCTGTGTCATGCCGCACAATTTCAACCTCCATCCTGCAGGAGATACGTAGGAAAAGGTTGTGTTAAAGGGTATAACTGGCTGAGACTTTGCTCTTGGAAATGTCTGAAATTACAGCCACAAGCTAGTCCTTGCTATGTGAACACTCAGAGAGCATCTCACACAACTGAAATTGAGACCCCAGAAAATTGGCCCCTGGTATCACCCACAAAGCTGACATAAAGCACACCCAAGCCACCGCATTTGTCCAGCCCCAGTGGCTTTGGTATGTCACCTCCCATCGGCTGACCCGTCTGTTGTTTGGTTCAGAAGCACATTAATCAGCGTGGCAGGTGACACGCTACAGAGCATCCGTCCACACAGCACCTTGCTTCCATCTCTTGATTTTAGGGATGGGAACAACTCAGCTTGCAAGTTTTAGAATATTGCAAATGTCTCTAATCTTGTGACTGGTGGAGTCACCGAACACTGGGGTCGCCTGATAGGCCAGATCCAGTCACTGGATTTCTTTTGTGTTCTGAACACAGCTTCAAGTTTTCAGCTCGGATCCAAAGGAATCACTTTAAAACCTGACCTTGTTGCGTTAGCAAAATGCCCCAGGTCCTGGCTAGATGCCATGGCAGCATGACCTGAATCAAGATGTCTTTTTGTGTTTCTCCTCTTACTATGAAAATGCCCATTCCAACAAAAACTGCAAAGGTGACAAGAACTGCAAGAGGCTTGTGATGCCCTCTGGTTCCGAAGCTCTCCACACCTTCCTCTCCTGCCACTGAGGAGGCGAGATGGGCTGTGTCTTACTTACTTCCCATGTTGGGCCCAAACTCAGCCGCCATCCCTTTTGAACCCATGCCATCTCTACTCTTGATCTCTGATGTCCACCCTTCCGGTGCTCACTCAAACTGCATCCCCACATCCGCAGGGAGCACTTCTGTGCAAAGCTACTGCCATTTGAGTTCATCTCTAGTGGTTTTGCTGGGGGGTTTTGTTCTGTTTGTTTTGTTTTTCCCATCTTATTCTTTTTGACAGAGTTTACTGTGTCATCCTGACTGTTCTTGAAAGTGTGACTCCCTGTCTTTGCCTCCCAGGTACAGGCTGGGACAGTCCTGGTTAGGTTTTATTGTGTGTGTGTGCGTGTGCGTGCGAGCGTGCGCGCGCACGCGCGCGCGTGTGTGTGTGTGTGTGTATGTGTGTGTGTGTGTTTTCAACTTGACACAAACTAGAGTTATCTGGAAAGAGGAACCTCAACTGAGAAAATGCCTCCATCAGATTGGCCTACGTGCGAGTCTGTGGGGCGTACCTCTTAGTGATTGATGTGGGATGGACCAGCCCACTGTGGGTGGTGCCACTTGTGAGCTGGTTGTCCTGGATCATATAGGAAAGCAGGTTGAACAAACCACGGGGAGCAAACAAGTAAGTCGTACTCCTCCATGGGTTCAGTTCTTGCCTCGGCTTCCCCTGTTGGACTACACGCAACCTGTAAGCCGAATAACACCCCACCCTACCCAGGCAAGTTGCTTTTGGCCATGGTATTTTATCTCAGCAACAGAGACCACACTAAGATGGGTGCTGGGTGATCTAGTCCTTCCAAATCTTCATCAAAAGTGTATGTAAACACATAATCCTACCTGAAATAACATCACAGAGAATGCCACCTAAAATACCCTCAGAATCACATAGCAAATTAGAGGGAATAAATAAATGTCAGCAAGCAGATTACCCACCAAGACAGACAGCACGGTTTTTGTCCAAGTAGTGACCTGTGACATTTGTACCGATTGTTTTCCTAGGAAGTTTAATTTAATGAACAATTGGCTATGAGATAAAGATTGTTGACATAGAATAAAGTCCTGTATGGCACCCTCAGGCTGCCAGTGAGTATTTAGTTAGGGAGCGGCCACTAGACCAGAGAGATTTTCTGCCGGGCTCCTCTGGAGCTAACTTCAATAGTCCAGGTAGAAGGGCAGCCTTGGCTGGTGGCGTGAGCACACGGCGGGATCCCATTGGTGGGCGAGGATATTCAGGGCTCTGGTCTTTATTAGGGATAGCTGCAGAGAGGTTAATGCCACAGTGAGGCTGTGAAGCTGCAGCGGTTCCATAGGTTAGAGAACCTACTTGGGCCACCAATCCCTGGGCCACCCAGGAGAAGCTGAAGATCCTCTTCTGCCAGCAGTGGCCCTCTATTGCCCTCTACTGGACAAGACTATTAGTTCTGCTCACTTTTTTATTCAATACAGTATGTATCCACATATTATAAATAAAATACAACCTCTTTTTGAAGGAGAGATAGATGGATGGATAGATAGATAGATAGATAGATAGATAGATAGATGATAGATAGATAGATAGATAGGCCCTGAAACTTGCTGTGTATGTATACCTATACCACGCTGGCCTTGAATGTGGTAATTCTCCTGCCTATTCGCCGGATGACTTGGATTTATAGGTGTGCATCATCATGCCTGGACAATACATTGTTCATTCTGAAGGAGGAATCTTTAGAAGAACCCCGCTCTTTATCCAGAGTGTGTGTGTATGAATATATATATATATATATATATATATTGCATCTGTACCTGGGAGCCAGCACACCCAGATGTGGGGAAATTCATACTCTCCCTGGACTTCCAGGAAATTATGACCGCCCAATGTAGGTGTCAATGTGGGCATTGGCTGTATACTGTAGCTCTAAAGAGTGTAATGTCAGTTACCACTGTGGTGTCCTTGTGTTCTGTTGTGGCAATGATGGGGATTGAAGCTAAGGCCTCGTGCATGCTTGGCAAGAACCCCACCTCTGCCCCCATTCCCTGATCTACAGCTACAGCCCTGAAATGCAGCCTTGAGATGAGAATGCTCTGTGCTCTAATTCCCTGTACCTAAGTGAATTCTCTGGACAGTCCTAGCTTCCCACTGGCCTTCCAGGTTCTATTGTTGTTCATTATTCTGAAGGTCCAGCCCTCCTGCAGGCTCTCCTAGAGCCTGTCTGTTATGGGTTCCCTCCTGCAGGCTCTCCTAGAGCCTGTCTGTTATGGGTTCCTTCCTGCAGGCTCTCCTAGAGCCTGTCTGTTATGGGTTCCCTCCTGCAGGCTCTCCTAGAGCCTGTCTGTTATGGGTTCCCTCCTGCAGGCTCTCCTAGAGCCTGTCTGTTATGGGTTCCCTCCTGCAGGCTCTGATACAGCCTGCCACAGGCTCTCTGCTGTCATCTCTGCAGTAGGAATGGTCTATTTTCTTGATGGTGCAAACAGGCAGTTACAGAGAGAGGTCATAGGTAAGAGCACAGGTTCTCAAACCAGAAAGCCCTTGCTTGCAACAATTAGTTAAATCCTGTGTTATTAGAACCTCTGTCTTCTTGGTTGTTAAGTGGGGATTGCAATCACCTGCTCCTGAGGCTATTAGAACCAGGAATGGAATAATCTGTGTATAGTATTGGACTGTACCAGATGCATGTTAAACGTTTGGTAATAGTTATCATAACTTATGCTATGCTGGTGGCCCAAGCCCAAACGCCCAAAGAAACTGCAAGCTAAGCTGTTGCCTTCCTCACAATACTAACCTGTTAAGGGTCATTTGCACCTGCTGCCATTTATTGACAACATGAAGGAGAGAATCGTACAGGTGGACTGGTTTTCACTTTTGCCTGGATTCACTCCTGGAGCATAGAATTCAGGAGGATTTGCCTGTGATTTTTTTTTTTCTTTTAAATTCAGTGGATGGTGGTGTTCATTATCCATTTGAGGTGACATTAGAATAAATTAATATTAAAATATTTAAATGTAGAGCAACGTATTTGAAATGCTATTAGGAAGATTTATTACCTGCAAGGAGAACTCAGGGCTCCATTAGCCCAAGAATCTCCCCAGGAAGTTTTGAGACCTCAGCTCAGATTATTACCCTGGCCCCTCTTCCCCTTTCTGTCCCCAGACTTCTGTCTGGACAACTGTTCTTGGGCTTACTGAGGGCTTGCTATGCTTGCTTGCATGTTGGTTCAGACACCTGGGTCCCACTGGGTTCTCTTTAATATGGTCAGCCAGTGAGCCATGTGGACAAACGGTGCAGGTGCTGTGGCCTGAGCTGAACTGCGCCCCCTACTAAACTCACATCCAAATTCCCAGCTGCTGCATTTGGAGATAAGGACAAAGAATCTAGGACCTAGACAGTGCCAGCTATGCTAAAAATTAACCCATCACAATGGGCTCTAATCTGATCTTAATCGTATGACTGGCATAATTATAAGAAGTGGAAACTGAGTTTCATTGATGCAGGTGTATGGGTAGGTGAGCTGGAAAAAGGCAGCGAAACGACAGCTTTGGCAAGCCCGGCACAGACCCTTCCCCTGTGGCCCTCTGAGGAAACAAAGCATGCCGATATAGCTTGAACTTCTAAAAGAAATCTCCTATTTAAGTCTATCTTAGTCTAGTGTTTGTTATGGCTGCCTTAGCAAACTAATTCTGTCTAGCAAGGCACAAATGTTGAAACTTTAGTTACGGGAAATACATGATGCATTCCAGAAGCAAAGTGGGTGAGGGCAGAGCCATGGAGGGATTCTGCAGAGTGATGGCTAGAGGCGCAGACTCTGCAGCCACACACTGTCTGACACAGGCCCTGTGCTTGCTGGCAGTGAGATCTGGGAGCAACTTGCTTCATCTGTGTACGATACGATGTCCTGAGCTGGAACATGCTGGAGCAGCACTTCCTCACAGAGTGGCTACAAGAATGCCGGGGAAAGCTTCCATCCTGCACTTGGGACGCGGTAAATGTGGTAGAAGATGCACCAGCGGTCACCTGATCTAAAGGACTCAGGAGGAGATATAATTACGGGTTCTTTCAATCAGTTAAGCTCTCACATCATTCCAGAAGGCCCCTGACATATAAAATACTTTTTTGTAGTTCAGACATGCCCCTCTACCCATATTCTCTAAAAGGGCCACAACCCACTCTTAACCGAAAACTCCAAGGACGCCAGCCAGTATGAAAGGACAGTTCTCAGGAAACTCCCAAGGAAACATGGGTTTCTTACGTCTACGGGAAGGCTGGCCAGCTCCGATGGAGCCCACTGTGTCACAAGTCAGGGAGGGACATGGGAGCAGCAATAGACCGAGTTTGGGTCTGGCATGACATCATGGCTGTACTCTTATGATTGTGTGTGTGTGTGTGTGTGTGTGTGTGTGTGTGTAACTTAGGCAAAGATGAAACTCTCCTTTCACTGAATATATCTCTATATGTGTACATTGTGGGTGCACCTGTGAGAATCTACAGAGCCCCAAAAGAGTTGTCAGATTCCCTGGAGTTGGAGTTACAAGCAATTCGCTGGGATCTGAACAACAGCCTGCTGAGGAGCATTGTGTGTTCTTAACTGCTGAGCCATCTCTCCAGCCCCGTGAAGGTGTATCTTTTATAAAACATGAGTCAAAATTGATATCTCTGACTCCAACCCAGCATCCAAGAGTTCGGTCCAGTCTTCCTCCTTCCCCCAGTTGGGATGCCTTCTTTCTCCAGCTTTCATAATGAGCTCAGATGGGCATTTCCTTGTTCTACTGTGGTATACAAATGATTGTTAACTCCTCACTGGCCCCTCTGTAGACTCATGCCTCCATGAACTTGAGCACGGTATCAACTTGCAGCCCTCTCTGTCTGTAGCCTCACTGTGCCCAGTCAAAGCGTCTTCCCAAAGTGTTTGCCAGCTTCCACAGGATGCAGGATATGCAGTAGAGAGGACCAAATGGTAGGTGTTTGTTCCCCTTTTTAACAAGCTGCCAAAGCATCTTCCAACGCAGTTATAGCAATTTTCCATCCAACCAGCTGCTGTACACTCCAGTGCTCCAGCAGCTGCTGTACACTCCGCCAGCTCCTGACACTCGGGGGTTTACAAACTACTTAGCTTCCTTTCCTTGGTTCCTCACTATGGAACAGAGGCTGTGAAAGCACTTCCTTGTTGAGCTGTGTAGAGTTGGTATGAGGCCGCGCGTGTACAAAGCACACAGAGTAGGTTGAATAAAATATAGGACACTGGGATAAATTTGAATTTTATGTTAGCAAAGTTTCATCGTAAATGCATTTCATGCAATATTTGGGACAAGCTTATGCTATTAAAGGGTTTTGCTTCCCAAAATTTTTAATCTAGAAAATTCACACTGCTTGAATTTCAGATAGTTAACAGACACTTTCCAGTACGCAGGTGTCCTGATTGTGATGTGAGATGTTTTTTTATAGAAGCCTTTTTTGTTTCTTTAATGTTGATACTCCACAGTTATCTGTTTTCAGGCCTCAGTGTTATTCCAAGCAGCAACAGCAAATGAGCAATATAGAGAAAATGGAGCCATGCTTCCCTGCTAAAAGCCCACCAAGGCCCTACTAGAAAATATCCACGCTCAGAACCTACCCCTAAGGGAGAGGACAGGTGGGCTAATACACAGACTGCCAAAGAGCAGTTTGCTTTGGTATCAGGGGATGCCAACATTCACTGAATCTTCTGTTGGTGTGGGTTCAGCTCTGTGTCTAACATAGTGCCCGCGACTTGAAGACACAGATGAACATACATCCTTGTAACTATAAGAGATAGATGCAAACAGGTAGACATGTAGCTATCCATTCAATGGGTTCCCATGCATATATCTTAGTATATTTAAATTTATATGAGTATCCCGAGATCCATAAACAACCTCAAGCTTACATGCCAGGGGTGACAATGTACAAGGACCCTTCATTTTAATGGGTCAGCTTTGGCTATTCCCCAGAACCACAGGAGTTTAAAAACCAACACTTCTACCCAGTACTCACTCCTAGATATTCTGACACGACTCTCTGAAGTATTGGCAAGACATAGTAATGCACATTCCAGGCCGAGAACTGTTTTTATATTTAGAGCCTAAAGGATCCTACTGTATTTCTGTGGAAACCAGCAAGACTCAGCTTCCTGTGTGGCCGGCAAGAGCAGCCACAGGATTAACATGGCCTGCTGACAGCTGATACACGGAGGACTTGTGCATGGGCTCCCTTGCCCTGGTGTTTATGCAAGAGAGCTACAACGGTTTTCAGTGCAGGAGCAACTGTTTTTAAGCTTCCCTGGTGAGATGCCAGGGTAGGAGGTTCTATCTAGTTAACAAAGTTGTTCTAGACAGCCACGAACTTTGCATTGTTCGCAGTATCTGAGCATTCTTCTACTGGGCTGTAGAGCTCTGAATGAACACCTCTGTCCCATGGCCAGCTGGTGTCCCAGATGGGTGGTATGTATGATTTTTGTTTTGTTTTGTTTTGGTTTTTTTTTTTTTTTTTTTTTTTGCCCTAAAGGATGACAGAGATTTTATAATTATAGATGTGGCTTCTCTAGGCCCAAGGATTATGAACAGGTACGTGAATATCTCTCTCCAGCAGCCAGTGAGTTCATGTTGGTGGATTCAACAACAGCTCCTGCCTTTCAAACACCCTGACCTGTCAGTCATATCAGGCTGGAGCAAAGACACAAATTGTACACATTTCCTGCCCAGGCCCTAATGTGTTCCTGTGGCATGTTCCTGTGCCTGGCCCAGCTGATCTCATGTGGCTCTTAAAGTAGTTGAATCTTCATGTCCCTTCAGACACCTTGGTGGGAGAGGCTCTTCCTCAAGCCTCTGTGTATTAGTTCTCCAATGCCATGAAATGAAAGACCAGAAATGTAGTTATTCAAGCCATGTCCACTTATCTCAGTCTCTACAGACAGGAATCCAGACACAGCCCAGCTGGGTCATCTGGGCAGGCTCTGTGAGGATGTGTGAAGGCCGGCCAGACCATGATTTCACTGAGAGACCGGACAAAGGAAGAATCTGCTGTCAAGCTTGCTCAAAGTTGGCGGGACTCCTTTCCTAGTGACAGTGCCCCAGGATCCCGCATTTTAGTGACTGCTTGAGGTCACACAGCTGTCTCTGCTGTGGGCCCCCTCACTCATAGCAGCCTCCTCAAATCAACACAGGGACAATCTTTCTTCTCTCCCTAAATTACCCAATCAAGGGCATGACATCTACCTAATAGGCAGAGTCGGACCAGCAGCCTTTGTCACATAAGGCAAGCCAGCCAAAGGAGTGACATAGCAGCCTGGGTGTGTGTTCCCAAAGGGAGGAGACGGTGAAGGGTGTGGCCACTGAGTGTTCAGAGGTCACATCAGGGTGTGCCTGCCACACTCAGCAACTTCCTTTCTGTATTTGACACTGAGTTCAGGATTTCCTCATTACTGCTTCTGCTCAGGACTGGGCTAGCCCTAAACTTGTCACTGATCCCAGATGGCTTCCTGTTGCTTGTCCTGCTCTGCCTCCTGTAGATGACCTTGGATATGGATCCCACCCCCCCTTCCCCGGCATGCAGGGAAACAGATACTAAGAAAGGTGACATGTCTTATGCAGGTGTCAGAGCTCTAAGTCTGCTCTGCCCTCCTCGTCCCGTTGATAGACCTGCCTACCTATCAGACCAGCAGTAAAAAGAAACCACTTTGCAAAGCTTCAGGCCACTGTGTAAATATTGAGCATTTTGCTCCTTAAAAAGAAATCACAGATTCTTGGTTTCCCAGCAAACATATCCTCACTTACATTTGCCCTTTCAAGAGCCTACATTGAGGCAAAATCCTGTTTACATAGCTTTGTGGCACATTACCAAGTGTTAAACCTTTAAAAATATTCCTTGTACAACCCGATGTGCAGCACACTGAGCATAAATGCAGGGGAAGTTGTCACGGGGAGCTGGGAGAGGGGGGAGAGAATCTTTAATCTCCCTTTGTTCTTTTCTACTTTCTCCACATGATTCCTTTTTAGAGATGAGAATCCCATGAACATGTCCCTCATCTCAGAAGAAACAAGTTCTTTTGCAGACCCCCCCCCCCAGGTTTCCAAAAACACAGGGCAAAGCAAGCTTCCTTCCCTCTTGGCCCTAACACCCCACCTGCCCCCGCCCAACTCAGCACGCTCTCCATTTTTAATCAAGAACATTGGGTAGCTGAGGCTGCTGGAAATGACTGGAGGTGACGGGGGAGGTTGCTAGGACACCGGCTCTCACTGGTGGTCTCCACTGTGGACAAGCAGCAGACAAGACCGGAGCCTGGTTATGGTCAGGCTCCCTAATCAGCGTTAGTCTCAGGACAGTGGACAGTCACACCGTTGCCCAGAAGCCCAGGGTTTATCTCTGACTACAACAGAGATTCCCACATCCTTCTGGCACTGAGACTTGGGGCTGGCAAAGCAGGGATTCCTCCTCCTTCCCATGGCCTAGTACTTCACAGATAAGCAGCCATGACTCCAGTCACTAGATCATACCTGGGGCTCTAATCACACTGTTCTCACAGGCTGTCCTGTAGACGCAGAGGTGTGCACCTTCTCCAAGAGGGGCCACAGAGAACAACCACCAGGGGCCTGGATTGGAGGCCTAATTGGCTCCTGGTCACCTGAAACTCAAGTGAATGGGTTCATGTAAAACTTAGCCACCAGGCCTGGGCTAGACAGTCCTGACCAGCAGCATGTCCCAGAAAGATGGAGGTCTAGGTGCACTGTCCAGGGCAGTGGCACCGGCCACATGTGTCCCCTAATCACTAAGACCTTGGGTCATGCTCTTGGCATGCTTCCTCATGCACAGAGGTGATGTGGTTTCAGGAACCTGATGCTCCCTGAGGGGGTCACCTTGTAAGGGCAGGGGAAGCTGTGGTAGAGTAGAGAGCAGGCCCCTCAGCTCCAAAAGCCTCGCCCAACTCACCAGCACACCGTGGGAATAGTTGAACCTCGGTGGAGAAGGCCAATCACGGCATACAGTGTTAGCTCCTGGGCTGGCTGCCACGGCATCCACAACTAAACTTCCCGCCAGTGCAACAATCTGATTTAAAGAAAATAGAGAGCCATCTTCACACACACACACACACACACACACACACACACACACACACACACACACACACACACACGCCCTAGGGGAATAAGAATCATCCATGCTGCTACCACCACCATTCCTTTTCAAAATGGACCTTCTTCCAGAGAGGGATGGAATCATAAACCAGGGTTCGAGAGGGGAGATGAGAGGTGATGTCTAGAAGATAGAGCAGCAGATGCTGGGCAGAAACAACAACAACAACCAAAATACCAAAATAAAACAAAACAAAAACGAGCAGAGGGGAACAAAGCACCATGCTCATGAGAAAGACAGTCCAATCGAGAATTCTCTCTGCCTTCCTGAAGACAATCGCATCATGTGTGCAAGGGTTTACCGTGTGCAGCCTTGCTCATTAGTAGCTTTTGATCCAGAATAACTAATTCCCTCTGCTGGGTAAGTAGAAAGGAAGACAGATTTTATTCATTACATTATTATTCTTGCAGATGACCCCCCACAGAGCAGGCATGTATGGAGAACAACTTTTGCTGTCTGGCCAGTTATTTTGTTTTTAATGTGCTGACTCCAGGCTTTCCCAGTCATGACTAAAAGCCTCTGGAGGGCCCAATGCATGAAGCCCTAGACTCAGAGCTATGCTGTACAAGTGACAGCCATGAGCCACACGAGGCTACTTAAGCGTTACATTTAAAGATAATTAGAATCAGTTAAAATAGAAACTTCTATCCCAAGTCACACTGGGCACCTGCAGAGGGCATGTCTGTCACTGTGGTACATTTCTTCCATACAGTGTCACTCCCAGAAAGAGGGTTCATGTAGCATAGCTAAACTAAGAAACTGCTTCTCTTTTAGCACCATGACTTGTACCCAAGGAACCAGAAGAAAGTTCACCCCGTTTCCAACCCTACAGAAACACGATCATTGTCACCGAACGTTCCAACCTATCACTCACATTGAAAAACGAAAGTGACACCTTCCCACACACCCAGCCTTGGTGTCCTTTTAGAGAGCTTCGAGTGTTCCCTCCCTGGGGCCCTGGTGATGTTCTCAGGACTTAGTCACAGTTCAGAGCAGCAACTAACTGTCTTTTGTGTCCCAAGACTTAGCTGTTGCCTGTGGGTGACAGAACACGGGGATCGATACTCAAGGTGGGTCCTGGCAATGCCTTGTTGCCAAAATGTATTAAATTTAGGGTAATTGCAGCTTGCCCCAGGGAGACTTGGTCTGCAGAAGGCAGTGTGATGAGAGTCACACGGTTAAGGGTGCAGGTGACGAAGATGCTAAGCTGCTCACACAGTTGTAGGAAAAGGAGCTTGGGGGCTGAAACCACCTGGGTAGAGTCTACACTGATGGGTTACCCTGATAATGGGTTGCTGTTCCCCTTCATTTTCCCAGCAATGACATTCCTTTAGGAAGCTGCTGCATTTGAGCTGTGAGTATGATGCTGCCACCATTAGAACCCATTATCCTCCTTAATAGGAGCCAGCTGCAGCATGCCCACACAGACTTCTAGAAGCTGCAGGACCAGAACGGAATCATTTAAGCTCTGCCTTAAGGACACAGGCGCTGCTGCCACACAATGGGTGGAAGCAGAAAGGAAGAGGGAGGACCCTTGTTCATTCCCATCGCGGCCTGGACCAGGGCCAGCTGCCTGTCCATATGATGCAGCAAGTCCTTCACAGTGTGTTGCCTTTCTGCAGAAGGGCAATTGTCCCTGAGGTTACATTAATGATGCTTCCTAATTGTTAGGTGTTTCCTGACAGGCTTGCTGTTAAGCACTTACTATGCCTGACACCATGAAACAGGGCAATGGCTCCCCATGAGGGGGGTCACTGGTATCCATGTCACAGCAATGTCAAAGCAAGGTGACATTGCAAACTCATGCTCATGCAGAGGTGGCTTGCAGTGAAGCCAGGTAACCGGACTACTGTTTCAGGCTTCTCTGAGTCTCCTGGCCAGTGTCCTATCAATTCCCGTGTTTCTCTGCCCATCCATACCCAGTCACTTTCTCAGTCTCCATGCTCTCCTGACGCAGTAGTGAAGGGCATGGGCTCCAAGATACAAACGCCGGCTCTTCTGTTACCTACCTGTGTGTCTATATAAAACCTTCCTGTCTATTCTATACGTAAGGTTGTTTTGCTACTTGGTACACACTGAGAGCTATCACAAATAAAGACCGGGGTCAGGTAGAGCTGTGTACCTCTTTAATTCCAACACTCGGGTGGGAGGCAGAGGCAGGAGAATCTTGGTGAGTTCCAGGCCAGGGTGGTTTACGTAGCAACTCCAAAACAGCCAGGACAGAACTACATAGAGAGACCCTGTCTCAAAAACAAAACAAAAATATTTTGTAAAGCTAGATTACATCACAAGCTGAGCTGCACCTAGAAACCATTAGCAGCACTAAGACGAGCACAGAGTGCAAAGCAAGGAAGAGGGTTGTGTTGTACGACCAGGGAATGCTGTTTGGACCAAAGCCAAAGAGGGCCTATGCAGCAGGATCCCTGTGATCCACGAGGGCAGGGAAGAAGCATTTGTTTTTAAGTCACACAAAATCTGTTGCCATGAGGTCCCCTCAAAAATCTATTCCCGGAGAAGCCAGGAGGACCCTGTTTTGGGTTGACAAGACACTGTGTTTCCCCAAGCTCAGGCCTCAAGCAATCCTCAGAGTTCTGCCTGCAGGAAGTCTCTCATTAAGAAGCTCTGAACAGAGTCTCTCTAGATGAGCAGGCTGTCTCTCTCTTTCCTGCTCTCCACATCCCCTTTCTGAGGGGGTTTCCCATGCAGAACGTGTGATAGGAATCTCATTCACATAACTAAGCTTTGGGAACAGAGTACAAGAACATTTGTGAGCCAAATCACAGGAGGTTGGGTTAAATTTAGATTGCAGAGAGCTGATGAATACTTTGGGCACAGGAGTTATGTATCACTCTTAAGGCATGAGCCTGGCTTTTGTCTGAGCTGTGAGAGGATGGTACCACATAGTGTGTGATGGGTGGGGCTGGGGGGCTAGCATCCCACGCTCTCATTGGCCAGCGTGCTCTAGATTAGGAGGTGAGAACCCCTCATAAGCAAGTGAGGTTGATCCTGTCAGGTCCCATGAAAAAGAGTCTGTACCATCTTGCAGCAAGTTCAGAGAGCTCAAATCTGTCTTACTCTACTTAAGACATTAGCTTAATGGCTGCAGGATGTCTTGGCCTTGGTGGTGAATGTCTCCTATCATCTAAATAACAATAGACTTTTGCCCAGGTGAGTTTACTCTCACTCTGAGGGCCTGGTGGTATGTGCATGTGCAGAGTACCTGAAGGGTGAAGGGAAGTAATGACTCTTTGCCCCTTATACACGATGATAAAAGTCTTCTGCCTTTTGTCCTCACTGTTGGTTGAATACATAAGATGATGGTATATGAATAAGCCAGAGGGCAGTTAGTACAGGCTGAATCTGCCCTCCTCACAGCTATCCTGTGTCTTTCTGGTTCTTAACTCTTTTAGCTAGCCCTTCCCTCATCCACACACCCAGACTCAGGTATGAACCTGGGGGTCGCTCGACTGGCTCTGATTGCAGCTCTGCAAAGACAGCTTCCAACAAGGCCCAAAGAAGCTCTCCAGAGGAAAGTCAGGTGGGGGTGGGGGGGCTGCAAAAAGCAACAACATCCTCCCCAAACACCTTCTTACTGGTCATCCTCCAGCTGTTAAGAGGTCAGAGGTGCCTCCATGGTGCTTTCAAACTGTGAAACATCTCTGAACTGATTGTCCCATCTCACCAGGAATGATCCATGAATAGGCTTTTAAAAACAGACCTTGAAGATGGGGGTTTCTGTCCTTCCAGATCCCGCTGCCCTCCAGCCCCAAATAAACACACAGACGCTATATTAATTATAAAACTGTTGGCCAGTGGCTAGGGCTTCTCATTTGGCTAGCTCTGTCTTAATTATTAACCCATTTCTATTCATCTAAATATTTCCACGTGGTCTTATCTTACTGAAGAAGGGTCCGAACCTGTTACTCCTTCTTTGGCTACCTGGAGACCCTGGCTGGGCCTCTTTCTGCATCCTCTCCCCAGACATCTGCTTGTCTGGAATTCCCACCTATACTTCTTGCCTGGCTATTGGTCAATCAGTGTTTTTGTTCATCAACCAATAAGAGAAACACATGTACAGAAGGACACACCCCCCATCAGACCTTGCGCATCAACTGTGGGATCTGCCCTCAGGGCAGTGTCCCCAACAATTCTAGTCTACTGTGGGCATCCCGGGAGCTCTGCCAAGGTCTTCTATTTTCTCAGGATGGGAAAGAGGGGGAGAGAGAAGACCTCGCCCACATCCACACCTCTACGTTCCAGACAGGGAGGACATGGCAGTCTCTCCTCTCTGACTGCCTTAGGTAATGTTACTTCAGAACTATGAAATACCCACAGCACCATAAGGTGCAAATGGATTCTGACGGCAGGCTGTACCTGCCCTTGGCTGTGCAAAGTCCAGAAGGAAACTGGAAATGGATGGAAGTCAAGGAAGGCTCATGGTTCTAGAGGTTTTGGGCCATGGTCACCTAGAACCATTGTGACGAGGCAAGTCATTACTGCAGAGCATATTGGGATAACATGGTGGCTCATTTCATGGTGGCCAAGAAGCAGAGAGTGAGGAGGGATCAGGGACATGGTATATCTGCCAATAAGTAACCCACTGCTTTCCAATAGCATCATATTATGTACCTATCAGTTGATCAATCCATTGATTAGGTCAGAGCCTTTATGATCCAGTAATGAGGTACAAGCTCCATCTCTGAACAATGTTCTGGGGATGAAGCTTTCAAGACATGTACTTTAGGGGAAATTTCATAGCTAAGCTTTCACGACAGTGGCAGAAAAAAATAATTGAGCCTACAGGACATGAGGCAATAATCCTGTACCTTAGAATCCCATGCCCCCTACTGCCATGATTGACTGTCACCGGCTCCTTGTAAGCTATAGGAAGAGCTGTATGCTTATATATGCATCTTGGAGGTGAGTGTCTGGGCTTAAAGAGGTTTGTAAATGCTACAAGCTAAAGCTAATTCTTTGGAGCCTTGCAGGAGCTCCTCTGTTGTGAAGGTTCCCAGAGAAGTCCTGCTGTGGGACAACTCAGCTCTTTGCAAATCCACTTGCTTATGGAAACACCAGAAATTCTGTAGAAAGTGCTGAACAAGAGCCTTCATGCAGAGGGGGGAGTTCTGGAAGGCAACAGGCAATCACCTGAGAGGAAGCCTCTCTCCAGCATCTATAATAGCCTGCCTGCCTTCTTTAGTTCTTTTCAGTTCTTCATTACCAGTTTCTCTTAGATTAAAAAAAAGAAAGAAAAGAAAGAAAAAAGCTATGGAAGGATAAACTGGAATCGGGAGGGGTGACCCTCACTGCTGTTCAGTCATTCAATACACTGCTTATATCACCCGGCCTTCTGTCTAATAAGAAAAGAAAACGAGGAGACCTAAAATAGCACCAGCTTATTCTGGAAGTGACTGGTGTAGAATAAGGCAGAAAAGGCCAATTGTCATAGGAAGACTCATTGATTTGCTTAGTGATTTACTCAGAGCACGCTTGCTTGTACTGTTTGGCATCACTTGCTACCTGGAACAGAACGACCTGGAGAAATGACAGAAACAATGGGCCTTTGCCCTTAACAACCTGCTGACAGCCTTGTAGGCCCTGTAAGATCGTGTTTGCTTGACTGCCCCACCTTGTGGTTTAGAGTAGTAATGAAGAGAATAAACCCTACCGGGGATGGAAGGCTTCAGGAATAGTGCTGGCTCCCTCTACAGGTAAAATCTCTCCTCGGTGATTATTCCAGCAAAACTCCTGGGACATGGCCACATGGGGGAACCCTTGGTAACCAAAGGAAGCAGACTCAGGAGCTGGGCCGTGGGGAGGTTCTTGTCCTTCTAAGGAGAAGGGGCAATCGGTTCAGTGCCGCCCTTGGAGAAGGGTCACAGTGAACCCTGCACACTCGGGCATCATCTCACAGCCTGAGATCACCACAGTTGTCTGCCCCTGTGCATTTTTGTCCTTTCTATGTGATGATAAGGGGACATAGAACACATTTACTTTCTCCCCAACCATCAGAGCAGGAAAAAGGTAGGCGCTACCCTTGGAGCGTCATTTTAAGGGGCTCTGAGTGAGTTCCTGCCCTACACATATTTTTAACAGAATTAAAGCCTCCATCACACACCCAGAGAGTTGTACTTTCCCTTCATGGTCTCAGTCCTCCTAGCCTGGAGGCGATTCATCTGCCTTCCACCCTAAGGAGAAGACTGCTTTGTCCCACACACAGAGTTCTGATTCAAAAGGATCTGACAGTTGACCAGTGCAATCTGAGAGCCACAGTTCTGGCCCTGGATGAGGCAGAGCCTGGGAACAGGCAGTGTGTGAGCATGGTCACATATGTGTGCCTGTTGTGCTTGTTCTCAAACTCAGTGTCACATTATAATAACCTGGGCAGTCGTCTGTGTATACCCCTTTAACCGCAGCGCGAAGTCCAGGGGTGAGTCCCTTGTCGCTGCTTTGTGGAGATCTGGTGGGCAGCCGGGTCCAGATGTAGATTAAAGAGGCACTCACTTCCACTGAGAAGATGCTCCCACAAGATCCAGCCAGGCAAGCCTGTAGGGCATTTTTTCTTAATTGACATGGGAGGGCCCAGTCCATTGTGGATGATACCAGAATGAACAGGTGGCCCTGGGTGCTGTAGGAAAGCAGGCTGATCCAGCCACGGTGGGCAAGCCAGTAAGCAGTACCATTGCCAATTACCTCCTGCCTCCAGATTCCTGCTCGGTTTGAGAGCCTGCCCTGGCTTCCTTCAGTGGTGGATTACAAAGTGCAAGTTTAAGGCAAATAAGCCTAATTTCCTCCCTAAATTGCTTTGGTCATGGTTCTAATCACTACAATGGAAACCCCGATTAAGATGCTCTCCTTCTTGGAACGTTCCAATTTCTAATGGCCACTTAGGGAAAGCCACTGGAAAGGATCTGGTATAGTGTTGCCACTGTGGGTATTTCTATAGCTGGATGGCTGGAGTGAGGCTGCTTGCCTGGCCTTGCAGCAGGGGTCAGGGACAGGAAAGTCACATGGCTGAAGAGGTGTGTCCTAAACCAGGTCCCAAGAACCTCGCCCTTGGCATGGTTCACCTGGCCTGGTGGCCTCAGCCTGTCACCTGTTCCAACCCCCTGGTGGTATAGGGACAGACAGTTCTCTGGTTCTCATTCTCCCTCACAGTTCACAGCCGAAGCTTCCCCCTTGGGGTGCTCTCCCAGCCCTGTCCGAGAGGGTGGCTTGCTACCTCTGGTGCTAGACCCCCAGGGTGTTTACCCCTCAATCTCTCAGGCGTCCAATCACTTTTTCTCAAGTCCTACCCAGTTGTCGTTTGACCTTATTCTCCTACATCAGTGTCCTGCCTGGCATAATGATCTGTCTGTCTGTCTGTCTGCTCTCGCTCAGACAGAGTGTACCCTGTCAAAGCAAGCAGTAGTGTCCTCATCTCTTCTCTTGCAGCTCCTTCAGTGGGCATGGCCATTTCTCTCTGGTCAATGGCCATTCCTCAGTGGGTTCCTGTTTGCAGACACACACAGGTTCTTCAGTGTCAGGAAGCATCCTATCCTGACACCTGCTTCTCTTTTCCCCGGGAGATGGTGCATTTTTCCAGGGAGATGCTGCAAGACTCTGCTCGGTATCTCAAGTACCGCTCCGAACAAAGGCTGGATGAGACTCATGTACCTATGTGGGCTTGTCTTTCCACGCGTGTGAGAATGGAAGGGGCCAAGGGCTGGAGTGTCTCACAGGTAATAACTATCTGCAAATTGCCTGTTACTTGTTGCTCAGTTGCAGGGACCCAAATATGAAGGTGTGATCCTGAGGGAGGGACCTACATCTCTGAATTTACACAGAGAGCTTCATAAGGGGGTCTGGCTTGATATGAGAACTCTTTCAGGTTTGTGAATTTAGTTTGCAAGTACTTAAAAAGGCACAATGTGGACCACATTTTGGTGCGCACTCATCACCTAATAGTTTTCAAAGTATAGGTAAAACATAACGCGGAGAAAATCCTACTAATGGCACTATCTGCGTGAGTAACTGGTATCAGGGCTGTCCCAGGCCATCTCCTCCTGTAAGGAGACATGGTTAGCGCTGCTCTGACCTGTCCATGAGAACAGCTGTGCTCCCAAGGGTCACCACAGAAAAAGCGGCTACAGCTGCACAAAGCTCTGAAACAGGTGGCTGCTACTGGCCCTGGCCTCCGCTTCCCTTCTGCCTGGCCCGTCCTCCATTCCCCCCAGGAGCTGCCCTGTATATTGACTTTTAAGGTCCTCACCCATACTAATGCTATTTCCTCTTCTGGTCCCACCCCTCCTTCCCCCAGCTGAGAGGAAAGCGCTCAGATTTCCCGTGGGACCTTGCATATCTACGTTTGTTTGACGGGCGAGGAAAGAAAGGTTGGGCTTTATTATCTGAGCCATGACCTTTAGGGGTGTAGCTAGCTCCATCTGTCAGTCCTCAAGTCTCACGAGGGCAAGCAAGCGCTCTTGCCAACCCAGCAGGCTATGTGGCAGGGGCAGCAGAAATAGGGCATCTGAATGACTGCGCTCTCTCTTTGTCCTTCTACTGACACAGAATACCCTTCTTTTAAACTTGAAATGCGAACTCACTGGGGAATTTGGACCTTAGTAGTCCCAACAAAAGGAGAAGACAGCGCCCCCAAGAGGAGATCGTTGCTGACAGAAGCAACCGGAACACGGGGAAATGCAGACTTGAGCTTCACCTGGGCCCAGCTCTGATCCTAAGTTTCTAATCACAGGGTCCTTAGCGGGCAGCCGTCTCTGGATCCAGCAAACATTGGGGACAGGGGAGGCTGAGAAGGGACCCAGAGACCCAGGACAGCCTCACATTTTACAGAGGAGAAATTCCAAGTGCATGAGAGTGGAGTGAATGAAAAGTCTGGGCTTGGATGATTTCTCAGCTGATGTCTTTGTCGAGCATGAGCAATCGCAGCAGGCAATAGCGACATCTGCTGTTCAGAACTGCTTCAAACCAGGCAAGGAGAAAGCAGGAACTCCAGCTCAACTCCGCACCTCCCAGTGCGTTCCCGGTTATCTTCCTGGGTTATATTGGGGGACTTTATTTTTTAATAGAAAACAAGCACATAAGACACTTCCTTAGCTACTCACATATGCTGGTTAGTAGTAACCACAGCATTCCTGGACCAGATGATACAGATTAGAGGGACCTTAGGCACAGAGACAGGACTTAAACATTGTGAGAGTAACAGATACTGCCAAACCTGTGCCAGCAACGGCCGTTAACCGCTCCTTCAAATTTTACTTTTTCCTTCGGTAAGCTAATATTGGGCTCCAGGGATGTCCTACTCCTTGTTTAAGAGCTGTTGCGCCCTTCCCTTTTGCTCCAGATGCCTGGAGTGAAGAGCTACCCTCTGCTTTGAACGCTTTGACTCCAGTACCTGCAGCTTCACACAGCCAGCCTGCCCGCCCGTACCAGGCATCACAAGCCCCTGTGCGCTGTAAGTGATTCTGCAGTACCTTGCCCCGGCCAGAGGGGAAGCATTCCTCTGAGTGGCCCCAAAGAAGACTGGTGATTAATTCAAATAGATCCCTCCATTTGCATGAAAACCAGGCTGTGACAGGAACCAACACCGTTGATAATTCATTTCTAACTATCCACTGGGGCTCTTAAGCTCACTTTTGGAATTCCCTGGGAAATACCTCCTAGTCATTGCAATGTTGGGTGGATGAAAGGCTTCTATGGAGTGCATGCTGATGTGGTAGCACAAGAGAAGACTGTGGCAGCTGAGGGGCTGGGGAGGTGGCTCACTGGTTAAGAACACTAACCTCTCTCCCAAAGGACCTGGGTTCAACTCTTAGTACTTACATGGTGGCTCACCACTGTCTATAACTCCACATCCAGGGGATCTGACACCCTCTTCTGTGTTTCACGGGTACCAGACACACACAGACATACACGTAGCAAAATACATATACACACAAAATAACAAAACTGTGCGTGTTTTCAAAGAAGGCAACCTAAGCGGTTCAGAGAGCAGCCAAAACATACATGATGGGGGCAGGGTCTTCCGAGGGGGCAGGGGGTGGCGGGAGAAGAGATGAGTAGAGGCGGAAAGCTGAGGCTGAAGACAGACAGAAGAATAAGAAGCAACAGAGAAGACAACCACGGGACTCAGTTGTTGAGGGAATTCTCAAATCCTAGCTTTCAGTGCCCTCAGGTACTCTGGCCTAAGGACTATGCCACTAGCTACAGGGGAGCCGGAACACTTATGGCTGTAGGGCTCAGTGCCAGCACCCAAGCTTGTTCTGGAGCTGTAGAGTTCTAGCAGGTACCACCTCTGCTGATTGCTGCTTCTGCTCATTGCAACAGCCACCGAGGGCTGAGGTCACCGGAGCTGTATCTCTGGCTTCCAGGACATGAAGCAATAGGGTGTTAGCTCCCAGCATTTGGAGTTATAATTCTCTGGATCTTGCCAGGTTGGTTCATAGGACTCAGGCATTCACGGTCCTGGGGTAGCCAGCGTTGGAAGAACTTTTCATCTCCTACCCATGGCTTCTATCTGGAATGAGCAAAAGGAACCCAGCCAGCTCCTAGTAACTAGTTTTAGGAGACCATTAACGCGGTTAAATAAGGATCAGGATAAACAAATAGGCCGAATAGATGTTTATTCAGGGAGAAATAACTTACAACCTAGACAGATGAACACCAGGAAATTCAACTCGATCCTCTCCTATCTGAGTCATGCCAGAAAGAGCCTTTCCTGGCCCCCTCCGACCTCCTTCCACAGGTCACTCCGCCCATGGCTCCACCCCCAATGGGCGTGGTCAGTGCCACAGATGGACTATCTCACTACAGACCATAATGCAGCTGAAGTACTACACACAATGGTACTAACTTGATTGTTCCTATGCTATGATGGCGTCAGATCCTCAATAAACATCTGCTATGCCTGAGTTTACAACACATGTGTGTACTGAATTATGTTTTCCTAGAAGTTAAAGTCCTGAGTCCTAGTACCTTTAACTGTGGTGCTACTAGGAAATACGGCCTTTGCAAGTCACTAAGTCAATATTCTGTCATTTGTGGGCTCTATGGAAGGGGGCAACTGGAACTCACAGACAGGTGGCAGCAGAGAACACCACACAGACATGGAGACAGGGGCTGGGACAATGCATCAATAACCTGAACATTGGGAATCAATCTACCTCAAGACCCAGCTATATCAATCTTGGGCATATACCCAAAGGATGCTCAACCATACCACAAGGACACTTGCTCAACTAAGTTCAAAGCGGTGTTATTCATAATAGCTAGAACCTGGAAACAACCTAGATGCCCCTCAACCGAAGAATGGATGAGGAAAATGTGGTACATTTACACAATGGAGTATTATGTAGCTGTAAAAAAAAAAAAAAAAAGCAATGACATCATGAAATTTGCAGGTAAATAAATGGAACTAGAAAAAAAAATCATCCTGAGGGAGGTAACCCAGACCCGGAAAGACAAACATGGTAAGTAGTCACTTATAAAGGGATATTAGCTATAAAGTAGGAAAACCATGCTGCAGTTCACAGACTCAGAGAGGCAGGGTAACAAGGAGGGCTGTGTGTGTGCGTGGGCATGGATTTCCCTGGGAAGGGGAAATAGAAGAGATCTCCTGGGTAAACTGGGGTCAGGGGAGAGGGAACATGAGGAATTGGTTGGGTAGGTTTGAGGGTGGGGGCCGGTTAAGGAAAGAGATGTCGTGATAGGGTGGGGACATTTTGGGGTCAGGGAGAAACCTGGTGCCAGGGAAACTCTAAGGAATCCATAAGGATGACCCCAGCGAAGACTCCTAGCAATAGTGGAGAGGGTGCCTAAAATGGCCTACCCCTGTAATCAGATAACCTTAGTTCTCATCAGAGATCCTTCATCCAGTTGATGGGAACAGATGCAGAGATCTACAACCAAGCGCTGGTCTAAGCTCCTGCAATCCTGTTGAAGAGAGGGAGGAAGGATTGTACATGCTGGGCGGGGTGGGGTGGGGGTGTCAAGGTCATGACTGGGGAACTCACAGAAACAACTAACCTGGGCTCATAGGAGCTCACAGACTGACCACCAGCTGGAGAGCCTCTATGGGACAGACCTAGGCCTTCTAATATGTGTGACAGTTGTGTAGCTTGGTCTATTTGTTGGGCTCCTAGCGGTGGGATCAGGGCCTATCCCTAAGGCTTGGGTTTGCTTTTGGGAACCTCTTCCTCATACTGGGTTGCCACACCCAGCTGCCTCAATACAAGGAGAGAAGCTTAGTTCTACTTCAACTTGATACCTCTTGCTTTGTTGACAGCATGAAAGGCCTGCCCCTTTCTGAACAGAAACAGACAGGGAGTGGGTGGGGGTGCAGGGAGGATGCAGGGGGGAGGGAGGGAAAACTCGGATGGGATGTGAAATAAATGAAAAACTTTAATTAATAAAACAATAAACCGCCTGACAGACAATGCTGAAGATTAGCGGTCAACTTCTAGAAGTAAGGAATCAGACTTAGAGTTGGTTCTTTCTCAGGGAGAAACCAGCCCTGAATGCACCATGGTTTCAGACTTCTAAGATACCCAGAGACAAACTCCCACCGTTCTACAATCCTCAGGGTCATGGCAGCCCTGTGGCACGTACAGACACTGATACGGTTTCTAGAGTCTGCTAACGCCATACCCGCTGCTGGACAGAAGCATTTATTATTGAACCAAAGAACACAAGAACGCTCTCTTCCAGTTACCAGCTATGTGACTTCAAAGATCAAAGATGTCCAGCTGCCTTTCTACAAAACAAAGCCTGCAGCCTGCTTGTCCTTGGTATGCCCTTCAAGCTACTGCCCATGAACACAGCTTAGACTCAGAGAGGGTGATGAGCAGACAGACAGACAGACCACCACAAGGAGAACAGTAATGTTTGCCTTCATCTGACCCAAGCATGGAGAGATTGGCCAGCCCTGGGGTGGTCAAGACCATGAATTCTCAAACACTCTGCTCTATGCCTTGTAGGAGAAACTTCGGCCAGCCTACCCACAATCGCCCTGCCTGTGCCCAGGCCAGCCTTCATGCACATGTGTGGCAGGAACTTCCTCCCTGAGCCAAGCTGCCTCTGTGCTCAGAGACTGCTGACAGAGAGACACCAATTGGGAAAGGACAACACAAAAGATTCAGCAGTCTGAGCCCATAGGACCTTGGGAGGGGTTATAAAGGCAGGTCTAACGTCCGTAATAAATAAGTCTGCAGCATGCTCTGCTACTCACTGTCTTCTTACCCCCTCCCCCAAGGGATGTCGGAGCAGGGTATCCTGAAACAATGCCTTGGGGTGGGGTGGAGGAGCTGTTGAGGGTGCTGACTTCTCAGAGCACATTGCAAGCTTGCTGGTTCAGAAACATGAAGGCCAGGGTTGAGCACAGATGTTTTTTTATCAAGTTTTCCAATGTGTATTGTTTAAGTTTGAAAATCACTGTCCTGACAGCTTTTGCTATGATGGTCTAATATTAAAACAGGCTGTGTGCTTTCAACCAGGCAAGTGTTGCCTGCCTATAATCCCAACATCCAAGGGACCGGGGCAAGTAGTCTTGAGAGATCAAGGAAAACAGATTACATAATGAGTGCCAGGTCTGGACTACTTAGCAAGACCCTGTCTCAACAAAGAAAAACTGAGCCAGCTATAGTGGCCCACACCTTTAACCCCTGGACTTGGGAGACAGAGGCAGGTGTGAATTTGAGGCTGTCTGGTGTTCAAAGTGAGTTCTAGGTCAGCCAGGATTGCACAGTGAGACCTTCCCCCCTGATGGGAGATGCCATCATGTTTCTCATACTGGTTAATAATAAAGCACTGTTGGCCAATAGGAAAGGAAGATAGGAGGGACTAGGAGACAAGGAGGAAAGAGGAAGTAGTAAGGAGGAGCCAAGATGGAGAGTCAGGAGAAAGCAGTATGTCGCCGGCTCCCCGGTAAGAGAAATACATAGATCAGCAGAAATGGGTTAATAATTAAGACAGAGCTAGCCGATTAGAAACTAGCACCTGGCCAACAGCATAATATCAAATACAGAATCTCTGTGTTTTATTTGGGGTTGGCGGCGCGGCGGCGGGACAAGACCGGCGGCGGCGGGCGGAAAAGCCATATTCCTTACACCCCCCCAAAAAAAAACTCAAAAAAAAAAACAGAGAGAGAGAGAGAGAGAGAGAGAGAGAGAGAGAGAGAGAGAGAGGAGAAGAAATGAAAGAAGGAAGAGAAAGGAAGGAAGGAAAAATAAAATCCAAGAATTTCACTCATGCATATGAAACTTCACTGCTTCTACTACCAGACCATGTGCAGGTACCCAGTGAATCAAGGACAAGTAGCTGATCAGTTATACACAGTGATGTAACTTGTAGTGACTCATTACATTGTATCTATTTGTTGTGCTTGAATTATGTAT
Organism: Phodopus roborovskii; assembly: GCF_943737965.1. NCBI lineage: Eukaryota > Metazoa > Chordata > Mammalia > Rodentia > Cricetidae > Phodopus > Phodopus roborovskii. The sequence continues at coordinate 2,114,174 of NW_026125575.1, forward strand.
AACAGCATCTGTTATTATAACTAAGTCAATGTTGTCAGTGCTTTTTTAAAAACACAACAAAAACCTTAGGGCACTAAGTAAGTCACCTCCAGGAAAGCAGTGGGACCCTAATGGAAAGAATAGGGCCACTCCAAGTCTCCCTTAACTCAGTGATAGCCCCTGCCCACAAAGAAATGGCCCCCACCATCATGGACCTTCTCAATGCCTGCCTACCGGGAGGTGACTCCTAAGGATGCTGGCTGTCTTCCTAGAGACCCATCAGCTTCAAGAAAAACTGGATCACAAGGCATCTCAGATACAACACACCTAGTCTTCTGTGACCTCATTAGTCCTGGCAGGACACAGCCTTATACCACAAATGTAAGTCTTGTGGCAGCTGAGAAGGTATTCTAAGAGTGACCAGCTATGGAGGAGGCAATGTTGGCTACCATATGCTGTAGATAGCCCGGACTAGCTCATGAGAGACAACAAACACATTTGAGAACTTCACAAGACAGTTACTAAAACATAAATATGTAAACTTAATAATTCAGCTTATTAAAAACAGATGTAATTGAGCTGGGCGGTGGGTGGTGGCACAGGCCTTTAATCCCAGCACTGGGGAGGTGGAGACAGATGGATCTCTGAGTTCAAGGCCAGCCTGGTCTACAAAGTGAGTTCCAGGACAGCCAGGGATACACAAAGAAACCCTGTCCTGCAAAAAACAAAACAAAACAAAACAAAAAAAACAACCAACCAAACAAACAAACAAAAACAGACAAAGGAACAAAAGAGGTAACTAGTACTCCAAATGCATCCTCAGTTACCTCCACTGTGTTTTACTACTTCATGGATTTTTGAAGTTGCTTAACTCTCTTCTCCATATATAGAACGCAAATCTTATGTCATATAATGCTGTCTGCTGGAAGGCCCTTTTTGGTGCTGTGTTCTTTACTTTTTTCCTGTTATGTGGAGTAACAGATAGTTTATTCCAGAGTCAAATTTGAGTGGCCATGACCCATGAACACAGACTTATGTTATCTCAAATTGCATATTCCAGTGCTGGAGCAGGTTCATGGTTTTATGGAACAAAGAAAGTTATGAACCAAAGCAAGTTTAAAATACATTAGTGGGTTCACCAGATGCACTTTCAGGGAGACAGGGGAATCTCTTCTATGTGCCCACGATACTATCTGATAACTTTCTTAGCTTTGAGGTTGGGGAGGGGAAGCTAGTGGTCTGCTAAGTTAATAGATTCTAAGAGATTTTTAATCTATAAGTCACAAGATGATAGTTCTGACTCAGAGATGAGCAAGAAATGCCTGTTGCAAAGGGTTAGAACAAGAGTATTGTCCAGCCCACCTCTTTTTGTAAAATACAAACATTGTTTAATTTTTTAAATTCCAGCTAATTGTACTAAATCAAGAAACACCAGTACTTAAGCTATGAAACATCATGAGCATTGTTACTATAAATTGATTTTTTTTTTGTATAATCTGGATAAGAAGAGTTAACCCAGAGTTTTGATTTTCTTGAGCTAGAGTAAAAGACAATGAAGTTCCTTGTGATCCAGGAATGGGGTACATTTTGGGTAGGTTCCCTATGAGGCTATTGCACACGATCAGGGTGTTCCTCTGACGCTTCCACTCTTCTGAGTGGGAGGGAACAAGCTCATCTTGTCCAGTGCCATCATCAACAGACGCTGATAAGCTTTCTAAGCTAAAGGCCTGGCCAGGCCACAGGGGAAGCAGCAGGAAAATACAGACATATTTATTTCAGGAGGAATTTCAAGAGACAAAGTCAAAACAAACAATGCAGAGCCCTAAATGCCTCCAAACTTCCAAAGTCCAGCAACCTTTAGAGATCTGAAAGTAAACAAAGAACCAAACCAAACTAAATGCCTAGACCAAAATGCTTCTATTGCCAACAAACAAGCCAGATGCCTTAAATTAAACACTTTGAAAGCAGACTGAAGGGTATCTATCAAAGTAGGTTCCTCATTAATCAGCTCAGGAAAAGACAGGTGTGCATGCCCAGAAAGAACACCCAGGCCTGAGGAAATAACACCAGATGGTCGGACTCAAGGATTTGTGCAAGTACATGGCTCCAAATCAATTGATTCCTCTGGCGAAAAGTGGATCGTTCTGGGAGTCCCAGGTTGTGGTGTCATAATCGTCAACATATATACATACACAAAAACCTACAATGCTCATCTTAGAGGGGATAAAAGGTAGTTTACTCTGCAGCCATTTTGAGTGACCATGTTCCTGAAACAGATTAAGGTTGCCTTAAGATTCCATGTTCTACTTTTATAGCTCAAGGTGGTCCACAAGTACAGACATTCAAGAGTTAGAAACAGCACCAGGAGCAGCTGTGGATCAGGGTTTTTTCCCTTTTACTCTTTTCTTTTTTTCTTTTTTTAGCTACTATTAAACATCTGAGAGTAAACTTATTTTCGATGGACAAATGCATCTGAGATTTAGACTCTAATATGTGGACCCTACAGTCTAGAAGTGATGTTGATTTAAAACCTGGACTAGACAGTAGGCATCACTAGTCCCAAAGATGCAAGGAGAAAGACCACAGACCGAAATAATCATGGCCAACTTCATTAAAGCAAGCAATTAATTAAACCAAGCTTTCTTTAGTCATGCACATGGGCTGCCTCCCCCTAAGGTGGGGTTCAAGAGGTCAGCATGGCACATGGTCAGTATAAGGGTTTCCAAATGGGGGCAAATAGGTGGGATTACAGAAGCAGACCATAATACAGTGGTCATAACAGGGTAGCATAACAGCAGGTGAAGACTTTAGTAAGTTTCTGACACAATGGTAGGGTTGCAAGCAGGCCATTGCAACTTTTAGAAACAAAGACATGATTGCTATTTCCTGGAACAGGCAGTGCAGAACCATTTGTAGTTAAGGTTGCAGGAGAGGCATAGCCCAATCCTTGAGAAACAGAGATCTAATCATAAATAGGAATGGACCTAGTTTGTCTCTACTGTAGGATGGCTTTCAAGCCTAAAGTGGAGGCAGGCTGGTTTATTGGTTTATGACCTGTGACCTTCCTGTTGCTGTCGCGACTTAAAACCACTTAAACAGAGCTTCCAGATATGGAGACCAGAAGTCCAAAAGTGGATCTCATGAAGCTAAAATTGAGGTGCCTGCATGATTGTACCCATTTTGGGAAACCCTAAAGCAAAGCATCTTCTTACCTTTGTCCCTTCCACGCCTCTTCTCTAGGCCCTCCAATCAGTAGCATCAGCACCTGTTAATGGGATCTCAGTCTCCTGCACTGGGTCTGCCTGCATTGTCCTGGATAATCAATCACCTTCAGGTCAGCTGACTGGGTACCACAATTTACAGTTGGAGGGAACCTCCCTACAAAGGCTCCAGGGAACTGGAAGGGTGGACTAAATTGACTGTGTAGCCTCTTCAATCACCTTAGTGTTCCCTAGCATGTCCATCGCCCTCCGTGTGGTCATTGTAAGGCAACTGTCATGTGTAAAAGCTTTGAAGTACATATTGGGGGTGGGCTCTTTGAGAAGCTGTGTGTTGGAATTAGGGCCCCTGGTTTCATGAGGAATAACTTCATTCTGGTGTGGTGGACGCCAGGTGGCACTCCTTATCCAATAGACACAAGGTGGTCACAATCAGTACAAGCTACAGAGGCAGGGTGGTGGGTGATTGATGGGGGCGAAGGGGGAAGGGGGACAGGAAATCAATGATAGACAACTAAGATGCAGTTTGAGCTATCTAGGGATAGAAGATATGTAAGTTTCAGGCATAAACCTAAATCTGGTCATTTATCAACTGGTTAATATTTACTTTTACTTACAATTGTGCTCCAGACAATTGTGGATGCCATTACTGGCACATTAGAGACCAGCCTGGTCTAACAGAGCAAGTTCCAGGACAGGTTCCAAAACTACACAGGGAAATCCTGTCTTAAATACAAAACAAACAAACAAACAAAACAACATCTACGGAGTGTGAAAAGCTCAAGATTTTTGTTTTTGAAATTTGCAAGTTTTCAGTACATTATGAGGACGATTGTTTTAGAGACTACTTCTCTAAGAAAAGACTACCCAGGAAGACAGCAGCCACCCACCTGCTGCCAAGAAGTGAGCCGCTTAGTGCAAACCTCTCTGGGCCCTATAGTTTGTCTGTCACCATCAGGGCACACAGATGAGCCTACGTCATTAACAGGCCAGCTGAGTTCAGTTATTAACTCCACTTAGAATAGTTAAAAGTTGTCTTTACTAATATTTGCCTCTATATGAAAACAGGAAGATATTTTTTTCTAAAATCAACTGCTGCCTGAAATAGATGGCGGTATTTAACAACTTAAATGGATATGAGTTGCCCTTGCATAATTATTAAAGCTAGGGTAGATAAGAATGACAAACAAATTATTTTTAAATGGCATTGCTTAAGCTTATATTAGATGAAAGTGATCTTTAAACACAGCCCTTGTTTAGAGAGATGAATCATTCCCTGGAAACTGTAATAGCTGTAACAGTTCACAAACTGTTACAAAGATCAGAGCTGTTTCTTGATATTATGTTACAACGTGTTTTGATATCCTATGAAACACAGTCGACCTAAATGTATCATCATCTCTCACAGATTTTTAAGAGCCAAAGGCTTGAGTGCAAATTTAGCAAATGCTGTTCATTTATTTATTTTTATTACATATACAACGGTCTGTCTGCTTATACACCTGCAGGCCAGAAGAGGGCACCAGACCTCATTTTTAGATGATTGTGAGCCACCCTTTGGTTGCTGGGAATTGTACTCAGGACCTGTGGAAGAGCAGCCAGTGCTCTTAACCTCTGAGCCATCTTTCCAGCACCCTTTAAGAATGTCATTTGCTTCTGTTTTCTGCCTGAGTCAGGAAGCAGCCACTTTAACTTTTCTTCCCTGCTTAACAAAGGATCTGTATGAAAACAGCTGCTTGACTGTGGTTTGCACCTAATCTGGGGTCTGGGAGTCCCCTTCTGTTTCAATACCTCTTTTTATTAGTGACGGTTGCATGGGTCAGAGCAAAATCAACTCAAGTGATGGAGATACGTTTGTAGGGCTGCCAAAACAAAATGCCACAGACTCGGTGGAATAAGCAACACACGTTTGTTTCATACAATGTGGATGCCATAAGTGCGCAGGGAAGGGTGTCTTTCATTTGCTGGTAGATGGCTGCCTTCATGTCCCCCATGACATCCTTTCTCTATGTCTGTGCCCGGCTTTCCTCTTCTCCCAAGGGAAAGTCATACTGTATCAGGGCCCATTCTACTGTCTTCACTGGAAGTTACCCTCCCGATACAGTAGCCTACTGAGGTACTCCTGGTGCTTGGCTTATGAATACAGGGAGATACAAATAACCCCATGAGGAAAGTTGTCTAAAGAAAGGTGTTACTATGTAATGCACCCTCTGAAAACAGAGTCAACTTGCCTGTACTTCCCAGGAGACCTGAGCCTGCTGAGCGGAGCATGAGGAAGGAAGTGGAGGCTGAAGAATGAGAGGAAGACGAGGGCAGATCACGGAACTTGTGTAAACTTTTAAAGATGACACCTAGACAGGGGACACTTCCAAAATCCTGGAGGGTCAGAGATTGGCTGGATGTGGGCTGGCTAATGAGGCGTTGACCAGCTACACCAGAAGGGACCTGCTAAGTGACCTGGAGCTAAATCGGTGAGGTCTGAGTGTGGTAGTTTGAAAGAAAATGGCCCCAGGGGCCCATATATTTGAAGGCCCAGTCTGTAGTTGGTGGAACTGCCTGGGAAGGATTTAGAGATGTGGCCTCATTGGAGGAGATGCATCATGGGGTTGGACTTAGAGTTTTTTTAAAGCCTCTCTCTTTCAGCCTCTAGCTTGAAGATCGATCATGATGTGAACTCTTTTTTAGTCATTCCTATGTTCCACTATCATGGACACTAGCCATCTGAAACAATATGCCAATTTAAATACTTTCTTATATAAGGTGTCTCGGTTATGGTCTTTTTAAATTGCTCTCCATCTGAACAATTGCTCTGAGTCAGTGTCTCTCTCTGAACCTGGAACTCGCCAATTTGGCTGGGCTGTCTGGCCAGTGAGCCCCTGAGACCCTCCTGTTTCCACCTCCCTAGGACTAGACTACAGGTATGACAGGGCTGCATGCTGGCTTTACACAGGTCCTGGGTATGGAACTTAGGTATGCACCGTTGTGTAGCAAGCACTTTGCCAACAAAACCATGTCCCCAGCTACATTATAAAAAATGAGGTTGCAGCTTGACTTCCCTACCCCCTCTTGTTGACCTCATGGGTAGAGTTCCTTCCCGATACCGCATATTTGCAAGCTGCGAATCTCCAGAGATGTACTGATATCTAGAGTATATTTATAAGGAGAATCACAAGGATTAGCAATAACTTCCCACTTCCATAATGTTTCTCTTGCATCACTGAAACCTCTTTTAGATTTAAATCTACAAAAGGAAGTACGTTGTTAATGAAAACACAACCCAAGGATTTGTATCCTACGAAGTATTAAGGACAAGTATAGTTGCTCAGTAGTGCACTGGCCAAAGGTGTCTTTTTTGTTAATTGTAAAAGTATATATTATTGCAATAATTTTCAAAAAGATAGTAGTATATTTGTCATGGTTGTTGTTTCGGCTTGCTAGGAATCAAATCTTGGGCACCATGCATGCTAGGCAAGCACTTTACAATAGAGCCCCAGCCCCAGCCCCAGCCCAGATGTCTTGTTTTAACAAAGTTATTGTATTGTAACAGAAGAAAATGTAGTTTTGTAGCAGTTTGAATGCAATTGGCTGGCCCCATAATATCATAGGGACTGGCACTATTAAAAGGTATGGCTTTGTTGGAGTAGGTCTTATTGGAAGAGGTATGTCACTGTCCAGGCAGGCTTTGAGGTCTCACATATGCTCAAGCTACACCTAGTGAGTCAGCCTACTTCCTGTTGCCTGTGATATGTAGAACTCCCAATTACTGTCCAGGACCATGTCTTCTTGCACACTGACATGTTCTACCATGATGATGATGGACTGAGCCTCTGTATGTCATCCCAATTAAGTGTTTTTCTTTTGTAAGAGTTGTTGTGGTCATGGTGTTTCTTCACTGCAATAAAAACCCAAACTAAGACAAGTTGGTACCAGGAGTGGGGTAATAGTGAGAGGTTGGCTCACATTTTTGTTTGGAAGAATTTGGACTTTGGTACTTTGGGTTAGGAAAGCAGTGGAATTCTTTAAGCACTGCTTAATGGGCCACACTTATAGGATCATGGAAGTTACTGGTGCTGAGTGTGATTTGATGAACTGTGGAGGCCTTGCTCAAGAGGTTACAGGGGAGAAGAATATTAATATGTAGCTAGAGAGCATTCTTGTGATATTCTGGTGAAGGATATGGCTGCTCTTTGCCCTTGTCTGAAGAGTGTGTCTGAGGCCATAGTGAAGATCTTTGGATTAGTTCCCTTGGCAGAGGAAATCTCAAAAGAGCAGACTATAGACTCTGTCTTGTGGTAATTAGTGTTAACTCTAATAAAGATTTATAATGAAGAGGAGAATATAAAATTTGAAGAGTGAGAGAAGAGACACCAGGAAATGGAATAGAGCAAGGAGATAAACACATTAAGAAATGGAATAAAGAGAGTGGTGGACGCAGGGCAAGTGTGGTGATGTTTTTGTTTATAATCTGACAAATAAAGCTGCCCGGAGAACAGAGACGCAAAACAGCCAGCCCCTAGAGTCCTCACCTCTACCAATGGTCAGACCAAAGGGGCAGTGCACCGAATCTCAGATGGTACTGCTCTCCATCAAACCTTGGACTCACCAGCTTCTCCTACTTTATATTCCTTTCTAGTGCTGGGATGAAAGGTGTAGGATCCCAAGTGCTGAGATCACCTTTGTATGACCTCTATTTCTCTTTTAGACAGGATCAATTTCCTGTAACTCAGGGTGGCCTTGAACTAACAGAGATCCAACTGCCTGTCTCCCGAGTGCTGGTACCGCCACTGCCTGATCTCTATGGATAGCTAGCATGGCTGCTGGGATTAAGGGTGTATACTACCATTGCCTGGCCTCTATGGCTGTGCCAAGCTTTATTTGTTAGATCATAAACAAAATATGACCACAGGCAAGATCTCACCCAGCTAAGTTTCAGACTTGTGAAAAGGAAGCAAAGGCAAGTTTAGAGCCAGGTGTGATGGAATCCCAGCACTCCAGAGGCAGGGGTTAGTGAATCTCTGTGTTTGAGGCCAGTGTGGTCCAGAGATCCAGTTTCAGGACAGCCACACTTAGACAGGGAAAGACAGAAAGCTGGTGAAGATGTAACTGAACAAGGAGGCCATGCTCTAGACCCAATAGGCAGAAGAATTTAGCATCTTTGGCAACATGGTTCTGGACTTATGGATAGAAGAAAGGGGCTATGGAATTTGCCCTGCAGACTAAGGAAAGCCAGTGAGGCCGACATGTGTAAAGGGTGTTCCTGGATGGAGGCCTAGAGAGGCTATTTTGTGAGGTTGTGAAGTTGAAGTCTAGACTGCCCTGGAGACCCAAAGATGTTAGAGATGCCAAAATCATGGGACCCCTGAAGAGGAAACCTTCTAACATGGAGTGGGACAAGCCCAAGAGAAAGAAATGTTCTGCAGTCAACAAAACTGAATGGAATTGGAGATCTGAAGAGTGTCTTAAGATCAGACATGGAGATGCAGAATTTGCCCAGCTGGTTTTTGGTCTTGCTTCGGTCCAGTATTTCCTAACTATCCTCCCTTCCCTACATTTTGGAATGGGAATGTATATCCTGTGCCATTATATGTTGGAAGTTTGGAAGTATGTGATTTTTGTTTTTTGTTTTTGTTTTGATTTTGTAGGGGATTACAGTTAAGAGATTTCATGAATCTCAGAAGAGACTTTGAAGGGACTGTGGTAGGCTATGGGGACTTTTGAAGTTGAACTAAATGCATTTTGCATTATGATATTGTTACAAGCATATGGGGGCCACGGAGTGGAATGTGGTAGTTTGAAGGCGATTGCTCCCCCATAATTGCAGGGAATGGCACTATTAGGAGGTGTGGCATTGTTGGAGTAGGTGTGGCCTTGTTGGAGTAGGTGTGGCCTTGTAGGAGGACCTGTGTCACTACGCATGGCTAAAGTCATGCCAGGTGAGTCTTGTTCCCCGAAAGACATAGAGCGCTCAGCTCCGTGTTCAGCACTATGTCTGCCTGCACACTGCCACGCCCCACCATGGTTTGTGTCACAATGTCCACGTGTAAATAAATGGTTGGCTTTGCCATTGAAGGGCTGTCTCACTAGCTCTGGCTGTCCTGGAACTCACTATGTAGGCCAGGCTGGCCCTGAACTCCCAGGGATCCACCTGCCTCTGTATCCTGAGTGCTTGGATTAAAGACACGCACCACCACCCCTTGTTGTGGGATGTCTGTATACTATGCGAGATGTGTTTCTGTTATTGGTGTACTAAAAAGCTGAAAAGTCAGTAGCTAGGCAGGAGAATATAGGAGGGACTTCCAGGGAGAGAGAGCCAGCGGGTCTGCCAGAGAGACGCAGGGGAAGCAGGACGGACACGCAGTATGGAGGAAAGGTAATGAGCCACGCGTCAGAATGAAGATTTAAAAATATGGGTTAAGTCGTAAGAGCTAGTTACGTAAGAGCAAGCCTATGCTAAGGCCGAGCTTTCCTTTAACGATTCTCTGTGTCATTATTGGGAAGCTGTCAGTTATACAAAGGAAAGTCTGATTACATTTGAGAAAGCTTATCATAACCCCTGGCTGGCCTTTGCTGTTCTAACATTTGTGTTGTTTTGAGCATTGCTTTCTATAACCATAACCATGAGTATATTAACTTTTTGAAGAGTCTTCTTTGGTACTACAGTCCTGCCAAGTTTTCTGTATTCATTATTTTACTTAGGTGAAGTCTGGGCTAGCAACTTGAATCTTACAGAGCTTTCAAATGCGAGCCGCCATTGAGTAAAAATAATTTTTCATTAATAATGCATTAAATGTTCCAAAGATGTTTTCTAAAGATTATCACATAACAATCCACTAGATACATCAAAGCAGATTTGTTATTAAAAATGTATTAGTACAAATATTAACTTCTGTTAATGTATGTAGGCTACCCACTAGGGATTACCCAGGGAATGGACCAATAAGAGAGGGAGAGGAAAGAACAGCTGTGGAACCATGAGTCAGGGTTTGTTGTGAGATTGTCTTACTCATGTGGAGGCCAAGGAGGTCTCATGGCACCGATACAGGAACCAGTGGTGTGATTCATCTGAACCTAAAGGTCTGAGAAACTGGGGGACTGCTGCCTAAAGCCAAAGATCCAAGCACCTGGTGCTGTGCCCTCCGAGGAATGAGAAGGTGGGAGCCCCAGCTCCAGGTAGAGAGCTGGCTTCCCTTTGCTCCTCTGTTGTGTTCTACTCAGGCCAGGGACCTGATGGTTGGAATGCTGTCTGAGCACACCGGTGAGGGTGGCCAGGGTGGGGGTTGATAGTGGTGATGCTGCTGAGGGTGGGGGCAGTGGGGAAGGCAGAGGTGGCCAGAGGGAAACGAAGACCTGAAAGGCTTGAGTGTGTCACCCGTGGGCACCCTCTGTCTCTGTCCATCACACTGAAGAACAGTGAACGATGCAAGGACTTGAGAGGTCACTGCAAACTGAAGTGGCTTCAATGCGGGTAACAGTCAGCCTACTGCACAGCAGAGACCTCTTGCTAAGGGCTGGTCCCCTCTGAAAACACTCAGCTTCCCAAAGACAGACACACAGGAGATGGACTGGGAGTCACTGCCTTAATCTTATGGAGGCATTTTCTCAATGGAGGTTCCCTCCTCTCTGATGACTTTAGCTTGTGCCAGGTCAACATAACTCCAGCCAGTACAACCGACCCCTTGTTGCTTGACAGACAGACTCATCACTTCTCATTCAGAACCTCTCCTTTCTCATTTATCTCCAGGAAGGAATGCTAATATGATACCAACATAAAACATAAATAACTTTTAAAGTCCTTACAAATTTGAAACATTGCATTCAGTCTCTTTAAGACATCCAGTTTCTTTAACAACGCAAAATTTCTTTTAAAAGTTCAGTCTTTAACTGTGGGCTCCTGTGAAAATCAAAATTATGATTAAAAAGTTTAGGAAGTATGAACCAGGGCACAGTCACAACCAGATCAAAGCAAAGGGAAACTCCACCAGTGTGAATCACTCAATGTCAATCAGTTCAAAGGGAAGGCAAGCTCCACCAGTGTGAATCACTCAATGTCAATCAGAGCAAAGCAAAGGCAACCTCCACCAGTGTGAATCACTCATTGTCAATCAGAGCAAAGCAAAGGCAACCTCCACCAGTGTGAATCACTCAATGTCAATCAGAGCAAAACAAAGGCAACCTCCACCAGTGTGAATCACTCAGTGTCAATCAGAGCAAAGCAAAGAGAAACCACCAGTGTGAATCACTCAATGTCAATCAGAGAAAGCAAAGGCAACCTCCACCAGTGTGAATCACTCAATGTCCTACTGTCTGGGATTCACTCACTGTCTTCTGGACTCCTCACAGGGCCTTGGGTCACTTCTCCAGCTCTGCCTTATGCAGAACATACAGCTTAGCTTCTAGGCTCCACCTGGCTCTACTCCACTGCTACTGTTCTTGATGTCATCCATGGTACCTGCATCTCCAAAACTCCAAAATCCCTTCCCAGAGCAGTTTCCTGGTGCAATGTTTTCATGAGTCACAAGAGGGCGCCTCAAGAAAAGAAAACTGACCGCACAGATCATCTGCTTCTGAAATGCCCACAAGCATGCTCACATGTGTATGCACACACTAATACCTGTATTCACATGTGCATGCTCACATACAGAAACACATGTATGCACATACATTTCACACACATGCTCACACAATCATGCATGCACACACATATTCATGCTCACACATCGGCAGTTGCATGGACTCACATACACATGCACACAATGCATGCATGTACACACGCACTCACATGTATGCTCACACAAAGGCACACACTCACATAATTGCATACACATGAACATTTGCACAAATGCATACTGAAGCGAACTGTTTAGTCTTGCTTTAATTATGCTCAAGTTATTGAGGTTAAAATCGAGTTGCAGTGTGAGGGCATGGCAGCCCTTATGCTGGCCCCTTTGTAGTTTTACTGAGGAGTGGGAGGCTTGCATCCAACAGTCATTATTCAGCATTATAACCCACAAGTGTCACATCAGAGGAGTGCCAAAGACAGTGGTAAACGATGGGGTCATCTGTTCTCCCACACTCATGACAAATAGTGATTTGTGTTTTCCTGGTTAACAGAGAAAAACAAAACCTATAGTTAATATTTCCAAACCTTTCTAGATAAAATAATCGTGTCATCTGCTGAGCTCAACACCAACAGAAGGAGGCTGAGCAGTGTCCTCAGCGCTGCAGGAGTCAGCACCTGACTTCAGGGACATGGGATGGCACTTGCTGTCCTTTGTATGTGGCAAACCCTGTTCCAATGAGGTTGAGGAAGAGCTTTGTGGGGCTGCCTGATGGGCCAGAATTGTGCTTGCCTGAACACTCATTTCCAGATCCTCCAGGGTGCAGTTAGCAGCCTGAGGAAGGAGCCTGCGGTGATGGAGTCTCTACCTTCCTGATTTGTCCAATGTGATCCAGGTGTGTGCCACCTTGCATCCCTGATTGTCTACAGATGGTTATGGAAATCAGGAAGAACTTGAGCTATAGCCTTAGTCATATCAGTAAGGAAAGCCATTGCCCCTCATATGATGGGGCAATGACTGTAAAAAGCAAGAGTCGGGAGAGGTAAGGTAGAGCCACAGTTCCCTCCTCTGTCCCCACAGAATGCATCCCAGCACCACAGGGAATGCAACCAGCAGGCACAGACCAGCTGGCTGCAGGGTCTTTCTTTTGCTTTTGCATTGGTCTCTTTATGTGGCTCCGACTGGCCTTGAACTCTCAGTCCTTGATGAGATTTTCTAGTTTTGGGATTGCATGTGTGTACACAATGAGGAACTTCAGCCTTCAATTTTAAATTGAATTACATCAATTTTTTTTTTTTTACAATATAGAGTTTCACTATGTAGCCCTGACTGGACTGAAAGCTATGCAGACAAGGTTGACCTCAAACTCAGGAAATTTGCCTGCCTCTACTTCCCTGATTGCTAGGATTAAGGCACATACCTAGTCCCATATTTGTATTAAACTAACAACAACAAAGATATCTTAGAATATTTTAGTGTGTGTGTGTGTGTGTGTGTGTGTGTGTGTGTGTGTGTGTGGTGGGCAGGTATGCACACTGGGCATGTAGAGAGCAGTGAGTAACTGAGAGCTGGTTCTCTTCCACCAAGTGGGTCCCAGGTTGTTTATTGTAAGATCAGGCAGTAGCAACACAGGGCAGTAGCAGTGTACTCTGCATATTTCTGTGTGGCTGCAGAAACAGTGGTGCTTTGGAGACCCCACTCAGGCATGACCCACACTGCCTTCTAGGTTGATGTGGCATCGGGAAGGGAACAGCTGGAGGGAGACTTGCTTGCTCCTCTTTTCATCTGCATTGATAAACACTTAGCTCTAAGTGCTGTGCACCTTGAAGAACATAAATGCAAGGCAGATTCCAGGCTGGGATGATTGCACACAGTGCTCAGCAGCTGTTTCCAGACCAGAGGTTGTTGACACACTCACTGGTCCGCATCTCTGCAGTTTATACAAGGTAGTGTATCCATCCATCCAGATGCTAACATCAGGATCAGGCTGGGCCCTGCACAAGGAGACTCTCCTGCAGGTACCTCACTTCTGGCAACCTCTGGTATCTCTCCTCTTCGGTCCTGGCTCTGTTTATCACAGCCAGTTTAGGCAGAGTTGGAGTTAATTAGGGTGCAGCTCAAATGTCAGATCCTTAAACAAAACTGTAAAAAGTAAATTGCCATCATAAAACACATGACCTCTTGGATCAAGCAATAGCTGCCTTGAAATAGATACTTTTGTTACCACTCTCAAGGACACACGTTAATAATAACAACAAAGTTTCAAGTTTGATACAGATAGCAGTAGATTGTAGCTGTGGGGAGACTGTGGAACTTGAATCTAAAACATTACCAACAACGGTTCAATAAATAAAATACAGTATTGCTAAAGGAATGGGTATGTACTTAAGGCAAGGCAGTTCTTTGAGTTTTAGGAGCCACTTACAAAGGGTGCAAATGTATATTAGCGACAACATCGAGAACCCAAGTTAAAGAAAAATAAAAGACTCTTCTTTGAATTGAAAGATCAAACTGGAACGGAGTCACCCGTGGCAGCCAGCACTGAGTGACAGTCTTGGCTCAATGCTCCTTTGTCACACACCATCTGTGGTCACTAATGAGGAAAATGGTTACCAACAATTTCAGAAACTTCCAGAAGCTGTGAACTTCATCCCATTCTGTGGGGACTGATGGCACAGATGCAGCCGGCTCTGCTGGCTGCCCTGACTCACACTGAGCTCACTGTGACAAATTGGAAACTCTCAAGGGGAGAGTTTGAACATTTCCTTCTTCACCATCTTTTTTCGTTGAAAAATGCTTTTTCTTTCAGGGTAGAGGGAATTTCCGGAGCAGGTATAAGACGCATGCGCTCAGAGAAGCAACTCCTTCCTAGGTGTTAACCCAGGGGTTGGATGGCTGGTAGCTGTCACCAGAGTTAGACGCTCACCCATAGGTGGCCAGTGTTTACACTTGGGTGTAGGGCCTGTGCCGAGGATGGGAAGTACCTTGAAGTCACAGATAACTGCCTGCCTCTGCCTCCCAAGTGTTGGGATTGAAGGTGTGGGCCACAACGCCTGGCTGAACTCAGCTTTAGCCTACTCACTGATCAGGACAGTGCCTGAGAAAGGATTCTGACTCCATGCTCATTCCTTGCTCCAGCCTTGAATATCTAGCACTGAGATATATATCATGTCTGACCACTGGCCTATCTTTGCCAAACTTTTTATTGGGAAAAAGTCACCAACCCAAGCGTGACCACATTGGTCATTCTTAGATGTGTCCTTGGGTGGTCCTCTGCCAGTGATGCCCTCTAGCTCATGGCAGGTGGGAAGTCTTCAGGATAATGCTTGTTCCTCTTCTCCATCTGTGCTGCTGACAGCTGATTCAGAGCTACTGGCTAGTCTCAAAGGGTAGCTGAGCGTTAGGAGGTCAAGGGCTGGGCTATAGCTCAGCTGGCATATTGCCTGCCAGATGTGCACAAGGCTCAGAGTTTGACTCTAGCATCATATAAAACAGGGTGTGGTGGTACATGCCTACCATCCCAGTCCTAGAGAGGAAGAAGCAAGAAGATTGGAAGTTCGAGGCTAGCCTAGAACTCACAAGGCTTTTTTTTTTTTTTTTTTGAGCTGGAAGTGGTCAGACTAGTATTACTATCAGCCCTGGGTATCATATGCTGTCTCTAGGGACGGGAACATTGATAGGAGTACCTATTGGCCTCACTGCTATGGACTGAGTTTGTCATCCAAAGACATCTGGAAGTCATCATCACACTGGTACCTACAAAGGATTTTTACAGGTGCAGTCCAGTTCAGGTAAGACACCCATGGCCAGGGCCCCAGCATCCAGGGGCTGATGTCCTTATAAGACCGTGTATGAAATTGCGAGAAGGAGGAAGTGGACGAGGTGGCAGAAAGAGGAGGAGGAAGAGGCTGCATGGAGATGGGAAGAAGCTGTGCGAAGATGGAAGAGGCCATATGGAGACACAGAGGAAGAAGGAACAAGGTGGCAAAGGGGATGGCCACACGTAGACAGAGGCCAAGCAGAACAGAGGCGTTCCCCTGCCAGCAGAACAGAGCCGTCCCCCTGCCAGCTGAAGACTCCAAGGATCTCTGGAGCATCAGAAGCTGGGAGAGGAGTGGGG
This sequence comes from Phodopus roborovskii, assembly GCF_943737965.1. NCBI lineage: Eukaryota > Metazoa > Chordata > Mammalia > Rodentia > Cricetidae > Phodopus > Phodopus roborovskii. The sequence continues at coordinate 2,130,049 of NW_026125575.1, forward strand.
GGACCCTCCTCAGAGCTCTCTTTGTGTTAGATGAAGTAGGGGTACCTTGACACCAGGTGTAGGCAGCCAGCGCTGTGGGTAGGATTGAACACTCAATCCTCAGGAATGTCTCAGGATGTCTCAGGAATCAGTCCCGCCCACAGGCTGTACTGGCCGCTGTCCAAGGTCCACCTCGCGTCTGCGTGTTCCGACAACCTTGCCATCACCCCCACCCCCGTTAATACCATCCACCACTGACTGTGCGATGGGAGGGGCCGACAGACAGGATGCAGCTGGGGCAGAATCGTCTCTGTTGCCTGCAGTAGGTAGAAAGAAGCTGTTTCTGGGAAAGGGTGAATTCTCACTTCTTTAAACGTGTGGTCCACCTCCCAGATCTCAGATTGGCTCTTAGTTCTTGCTTTTTCCTTGCTTCGATGAGAGATATCTCTCTAAACAAAACAAAAAACAAAAGCAAACAAAAACCATATTAGGTTGAGGATGGACATCTGAGTGTACAGGGAACCTGGGGACAGAGATCTGGGGTCCGGGGCAGACCTGGTCCATGGAGCAACAAGTTTGGTGTCTACACCTGCTGCGTGGCCACACCTCCACATCCATCACACTCTCTGGACAGATGCACTGCCCTGCCCGATTCCTTCGGAGCTCGGCTGTCATTTATCAGTGTTAATGTGACAAAGGGCAGCTAGCTCTTCAGGCCCTGTGACCCTCTCACGTGTGTCGGGCTCTGAGTTGATGTCTTCCGGAGTGACTGTATGTATCATTCTCGATCCCTTCGCGGCATCACTGTTCTTGCTCAGTGTCCAATGAAACGGACGGGAGAATGATTGACAGTGAAACTATAGCAGAGCCAGAAACCAGAGGCGCATTGAGTCCTCCCAGCCTGCAGGGGGCCTCCTGTGAGACTGTGGAACCCTGGGACAGTTCTTGCCTGCTATAGACTCTAGAGTTAAAGGAACGCGCTCTGCCCCAGAGCCAAGAGCTGTCCCCAGCCAGGGAGTTGCCAGGCTCCAAATAGAAACTGGTGTCCCAGTGGGTGTCACCTTTGACTGTTCTTGACAAACAGGCCACTTCAGGAAGGAAGAAAGAGGAGGGTTGGGCTTTATTTTCCGCTGAAAAGATGCTGGTGTCCCCGTGTGTTGTTTCCAGGTTATGAGCACTCTTCCCCCTCGGGTTATTTTTGTGTTTTATTTTCTTGAGACAAGTCTTATGTATCCCACGCAAGCCTCAAACTCAACTATGACCATGAATTTCTTATCCTCGTACCTCTACCTGCTGGGATTACAGGCACGAACTACCACACTCACTTTACAAATTGTTGGGAATCAAGGCCATTCATGCATGCTAGGCAGAACTCTACCCACTGAGCTACAGTACCAGCCCTTTGAACAGTGTGTGCTTTTCTCCCTCTCAGAGCAGGAAAGACAAAAAGGATGCAGAAGATAAGGTAGAGTGTAAGGAGTAGGTTTTCCTGCCCGCTGCCAGTCTTGTCCCGCCGCCGCGCCAGCCCCAAATAACACACTGAGACTCTGTATTTGATATAATTGTTGGCCAGGTACTAGTTTCTTATTGGCTAGCTCTGTCTTAATTATTAACCCATTTCTATTAATCTCCACGTGGTCTTATCTTACCGGAGAGAGAGGCTGCCGGCGTTCTACTCTCTCCGACTCCTCCTTCCTACTTCCTCTTTCCTCCTTGTCTCCTAGTCCCTCTTATCGTCCTTTCCTATTGGCCAACAGTGCTTTATTCATTAACCAGTATGAGAAACATATACAGAATGACATCTCCCATCAGTAGAGTTCTTGGCCTGAAATCCACCTCTGCTTCTCCTGGGGGTATGTGTGTGCAATTATATGTGCCACCCATATGCCTTGTTTCCATTGGAGAGCCAGAAGATGGGGTGGAATTCTATGGAACTGTAGATGGTTGTGAGTTATCATGGGGTTAAGCTGCAGTTGAAATGATTACCTAATTCACTCCAGTGTAAAAAAAAAAAAAAACAGCTCACATGTCGTGTGGTCAGGGGACAATTTGTGGCCACCAGTTCTTCCGCTTCACCCTTAAGTGGGGTTGGGGATTGATTCAGGTCATCAGGCTTGAGTAACAAGTGCCCCTTTCCACCGAGCCCTCTCGCCAGCCCTCCTCAGGTGTTGTGTGGATGCATTAGCTATACACAAACTCTGTCTGCTGTTCTCGGGTCTGGCCTCAAGTGGCTTAGTCAGGCTGTGGCCTTCAGAGCAAGCCAGAGTCCCGGCTCTGCTGGCCTCCATGTGCTGAGGACAAATCTGAGACTCCTCCTTCCCAGAGATCCTGCTGTGGCCTCAGGCATAGACCTGACACATCTACCTATGTGTTAAAACTAGAACCTATCAAACGGAGTTCTTAATTGGTCCAGAAAATAAGAAGCCTGAGTCAGATATAGAGGAGAGTACTGAGAAATAAGAGAGAAGCAAGCCGCGGCACACCTTAGCTCCTTAGCATCTCAGCAGAGAGCAGTTTCCTGTTTCTCCCTGCTTATATCCTGTTTCTGTCCAGCTACCTCACTTCCTGTCTGTCTGTACAGACCTCCACACCTGTATGGTTAGATAGTGGCAAGCTCCATTCTCTGACCTTCAGACAAGTTTCATTTGTGCAAGCAAGATATTGCCACAAGAATCAGCACAAGAAGGAGTGTGAGTGAGACTCTGAGAAAGGCCAGGGTCTCCAGAATGGACATGGAGAAGGGGGACATTCACACACTAGGGCAGTGCCTTGGCCTGTAGCATGAGGGAGGCGGCGAGGATGGGTATAAGCTTGGTTTCTTGTTCCTGGCAGGAGAGAAAAAAACACTGCAGTACCCATCGCTTGTCCATTTCTCCTTCCCTCTAAGGGATCCGCTCACCTCCTCTTTTAGCCTCAGTCGGGATTGGGCATTTCTGATTTGGGGCACAGACTGAAAGTATCTAGGTACTGCAGCTGGTGTGTGTGTGTGTGTGTGTGTGTGTGTGTGTGTGTGTAGGTGGCTTGCACACTCTGGAGGGTGGAAGGTGTTCCAGAACTGCTTCCTCCTGAGGCCCTCTCTCCGTTGTCCATTCACGTTTGATCCCATATGTGTGCTGTGTCCTGACCCTCTGTTCTTAAGGTTCCCAGTTGTACTGTCATCCGCCAGGTACTAGCCACAACTTAGGTGATCATTCCCAGACATGGCTGGACTGGGCCCTCTGGGAGTGCAGCAAGCACTCGACTGCCATCTTTCCAGCCCCTCTTTTTGTTTTTATGAGACAGGGTCTCGCCGCACCATAGGTTCCCGATTTCAAACTCATGGCAACCCCCCTGCTTCAGCTTCAGCCCAGCAGGGAGGAGGGGCCCATGCCACCACACTGGCTTTGGGAGTCTTTTACATGCTGTGGTGGATAGGTCAACAAGCGCTGAACTAGAAGATGTTCTTCCTTGGTTTTACTATAGCATTTTACTTTATTTAACTAATATTTCCATTTATTTTCTTTTTGACTCTGGGGTCTCACTATGAAGCACTAGGAACACATAAAATCAGGCATGGTGACTTAGAGGTTTAAGGTCTTCCTGAGTGAATTCCAGCCCAGTCTGGGCTACATTAGATCCTGTCTGAAAACAAAACATAAAATACAAGATTCCTGCCCCCTACCAACACAGTCATCTACGTGTGGATCTTCAGGGATCTCCTTACCCTTAAATGTAGCACCTGGATGCAGGTAGGGGATTGCTTCCCACTATCCCATGTTCCCTGGGGCAAAACTTTGTCTGACGTGTCCGCAGGTATAAATTTTTACTTCTATTACTTTACTTTTAAAACTGTAAGTCAGCTTACCTGTGTCTTGTCCTTGGTACTGGGCTTACTCAACACCATCTTTGGGAACACATACCCCACCTCCACCCAACCTTGGCTCCGCCCCTCTGCATCACTGTTTCTCTTGAGGTCCCCAAGCCTGGCATGTGTGTGCTGTGATTTTGGTCCCTCGGCTCCGGATTGGCTCCGGATTGGCTCCCTGCTGCTGCTGTGGTAATAACCTCCGTGCGTCTTCACCTGTATCCAACAGCCCTGTTGGGATGCTCTCTGAGAAGCCTGGAGGCTGATGGTTGACCGATAGAATCGTGGTACGCAGATGGTCCCTAGGGTTTGGGTACTTTCCTCCCCATGAGTCCTGAATCCAGGAACGGAGGGCGACCGCGCCTGTTTTACTTGGACTACAGCACCCCTACTCTGTTGCCGGTACACTCCTCTCTGGTGTGGGGTGCGCGAACCTGCTTAGCAAGGACATGGTGCCCATTTGTGGTTGATCCCTTGTGTTATCCTTCGTTTATCCTTCGCACCAGCCGGCTTCCCGCGTGTAATTCAGAGGGAGCATGGAAGCTGCTCCTGTATCTTTTGGGCAGAGCTCCCCCTGATGCTCTGGCAGAGCGGTCATGGGAAAAGTCTGGGATGGCACAGGCATAATGGACTCCCATCCTCCCCTCCTGTTGCTCTGGGGAATGTGTGGTTTACCCCTGTACGCTGAGGAGCCAGATTCACTTTCTGTGTGGATGTTTGGGCAGTACTCGAGTTCATTGCCCTCAAGGGCTTCTGTCCTAGACCCCACGGCCTTCAGGAAGTGGTTATGCTGTTCAGAGCTGGAGTTGTCCCCCCAAGGGCCGAGGCGTCTCAGCCTGCAATGTTGATTAATTTACGGCATAAGCGATTGGGAGTCTAGCATTGTATAAGGTAGGTGGGCAGGTTCAGATTCCCTGTTCTGGGACCAGGCTGGGTAACCCAGAGGATGGGAATTTGAATTCGAGTCCCACCAGTGGGCAGTGGCTTGCAGGCTCCGTGCCTCAGTGCATGGACACAGTACTAAACCCTGAGACTTCCTGAGGGTCTGTGGTATGTAAAGTTCTAGGTGCGGGTTCACTGGTTTAGTACCTGTCTCTCTGCTTTAGACCTGATATGCTGGCCCAAGGGCAGGGCTGATGGGCTGGGAAGAAGGACTTAGCCTTCAGCAGACTTGAATGGTAAAGCAGATAGTGAAGGAACTCTAGACATCCCAGAATGGCAGACATGGCTCTGACAGGCCTTGCCCTCTCCACATTTCCTCTACCTTTAAAAGCAAAACAAAACAAACAAACAAACAAAAACCATTAGATTACATCCCTAAAGCTAGCCACCAAGGTCTACTCCCTTATCTGGCTACTTCCCTACCCCACCACCACTGAAGCTGACTACCAAAGTCCAGCTATCAAAGTATTGAAGTCCAGCAAACAGAAGATCCCTTTGACTCATGTAATTAACATGCCCAATTAAAATGAAATACCTCTTCCTAACATAGGGTTTCCCCCCTTTAGCTTTATAAACCACCGTGTGTCTATCGGCCACATCCGTGTCCTCTCTATCCAAAGGTCCCCTTCTGAGACAAATACCCATGCCCCTTCTCTCTCATCCACCACCTCCTGTCTCTTATTCCCTGCCCTTTGTCCCTCTGGGGCAAATAAATCACATTTGTGTTGTGAACTTGGTCTCAGGGTGTCCTGAGCCAACATCTATCCCTTTAGATAGCAGATATGGTGTGAGTGATGTGGGGTGTGAGGAAGTGCTAGGAAAGTCTGGGGACCAGGACCAGGATCGCATAGCTTGTAAGGATGAGTGGTTACAGCTGCCTGTAACCAACGGCTTCAGAGGAGGCTGAGCTTTACAACACTGTGCTCTCTCTCTGGACTAATATGATTACCCCCTCCTACTCCATGCCCTGGGCTGAAAAGATGCTGTTTGTTTCCCACCCGAGGCTGAATGGGTGTCCCATACTTCCTTTATATTGTTATTATATAAGATCCTTCCCCTTTTGGAGCCTTGCTGTGGAGCATACACATGGAACGTCCTGTGATCTTTATAAAGTCCCGTGTAGCGGACAAATTACAGCTCCCACTCTGTAGCCAATGCCTGAACCTCCCCGATGTCATTCAGTTGGTTGCTGCCAAGACACAGGCTGGTGCCTCTTCCTTGCCTGCCCCTGGCCTCTTACTCTGGCCCTAGCTTGCTTGATTCTAAATGCTTGTGGACAGAGTGCAATCCTTCAGAAAATAAACACTCAGAGGCAGGGGCACTTTCCCCTCACCCAGCATCCCTCCATCCACTAACTCCATTATGTCCTGAGCTGCTTGGAGAGAGGCAGACTGATGATGGCTATACAATCCTTTAATCAAAACCGTCACCATTTGTGGCTCCGAGTCCTGATTGTCCCTGCTCACAAGCTCCCTGATTCTATGCCTTGTCCTTGAGGTTTTGGGTTTAAAATTTTCCACTCTTCTTTCTGAGGTCTGGGTTATAGAGTTAGAAACAGCCTTGCTCAAACGGAGGCAGCTGGGCTCCGGGGATGTGGGTTGTGTGTGTGGGGGTCACTTTTCCTGGGGTGAGGGACACAAAGTTCTGTCTTTCAGAGGCTTGAGGTCCCTCTGGTTGACGCCCCCCTCCCTTGGTTCCCAGCCCCAGGGGTGGGGTATAAGGAGGAGAGCCTTTCTTCTTGACCTCACTTGAACCTTACCCCCTGCAGAGCCAAGAGTCAAAGGTCACTTTCTCAGCTTCCCTGGCTGGAGAGAACTAAAGGCTGTCTCCCCCCTTTGTGCACCCCTGAAAACCCTCCGTGGGAAGGGTCAGTGACCCCACTCATTGTGGGCTTTGAGCTGACCGGCCTCGCGATTGGGTGGAGGCAGTCTCTAGACTCACTGTGTCTGCCTGTCTTTCAGGAGGGACTGACCGGGTCACCTGCCCAGAGATGAGGGGCTTATCCCGTTCAATGTCAGCTTTGAATTGGGAAGGCAAGAAAGAGGACGGAAAAGAGGTAAAAAGAGAAAGAAGGAAGGCACGATAAAGAATCCGCATTGGGTACTGGGCCCTCCTTGTGGCGGGAGGACATGGTGTCTCTTCCCTTAGCTCCGAGTCCTTTTGGAAAGAGGGAGCTGTTGCCAGACCCTGTGCAACGCTGTCCCCATCTTCTTCAGTGGCAACGGAAATTTAGACAACCAGTGGAAGCCGCCCTGTGCCAGGCGCCGGGGGCTTCTGCAAACCCCACCTGGAAGCTTTGCCTCAGCCGCTGCCAACAGTGATGCTTTATAGAACCTTCTAGTGGGGTCAGGGTCCTGAGTTACAATAGCTCTGCAGTGTGCTCACTGCCTCCACTAAAGACTTGGGAAATGTAGGTATTTTAAGGAAGTTCAAGAGCCGCCAGTAACTGCCTGACCCAAGACATCACTGCACTTCCCTAGAGCCCCCCCCCCCCCACAACCCACGCAGTGTCAGGAACATGTTTTTATGAAGGATAAAAGCTGAATCCTTGTAGGTACACGTCTTTGAACTCTAACCTTTCTGTGCACGTGTGAACATTTTTCAGGTAATTAACCCCCTCAGAGGTTTTTTTGAGCGCTGGGGATTTAGTTTAGTTGTAATGTGTTCTCCCAGCAAGCTCAAGGCCACAAGTTAAACCCCTAGTAACAAAACAGATAAACAAAAAACAACCCTATTTTTCTAGGTGTGGTGTGTGGTGGTATATATCTGTCATTCTGGCACTTGGGAGTGGGAGGTCAAACGCTTAGGAGTTCAAGCATTCTTAGGTACATAGTGAACTCAAGGCCAGCCTATGCTACATGAGATCATGTCTCAAAAAAAACAAACCAAACAAGCAAAAATCCCCAACAGCTGGGCTGGAGAAAGAGCTCAGCAATTAAGAGCACTTGCTGCTCTTGCAGAGGCCTGGGTTTGATATTATCACCCCCTCCAGGCAGCTTGAAACCATCTGTAAATCCAGCTCTGAGGGATCCAATAGCATGTTCTGGCCTCTGTGGAAATCCACATGTGTGTGAGTGTATGTGTGTATGTATGTATTTATATACATAGACACATGCATACACATAATTAAAAATAAAAACAAATCTTTAAAAAACCACAACTATGAAAACATTGTTTAGGGTCAGAAATTTGCTCCCTCCTGGCTAGCAAATATTTGCTAGAGAGCATTAGAAATAATATATATGTATTTTTTTATGTGTTTGTGGGTCTGTGTCTGCCAAGTGTTGGGGTGTACCTCCAGAGACCACAAGGTGGCATCAGATTCATTGAAGCTGGAGTTAGGTGGCTGTGAAGTACCATATGTTGGTGTTGGGGTCCTCTGGAAGAGCAGACAGTACTCTTAACCACAGAGCCATCTCTGCAGTCTCACAGGGGACATGGCTGGGCACACCATGTCTTATATAGGCACACTGCTAAGACGTGAATCTGTCTCATGGTCGGCTCACAGACACTGATGAGTGACAGGTGCCCTGGGGGTTTGTTTTTAACCCATAAGTAGAATGGCAATCATCATGGGACACCAAATTCAGAAGGTAGAGAAATGAGCCCCGTGTATGTATGCATGCTGCATGTGTGCCTGTGTGTGAAGCGTGCATACGTGAGCCCAAATTCAGGGCTGCAACTTTAAGATCCAGGTGGACAGGTATGCTGGATTGTTTGCGTCCAGCCGTGGTGGTTACCTTGCCTCTGACCCCTGATGTCATCACAGGAGGTCAACTAAGAGTTTCTCGTAGTTGGAACTGAAGCTGGCGCCAGATGTGGGGCCTGTAGGGTTTGCCTGCTACAGCGGTAGGTCACAGCTGGGAGACAGGGAGCCATGGGATTCTGCACTTTCTGCCCTCTTACCTGCGTGGGAGTAGCCTGGAGACTGGCTCAGGGCAATTTGAAGCAGCAGAGAGCAGATTCCGCTGTTACAATGTCTGATTTTAATAACGGTTAGTGTCCAGGGGAAGGCACGATGGGATGTGATGGGCGGCCGTGAACATCAACCCAGTTCTCACTGCCTCCCACCTCCCTCCCTGTTTCCCATGGTCTTCAGATCCACACAGATCTGCGGAACACTGCCTGGTGCGCCACCTTTGCGCCCCGGTAGAGGCTGCTTATGACCACGGAGCCCTCTGAGGGGAAGGTACATGCTGGAAGTTGAATGCGCCACTCATATTATTTTAAAAACATCAATCGAGGCAAGTTGTGATGGCTCAGCCAGTAAAGGTGCTTGCCTTGAAATCCTGGCAACGTGAATTTAATCCCCGGAACCCTCATGGTTCTTCAAAGTTGTACTCGGACCTCCACACGTGCCGCGGCATGCGTTCACGCACTCCCTCCCTCAAGAAATGATAATAAATAAAGCAATTTAGAAGGTGTTAGACCCTGATGTCCTCCACTATCTTTACTCTTATACCTAAATTCCAACGCCACTGACTTCTAGTAGTGCAGAGTGGGCATGACTATGAGGTGTTTCCTGCTTCCGGTGGAGAACACGCTGGTAAGGGAGCAGTAGATCAGCCACGCCTGATGGACTGCCGTGGTTATGGTGTGGTATTCTGGAGACACAAACAAGGATCCATAGCACACAGCAGAGGAAGAAGACTCCTCACCTGAAGCCGGACGATGACCCTGGAGGGGTTATGGCTGGAGGTGGAGTCGAGGAAGAGCTTGGTAAAAAATGCATTTGCAGTCTTAAGGAAGGGCGTGGCAGTGACTCTTCCAACCAGGAAGAAGGAAATGCACTGAGACCGGAACTTCACACCAAACTGTATCCTACTTAGCTCATGCTGAATCTGTGCTTCCTGTCCCCGAGCTTAATCAAGAAACGATGTTGATGGTTGCCAAGAAAAAGTTCCAAATGTAGCAGAGGAAACTAACCCAGAAATTTAAATCATTTTACTGTGAAGTTTTAAAGCATCCAGCTCTTCCACCAGGAGCACCTAGATCTGCTGTCTCCAGGAGCTGTCTGTCCAGTTCTCCCAGAGTACTCACTTGGGCTGCAGTGGTGGCAATGGTGTTAGTCCCAGGCCTGGGCAGAGGCAGGTGGAGCTCTGCTAAATTCATCAAAGCCAGCCTTTGCTAGGTAGCAAGTTCCAGGTCAGCCAGGGCTATATATAGTGAGACCATCTCTCTTAGAGGAGGAGAAGGAGGAAGAGGCAGCTTTAGTTCCTATTTAGGATGACTAAAACTTTCACTTCTTAGGCTGACTAGTAATAGGCTTTAGAGTCCATCCCCAAACCCCAATCTGTCATGCACACCTGCCCCTTCTAGAACAGTGGGTTCCCCCCCCCACTACCTTTATGTTCTCTTTGTGATTACACCAATGGTTTGGAGCAGTCACCAAGGAGGAAGTAGGTGGGGGCTTGTGGGCAGTTGGCAGGGCCCCAAGAGTCACCTCACCCACACCTACAGAGCTGATGAGCTGTTCTGTGGATAAGAGCCCATGTTTTGGGTGACAGTGTGAAATAGATCTCCCGGTCCCAGAAGAAATACATTAAGGTCAACAACCACAGAGCCAGGAAAGGTGATTTCTTTTCATGCAGCAGTTATGTATTGCTAATGATAAAATAGCCAACGGCAAAAGGCACCAGGAAAACCGGGTCACACGGCAAAAAATAATGGTTGGGTTCTTATGCAATTGGAACTGAGAGAAGCCACCCAAATATGCACATACGCACGTGCGCGCACACGCGCGCGCACATACACACACACACATACACACGTGCACACACACACACACGAGTATCTGAGATATACCCATGATGCTGGAGTTGGGCAGGGATGGGGATAGCTTGACCCTCCACTACCAGGGTTGCTGCATCTTCTTGCAGGCAGCCTTTGTCCCAGAGACAGCCCAGACAGGGGATCAGGGACTCTGTGCCATCAAGCTGCACCAAGCCTGCCAGTGAGCAGTGCTCAGGAACAGTTTTGATAACTTTATCTACTATTATTATGTAGTAGGGGTGGAGTCAGAGATATCTCCTTCCTCTGTGGGCTCCAGGAACTGAACTCAGATCTCCAGCTTATACAGCACCCAGGTGCTTTTACCTGAGAGCCACCTTGCTGGACCATGAGCAGTTTTAAGTGTCCAGTGTCCCTGGTTGTCCTTGAATGGTTGCAGTTTCTGTATACCATCATAAATGAAGTGTGTGAGCTCTCTCTCTGCCTAGATGAGCTCACAGGTGGCTCACTGGGGCCTGTTCTCTTGCTTGCTTTGTGTTTTCCTATTTACGCTGTCAGGGCATAGAGAAAAATACAGCACTTTAAAATTGTACATCTGCCTTGTCTCTTATATAGACCCGTATCAAACCGGGTAGACAGAAAAGACAATGACTGGACTGTGATGTTACTGGCTCCTGAACAATCAGGGGCTGGGTCTTGGAGGCTTCAGAGGAGGCTTCAGCCAAGGAGTTTTACAGGTGTGACCAGCTGTCCACTCCGCAATGCAGACACGGTTTCTGTTCAGCTGGATCCCGCTGTCCTTCAGCCCCAAATAAACACACAAAGACTTATAATAATTTATAAACTAGCTGATGGCTCAGGCTTCTTATTGGCTAGCTCTCTTAATTATCAACCCTTAACTGCTAATCTATCTATTTCCATATGGTTTTATCTCACTGGAGAATGCCTGGCATCCCATCTTCCCAAAAGCTACATGGTGTCTCTCCCCTGTGGCTTCTCTCTGTATCCTCTCCCCAGAATTCTCCTTGTTTGATGGCCCTGCCTATACTTCCTGCCTGGCCCCTGGCCAGTCAGTGTTTTATTCATCAACCAATAAGAGAAACACATATACGGAAGGACACGCCCCATCACTTCAAGGCAAAGTGTCAGGACACCCACATGAGGAGTCACTGGGTCATTCTGATACAAGTTCACAGATGTCCTGTTCTCAGTTTGCCGATTTTCCTGGTTACCCCCCCCCCCACACACACACACACGTGCAGTGGTCGGTAGTATTCATATCTGTCTGTGCATGAGAAGTTCGAAAGGACCACACGAACCCTGCAGAATACCGATGGTTCTAAAAGTGACCCGTTGTTGAAGGTGGCCTTGGTGGTTTGAATATAACTGGCCTCCATAAGCTCATGGGGCGTGGCACTCTTAGGAGGTGTGGCTTTGTTGGAGGAAGTATGTCTCTGTGGGGGTGGGCTCTGAGGTTTCCTTTGCTCAAGCTTCAATCAGTGAACATTCAGAGCACTCCCTGTTGCCTTCAGCTCAGCTCCTTCCCCAGCACCATGTCTGCCTGTAGGTCATCAAGTCAGACCATAATGGTGAAGGACTAAACCTCTGAAAACGTAAGCCATGGCAAAGCTCACACTCCCTGACCAGGCCACTGACAACTTTGAGCGTTTCTGCAGCTTTTCAGCTTTGGGTGGCTCTAATAGTCATTTCCACACAGCTCACGGGTTTCAGTGGTGTCCTCCATACATACGTAACTTCAGGGCTATTTTCTGCATTGCTTTGCAAAAGTCCAGTGGCTTCTCCGGCGTCCTCAGTGGTGTCAAATATAAAAGAAACATATTCTCCTCGTAGGACCACAGACCCCAAGATCGAGTGGTCAGAGTTAGGTGGACTTTGAGAGCGAGGGAGGTGCAGGTGTGTCTAGAGCTCCCCTTAAGTGTCAGACACTGGTGAACCGAGTGAGGACTGAAGGCCGTTGCACACACACTGTGCTCCTTCCAGAGCCCACGGACTTCCCTCACACTAACAGTTAGGCACGCCTCAGAGTTCCGCGATTCTTTTAACCATCAACCATGAGGTGGTCTTCTAGTGACCCTGTCTGTGAACTGAGTAGGTGGGTACCAGGCAGTGTGGCAGCTGGTAGGGATCTTTACACACACTACTGGCCTCCTACCTTACTTAGCTAGGCGTTTACACAGCTCAAATGCGCATGCTTTTCCTTCTGTCCGTCCCTATCCCAACCCTTCTCCTCCTTCCATGTCGTCATCCCAGCTTTCTCAAATCCACCTCCACTTTCAGCCCCCATCTTCCTTTGTAACCACGCCACAGTGAACTTTGCCAGCCCTTGGAAGGAGCCAGGAGCCACACACCTCGCCCCTCCCTCTCCTCTCCCTGGTGGGCGGAGCAGCTCTGCTTCAGCTCCTGTTGCTATGACTCTGTTGCTAGGATCAGGCTGTCTCCAGCCCCGGCAGGAAACATGTAATGAATTATGGATGGCTGGTTCTCTCTGAGGCCTGATCTGTAATGCAGATGAGCTCAAAGCAACCCCCTTTCTTCTGGTTTCTTAAGAAAAAAAAAAAAAATCACTTTTAAATCTGAAGCAGCGCTGCCCAAGTCCCAGTTGCCCCTGGCGGTGGCTTCTTCTGAGGAGGGTACTGATTCTCATGTAGAGGGTCTGGCCAGGCTCTGCTACTTGCTCTGGGGGCTGGCTGTGCAGGATTTTCCCTGGGCCTGTGACCCTGGCGGGGCATGCACTCCTCTCTCTCTCTCTCTCTCTCTCTCTCTCTCTCTCTCTCTCTCTCTCTCTGTGCTGAGAGGCAAAACGGGATATAAACACTAGACATGACATTTTTTTAAGAGTGTGGCCTCCTCCTCTGGGCCACAGCACAGGCGCAGAACAATCTCTTTCCCTTATTTATTGCCTCCTTTTCCAGCCTCCGCCCCAGAAGCCTGCACAGGTGAAGACAAGAGAGAGCCTGCAGAGCCTGCAGAGCAATATAAGTGGCTGGACTTGGTGCTCCCCCACGCCCTCACATCAGGGGTCAGAGGACAGCGACTCTGTCCTGTGCCCTCCTCAGCTTTCCAGCGTCCAGTGACTACGTCCATGAGAGTGGATGCCAGGGGAAAGTCTCAGCCCTGTGACCCTTGCAGGTGTCCCATGGAGCCAGCTCTAGGCTCTAGCATGGGTAGCAGTGCTGCTGTGATAAAGGTTGCTCAGAACTATTGACAGGATATCTCACCATGAAGAGGGAGCCAAGAGAACACGAGGAAGTCTTTGGTTTGCTCTGGAGAGCTGTGTCGTGTGCAAAACTTCGCAACATGCGTTCCTGAGTTCAGGTTCCTGGAGCCTACACATGAATGCAGGAGCTCATTGGCTAGCCAGTCTACTAAAATGGTGAGCTCCAGAATCAGTGAGAGATCTCATCCCCCCCCCCCAAAAAAACAAATTACTGAGAAAGACACTAAAGTCAACCTTGGGGTTCCCCATGAAGGAGAGAGAGGGAGAACATGGAAACTAGAAAGAGGAGCTGGAGGGATGGCTCAGCAGTTAGGAGCTGCTCTTGCAGAGGACTAGTCTTTTGATTCCCAGCCTGCACACAGCAGCTCCCAAATGCCTGCAACTTCAGTTCTAGGGGATCCAATACTCTTTTCTGATTGCCACAGGCACTGGACACTCAAAGGTGGTACACAGACATACATGGGGGTAAAACACCTGAACACTTAGAAATAAATTATTTATTTATTAAACAAACCTTTAAAATAAAATTAAAGTCCTTTCAGTCATTCATGTGACCAAGGATTAACTATCCAGACTATACAGATAACTTAAAAAAAAAATAAAAAATTAAACATGAAACTTTCTTCCAGTCAATAAGTGGGCAAATGAATTGAATAGGCAATTCTAAAGTTAAGTACAGATAGCCAATAGGTATGTGAATAAAAACAGATGTTCACAGAATCGGTATCCACTGGGGAAATGCAAGCCAGGCCAGCACAGAGATGGCGTTTCCTGACTATCAGAACCGTCATCACTGTAAGGATTCAGGCATCATGCTGGCCTGCCCCTGTCACCTGGCAGAATGCACTCAGGCAGTGACCTGGTCAGCCCAGGGGTCCATGAGTACCAGTCTACACACAGGTGCAAAGGACCCCTTTAAAAGAAAGACCTCCGCCCTCTTTATTCTCAGGTTCTCCTCTCTCTCCTCCCCACTCTCTTCCCTTCATGCTCTGTGCCATCTCTTCCGCTGCACCCCTGGGGCAGACAGGACTTTCCTGTCTCTTCTGTCCTCTCTTTGTGTCTCTCCCTTTCTCGTTCTTTCCCCCTCCCTCCCCTTTCTAATGAAACCTCTCACTTAAACTTTGTCTGCCTTGCGTGTTTGTCCCTCCGCCTAGGTCACCCTCGCCTGCCTGCCATGGAATCTGCCAGGGTCCCCCATGCAAGTTCCCCCTTGGAACTTTATGCTAACAATCACCACAGTAGCAAATGCTGGCGGGGATGGGAAGGGCATCCTAATGCACAGCTGGAAGGCGTGTAATACAAAAACTAGAGGTTCATCTGACCCAGCTACGCCATTCATGAGAATAAATACCAAAGGAATCTGTCAGCATACACTACAGATGCCTGTGCAGGGATGCACGTACCAGTCAAGACCTGGGCTCAGTCTAGCTGCCCCTCTGCAGATGAACCGATAAGATGCGGTACTGGGGCTGGAGAGATTGCTGTGCTGGTGAAGTGCCTAATACAAGCTGGGTGTGGTGGAGTGTGTCTACAAACGCAGAGCTGGGGTAGAATCAGTCATGCTTGCTTCTGTAACTCAGATCCTGACCCGACAGAGCCCGGGAGATTCAGGCACAGGCAGGCTCTTGTGCCTTAGGAGGGAAGCAAGTGAGACTCACTGGCTTGGAGACGTGCAGAGCTTGAAAAACAACAAGCCAATTTGCTGCAAAGGTGCCAGGCAGGGCCAGGGCTTACTGGTTGCTGCCTGCCTCCCAGCAGGTCCTCTCAGCACCCCAGGCTTGCAGCCATCAGGGGAGGAGGAAGCAGAGAGAAAGAACTTTATTTCAGAGTCTTCACGCTAGAACGAAGAAAAAGCACTAGAGGTGAGAATTACATTCATTGCCCCCATCTGGGAGTGTTTATTGAACTGCCGGGTCAGTGCAGGAAGTCTAAGACACAGGGTCCTAAGTAAAGGGTTAGTGGACCAGCCTCCCTCCCAGCCTCTCCCAGAGTACTGCACACCTGTTTGAAGTTTGATTCTCTCTCTCTCTCTCTCTCTCTCTCTGTGTGTGTGTGTGTGTGTGTGTGTCCCTCTCCCCTCTCTTTCCCTCCCTCCCTCCCTATTCCTCCCTCCCCACTCTTCCCCCCTCTCATCAGGGATACAGGGATTTTGTTTTTGGATTTACAGTATTGGGTCATAGTTTCCAGGGGGTCCCATAATGGACAGCTATGACTGCCTTCCAGTGCAAGAGGCAACAAAACAGGGAAATGCCCTGAGGGCCCAGGCAACACTTTTGAGTCTGGGTCCAGAGAACTGGGCTTATTAGTCAGATGACCAGGCCCACATGTGTGGTACCCAAAGCATGGTGCAGGGGGATGGTGCAGGGGGGATGTGCAGGGGGATGGTGCAGGGGAGATGGTGCAGGGGGGATGGTGCAGGGGGATGGTGCAGGGGGATGGTGCAGGGGGATGGTGCAGGGGGGATGGTGCAGGGGGGATGGTGCAGGGGGGGATGGTGCAGGGGGGTGGTGCAGGGGGGTGGTGCAGGGGGATGGTGCAGGGGGATGGTGCAGGGGGATGGTGCAGGGGGGATGGTGCAGGGGGGATGGTGCAGGGGGGATGGTGCAGGGGGGATGGTGCAGGGGGATGGTGCAGGGGGGATGGTGCAGGGGGGATGGTGCAGGGGGGATGGTGCAGGGGGGATGGTGCAGGGGGGATGGTGCAGGGGGATGGTGCAGGGGGGATGGTGCAGGGGGGATGGTGCAGGGGGGATGGTGCAGGGGGGATGGTGCAGGGGGGGTGGTGCAGGGGTGGTGGTCAGGGGGGATGGTGCAGGGGGGATGGTGCAGGGGGGGATGGTGCAGGGGGGATGGTGCAGGGGGGTGGTGCAGGGGGGATGGTGCAGGGGGGATGGTGCAGGGGGGATGGTGCAGGGGGGATGGTGCAGGGGGATGGTGCTGGGAGGGATGTTGCTGGGGGGGTGGTGCCGAGGGGATGGTGCTGGGGGGTTGATTCCTTTTCCTAGCTGAGGAATTGTGCCAGCTTCCTTCGTTCTCCTGGTATGTACACCCACTGAGCTTCCTTCCCTATGTGTGACAGAGGCTGTGCAGTGTAAGACCCACTCAGGAGTGGGCAGCTCGCATCCCAGAAGATAGACAGGCTGACAGTTCGAGGTGTTAGATTAACTCGAATGCGTTCTATTCTGGAACACCTAACACTGACAGGGCTTGTATGAAAACGATATTCTTAAAAAAGTGGTTTCGACTTACAGTTTCTTTTCATGAAAGTGTTGAAGAAAACACACAAGCAGAAACCACCAGGACATGTACCAGTCATCCTGGGAGGGTGAAGACACTTGCCCGCAGTGGAAATGGAGTCACGTGCTACTCCTGGTAAGATAAAGAAAGCATCATTCAAGGAGCTGGTTCTGTTGTGGAAACAGCCTGTGGGGACCAGATCATCATGGTTATTCAGGCATTATGAATTGCTGTGTGTGACCATCACCATATGCTCTGGACATCGGAGGAGACTCTGCTGAGAGTGGAGAGGCTGTGGGCGCGTTCTGGACTAGGTAGTGGTGGGCGAAGGCGGCTGCACTGGGCAGTGCTTGCGTGTGCATGGCCAAATTGGCCACGTGCAGCTTGCACAGAGGTTAGAAAGTAAACTTGCCAAATGGGGAGCTGGGTGGCTGCTGCGTCACTTGCATGGTGGACCACATTGCTGTAGGATGTTCTTGTAACATCTCTGAGCCACTGGACTCCTAGAGGGGTGTGGGATTTGTTGTTGTTGTTGTTTTGAGATAGGATCTTGTTCTGTAGCCCTTGCTATCTTGGAACTTGCCATCTTCATACCTCAGCCTCCCAAGTGCTGGGGCCACGGGTGGGTGTACCTCCTCACACCCAATGGGGAGCACTTGGACATCAAGGAAAGCTCCCCACTGGAGTATCTGAGCCAGTTGTTTTGCAAGGGATGCACTGTTCTTTGATCTAACAAAGGAAGTCAGGCTGGAGGGGCCATCTGGCTCTGCCCTTCCCTGGCACTGTGGTTTGCCCCAACTCAAGTTGCACAAAGCAATCTGCATCCAACTCTGAGTTAAGTGCTACACTTGGAACATTGTCCAACAGCCCAGAGACACCGATGTGTTCACTGCTGCTGGCATCCCATTTCCCTGACTCAGCTTACCCCGTCTTGAAAATGGACAGGTAACAGCCTCTGGTATTCTTGCTGATGGAGTAGTACTTGGTTGAGGGATAACGGCTTTCTCATAGTGGGGCTGTACTTTCCCCTGAACACAATGAACAGAATGGCCATGATGGCAGCAGCCCTGATGTCCCCTTCTAATCCATTTTGAAACATCTGTGACTTGGGGGCCTTTCTCAGCATCTTCCTTGTGGGTCCTCATGTCTGCTCTCATGGCTGTGAGCCCATCTGGATCCATGCTTAGGGAAACAGGCTTGTGACATTGTGAATGGGCCAGACAATGTAGAGCTGGTCACCATGAAGAATGGAGCTCCTTCCTGGGACACCTCCATGGCTGGGGGGCATCTCGGGGAGAGGGATATGGATGGCACTTCCTTTTTCTTTCTTTGACTCATAGCATGGTGTGTGCATGTGTGTCTGTGTGTGTGTATCTGTCTCTGTGTGTGTCTGTGTGTGTGTCTGTCTATCTGTGTATGTGTGTCTGAGTGTCTGTGTGTGTGTATCTGTCTATCTGTGTGTCTGTGTCTATGTGTGTCTGTGTGTGTGTCTGTCTGTTTGTCTGCCTATTTGTCTGTCTATCTGTGTGTGTCTCTGTATGTGTGTGTGTGTGTGTGTCTGTCTGTCTGTCTATCTGTATGTGTCTGTGTGTGGATTGTATGCATGTGTGCTCACTTGGATGGCAGAGGTTGACTTCAAGTATTTTCCTATATCACTTTGCACCTTGTATTTTGAGACAAACAAGGTCTCTTTCTTAACTTGGAGCTTGCTGTTTCAGCTAGAATGGCTCATCACTGAGGCCTCAGGGTCCTCTGTTTCTCAGCATTGGGGTTACAAGTGTGTACTACCATGCTCTGCTTTCATATGGGACCTGGGGATATGAACGCAGGCCTTCATCCTTGCACAGCAGGCACCTAACCCAATGCACAAGTCTCTCCAGTCTCCCCCTTGTTCCTGAGTCAGACTCTCCTTCTTAGTCACTTTTCTATTGCTGTGACAGAATGCCATGACCAAAAGCAACTTAGGGAGGAAGAATTTATTTCATCTTACAGCTCATAGCCCATTATTCAGGGAAGTCAGGGAAAGAACACAAGGCAGGACCCTGGAGGCAGGAACTCAAGCTGGAACCTGGAGTTAGGAACTCAAGCTGGAACCTGCAGTCAGGAAGTCAAGCTGTAACCTGGAGGCAGGAAGTCAAGCTGGAACCTGGAGTCAGGAACTCAAGCTGGGACCTGGAGGCAGGAATTGCATCAGAGATCACAGAAGAGCTCTGCTTACTAGCTTGCTCTTCATGGACAACTCAACCTGGTTACTCCAGGGATGGGATCACCCTCAGTGAGTGGGGCCCTCCCACACCAATCACTGATTAAGAAAATCCCCTACAGGATGCTTGTCTCTGATCTTATGGAGGCATTTTTTTTTTCAGCTGAAGTTCCTTCCTGTTAGATGACTCTAGCTTGTATCAAGTTGACAAGAAACTAGCCAGGACAGACTCTTACTGAACCCAGACTTAACTAGTTGGCTAGCCTGGCTGATAAGCAAGCCCCAGGAAACTTTCTGCGTGCACCCCCAGCTGTGGAATGACAGCCCTGCCTGACTTTTTCAAGTGGTGCTGAGATCCCAACTTAGGTCCTCATGCCTGCCTAGCCTCTCCCAGCCCCCAAAAGCATGCCTTAATTCCAGCCAATTCAACACCATCTTCACATGGTAGGGAAAAAAAAAATCACTAAATTTGCAACCATCAAATGATTCAATAAAACTCATGTTTAGAATCCCAAAGACTACGTCCACAGATTGTCATGGTACCCAGGGAAGGCCTGAGTGGGTCTGGAAATTGGCCTAAGCACCACTGGACCCCAGACCACACAGGCACACTCAGGGACTGCTGAACAGTGAGCCATCCCTATAGCTTCGACATGCAAAGGCATGGCCATTAATAAGTAGCCAGATCTGCCTGCGTTCTTCAAAAGCGTTGGGCTGTGAATGACTGAAAAATACTAAATAGTAGAGACTTTGAGAAGCAGGACTAACTCGGGCTTTTAGGATGCTCAGTGGGAGGAGAAGACTCTGGCAAGCACCATGTGATCTCTGGGGTCTGAGCTCTCTTCACAGTTCTACCCTCCACCAGGACCCCACAACCCCTCCAACCCCTCCTGCTAGATTGCTACCCACATGGACAGGCAGTGTGTGCACCCTGATTACTTTCCCAAGGGCAGAATTCCACCTGGGTGCTGGTCCTGGGCATCATGGGTTGGGTTGTTGTCTAGGGTTACCCAAGTTCTAGCATGGGGCTACTGTCTAACTCCAAATGCCTTGAGGACCTCTGAGGGGAGGGGTGCCATGGGGCAGCTGACATCCGCACTTGCTTGGGCTTCTTAGTTCCTGACAATTCAGCTTGTTGGGACAACCAATCAGGAGATTCACAGGTTGGGGTTGTAGTGTCTGTGGGGGCTGCACTAGTGACCTGAGAATTTATGTGGTAGTGGTGGGGGGTGACACAGGGAAATTGGTCAATGGAGGCCCCAGGACTTGTACATGCCTGCACATGCCTCAGCAGCCTCTCTTTATGGCTTTATGGGGCTGCAGCCCTGGAAAGAAAAACAGAGATCACATAGACCTGGGTCTCCTGGGAGGCCACTCTGCCGGCTGACCTGCTTAACATTTTCTTCAGCGGCTCAGATTTAACCCCGGGATTTTTCTTCTAGAAAATATGAGTTCTCTGCTGTCACATCTCTGTGCACAAGGCAAAGGCCAGTTGCTTCCCAGGGGTTGTGCATCCCTGTATAAGAGAGCAGCTGCTTACTCCACAGGGGAGGTGCCTTGGGGACACTTTACTGTTGCCCAGGGAAGCTGCCACTTTCTGAGATCAGTGGTAGGGAGCCCTGCATAGAAGGAGGGAGCTGGAATATGAACAGACTTCAGGAGGAGGCAAAGGGGAAGCGATCTCCCGCATCACTGAGTCGCTGTGGAGATTGTCTGGCTGGTAGAGCGGGTCCATTGGCTGCTGCAGCGGGTGAACTGGCTGCTCACCTCACAGGGCCTGTGCGTGGCAGCTCTGTCTGGACAGTGTTGACCCTTCTCGTTGGAGGCCTGAGGACTCTCTCAGGCCCTGGCAGGGTTTGAGAAGACCAAGGTGAGGAGGTGGCATTGATCTGCCGCTTCAGAGGAATCCTCATGCTCCCAGGAACTTCCTCCTCGTCAGGGCGAGCTTAGACTAGAATTCTATTGTGACAAAGAGAGAGCAGAAAGTCTAAATGCTTACTCGGAGGAAGTATCAGCGGCTTTCCTAATTACACCCGGTGAAAGGTGGTCATTAATAATCCCACCGTTCTGTAAATTGTGAGTGAGCAGCTGTGTACTATTACAGAGTGCCTCTGTCGTCCTGGCTGGGCGAAGGGTTTGGCTTTGCCCTCTTGACTACCTTGCCTGATACCCTTCTACGGGTGGCTGGCCTCGCCCCACATCTCTCTTTCTCCTGGAGATACTGACTTTTCCCTTGCTCATCTGCAGACATTTTGCGAGCTTGCTTCCCCCTGGAGACTAAGCTGTGAGGGGCTCTTCAGCAAGGTGCTGGCTGCAACCTCACTTATGTTCCATGAGCCACAGTGCATCTGTGCTGGGGATGTCTGATAGCACCGCGTGCCTCTCCCCACTGGCTTGCCGGGTGCCCAGTGTATCTGTGTTAGGACAAGACCTGAGAGGGCCATGGCAGATTCCATTACAGGCCAGGGTGACCGAGGCACAGGAACAAACGTGCCAGGCAGACAGAGCTGGGGGAAGGAAAGAGAAAAGAGGTAAAGAGACACAGAGACAGAGTGGGGAGCAGAAGAGGGAGACGGGAAATCCTGTCTGCCCCAGGAAAACAGCAGGGAGAGAGAGGGCAAGTGGGTTATTAGATTTACTCGTTTTTGTTTTATGCGTGAGTATTTTGCCTACATGTATGTTTGTATACTACATGCATGCCTGGTGTCCGTGGAGGTCAGAAGAGGGTGTTGGACCCCCTGGAATTGGAGTTACAGTTGGGTCCTCTGTAAGAACAGCACGTGTCCTTGGCCGCTAAGCTAGCTCTCTAGCTCTTCCACCTTAGGTTTTGAGACAGGGTCTCTCACCAACCCTACAGTTTTCTGATTGACAAGGCTGGCTGGCCAACGAGCTCCAGGGAGCAGCTTGTCTCTACCTGTCAGTCTTGGGATTACAGGTGTGTGCAGCCATGTCCAGCTTCATTATATGGGGCAGGAAGCTAACTCAGGGCTCCATGCTTCCGTGGCAAGCACTTAACTGACTGTGCTTAATTATGGCCCTGTGCCAATGGTGGTTAAAAATCTCGCTGATATTTAAAAAAAAAAAAAAAAAAAAACACCACCTGAGAATAATAAACTGATGTAATAGAGGACGTACTAAACTTGCTTAGGAAATATCAAGTCACCCAAAAAGAATTTAGCTAGAGGAGTATCCCCGGTTCCCTTATCAGGAAGGACATAATTCTGCCAGGCAGGAAGGACAATCTTGGTTAACAGCTGCCTGGTAAAAGTACCCTGGTCTGTTCCCTGATAACTACTGCAGTATTTTTACATTGACAATCTTCCCATTTGTCTAAACAACCAAACCTTGGCGTTTCTGTCTCTATGAAACATTTTAAATATCTCAAAATGTAATCTGGGATTGTGAAACTGTATATGCTGATGGGGTTTCTGTTGGGGCTGGTTCCCTGTGGAGCCAGAACCCATCCTGCACTGTTACTGAAGAGTTTTTCCTTGTTAATCTCTAAACCGTGGAGTGATTTCTCATCGGAAGACATGCTGCTTCTATAACATCGCCACTGCTGAGGTCCTGTGTCGTAGTTAGTATTTGTCAACTTAACACACGGTAGAGTCATTTGAGAGGAGGAAACCTCTGCTGAGAAAATGCCCCCACCTGATTGGCCTATGGGTAAGTCTGGAGGGTATTTTACTGATTGAAGTTTGATGTGGGAGGGCTTAGCACACTGTGGACATTATCACCCCTGGGCTGGTGGTCCTGCATGATGTGAGAGGCAGGCTGAGCAACTCCTGGTTTGCAAGTCATGGTTTGCAAGCCGGTAAGCAGCATCCTCCACGGGCCTCTGCTTCAGTTCCTACCTCCAGCTTGAGCTCCTGCTCTGACTTCCTTTGATGCTGAACTGGGATGTGGAAGGGTAAGCAAAACAAATCCTTTCCTCCCCAAGTTGCTTTTGACTGTTTTTCTCCCCCCATCGCAATAGAAACCCTAGCTAATACACCCTGTGAATTCTGAGTATATGTATAGCAATTCTAAGTTAAACCTCGTCTTGTACAGGTCAAGTGGCATCCCCATCACAGCAAGGACATTTAGAGTGTGTACGGGGGCTAGAGAGGTGACTACATGCTTAAGAGCATTGGCTGCTCCTCCCGAGGACCTGGGTTCAATTCCCAGCACCCACGTTGTAGCTCACAACCTCCTGTAGCTCCACTTCTGGAGGATCCGACATACATTTCTGACCTTTGTAGGCACCAGGCACACACATAGTGAACATGTGTGGATACCTACAGGCAAAACACTCATATACATAAGATAATACATAGGTCTGGAGTGTTAACTGGAGGTACACTTTCTGATATAAAAGAGAAAAATAGCTTGAAGCCGGAAAGCATGAAGATAGCAGTGTTTCTGTCCTGATGGTACTGGCCAGCTCCCTTACCTAGGCCCTGGGATGATGTTGTGACCACTGTAAAGGGGCCTGTGACAGAGTCATGTAAATAGCAGCATGGCACGCATGGCCATCTAAGGTAGCTGGTTCTTGAAAATGGGCAGGGGATGTGTGGCCACTCCCTCTCATGGGTGATCTGCAGACCCTGGGGCAGGTCGTTGGTGTGGCGAGGTGATCTGCAGACCCTGGGGCAGGTCGTTGGTATGGCATTTGCAGGGTAATGGGTGTACTGGACAAGTAGGACAAGATCGAGAAAGGTTCACCACTGGGGGTCAGACTGCCTTTCCCTGTTCTCGATGCTATAAAACTGATCTTTCCGGATATTAAATACCCAGCCTTATCATAAAAGCGTTGGAAGCAGGAAACCAAGGAAGCATCCTCCTTCGACTCCTCCTCTTACTAAAGGGAGCAGTTAGCCAGGGGGCACCACCCAAGACCACTTCCCTACCTGCACAAGATCACCCCATATGCTGGCTAGTTTTATGTCAAATGGCCCAAGCTAGAGTCGCCTGAAAGAAAAGAATGCCAGTAGAGGAAAATCCTCCATTAGATCCAGCTGTCCGGCATTTTCTTAGTTAGTGGTTGATGGGGGAGGGCCCAGCCCTTTGTGGGCAGTGCCAACCCTGGGCTGGTGGTCCTTGGGTCTATCAGGAAGCAGGCTGGGCACGTGATTCCGCTGGACTCCCACTTTTGCACACGTGGGTTGTTGCCAGTGTTTAATTTTACACGAAGTTAGAGGCTTAAAAGGACATGAATATTTTAAACGCTTGTTATCAAAATTTTGTTTTTCTGGAATGTTATTAATGTATACTTCCTCTGGCAGAGCTGTCGGCGTCACGTAAAAACAAATACACCCTTGGAAGCAGTCCTCAGCCCTTGGCTAATTGGCAGGGGGAGAGTAGCACTTGATTGATTGATGAAGGTTTGGAATTGTTGCTTTTTTATTGCTCGTTAAGTTACCATACAAAGGGAGGGTTCATTACGGGAACTGATACATGTGCCATCAAGCTTAGTCCTTAACTGGTCCTCTCCTCCACTGTCCCATTCCCCGCCCCCCGCCCTTTTTCCCTTCACATATTCCCCGTCTTCCTGTCACAGGCATTCCATTGCCCTTGCCTTTGTCTCTTAAGTTTTCTTCCTCCCACTGAGGGAAAAACCATAGCATTTGTCTGAGTCTGGCTGGCTTCTCTCCACATAACGACCTCTCTCATCCCATCCATCCATATCCCTGCAAATGCCATGATTTAATTTTCCTTAAGTCCCCATGTGCATATGTGCCACATTTTCCTTACCCATTCCCGTGCCGATGGACATCGAGGCTGGTTTCGCTTCCTGGCTCTTATGAATTGTGCAACGGTAAACAGGGATGTGTGGGTGTCTCTGTGGTGTGCGGACTTAAGAGTTCTTCGGGTATATCTGGGTGTGCTGAGTCATACAGCAGCTCCAGTTTGAGTTAAAAAAAACTTTAAAGTCTTTAAAAAACTTTATGTGTATGAGTGTTCTGCCTGCGAGTCTGTCAAACATGCATGCGGTGCCCGCTGCAGCCAAGAGAGGGCAGGAGAGCCCATGACTGATGGATGTGCGTCACCATGTGGGTGCTGGGAATTGAACCACTGTCCCCTGCTCTTAACTCCTGAGATGTCTCCCTAACCCCACCAGTCATACCTACCGGCTGTGCATCATAATTGTCCCTTCACATCCTTTCTGGCATCTGATGTCATTATCCTGATGACCGCCACTCTGACTGCAGTGAGACAGACCCTCAAGGAAGTTTTAATTTGCATTTCTCTGTTAGCTAAGGCTGTGGAACACTTTACACAAGTATCCATCATCCATTTGAGAGCTGCATTCAGTTAATTTGCTCAGGATTTATTTATTTATTTATTTTTTAATTGGTTGATTTGGTTCTTGGTATTTAATATTTTATTTATCGTTTGAAAATTCTGTGCATATGCACAATGTATCTCAACTACACCCATCCCCCTACTTCCTCCCTTCAACTCCTCCTGATGTATCTCTTTTTCATCTTCACGTTTCTGTTTCACATCTTTTTTTTTTTTTTTTTTTTGAATAACTCATTGAGTTCAACTAGGGCCCTTCATGTGCTTACGGGTATGGGGGTTATCTCCTGGGGCACGGACAGAGAACGGAGTCAGATCCCCTGGAACTGGAGTTAGATAGTGGTTTTGGCAAGACCTGGTTCCTCTGCAAGTGCAGCAAGTGCTTTTGAGTTCTGAGCCGTCTCTCCAGCCCTGCAACCTTTCTTAACTGTCCTGTAAACACATCCCCATTGCGCCCAGGGAGCAAGGCATCTCCAGCCCTTTCTTAACTCTCCTGTAAATGCATCTCTCTCTCACACACACATGTACTACCACCACACACAAACACACACATCATACTCACATGCATGCACACACACACACCATACTCCCTCACATGCATGCACACACATGTCACTCCCTCACACACACTCACACATCACACATGCATGTGCACACCACACACACACAGAGTCTCAATGTTTTACAGGAAGGACACATGTAAATAAAACAGACCATGCTGCTTTTGTTGAGCACATGACTGGAGTTTTCTGACTATTGGTCATACAACAGCCAAACATCAGGGAGTTACCCGCAGCCTTGCAATTCCTACGAGGTGTGGTTTGCTCACACGGAAGAGGCACATACTGAAGACAGAAGTAGGTTTATACAGGATTTAAATATCAACTCCAAGTAATAATTTTATTTAGCATATGAAACTCAAAACTGAAAAATAAAAACCACAGACGATGAGTTAGAGCAGTCCCTGCCCCCACATACATGGGACAGATGTACCAAGCCTCCCCCCACCCCCCAGTAGGTGCCTGAGACTGGACAGGGTTGAACCCAGCCAGTGTTCTGTGTTTCCTAATGGACACATCGTGGATGAAGTTTAACTTATACTGGCCTCAGAGGTTAACAATAATAACCAGCTACGATACGCTGTAATGGAAGCGTGGAAGTGTGTCCACGCACCTTTTCTCAAAAACAAGATGGCAGCTGCAGAGGTGGCTCGGTAGCTGATAGCATGGCTGCCCCTACAGTGGACACAGGCTTGGTTCCCACACCCACGTGGCAGCTCACAACCACCTTAACTCCAGTTCAAGTGAGCCAACTTTGTCTTCTGGTCTCTGAGAGCACTAGACACACATAGGGAACTCAGACATGCCCACAGACAAAACAGCCCCATACATAAAAATCTAAAAAACAAATAACAAAAGTTAAAAACTAGTAATGAGGAAGATTTGTTTACATTTGTGGGTTTTTTTCTTTTAATATTTTCAGATCATTGGCTGGAACACTGGTGGGGGGGTCTACTCTAGGTCACTTTGGGTAGTACAAGAAAGATTTTAAAATTCAGTCACGAGGGGTAGCTCCCTGTATAACCATGGCAGATGGGTAGCAGCTGTCATTCTATTGCTTATTTCCCATGTGTGCACGTGTGGGTGGGGTGGCTAGTTTACAGACAGAAATCATATATTTTCAACTGGCCGACTAGGGAAACGGCACCTCAACAAACTAGCATGTGGTCTAGGAGCATATAAAGCTGGACATGCATGCGGAAAACATTGGATTACGAAGAGAAGTCTTCGCAAGCATTCTGTATGTCTTCAGGTGAGAATTAGCATAAGACCTTTTGACAGCGACTTTTCAATGGCTGCCCTTTACTGCTACACAGAATGAGGAACCACACTACAAAACCAGTCATCTCAAGGGCAAGATTTGAGTTAAAGAAGCAGGATGGAATATGCATTCCAGAAGTTGATGATTTAATGGATATAGATTTTAAAATGTAAGACTTCTAGGGGAAAAAAAAAACTTAGTTTTTACTCTGTACCAACTTAGGTGACATATTAAGTTAAAAGGAATAATATAATATGAGTTATACAGCAACAAACACAGTGCGTATAATGTTCTTCGTGTGTGTGTGTGTGTGTGTGTGTGTGTACATGTGTGTGCACATGTGTGCCTTTCCTCAGCAGAGGCCAGAAGTTAACCTTGTGTGTCTGTCTTCCTTTACCCAGCTTCAGGGTCTCTCACTGAACTTGCCATTTTGACAAAACTGACTAACCAGCAAGGCCCTGTGTGTCAGCCTGTCTCTGTCCCTTAGTGCCAGAGTCACAGACACATGCTCACATGCCTGCAATTTTGACATTCCCGGGAGCGCAAACTCAGGTCCTCTTGCTTGCCCAGCAAGCACTTCATCCCCCCCCCCCAGTCCTCCTCCAGATATGTCAGTGTGCTCCTCAAGGATCAAGAGATGAGAAGTTCTCCAAGGAAAACCAGGGATGACTTACCAAACACCTGCAACCAATGTTAACCACGCCGCAAACCCCGTGGCTTTGACACCAATTCGAGGGGAAGATCATCGCCAGCTTGACGCCCCATGATCAGCAGCTTTAGCCTGAATCCCAGCCCGATTCGAAGCCAACTGTTGTCCATTAAAGGCTGTACTTCCCTTATTCAAAGAAAGAGTTCTGACGCCGAAAGAAAGTCACAGCCTTGCCCGTTTTTTGCAGTGGCACCTATGATTGCCCACGATAAAGATAAACTGCTTCGGCTACATTTACACATGAAATTACAGCTTACAAACACATTATGAGATGTGTTGCTGCTGGGTAACTGATGCATGAGGGTAAAAGTCTTTTTCCCCTTCTCTCCCTCTCCTTCTATCTCTGCGACAAGGTCTCACTGTGTATCTCTGTCTGTCCTGGAACTCCACATGTCCACCAGGCTGGCCTTGAAAGATAGGCCTGCTGCTTCATCCTGGGGGCTGGAATCAAAGGCATCCCCCAGGACACCCAGCTAGAGAAATTAAACATTTTATATCTCTTTCTAAATTGTAGCGTGAGGAGCCAGGCATGGGTGTGCCTCAAGAAAGCAGGGTTGGAGAGTTGAGACCTTGATATCGGCCTGTGCTTGCCCTTCCTCCTTTGAGTAAGTTCTGGGGATCAAATTCAGTAGTCAGGCTTGTGTGGCAAGGGTCTTGCTGAGGTATTTCACTGTCACTACTCCTGGACGGATGCTTTCTGAAGTGGGGTTTTGTGTTGCCTGGGCTGGCCTCAAACTTACTTGTAAAAAAGTGTGTGTGTGTGCGCTCGCGCAAGCGTGCGTGTACAGGTACATGCACAGGTGCTTACAGGAGTCAGAAGGGGAACATCCATCTCTTGGAGCTCAAACTGCAAATGGTGGAGAGCTGACTGGCGTGGGTGCTGTGATTCCAACTCCATTCTTCTAATAGAAGAGTCAGTGCTCTTAACCTCCAAACAAGCTATTCAGACACAAATTAAATATTTCAGGGGAAATCCCCATATGACTATGTAGCTTAGTAACGATTTTTATTTCTATACTGAGGATCTAAGCACTTCACAGAGAAAAACAGAGCAATTTCCTGGTGCAGCCTTTCCAGTGGCCACAAGAGGGTGCCTCAACAAAAGAAAACCTGACCACACAGATCTGAAGCCGCAAGCAAGCATGCTCACATGTGTCTGCACACACTAATACCTGTACTCACATGCGCATGCACATACATTTTACACACATGCTCACACAATCATGCATGCACACACATATTCATGCTCACACATTGGCAGTTGCATGGACTCACATACACATGCACACAATACATGCGTGGACACACGCACTCACATGTATGCTCACACAAAGGCACACACTCACGTACTTGCATACACATGAACATTTGCGCAAATGCATACTGAAGCGAACTGTTTAGTCTTGTTTTAATTATGCTCAAGTTATTGAGGTTAAAATCGAGTTGCAGTGTGAGGGCATGGCAGCCCTTATGCTGGCCCCTTTGTAGTTTTACTGAGGAATGGGAGGCCTGCATCCAACAGTCATTATTCAGCATTATAACCCACAAGTGTCACATCAGAGGAGTGCCAAAGACAGTGGTAAATGATGGGGTCATCTGTTCTCCCACACTCATGACAAATAGCGTCCTGGTTAACAGAGAAAAACAAAACCTATAGTTAATATTTCCAAACCTTTATAGATAAAATAATCGTGTCACCCGCTGAGCTCAACACCAACAGAAGGAGGCTGAGCAGTGTCCACAGCGCTGCAGGAGTCAGCCCCTGACTTCAGGGACATGGGATGGCACTTGCTGTCCTTTGTATGTGGCAAACCCTGTTCCAATGCAGTTGAGGAGGAGCTTTGTGGGGCTGCCTGATGGGCCAGAATCGTGCTTGCCTGAACACTCATTTCCAGATCCTCCAGGGTGCAGTTAGCAGCCTGAGGAAGGAGCCTGCCATGATGGATGGGGTCTCTACCTTCCTGATTTGTCCCCTTTCCTTTCTGAGTTGTCCAGTGTAAGCCACTACCTGCAGGGCTGTAAAGCTTCTCGGGGCTGAACCACTTGAAATATCTCTTGACTAGCATCTTACTACCAGAGTTCAAAAGTTTCTGTTTCATTTAAGCTATTTCTCCCCTATCATGACTTATTTTTTTCTAAAGCTGTCAGTCTTGAACTAATAAATGTCTCCTGGATTGGACATTCTTCACTTTCTACCCATTTCATTCTCGGAGAAGAGTAGGAGACAAGAGAATTGATGGTTTCACACAGCTGTTTCACTTACAGGAGCCAGAAAGACTCAAAGGCACCAAGGAAGGGTCCCGCCCCAGTGTAAGTGATGAACTACAGAAGCCACGTAATTGTAGTTCCCTGAAAGATCTGCTCTTCCAGCCTTATGTCTCTGGGCAGTAGAGAACCTATTCCCAGTGGTCATCACTGCATATGTAATCCTGGCGGGTGGGGCTTGTGAGTCTTGTATATTTCAGGACCTTGCTGAGTTTTGTGAGTTGTCAATTCTGAGTTTTGTTTACTTGCTGAAATTTAAGGTGCTTCTTTCCTGGGTGGAATGTTTAATTAAGAGGAAATTGCTATGTAACATCTCCTTGGTTAGGTTTATTCCTATGTATTTTATCTAGTAGTTTTTGAGGTTTTGTGAATGTAATGGGTGTCTGGATTTCTCTCTCGGTGTGTTTGTTACTGGTTTATAGAAAAGCTGGTGATTTTGTGTATTGATGTTGTATACTGCTACTTTGCTGAGTGTTTTTGATGGAATCTTCAGAAACTTTAAGTACAGGATCACTTCTCCAACAAATGGGGCTTATTTGGTATTTCCCCTTCTTTCCTGTGTTGGCAGTGTGGTAGTGAGGGTAGCTGCTTTCTTTCCTCTTTGTGTGTCCCTTTGATTTTGTTAAATGTTTGTGTGCTGTATGAGTATTTGCCTGCATGTATGTATGTGTACCTTGTATGTGCCTGATGTCTGTGGGGGCCAGCAGACAGACAGTTGTGAGTTACTACATGAGTGCTGGGAACATAAGCTGGGTTCTATGCAGAGCAGTCAGTACTCTTAACCACTGAATCATTTCGCCACCTTCTCTGTTTGCATCTCTCTTATTATTGAATTACTAAGAATTCAAGCAGTATCTAGAGGAAGTGTGGAGAGAGCTGACACCCTTGCCTCGTGTCTGATCTGAAAAGAAATCCTTTCAGGTTTCTTCCACTGAGCGTGGATGGCTCTGGGCTTCTTGCACGCAGCCTTTGCTGTGCTGAGGTGTGACTCCCCCATGCAGCCTTTGCTGTGCTGAGGTGTGACTCCCCCATGCAGCCTTTGCTGTGCTGAGGTGTGACTCCCCCATGCAGCCTTTGCTGTGCTGAGGTGTGACTCTCCCATGCAGCCTTTGCTGTGCTGAGGTGTGACTCCCCCATGCAGCCTTTGCTATGCTGAGGTGTGACTCCCCTGTGCAGCCTTTGCTGTGCTGAGGTGTGACTCTCCCATGCAGCCTTTGCTGTGCTGAGGTGTGACTCCCCCATGCAGCCTTTGCTGTGCTGAGGTGTGACTCCCCTGTGCAGCCTTTGCTGTGCTGAGGTGTGACTCCCCCATGCAGCCTTTGCTGTGCTGAGGTGTGACTCTCTCATGCAGCCTTTGCTGTGCTGAGGTGTGACTCCTCCATGCAGCCCTTTTTGTGCTGAGGTGTGACTCTCCCATGCAGTCTTTGCTGTGCTGAGGTGTGACTCTACTGTGCAGCCTTTGCTATGCTGAGGTGTGACTCCCCTGTGCAGCCTTTGCTGTGCTGAGGTGTGACTCTCCCATGCAGCCTTTGCTGTGCTGAGGTGTGACTCCCCCATGCAGCCTTTGCTGTGCTGAGGTGTGACTCCCCCATGCAGCCTTTGCTGTGCTGAGGTGTGACTCTCTCATGCAGCCTTTGCTGTGCTGAGGTGTGACTCTCTCATGCAGCCTTTGCTGTGCTGAGGTGTGACTCCCCTGTGCAGCCTTTGCTGTGCTGAGGTGTGACTCTCCCATGCAGCCTTTGCTGTGCTGAGGTGTGACTCTCTCATGCAGCCTTTGCTGTGCTGAGGTGTGACTCCTCCATGCAGCCCTTTTTGTGCTGAGGTGTGACTCTCCCATGCAGTCTTTGCTGTGCTGAGGTGTGACTCTACCGTGCAGCCTTTGTTGTGCTGAGGTCTGACTCTGACTCTTCCAGCCTTAAGTCTCTTCAGGACTCTTTATCGGGAAATGTTGCTGGATTCTGTCAGGGACTTTTTCTGGATCTATGGAGATAATTGTGGTATTTGTCCTTGATGCCATGTTTAATGTTCCATTGCATGTACTGATTGTGTATGTTGAGCCATCCTTGCATTGTTTGTGTTAACTATTTGTTAATGTCATTTGTCCTAGTTACTGACAACCACGCTGATTAAGCCAATTAAAAGTTTTGAGTCCTTTATCAATGGCCAGACCAAGAGCTGGTTCAAACCAGTTCAAACTCCTTGGAGCCCATGTTCCAGGATACAGCATTTTAAAAGACAAAATCCTGATTATATCAGTTTAGAGTTGCCTAGTAACACCTTCTCCCTTTGCAAGGCTCAGTGATATCTTCTAGATACTACATAAAGGTTAGGACCGTGGTCACGGTCATGGACCTTTCCAGAAGGGTCCCCAAGGTGAATGTGGCTGTTGGGAGTGCAAAGCTAAGAAGCGGCCAGACAGGCGCAAAATCATGTTAGACAGGGCGGTGATATCATAGTCTTTTCATTTCCTGTTTCTTTAGCTTCTTCCAAGTCTTTGACCTCAGCTAAGGGGTAAATGCTGGACCCTGTGGATCATTAGCTCAATGGAAGCAATCCTTTGTCTGATGGACTTTAGGTGGCAATTTATTATACAAGGCTCCAAGTCCTATGAAAAGGAGGGGTAAGGGGTCAGCCAGGCCAGTGAAGAGGGCTGTGAGCCGTGGGTTTTAATCATCTTAGGATACCAGAACTTATTTGATTAATGGTCTTGCTCATTTAAATTATCTTTAACTTTTTGTAAAGTCTATTCGATAATTCTTCATTTGTTAGCGCAGAAGCAAAAAGCATCTCCCAACGTCATTCAAGGTCCTTCCTGGGACATGAAACTAAGTCTAAACCTCACTGGTTTCGGGGAACTACTTTCGTTAGAGACTCTGTCTGGGCAGGAGCACACTGATGATGTCTAATGTCTGCATCTATCTGACGACTTATCTATCTATTAGAGGTCCATTTCTTCCCCGATCAGGACTGTAGTACTCAAGGAAGCAGCTCCAGCCACTCCTGTTGTTGGAGTTTCTCTTTCCAGCCTGATCCCGAAGTCATTTAGCCCCAATGGACACTGTGTTCATTATAAAACTGTTGGCCCATGGCTAGGGCTTCTTATGGCTATCTCTGTCTTAATTATTAACCCATAACTACTAATCTGTGTGTTTCTACATGGCCTTAACTTACCGGAGAACACCTGGTGCATCCTGTCTTCCCAGTCTTGATGTGGCGCCTCCTTGAGGCGCCTCTCTGCCTCTCTTCCCAGCATTCTCCTCCTCTCCTAGCCACACCTATATTCCTGTCTCTATTGGCCAAACAGTGCTTTATTCATCAACCAATAAGAGAGGCATATATACAGAAGGACATCCCCCATTCCTACCATCACTGGAGTGAGGAGAGGGCCAGCTCTCCTATACAGTGGGACAGCCTAAAGGGGAAGAAGAGGTGGGTCTCTGGAGAAGCACAAGGGCCACCACAAATAAGGTCCTACAGCAAGCAGGCGGCACTAGTGGTACAGGCAAACTAAGTTCCTACGGGAGCAAAATGCATTTCTGAGTTAAGAGTCTCTGTAAGATCAGTGTTACAAGGGGCAAAAGTGGAGGATATGCAACCAAGCAGGACTCTTGTCTGTGAGAGAGTCTTAGCCTGAGTGGATCTGGTCCAGGGGAGACAGTTCATGTCTGGTCCTGGTCTGGAGCGGGATTGGTTCAGAAATGACGAATCCAGGCAGAGATCCCGTCAACCCTGGTACTTTCAGACCACTGTGTGAGGTCCTCTCCAGGCAGGTGTCTGTCCTGCTTTCTGAAACTTCTTGATTGACACTTGGTCCCAAGTTAAAAGGAATGAGAGGGCATCTTGAACCCTGGAATGGGCTGCAGTACGAACCCGTTGGAGAGACTGGGGTTACTTTAAGAGGGATGATGAGTAATTTCCTTAGTGGTAGGGTCTCTTATATGGACAACAAAGGGTAGCCTTCCAAACATGATCTCACAGGAGGGTGAATCTAGTCCTTAGAAGGGCCAGGGGTAAAAGGTTAGGTCAATGTTCACAGGTTTCCAAGTTAATTTAGAGAGGGTAGATTTAATAGTCGGGTCATGTTTTTGACTTGTCCAGAACTCTGAGGTCAGCAGGCTCAGTGGAGCTTCCGGGCTACATTTCAGGCCTTATTACCCATTTGACCTATGGACTAACTGAAGGCAGGGGTCCGTTATCTGATCCAGAAGATGGGGCAGTCTGAACCTGTGGGTGAGGACTCCTTTCGCCTCTTGCCTTGGGTTGTATGTGAGAAACACACAGAGGCAGCCTGGGTAGCCATCTCTCAGAGATGCAGAATCTTGTACCCAGAAGATGATACCTCACTCACTCTGGTGGCACCCAGATGGGTAATCTGGTAACAGCTAATGAACTAAAAGACATCCGAGGGCTTCAGGGAGGATAATTCTTGAGTCTGGAAATATGCACCATCTAGCTGTATCCTGGGAGGAGGGGCCTCTCCTTCTTCCTGGGAGTAGATGAGTTGAGGAGGGAGCTGGAGATCAGGAAATGCCATGGGCAAGGCAGGCGTCTCTGCTGCCTGCTGGACAGCCAGTTCTGCCCTACCATTTCCTTGAGATGCCCTTTGCAACCTCCCTGGAGAGCCAGATTGTTCCAAGCAGAGAAACTGCCTTTGTTAACAATATTTTTTTTTTCAGTCAGTTGGCCTCTGCCTCAGGCAGGAG